>NC_136071.1:25683000-26283000 GCF_964261635.1 Lissotriton helveticus
TGGGTGAAAGAACGAACTTTGAGTCTGTAAGTGGTGATATTAAGGACTATCAGTACCAGCATGCCACGGGCCCACTGGGGCGGGACTCTCTACTTAAATAAAGTCAGCTGTTCTTAACTCTGCTTGCTGCCTCCATATTGCCAGTGAACAAGGGCTCCGAGGAGCCCGAAACGCGTTTGGCCTTTTGACTGTGTGAGGTCGGCTGACCTGTTTGCCGCCTGTGAAGTGCTGTGCGGAATCCTGCTGTGAGTGGCATCCCACTGGGACAACCTTTTTCGTGTATACTAAGCGGCTAGTCCGGCCGCGGGATGCCCTGACTCTTTAATGTGGTTCCATTGTGTTCGTAAACACGAGCACAACGTATGGGCAGTGGGAGCCTCATTCGCAGAGACATTGGCAGCGGGTAACAGCGTCATCGCACGTTCAACCGGACACGGATGTGGAATTTTATTCTGGGGCAGAAGCAGAATCCACTGGGTGAAAGAACGAACTTTGAGTCTGTAAGTGGTGATATTAAGGACTATCAGTACCAGCATGCCACGGGCCCACTGGGGCGGGACTCTCTACTTAAATAAAGTCAGCTGTTCTTAACTCTGCTTGCTGCCTCCATATTGCCAGTGAACAAGGGCTCCGAGGAGCCCGAAACGCGTTTGGCCTTTTGACTGTGTGAGGTCGGCTGACCTGTTTGCCGCCTGTGAAGTGCTGTGCGGAATCCTGCTGTGAGTGGCATCCCACTGGGACAACCTTTTTCGTGTATACTAAGCGGCTAGTCCGGCCGCGGGATGCCCTGACTCTTTAATGTGGTTCCATTGTGTTCGTAAACACGAGCACAACGTATGGGCAGCGGGAGCCTCATTCGCAGAGACATTGGCAGCGGGTAACAGCGTCATCGCACGTTCAACCGTACACGGATGTTGAATTTTATTCTGGGGCAGAAGCAGAATCCACTGGGTGAAAGAACGAACTTTGAGTCTGTAAGTGGTGATATTAAGGACTATCAGTACCAGCATGCCACGGGCCCACTGGGGCGGGACTCTCTACTTAAATAAAGTCAGCTGTTCTTAACTCTGCTTGCTGCCTCCATATTGCCAGTGAACAAGGGCTCCGAGGAGCCCGAAACGCGTTTGGCCTTTTGATTGTGTGAGGTCGGCTGACCTGTTTGCCGCCTGTGAAGTGCTGTGCGGAATCCTGCTGTGAGTGGCATCCCACTGGGACAACCTTTTTCGTGTATACTAAGCGGCTAGTCCGGCCGCGGGATGCCCTGACTCTTTAATGTGGTTCCATTGTGTTCGTAAACACGAGCACAACGTATGGGCAGTGGGAGCCTCATTCGCAGAGACATTGGCAGCGGGTAACAGCGTCATTGCACGTTCAACCGGACACGGATGTTGAATTTTATTCTGGGGCAGAAGCAGAATCCACTGGGTGAAAGAACAAACTTTGAGTCTGTAAGTGGTGATATTAAGGACTATCAGTACCAGCATGCCACGGGCCCACTGGGGCGGGACTCTCTACTTAAATAAAGTCAGCTGTTCTTAACTCTGCTTGCTGCCTCCATATTGCCAGTGAACAAGGGCTCCGAGGAGCCCGAAACGCGTTTGGCCTTTTGATTGTGTGAGGTCGGCTGACCTGTTTGCCGCCTGTGAAGTGCTGTGCGGAATCCTGCTGTGAGTGGCATCCCACTGGGACAACCTTTTTCGTGTATACTAAGCGGCTAGTCCGGCCGCGGGATGCCCTGACTCTTTAATGTGGTTCCATTGTGTTCGTAAACACGAGCACAACGTATGGGCAGTGGGAGCCTCATTCGCAGAGACATTGGCAGCGGGTAACAGCGTCATCGCACGTTCAACCGTACACGGATTTGAATTTTATTCTGGGGCAGAAGCAGAATCCACTGGGTGAAAGAACGAACTTTGAGTCTGTAAGTGGTGATATTAAGGACTATCAGTACCAGCATGCCACGGGCCCACTGGGGCGGGACTCTCTACTTAAATAAAGTCAGCTATTCTTAACTCTGCTTGCTGCCTCCATATTGCCAGTGAACAAGGGCTCCGAGGAGCCCGAAACGCGTTTGGCCTTTTGACTGTGTGAGGTCGGCTGACCTGTTTGCCGCCTGTGAAGTGCTGTGCGGAATCCTGCTGTGAGTGGCATCCCACTGGGACAACCTTTTTCGTGTATACTAAGCGGCTAGTCCGGCCGCGGGATGCCCTGACTCTTTAATGTGGTTCCATTGTGTTCGTAAACGCGAGCACAACGTATGGGCAGTGGGAGCCTCATTCGCAGAGACATTGGCAGCGGGTAACAGCGTCATCGCACGTTCAACCGTACACGGATGTTGAATTTTATTCTGGGGCAGAAGCAGAATCCACTGGGTGAAAGAACGAACTTTGAGTCTGTAAGTGGTGATATTAAGGACTATCAGTACCAGCATGCCACGGGCCCACTGGGGCGGGACTCTCTACTTAAATAAAGTCAGCTGTTCTTAACTCTGCTTGCTGCCTCCATATTGCCAGTGAACAAGTGCTCCGAGGAGCCCGAAACGCGTTTGGCCTTTTGACTGTGTGAGGTCGGCTGACCTGTTTGCCGCCTGTGAAGTGCTGTGCGGAATCCTGCTGTGAGTGGCATCCCACTGGGACAACCTTTTTTATATATATATATATATATATATATACATGCTCCGGGATCCTTGCCCGTGAGTGGGACTATATTCAGTACTTCCGATTTTGATGAGGATCCCCCGGAAGAGATCTAGGATTACAGGTGAGATGTGTAGCTTTACCTTGTGATAATTCTTTAGACATGACTTGACAAATGCATTGCTTTTTTTGCTTGCTCTATGCCATGTTGTTGATTGCAGTACATAACAGGGGTTTGAAAATTAAGATCGTGCAGGCACAGTATGAGGGACAGTCACATTTGGAGGATAGATTTATTGGGCATGCCTTGTAGTTGAGGCAGAGTGGGATTACTGAGATCAATTCAGCTTCTTCAAAAATCCAATAAGACTTGCTTTGTTACTTGCTGCGGTGCACTGCATCTGTGTGGAGGGTTAATTTTGTGGCTGTTGCTCTATCCTAAGGATATTTTGAAGACCTATAAACCATGTTTAGAGCATACTTAACTAGATATTAACGTTGAAGAAAATCCCTTTGATGACATTTGTTTATAATGGGGATATGAGGAATTGAGGACTTTTACAATCTGATTTTACTCCATCTCACCTAGGTCTGTAAAAACTTGGAACCACTAGATGGGCATCTCCTACAGGTTTCCAAAGACCCCAGAGAAACAGGGCAATATAGAGAGATGTTTAGCACCAACAGCTGCTGAACCTCTTCCAGATTAGTCAAGGCCCACGCAGACAGTGGCTTTCTCTCTGTGCTGGCAGTGGCTGTGACGGGCTACCAGCATGGACCCGGTCTCTGCTTTGTAACTGAGGCAAGAGAGCATAGCCCTCTGTGAAAGGGGGGGGGGGCGGGGGAGGGGGAGAGGGAGTCCGGACAGGCTGCCAATAATTGTATTGTTGTGTTTTATTAGAGAAGGGTGAATGATTCTGAGAGGTCTGGGAAGGTGACCGGACTTAAGGTATTACTTTTTTTTCAAATTAGTCAAAAAAGGATAGGAGAAATGCAAGAGGGAACCAGAGACAGGTTTTTATTTTTTAATTGGATCGAACAGAGAAGGGGAGTAGGGAAAGGCGGGATACATGAAGAAGGGCATTTTCTGTTTAGTGGACCAATAACATTTCCTTCAAGGTGCTGCCAATCCATTGGATCATAATAAAAATTGTACCAAACTGAAACTGTGGATAGCAAGTTGTGAATAACATAATGTTATTCACCACACGGTTTTGAATAATGCAATAGACAACTTGAGCTTGTCTCTTATTGTCTATGATGCCCCTTAGATTCCTTTACTAAAATGTAGTCCATTTGTTGACGCCTACAAATGTATATTTGTTTACTTAACTTTCAAAAGGGTATGCCAATTGTGTCCTGTACATTTTGTAAGTCTAGTTTACAAAGGGCCGGATTTATATATTGGAGTTATGTATACTCCGTTACGATAGAGTATACATACCACCAATATGAAGTTCCGCCTGCCTAACGGGCCTTCAGTTATGCCACGGTGGAGGCTACTTTGTCTCTGCCGTGGCCAAACTTCTGCAACGGCCATGTAGTCATATTTGACTGTTTCTTACTGCCAGGTAAAGCCTGGCGGTAAGAAACAGTAAAAGATTTATAATGCTCCCCCACCATGGGAAAATACTCCCATGGCAGGGGGCGCGTTATATTTTTTCTTTTCTAAAAAACAATCCAGTTTCGGGATTTTCTTTTTGAAAAGAAAAAAAGAATACTGTTTGCTGTACGGCTACACCCTGCCGATGCAACCCTGTAGCAAAAAGAAAACTGCCTTGACAGGAACCGCTATGACGGCAGTTCCTGTCAATGCCGTTATAAATGACCGCCTGCTTGCAGGTCATTAAGAAATTTGGCGGCCTGTCTGTCAGTCATGGGTCGGAGTCATTTACTCCTTGCCCATTTAGGCACAGTGGTCCACCCTCCCTGATGTAAGTCAGGCCCAAAGATATGACATGGTGAAAATAAGGAGATGTAGTATTCTCAATCCAATATTGATTTCTTCTCCGCGCTCTTAATATAATTAGTTTTTCACTTATATTCTCTCTATTTTCTTATGCCTCCCTACCACACGGGATCACATATGCTTTTTTTGTACTTGGTCTTTTGTCATTTATAATTAATTATATCCTGTCATCTGGAGAGGTTTCTATGAACTAAATTCATTAAATTAATATTGCAAATATTAAATGATTAAATATTTATTCTCAAGTTGTGTGCTCTGTCTAATTGGAAAGACTGGATCTAAAAAAGTATATAGTAAATTAGGAGGTTCCCACACCTCTCATATTTCTGTTAACGTATTATCTTTTACCATATTCACAAATGTTTGCACTTGTGCAGATCTGAATATGCCTGAAGCGTACTTCAGATGCTGCTGTGCAAATGGAATTCACTAACCTTTCTTTAAGTGACTCTTATAGGGGTTACAAGCATCTTCAAAGTTGCTGCAGCACAATTCTTTCTGAAAAAATACAGCAAGTTTAAATCTGAAATGATCCAGACATCTTATAAATGTTCTCTAAATTTATATTTGGGATTCAGGTCTCTAAATGTCCTAGCAGATATTTTAATATCTCCCTCTATTATCATGAGATGCTTGTAAATGTTATTAAACATATTGTTTCATGGATCATTCTCGTTCTTATGTTATTTATTACTGTACTCTTCTAGGTATTCTCTGGACCAAGGCACACCAAGACTTAGAAGCTTATGGTGCACCGCATTATGGATCTGATATGGATGGTGCACATGTAATCAATGATGATGGAAAGGAATCCATACTGACAGATGTGTCTCTGAGAAAGGGTCCAGATGTCCTATTACAGAAACCCAGCCTCGAGGCCGAGTCTGCAGATCGCATAAATAACAACCAACAACCTTTTCAAGAGGATAATTTGCAAAGTCCAGGTCCCTGTGCCTTTAAAGGTGACATGGAAGTGGAACAATTGTCTGATTCCAGAGATGCAAACATATCAGGCAGTGAAGGAGATGATGAACAAGCTGCTGCAGAACATGACCATAGCTCAGATTTGAAAAGCGTGTCTGATGCTGAAGATGATTGGGGAGGCTCGTTAGATGAAAATCAAGACTCTCTAAGTGACCGAAGTGATTTACTGGAGGAACTAGAGGACTTGGAAGCACAGAACGTACTGGAAGATGAGGGCCTTGAAGCAGATGACCAGGGGATCTGCGTAGATGACCAAGAAATTGCCGATGTTTCAGACGAAGATATAGGTGAAGCAGAATCATTGCCAATTGGTGGTACCTTGTGCACACACCAGGAGAACTGCCAAAATGAAATTCCGATTGTTGGTGGCACTTCCAAGGAATATACTCAGTCAGCTGTAGAGGAATATGGATTGACGTATAAAAAGCGTAGTAAAAATGTAAAAGAGCATTCAGAATGCGGTTTGTCAACACACCAGGATTCACAAAGCAAAATACCATCCCTTGTGACAAGAGAACAGGAAATTAAATTTGCATCAATCTGTGATTCAGGAGAATGCTTGTCCTCTGCCATAAATTATGAGCACAGTGGCTATGAGGAAGTTGAGCTGATGGCCAGAAAAAGCAAACTGTTTTCTTTTCTAGATGAAGAGGATACTTACAAAACAGAGACTGATGGCATGATTTTAATCAAGGAAAATGTTGGCAAGATTAATGTCAGTCTGCATCAGCAGGCACAACACGAGTACCCTGGAAATCCCACCAAAGGAGCCAGTGCATTGGTGGGTGCTGAGGCACCTTGTGATGTGTTGGGAAGTGGGGTACCACCTTTGAAAGAATTGCTTAATGGCCGTCTCGTTCATCAACAAGTATCATCTGAAGATATATTGTTAAAGCAAGCATCTTTTCCTGGATGTTCAGAGATAAGTGAGCAGAAATATGAGGCAATGCAACAGGATGAATTAATGACTTCAGACATTCTAATCTCTAGTGAAATCACAATTCAGCCAGAAGGATTTGACTCTGGTGCAGAAGAAATAGATGTGAAAGTAAGTGACCAGTCTGAGGTTCAGTCTTTAAGTAGCCAGGACGAAGTATATCAGGCGAACTCTGAAACGGAGGAAGATGTAGACACGGAGGACAATCATGGGCAGCAACATGACGGGAGACTGTTTCATGCTGAAAGCATTTATTGCCCCCCTGGTGCAAGGAATTACGAGTATTGCGTAGAAGATAGTTATGACAGTGCTGAAGATAAAGTGGAAGCCAGAGAATACATGGTTGACAGGGGTCGCGACATCTCCGATAAACTGGACCCAGAAATCCTGCAACTTCTGGAATTGCACCTACTTAAACAGCAGCTTGTAGTAATTGAGGAAGAAGAGGAGGAAGAAGAAGAAAATGACTTTGATGGTTTCCATGTTAATGCAAACAAACTGCATTTTGAAAACTTTGGTCCTTCTAAAAAGATGGGCCATCTGCTGGATATGGTCTTAGAGGAACCTGAAATATTGGAGGAAAAGGAAGAAGAAGAGGATGACTTAAGAGAAGTGCAGCTGGAACACACAACATCACCAAATGATGATGTAGAGGAGGAAACGCATTCTTGTGAAGAGGGCATCCAGGGATTGAACAATAGGGACTTTGCAGAGGCACACTGTGAAGATGTTGACATTACAGCTACATTTGCTGACTTGGGTAGAGAAGAGTCGGATAGGATTCTTCAAATAACACTGCAACCCGTTGTAGGGACCGAGAATTCATTTGTTGAAGACCTCGGCTTCTGCAAAGAAGAGGGGGGTCACAGGAAGCAAGACCACGAAGTTTACCATCATGACGAGGACTTGGACCACAAAGAGGCGCACATAGCCACAAACACAACAAATATTGCATTAAAAAATGGATTGGATGAGCACGAAAGCCTGAAAACTCCTAGGAATGGTGACCGACATTCAAAGCAAGATGTGCACAACTCTCAAGCACTAGAACTGGGAAATAGATTACAGAGGAAAGCTGAGGATTCCCTTCATTTTAACCTGCATTCAACTGACAAAGTGACAGAAATAGACTCTCCTTTGTGTAGCACATTTTACCATGAGCTGGACATCTGTCACCCTGAAAGCTCAGTGAAAAAACAAAGCCTGGAAGGAAGCCAAACCACAGAGATCAAGAACATCATTTGCTTTGAAAATGTGCCGAAATCTTGTGGTTTGCGGGAATTAAGTTTGACTGCAGAATGCAGAGAACTTGCATCTGAACATGTTAGGTGCCCGTTAGAACTGTCTGACGAGAAAGGGCTGGTTGGCACTGGTACTTTCACACAAAATCATACAACTGAAGTAAGACACTCTAATCCCACTGCACTGGAACATTTGTCTTATGATGATGTGAAACCACATTTATCACAAAAGAACACTGCTAATCCCGCCAACATATCAGAACATTTAGAGGCTGAAAGTGAACGTGTCAACTCCGAAAATGCAACTGAAGCAGCTATCCATGAGGATATTAAGGTAAGCAGTTTTTCTTCATGAACAAGTTAGATGGTAGCTTAAACATGGGTTGTATATATATATTTTTTCTTCACAAAAATGGCATGCAATGCATTTTGCTTGGCACCACAAGAACTAAAAACAATGTGACATCAACATGGATTCCAGAATTGAAATGATTGATCATTTTCTTTAATAAAGCAATAGACTTGTTTAAATGTTGAAATTATTTTATATGTCAGTACTTTGCAATGAAGGTCTTCTACCAGCTAAATGCAGTACTTTTTTAGCTTTGTTAGGTCTCGCCTGTCGATGCGCATGCGCATCGAGCAAGCGAGACTATAGGGGCTCATCGACTCTTTATCTAACTTGCAAGGAATCGTGGCGATTCCTTGCAGTGCCCGTGACTTTTAAGCTCAATGCGCATGTGCATTGAGCTTAAAAGCGCGTGCACAGCCGCCCGCATTCCTCCGACACCTTTGAAGTGAAGCTTAGCTTCACTTCAAAGGCCCGGCTTCTTCACACCCACATGCCGCTCTGCCCCGCTCCGCCCCCTCCCCTGAGTCATCCTGCCTGCCCCTTCCCGCCGTGTCGCATTTCTCCTCCCCCCTCCCCTCTCTTCCCTCCGTCTTGTTTCTTTTGGCGATGTTCTTGTTTCTTTGAACAACTTCGCACAGCCTTCCGCTTGAGACTTGTCATGACGTTCGGCAGTCATAGGTACTTCTCCCAAAGGTCTTTGAGTGCTTTCTAGATCTTAAATTGTCCCATGAGGAACACTGAAGGAGCTGGTTGTCAAGCAGGACGTAAAATCAGCCCGAACAATCCCCATATTGTATCGCCCGACTGTCTCCGAGAGGATTTAGGTGAGTAAATTATACACGAACATTGCGCGCCTTCTCCCAGGGGTGATACCATGCCGGAGAGCTGATTCGTCCATCCATCCACCCCTAAATGCAATCCCCTGGCCGCAGCCTTTCCGGCGGGTTGTCTCTGTCTCATATGTCCACCCTAGCCCCGGAAGGACCTCTCCAATACTGAACATTCTCACGTCTGCTCAAAATAGTGAGGACATCCGACAAACAGCGTGTGCCCATCGTTAAACCTCCAATTGAGTACTTTAAAATGTTTAAGTCAACGGGTTATATAGTTACTAAAATCAGAATCAGCCATTGCATCCCTGTCGGGTAGTGGCAAGAGACCCCAACGGAACTTAACAACGATGTCTACCTTGGAGGAGACAGTTAATACCTCCTGTTGATAACGCAGGTTATATTCGGCTGTGTTCTTGCCCCGCGTGGACGAGATGCTGCAGAGGACGGTGAACCGAACATATAAAATGCACTTACTGTCCATCCCCAAGGTATCCCTGCTATTAGAAGCGCTTGCCGCACCTGTGTCCCACTAAGTGCCAAACGAGCTGTGACTATCTTTAGCCGCTGCTCTTCTAGCAGAGACGCATCTGGGAACGGAAGTAAATCTTTCTAATACTATAATTGTACCCTTTTCCCTGTCCTCAAGATACTTATTTTAATGAGAATTGATTGATGCACTGAGCGAATGCGGCATAGAAGAGGCAGCTACTCTCTCTCGCTCACTGCTGCACAATATTGTGAAAATGGCACAATACTGGATTCCCCACTGCTAGACTGTGCAAGGTTTAGTCACACTGAAGTAGTGCACCCACAAATGATGCAAACCCCGCATGCACGCACACCACCGCTCATGCTTGTGGCTGCGGGCAGCGTTTTGTTGAAAGAGTAGATCAAGTCAGATAACACATCCTGCTCTCTATTCCCTCAAGCTCAACAAACGTTGTGATTTGGTAGCCATCAGCTTGACCAAAGCGGTGGCGCTCATCTCCGTGTCCATTACTCGGACAAAAGACATACATGCATTTACAGGTTCCTTCACATGGGCTGTTCCCGTCACCATCACAGGTGCGTTAACCTAGAGTAGTAGTGTGGAGCCAGCTCTGTTTTGCGCTAGCCATACCTGACTGGAACGACACCCGGGACATATGATACATACACCGACCACAGGCTGGCCTTTGGCTGTCTGAAAAAGACTGAGTTCCCAAAGGTCAGTCGCTACAGGATGTGCTGACGGAAGATTTAGGATGATTCGCATACAACATAGGGTAGCTTACACGAACCCCCTAAAATGCTTTCTCTTGACATCGCCCCCCCCCTCCAAGAAACTGGAATGAGTGCATGGAACGGTTTTCTTGACGGCAGAGAGCTAATCCCAGGGGTTGATAAACCACTGGTTACTCAAGAACAGCTTGCTGCCCAGTGTAAAGCACCTTAGTGCCTTCTCAGGTGTAGTAAGCGCTATATAAATGCAGTTACAGTACAATACCGAGCTTCAAGACGTGGATCTTCTTGAGGGGCTGGTTCTTCACTGGTGTTGCTCATCTAGTTGCCTATTGCTGTTAATCAGACGACACACTGGCGAACCGTTCCGCATTCAGCCTTGCAGACATGTCGGATATTGTTCGGCGCCTAAATGAGTGTTGCCATGGACTCGGCCGTGCTGCTTATTAACCCAGACGGTGCCCTTTGACTCCGGGGCCCAGCTGACGTCAGCCCGATGTGCCTGCCTGGCATGGGTTGTTGGTGCTGCCTGCTGAATCAGCGCTTTTCTTTCCCAGAAGATTAGAAAGCAGGTGCCCTGCCTCCCTCTTGAGTCTGGACTGTGCTGTGTTTGTGACACTGCGGGCGGAGTACCAGGCTCGGCCGCTGCCAGACTCGGCCAGTGAAGCCCGCAGCCCTGCTAATTCCTTGTCTAATGAGTAATCCCTGCTCTCTGGATGTGCCTGGACTGCGGACGGGGTAATTATGAGGCAATCGCAGTAGGAAGGCTCGGGAAGGGCAGGCTGAAATGGGATGTCTTCATGTTATTTTAGCTCGCAGCTGTCAAAGGATGCTCCTAATTTCATATTTTTGTCACTGTTTTTATGTCTCACTCAGCACCAGAGTGGCCATGATTTTTCAGAAGGTAGAGTTGGCTTGCAGCCTCAACCTGTGGTTTGTGTGTTTCCTCTAAAATATTCATACGGCGATGTTACCCCTCCCATCAAAAAAATATAAAAACCATCTTCAAATCTCTAAGCATAAAACCCACTGTTGGGTGACATTTCAGACACAAGCACACCATATGTTAACTTATGACGTGCAGACGGTGTACTAAACACAGTGATCCAGAACCAACAGGCATACTGCTTCTTCCATAATGTGTGGCATGGACTTTGGACAAAGTAGTTCTTGTTCTAGGGGTCTCCCGCCTGCCCCCACATCAATGGAATTAGGTTGACGATCATAGTAGTTAGCCTAAGAAATACATAAATACATTGAGGGAGTTTGTTTTAGACCCAGGGCGTGTACACAGGAGCATGATGAGTTTCGAATACATTGGATCAGTGTTTTTTTGTTGTCCTTGGCACAACGAGTTTATTTTGCCTATGTTTTTTTTTTTTAATAGGAGGTGGACTGGTCGAGCTGCATCATACTTAGCCTGAGCCTCTACACTAACGCCACTCACCCTCACTCACCCTCAACCCCTCACCCTCAACCCCTCACCCTCACTCACCCTCACTCACCCTCACCCTCACCCTCACTCACCCTCAACCCCTCACCTTCACTCACTCACCCTCAACCCCTCACCCTCAACCCCTCACTCACCCTCACTCTCACTCACCCTCACTCAGCCTCAACTACTCCCCCTCACCCTCACTCACCCAAAACCCCTCACCCTCACTCACCATCACCCTCACTCACCCTCAACACCAACACCTCACTCACCCTCACCCTCACTCACCCTCACCCTCACTCACCCTCACCCTCACTCACCCTCACCCTCACTCACCCTCAACACCTCACCCTCAACCTCAACCCCTCACCCTCACTCACCCTCACTCACCCTCACTCTCACTCACCCTCAACCCCTCACCCTCACTCACCCTCACTCACCCTCACTCACCCTCACCCTCACACAGTGCAATAGTTCTCAGACCATTTCAGTTAGAGCTTTTAGAAATGTTTATGGCTTTTTTTATTTGTAATACTTTAGCATTGGCTACAGGAAACAAAAATGCTAAACATTTACAAAAAAAACCCATAAACAATTCTAAAAGCACTAACTCTAATGGTGCGAGACCTATTGCATTTCCAATGCTTGTTTTTACTATGGTGTTACATGCTCTGAAACATCTTGCTATCAAAGGGATGATGTTCCAACTTGTGTGCCATTAAACACTCTCTTATAGGAAAGCTTTTTTTGTAATCTGATTACTTTGAAACATCTGTGAAACGAGCCTTTCTGGTAGCACTTCTGTATTTAGTTTTTCAGCCCATTTGGAGGGTCAGTTTTTTTTATCAGTAGTTTATTTCTCGTACTCACCCTTTTCTTCCTTTCCCTTTAGCTTTCTTTTTATCCCATCTAGTGCCTTGCATTTTACCTGCCTTTGAGACCCTCATAGCATAGATCTGTTCTGCATAACTGCATGATTTTGCTCATTATTTAATTACTGATATTCATTATATATGTAGTGCTTTAATATTGGTTGAAGGTGCATCACTAGCTCGTGTTATGCATACAGTACACTAAGGCAAATGTGCAGAAGACTTTCTCATGTTTCATTTTTCACACCTCACATCACAAGTCACAAGGGCTGTTTCTTGCATAATAAAACGGAGAAATTGCACGTAAGTCGGATGTACAGGCATCTTAACAGAGAGGGTGTAGTGTCCACCAGGCAGCAGCATGTGCTGGTAGCAATATTAACTGGTGCTTGTGTAAACTGTTTGTTCTATGTTGGAAGTATCGAGTAGTTATTTTCTATGGAATGTTGTTACTTATTTTTTTGTATTTGGAAAAAACATAATAGACATAAGAGAGTGTATACCAAAATTCCGGGATTAACACAATATTACAGAAATACAAAATCTGTTGCATATTCAGGAAACAAAGAGGAAAAAGTCAAGAGGGTGAAGTGAAGAGAAGTGAAGAGATACTTATATAGCGCAAAACTGTCACCATACGGGTATCCTGGCGCTTTAGATTGAAGAAAGCCATTATAGCAGCGGAAACAGCTGTCTGTGAGATGGTCTATTGCTCGCCCCTAGGAAACAGCCAAGTTTTCAGGCTCTTCCTAAAACCGGTCAGCGAATTGATCTGTCTGAGATTCTGGGGCAGCTCATTCCATAGGCGCGCAGCCGCCACACCAAAGCCGTTATCAGATTAGCACTAGAGGAGCGAAGTTGCCTCTTGGGATTGTACCAGCTAAATCTCTCCTGCAGAAGAACAGGTCCCAGTTCGTGAACTGCTTTGTAAACAATAAAAAGAGATTTAAAGCAAATTCTCTCCTTGATAGGCAACCAGTGAAGATCGCTCAAGGCCAAAGCTGTGGAGGACCTACGCTGTCTGTTGAGCACCAGCTTTGCGGCCATAGACTGGACTCTCTGCAACCCCTGCAGAATGTATTGCTGTGCTCCTAAGTATAGGAAGTTGCTGTAGTCCAGTCTGCTTAGGATTATGCTCTTCACTACCAAAGAGCGAATATCATTTGGTAGTAACGGAAGGATCTTCTGTAGCATGCGTAATAGGGAGAGACAGATACTGATGGTTTTGTTGGCCTGTGACTCCATTTGGAGGTTACCATCTACCAGGACCCCAGGTTACGCACCGTTTTGGCAGGAGTCAAAGGTTCATCCTCGGGGGTGAGCCTGAACTCTGCCAGTAGAGGTTGAGACACTCTAGTAGCAGGAAAGAACACCACCTCTGTTTTCCCCCCGTTAAACTGTACGGTGTTTTCCCTGAGCCAGCCAGCAGTCTGGCGCATGCACTCCTGGAAAGTACCTATAGACACTGTTTTTTTTCCTTCCAAGGAGAACACCAGTTGAGTGTCATCGGCATAGTTGACCAAGTCTATTCCATAAGATTTAATAATGGGGAACAGGGGACACAAGTAGACATTAAAAAGAATAGGGCTAATCGCAGAGCCCTGTGGAACTCCGTGATGTACTGTGGATTTGTCAGAAATGAAAGGCGTCATAGACACAGCTTGTGAAATGAAAGGCGTCATAGACACAGCTTGTTGTCGTCCTGACAGATAGGATTGTAGCCACTGCAAGGCCCATCCTTTAACTCCTATAGTCTTCAGTCTTTCCACTAGCACTGTGTGGCTCACCGTATCGAATGCGGCTGACATATCCAGTAACACTAGGACCCAGGAGTTCCCATTGTCAGCACACATTCGTAAATTGTCAAGTACTGTGGCCAAGGCGGTCTCAGTGCCATGTCCTGGACGAAAGCCAAATTGCTCATTGTCCAACAGCAGATTGTCCTTCAGATAGCATGACAGGATTTTACTAACTGTCTTTTCTAGTATTATGATTGGATAGGGCAGGAGGGATATGGGTCTAAAATTTGCTGGAGTTGTGGGGTCCAAAGAGGTTTTTTTTTTAGCAGGGGGGTCACCACTGCTTGCTTCCATAACTCTGGCACCTCCCCTTCCCTCCAGAGACTGACAGCATAATTGTTGCAGCCAGGGGAGGGTTTCCTGGCCAAATGTTTTCCAGATTTTATGTGGAAGAGGGTCTAGGGGCGATCCTGAAGACACACTTTGGGCAAGAAGATAAAAAGAGTCTTCCGTAGGGATTTGAAAGTATTCCAAAGAGGTGTCTACCTGGTATCCCTCATACTCCTTCCTAAAAGGCTCATCTCGGCTGCTATGGTCGATAGGCTTAAGTTCCCCAACAAATTTCTAACATTTTCTCTTCAAAATAAGAGGCAATCTCATCTCATCTCATCGCAGAGTTTCTGTGATGCAACCACCTTGTTGCTCATACAGGCTGGACTAGTGAGATCCCTGAAAATATTGAAGAGCGCTTTTGTGCTGTTGGGTGCTTGCAGAATGGATTTAGCAAAAAAATTGGCTTTGGCCCTAGCAATAGACTCCTTGTATTGGGACTGTAGTGATTTTAAATTTATTTTATCTGTGTCAGAGTAGGCCTTCCCCATTTTCTCTCAGCCTTTTTGCATGCTACACATAGCAATTTCAGCTCCTCATTGTACCAGGGGGCAGAAGTCTTTTTTTCTATTCTTAAGTCTTTTTACTGGGGCTAGCAGGTCTAGGGTATCAGCTACATAGGTGCAGTAAGTTTGATAGTTTTCTCTTATTGAGACAGAAGAGTAAAAAGGATTCTGTTTCGGAGATGGCATATGGGTCCTGCTTTTGCCTAATTTGGCCCATTCCCTTTCCTTTTGGTAGGTTACCGGCTGGTTGTTACTGTCTTCTGCACCAGATGTCATAATACCAAAATGAATAAGGGAATGGTCAGTCCAGTTTTGGGGCAGTACCTCAACCACCGCAGTCTCAGTCTGATTTTCGAACAAGAGATCTAGGACGTGCCCTCCTAGATGGGTCGGCTGATGAACCAATTGGTGTAAGTTAGAGTTCTCACATGTGTGTCTTACATCTCTCAAATGGTTGTCTAACTTAGCGTTATCCCACAGGTTAAAATCCCCTAGGACAATCATTCTAGAGTGGGTTAGACTCAAGTTGGTAATGATGTCAAATAAGGCTTGATAATGAGTGTCTGAACCCGGGGGTCTATAACAGACCACTCCCGTGAGTATCCTACCTTTAGCCTCTTGAAGTGAGAAGCCTAGCAGTTCAATCCCCGTAACATCATCTACCTGTAGGGGTGCAAAATTCCACTTTTCCTTAAAGATCATCCCGACCCCACCCACCCCCCCCCTCCCCCCCTCCTCACCTCTTCCAACAGCCCTTTGTTTGTGGAATATTTTATATCCATTAGGGCAGGCAAAGCCCATTTCTACCGAGGAGTCAGGGCTAGTCCAAGTTTCTGTTAGGAAGAGAACGTCCAAATCCATGTTCTCTAACATATTGGACACCTCTAGGTAGTGCTTTATCAGGGATCTGCTGTTAATCAACCCACAGTTTAGAATCTCTCTGTCTAACCCCTTAGCGGCAGGGAGTGGGCAGTTCCCCTCCTCATCCCTCTTACCGATATGGAGTAGCTCTATTCTGGAGTACTTAATCCTATCCTGATATGAGCTGCCACTGGCAGCATGGCTGGCGCCGAGCGCGGCCAGAGCGTGGACTGGCTTGCCTCTGGCGCCATCGGTGTGCCAGGTGCGCGCACTTGCATTTCCTGTCTTAAATGGTTTGGCAGGTGCTAGAGCCCAACCACTAGAGCGCGACCCTGGGAGTACAGCAATCCTGCACCCAAGATGGCGCTGACGAAAAGCAGTGAACCCGATTCTCGCTAAAGTAGCGAGATGCAAGTGTCAAGATTTTATGTGCAGGTAAGCAGAACAAACAGGACTTTAAAGGCTAAATGAAGTGAATTAAAAATCAGTGTGGCAATTTTAAAACAATGCTGCTCGTAAAGGTGGCGAGCGTTCCAACAATCTACTAACAATATTTCACGCACAGCACTAGAGCACGACCGTGGGAGTACAGCAACCCTGCAGGGTAAAAAGAAAACAAAGGCTAGACATCAAGGATACCCCCATTATTCTAACCATAATATCCATGTGCATTTAGTTGGTTACAACAACTTTAGTTCCTTACAACGGCCGAGTTTGCTCTTTGGTCCTCTGAGGTTGTTTTTCTGCATTTTGTCACATGCCACTTTGCACTTACGTTGCTTAGCCAGTATTTTGACTTGTTTTGTGGTGTATTGTGGTCAGCTTTGTGGGTGACCGTTTGAGACTGCTGCAGCTACGGCCAATAGTGTTGCTGGCTTCTGCTCGCCGCCACTGTACCTGGCTCGCTCGCGGAGACTGGCAGGTATGGGTGTAAAGCGGTGGGGGTAGTGGGTGTTGTGCTGTGCCCAACCGCCCCTCAACAACTTCATGAACAACTTGATCTGTCTTTACCTTCCTTCGCATCTTGGTGTGGCTGGGAGCGGCGGCCCCAGTGAGATAAGGGTAATGAGGTAAGTGGTTCAAGTTCAACGTCGCTGCTTTTTGCTGCTTGCTACTGACCAAGGAGTACTCTTGTTGCTTTTACTGTTGGTGGTTCCCTTCCCACGTTACTGATGCTATTGACTGCCATTGACTGCCTGTCTGCTTACCTACATCGCTTGTACTACTACTCATTAGACTGTCCGGGCGAAAGGCAGGGCCAGGCCAGACCGGGGCTGTTCCAGAGGCACTTTTGTTGCCCCGTAGCCCATCAGAAGTTTGCGCAAGGAAGCTTCAGCTCAGCCCCCGTTGACTCCATCTTGGATTGTGTTTTTGATTTTAAGCACATTGTTTTCTGCCCCATGTTTAGTATCTGGTTTGGATTCTTGACTGACTGTATGGAGTTGAGTTTGATACAAACATTGAGTACTGTAGGATTTAAAATTGTATAGGATGGGGAAGAAAAATCCAGTAGAAGAGGCACTGCCCAACACCCCAACTTTGAAGTTTACCTCCATAGACTGCATGCTGGAGATGGCAATTGGGTAGTTAGGACCTAGATAGGGCTCTCAGAGAGGAGGTTGTCCCTAAGTTCAAGATCCCTTCCTCAGGTCTCGCATACCACCCTAGAACCCCACTTGGACCCTTATCCATAGGCCGTTACATCTCAGGGTTTGATGCATAGCTCTACCCCAGAAATATTAACTCAGGCATAGCTAACAGTCCCAAGTGCGTAGATCGATAGCTCCTTGGGACTCACTAACCACCAATTCCTTATTATAAAATGCAAAAGGGTTACTCGCAGAAAACAGACCACTAGGAGAGGGAAAGCTCTGGTCTCCGAGTCTCCCAAATACCCAACTCCACAACTAGATAAATCTTCACAGGGTAACAACCTGCTTTCCTTTCCCCAGCCTCAAGCAGCAATTGAGGGTTCTCACGAGCTGCCATCACAGCTTATGTCTAAACTACTGAAAAGGTGTGTAGATAGAATCAGGGATATAATAAAGGCAGAGCTAGCCCCCATAGTGGCTCACCTTGACATGTTGGATGCCAAAATACTTAAAAGCTCCATCCCCCCCAGCCAGAGGTAATAGATCTCTTCCCGCCACTGAGTCAACATACCAAACTGTAATGCAGCTGCAAGATAGATCTGTTCTGTGAGAAGTTGGCCTGATATATGATGTTCACTAGTTCTAGTGACCACCTTGTATCAGTCCAAGCAACCCTTATGGTGATTGGTTGTAAGTCAACCTTATAGACCAGCTATCCTAATGGTAGCGTGGACAAAGCAGTCTTAGGCTAAACTCTTTTGGCATGTGAAGTCGGCTGTATTACCATATGTAACCCCTTTACACCAAGTGGAAACCACACAGGATATATATTCAAAATATATATGTATTTATTACTACAAATAGTCCCCTGAACTCTTTATGAGCACAAGAGCAAACACGTTAAAACAATTCAATTGATAAATATACAAAAGTTGCACAAATATGGATAGGCCCTGGTGGCCCCTAAAACCATATACTAAAGAAGTGGTATAAGTACCTCGAGTCGAAAGGAAGTAAGGCCTAGGGCCTTGGGAATCGCTGGGGCTGTGCTGTACTAATGCCAGTTAGGAACTAGGAGGCCCACTGGATCTGGTTTGCAGTGCACAAAGTTAGAAGCAATTTACATTGAAGTCAATGGATGCGTAAAAGTTAAAAAGGTAAAGGTAGGAAGTCTTCCGGTCAGTCTAGAACTTAACCCTTTGGAATCTGGACACTAGGAGTGTTAAACTACTCGGGGGCAGCGGAGTGCCAGCGTTACCTCACCCACAGGAAGCGGATGTAGTGGTGCCAAAGTATATCGGGATTCTGCAGGAGTTCTGATGGAGCCTTGGAGTGTTGATGCTGCAGGCGACCTGATGTGAAGAGTTCGAGTGGATTCAAGGGTGGATCTGAAGTGATAAAGACCTGAAAGCAGAGGGGACAATGTTCAAAGTCACTAGCCAGTGACCGGCGTGGAACCAGGAAGAAACCAGGCGTTGTCGGTGCCAACAGGTGATGTCGTGAAGCTTGTCTCTTCAGCAGCGTGGACTAGGCGACGACGACCAGGAGTCACTCACAAGCTGTCCCACGTAGGCTCTAGTTGATGGCGGAGTCGGTTTCTTGATCGGAGCAAACAGGCCTTGGCTAATGCAAGCCACGCAGGAAACAAAGAAGGCTTCTCACTCTAACCAGCAAGGTCAGAGGGGTTGCTGCTTTTGGGAGCAGCAAGGGCCAGTCTGGAGTAACCAGACCAGCGGTGTAAAGTTGTCGTTTGGTCGGCAAGATGGCCACTAGCCAACGGACTAGTAACCGGATAGGCGCGTCGAGTGGAACAAAGCAAAAGGGCCCCACACAGATCTCGTGAGAGCTGGAGGGCTGGTCCTTGGTGCAAATGTAGCTCGTGGTGGGGCTTCTCAAGACCCCAAGCACAGCGTTGAGGGGGCCTCAGGTGCTGCGCAGTCAGCTTCTCGTGGACGTTTCAAGAGGTCCGGTCCCATGTCTCAGGTCGCCTCCACTCGTCTCAGCTTTGCAGGGACTGTGGATCGGGCTGTTAGATGTCTGGGAGTCTGGGTCTTGTCAGGCTCTGTGCTCGGGCTCCGGCGGGAGGCGGCGGCAAAGCAGTCGTTGATTGCTGGATGGTGCCTGTATTCACAGGGTGGCCACTCCTTGGCCACACGGGAGATTCTTCAGTCTTCTGAGCAGCAGAACGTCTAAGGTCCAGAGTTTCTTTTTCTTCAGTCGAATTTCAGAGTAATCTGCAGTCTTGGGACTCAGCTCCTACTTTTAAACCAATTCTAGGGGCTGGATTACCTACTAGGTCCCTCCTATGGGTGGGACCAGGAAGGGAGGTGGTTACACCCCCTTTCCTTTGTCCAGTTTCGCGCCAGAGCTGGGGCTGGAGTGCCCCAGCACCGGTTTGAACTGGCCTATGCACGGGGACACCTTGTGTGCCCCGGGCATGTCTGATTCTATTCAGCCCTACCTAACCAGATATACAAAATCCTGTCTGGGGTGGTGCTAGCACCTCCCAAGGCAGGAAACCCTTTGTCCAAGCCTCCCTCGCTGGAAGGACTCCCAGCAGCAGGAGGTCAGACTTGTGTCTGTGGTGGCAGCATCCATTTTGTGATGCTGAGGCACCGTTTAACTTTAACCGGGGTTCAGGTTCTGTACATATCGTGTCCCTCTAGAAGGGTGGAATGCTTCCCCCGTCGCCAGAATTGGCGAGGGGGTAGTATTCCAATTCGTATGACACCTTACTCAACATGTTTTGATAATGTCAAACCAGAGTTAGCATTTAACCGCAAGGTTCATAATTAGCCCTCCCGTTTTTATGGTATTTATTTTATTGCCATTTCCGTCTGTATTTATCCATATTTATTTTTTGGGGAATTTTATCTGTATTTATCCACATTTATTTTTGCCACAAGCAGAAGGCAATGCTGCAGCTAGTATTTTTCCACATTTATTTAAATTAACAATGCACACATGCATTCGGTTGTTATTGGTCAACACAATACATTCATCGGAAAACTTTGCCATTCGCAGAATGTCCCAAATATGCTTAAAAGTGCTATCACAAGCCATTTGTCTCAGAGCCTTGCAGTTTCTGTCATCGGCACAGAGTGCTACATCCTCTCCCCCACTGAACACCATCCTGCCCCACTGAGAGAAACTCCCACTCCCTTCAGCTACAAACCAATTATGCCCCGCTATAAACACCTAAAGCAATTCAATTCCAACTATGCACTAGTCAAGAGTAATTTGCTGCCTGAAAAAAGTAACAATATTCTGGCAAAATTAAACACTCATAGGGAATACAACTTAAAGCTTTTACATTCATTATTCAGAAAGCTAAGGACATGAAAAGAAAAGTAGCGCTTTACTGGCAAACTCTGTAAGGTGGCGCTAATGTGTTTGTGTTTGAATAAAACCAATCTGGCAACTTTGCAACTACTCTCTCTTGTTTTATTTAGTTATGTATTTATTATTTGTATTTTTAAACCTTTTTTCTCTCCCCTGAAGCCGTGTTTTAGAATAGAAAAATGTCAGAAAAAGACTTTTGTAAGACAAGTGTCAGATGTTCATACTGGGTAGAGTGACCAGGCGTCCCAGATTTGCCCGGACGGTCCCTGTTTTTCACCACCTGTCCCGGCAGATTTCAAGAAATGTAGCTCTTGTCCCGGTTTTTAGAGAGGGTCGACTGAAAATGGCAGGAGGTGCTTTATTATATTTTACAAAGCAGGGATAATTAGTGGTTGTTTCAAGAAAGCAATTTAATGAACAGGCAAGCTACTGGGTTTAAAAATTGCATTTTATGTGTGTTCTTACTGCCTATTCTGCAATGCCCTGCTGAGAGGCGCTGTCATTCTGTGCGCTCGTTTGAAGTTAAATTGTAGTCCTTCTTCTATTTTCGTGCAATGTCCCGGTTTTTGGCTTTCAAATTCTGGTCACCCTAATACTGGGGCTTAATCTGCTTCTAAGAGCTGGCGTGGGAAGGGAACAGAGCTAAGGCTCTTTAAGTTAAGACTGGTTGCCCAGGATCACACAATCTGGACATAACGGGCATGCAGATTTACAACTCCAGAGGAGCGTTTTGACAGCTGCTGGATTCAGTGCTTAGTTTGAACTGGGCGGCTATAGGTGGGCCCATCAGCGCTCATTTGCGGGGACTTTAATTATAATAAGACATTTACACAAACGAGAGAGAAAAGAATAAAAAAATATAGAGAAAAGCATCAATATAGGAAAGAAGGAGGAAGAGAGGGAGAAACGGTGCCAAAGGAGGAAAGCAAGGATGAAAATGAGCGTGCCAAATTGAATTAAAACAGTAAGGAGAGTATGCCAATGAATTAGCGAGGCAAGGAACTGAATCAATACGAGATCGAGGGTGGCAGGCTGCTGAATAACACTTTGGGCACCGGTACTTATCACTTTACAAATTAATCACTGCTTCCCTGTGTGTCAGTCAACTGAGCCCTGCCTTCCATCGCAGCCCGGGCTGAAAATACAAGGATTGGGTTTCTTCTCTTTGTTGCCCACTCCCCCCTGCCCACCCCAGGCGTGTCTGTGAGAGAGTGAGATCGCAGCCCGAGCCAAGGGAAGGGAGGGGGGCTGAATTCAGTGTGTGACAGTGATTCACCTCGAGGTGGGGCACTGAGATCAATGCAGGCCTCCTGGCACTGGCAGCCTTGGATCATCTGGGAGCTCAGGGCACAGTGCCTCCTGCTACGACCCCCATTGTGCAGGCACTTACTGAGCGCTAAAACAATGAACAGGATTAGCACGTACTTGCCTTTCTTTTGAAATGGCTGGCCAGGCTCACTCGAGGGGCGGAGTGGAGCCCCAGACATGGCTGGGGCAGCTAACAAAAGGCGGACAGATGCGCAAACAAGCATTTACAATGCAACGGTTTCGCCTTTAATAACAATATAGTTATTATGGACCACACCAAAGTGGCATCCAATGAGCATTGAGCAGACTACAGGAATATAGTGCAGCAAATTCTCTTACCATCAACCCGGACAAGACACAAATACTTGTAGTCGGTCGCTGTAAAAATAAACGAGACCTATTGGCTATGCCAATGCTTGTTTTTATTGGGCTGACGAGTATTATAAACTCAGGTCGAAAAACATAATGAGAAAGAACAGCAGTGGAGTCTGGAATGTTGTCCCTTCTGAAACTTACTCTAAAACAGAAAATGCTAAGAAATCACATAAAGTATTTCAGAGTTGTCTAAATCATTTCTGAATGATTATTAGAGCAAACACAGGGATAATTGCAATGTAACACACATTCTTTTTAACGTTTAACCACCCTTGTTCCAGAATTGTAAAACGTAAACAAGTGGACACTAGACTATTTTTTTCTAAAATAGGAGACAAACCTAGAAGATCCCGGTTTGTATTTTCTAGGATTTAATACTGAATCTAAGTGTGATTTGACTATAAATGCAGCACAGCCTCGTTGTGGTAATCTTATCTGAATATATTTGTTTTATTATATACTAAACCGATCGCCTGTATTTTAGTTCGCTAGAGGGACCACGATTTAACTGCAAAGTAAACGTTTTCAGCAGTGTAGCATACCGTGGTTTAAGGGGCATTTTTTTTTAGCCAATAATTTAGTAAATCCTTAACCATTCTTTAAAGTTTCTCTTAAAGTTTCTCGGACCGCTGGTGGCAATTTATGTATTTTGTGCCCAGAGTTCTTTTGTAATGGGCATTTTACGTGATTCGTGAACTGATGTTTTTGGACCGCTTTGCTGAGCGCTCACACCCAGGCGGTGCTAATCCCAGTGTAATAAAACCATCAACTGACAGCCATCACAATGCTAATTACTGCCAGTCTGAATTATTTTCTGCAAGCTCAGAAGGATCGTGATGGCGAGTTATCATTATAATTGCAAGTTATTATTTGTCATTCTTTCAAAAATCTCAGGTAATGAACTTGCATTTGGCTGGTGTTCAAGCAAGTGTGTCGTAGAATACAATCAACAACAACCACACACACAGGAAGACCTTACACACACACACAGATATACATGCACATACACAAACAAATATTGTGTCTCTCTCACACACACACACGCACGCACCCAGGAATACCTTACTTACATACACACACAGATATACATGCACATACACAAACAAATATTGTGTCTCTCTCACACACACGCGCACGCACCAGGGCCGGCCTAAGGCATGTGCAAGCTGTGCACCTGCACAGGGCCGCCAAACCCCAGGGGCCGCCACACCAATATATATCCTTAGATACATATTTGCGTGGCGGCCCCTGGCAGGGATTTGGCGGCCTCGGGCCCCCTCCCTACACTCCCTGCTCAGGGCCTCCGTGAGCCTAGAGCCGGCCCTGCACGCACCCAGGAATACCTTACACACACACACACACACACATATACATGCACATGCACAAACAAATATTGTGTCTCTCTCACACACACACGCACGCACCCAGGAATACCTTACACACACACACACAGATATACATGCACATACACAAACAAATATTGTGTCTCTCTCACACACACGCGCACGCACCCAGGAATACCTTACACACACACAGATATACATGCACATACACAAACAAATATTGTGTCTCTCTCACACACACACACATGCACGCACCCAGGAATACCTTACACACACACACACACACAGATATACAGGCACATACACAAACAAATATTCGGTCTCTCTCACACACACACGCACGCACCCACACACAAGCATTCAAACACACAGATTCATCCACACCCATGTACACGGGCAGCACTGCTGTGAAATCACGGGTCTCTCGTTCAGAGTACACAAGCCCTTCCGAGAAGATGTCTGGATGTCAGACTGGCACGTTTTTGGAGGGGGTAGCGGTGAGAGAGGTTTCCGTCGCTCCCTCCCACATTTACCGAGATAGCTGATGAGAGCGTATACCCCGCATAGCTCTGCATCGGAGTATTAATTGCCTGGGTCCTGGTGTGGAAACACGCTTTTCTTCTATAGTGCTATTGGTTCTGTCACAGCTGCGATAATGTAGAGTAAAGCTTTATGCATTTTAAAATGGCTTTCCCGATATGTCCCTTGTGTCTTACTTAAGGTCATGCAACAGCAGAGACAAGAAAAGGGCGGGTGCACCCTCGCTCCCAAGTGCTTGTGGAAAGATGGCTGCCCTGTACCACCGTGGGCGCTGCTTCCTGTGGGGCTGTTTGCATTGGGTGTTTGCGCGGCCTTGTACTCGGCACCTGAAGAGAAGTAACCCACAGTGCCAGTAAGTGTTTGCTGCTGAGAAGTGCCTGTACTCCCTGCTAGTTTTGCAACCTTTCTGGCCTTCTTCCTTTGAATGGTAGAAGTGCAGGTAGCCAGGGCCTGGCAGCGTTGTGCTTGGTTTATGCTCCTGTGCTTTGCAGCAGAAGTCTAAGGAAAGGCGTAGCTCCTTGCAGTGCAGGCCAGGCGCTAGGCGCTGGCACAGAGCGGGGAACGGATCTTCTGTTAAGAGAGTGCATTCTCTTGCCCAGTCAGACCCTCGCACCCTGTAAACATCACAAAGAATAGTAAATGTCCCACGGCTGAATATTCCAAATCTTGCTGTGAGAGGCATACAGCCGCGATGTTTTGCATACATCAAGTGTGTTCAAACCACCTTTCCATTTAAAAGAGGGCGTCGGCTCTGAAAATGCAGATCTTGGTAGCACTGCGCGATGCCTGCATTCGAGCAAGTAGACATTGTATGTGATAAACCTATGCTAACTCCAACAGGCGTGTCTTCCTGGTGTGGAAACGCACTTTTCTTCTATAGTGCTATCTGTTCTGTCACAGCTACGATAATGTAAAACAACGCCATCATATTTAAGTAAAGTTACTGAAACAGTTTGTTATCTTTTGAATTTAAATACACAAATCCCCGCTGATGACGTATCAATTAACCACAAGTCGTAAATGCGGGCAACTGAATATTTGCCGTCACTATTTGACCCATATTGCTCAGAACTGCTCCTCGTTACACTGTGCACACGCAGGAGTGGTCGGGGTGCACCACAGAACAACACTGTACTACAGACCAATTATGGCCCGGCAAATAAGGCCCGTTAAATACACCGCATAACCCCGGACAGATGTGTGCGGTGCGGGCTTTGAAGTCGGGCTGCTCCTTTCCTGCAGCTGCGTTTCCCGCCTCAACCGAGACTGTTGCATTAATGTTCAGACGTATATTCTACGGGGGCCTTAAGTCACCCTTTCTGTGAGGTCCGGTGCTGTGCAGGACCTGAAGTACAGAAAGTGGGCGAGAAGCGTCTGCGATTGTTGAAGGCGCCTGAAAGCGCAGCCCAGAGCAGAGATGGTTCCGCTTGGTGCCTACATTGGGTTCTTTTTCACTGTGAGCTTTTCCGTGGTATTACTTCCAATGAGTGTGCCCACCGCAAGGCTTTACGCGCGCAGCTTCGGTTTGAGCCGCGATTAGTGGGTTGGGACTGCTTGATACATGTTTGCAGTCAGAGAACATCCGTGCTTTACAGATTTAGATGTAGACCGAAAACTGACTTTTCGCTGTTTTTTCCTCCTTTTGCATATTTTTGCTCCGCCTGATTTGCGCTTCAAGCTGTCTGTGGCACATCTCGTCCAAGATTAAGACCATCTGATTGCAAGTCTCTTGTAGCTATCTACGAAAGCTGTGACTGATAAACCCTTACCTTTGTGTGAGTTACACTTGTGTGCAGACTCCGTCCTTTCTGCCACACAATACCAATCTTTATGGACTGCTGCGAGTCGGTAGCGTTTGAAAATGGCGGAGAGCTCTTTGTATTAACTCTTTTCTGTATTTCACGGGCTCTTAAAATAAGGTGTAAAGTTGAGGTGGTAGCTGGATTTGTGTATATTCTCAATGCAAGCAACATTCTTCTTGTATAGACATTTAACTGAGCGATCGTGAATATTGTCTTACAAAACGCAAGGTAAATAAAAACAAGTCAGGTCCCGGGCCGGCCAGCCAATCACAGCGCGGCCCGGGGAATGACGTCAAGGGGGTGTCCCGGGCCGGCAGCCAATGACAGCGCGGCCCAGGACAAAGGGGCGGGACTTAAAAAAAGCCAGAGAAACGCCCCCGAATCGCGTTTTCACAGGAAAGCGTGATTGACAGCCTCTGTCTCCCAATGGCTAGCCTCCATTTATGGAGCTAGCCAATGGGAGACAGAGGCGGAACCAAAGCCCTAATGTAGGATCATGAGATTTCGCCGTGGGCGGAGCAACTGCTACGCAGTTGCAACGCCCAGGGCAAAACCTAAAAAGACCCCACAGCCCTAGAATCAGCAAGAGGGCGTGAGGCAACTCTGCTGGAGCACAGCAGCGCGCAAATTGTGCTAGTATTTTCCCGTTTTTACATATAAATACAGACAAAGGAAAACTTGTTTTCCGTCTGTATTTATATGTAAAAATCAGTTTAAACGGAAAACCGGGAGCCCTATTCATAATGCACTTAAGAGTATATGGTATGACGCTATCTGGAAACAGCTAAAGGACATGGTTCCGAAAGCTGCAGACAGGCTCAGCTCATGCTAGAGCACCATCTCACACATAACCAAGCACTCTGCCTCCAGGATTGTTAAGGCCTGCCATAGGGAGTGACTTATAGGTTACTGGGTGTCCATATATAGGTTAGATATAGGAATACTATATCTAAAGCAAAGGGAGAGTACACCACCTTGCCCCAGCTGAGTGATCAGCCGGTTGTGTCAAATAGTAAGGCCAGGCCAGGGATGGCACAATATGTGCTGCAGCCCCTGGTAGGCCTTGGATGCACCTATGTATGTATAAATTGTTTTGTAACGCGCTCCATTACTTGGGAGTATCCTGGCGCGATGGAGAAAGCGGGGGAGAGCAGCAAGGAACGACTTATGTCACACTTCTAAACAGATGGGTTTTTAGATTTTTCTTGAACTGGGCTACACTTTGGCTGGAGCGCAGATGCAAGGGGAGAGCGTTCCAGGCTCGGGCCTGCACTACAGCAATAGACTGGCCTCCCAGCCTGGCTCGCCTAAACCGAGGAAGGGTCATTTTAAACAGCGAGGATGACCTAAGGGCTGATTTTCTCGGCGATTTTCTCGGCGGAGACTGAGCCGTGACGCTGTGGGGCACTCACCTGCTGGATGCTCTCCTGCTTTCCTGCTCCTGGGGCCCTGACGCTGTGGTCTCGCCGCTGCCGCGTTTCTACATCTCGCGGCTGGTGGCGGCTGGAGACTACAGCTCCCAGAGGGCCAAGCGAATACTTCCGGCCACTTCCTGCCGCTGCGCGCCCGGAGGCGCTATTTAAACAGGTCGCTCCCTCGGTGGAGCGGGGGGTGATTTTCTCGGCGAAGACTGAGCCGTGACGCTGTGGGGCACTCACCTGCTGGACGCTCTCCTGCTTTCCTGCTCCTGGGGCCCTGACGCTGTGGTCTCGCCGCTGCCGCGTTTCTACATCTCGCGGCTGGTGGCGGCTGGAGACTACAGCTCCCAGAGGGCCAAGCGAATACTTCCGGCCACTTCCTGCCGCTGCGCGCCCGGAGGCACTATTTAAACAGGTCGCTCCCTCGGTGGAGCGGGGGGTGATTTTCTCGGCGGAGACTGAGCCGTGACGCTGTGGGGCACTCACCTGCTGGACGCTCTCCTGCTTTCCTGCTCCTGGGGCCCTGACGCTGTGGTCTCGCCGCTGCCGCGTTTCTACATCTCGCGGCTGGTGGCGGCTGGAGACTACAGCTCCCAGAGGGCCAAGCGAATACTTCCGGCCACTTCCTGCCGCTGCGCGCCCGGAGGCGCTATTTAAACAGGTCGCTTCCTCCGCGTCGCGGAACGCGCGCGGGCGTCGCCGGGCTGAGCCCGGGCAGAGGGCGGGCCGTCTGTGGCCGTCAGTGGTCAGCTGTGGTCGGGCGGGCCACCCCTCTAACATCGACACCGTGACTGTGGTGAGTTCAGTTCATTCATCATGGAGTCGGCAGATAGAGTTGCTACACAGGATGATTTTCCCTTTCCCCCTCCTACATTTGAGTCTCTACTGGAAAACGCACTTAACTTGGTCTCAAACGAAATAGCCGATACGGAAAGAAGAATGTCCCTGAGCTGTACCAACAATATAACACAGCCATTATCATTGACAACTAGCCCAATAATTCCATTATCACCAGCTGTTGTAATAACAAAACCGGTATTGGTACCCACTTCCCCTGTACCCCTGCTACCAGAGGCTGCCCCCACTATTATAATTGCCTCCCAGGATGAAGTTAATACTACTACTGGAACCATGGAAGTTAACAAAAAACAGGGTGGGGAAAAACGCAAAAGAGGTACTGTCAAGCCAGGTCCTAATAAAAGAAAACAACTACTAATTAATAAGAGCCAGCCCACGCCACAGAGTATGTGGAATAAACAAAAATCTTCTGAGGCACTAATTATTCACACTGACGACATAGACCTAGTGGATACGGACGATACTTCCACCGCAACCACAAGTAACTTAAGTGGGAACTCTAATACGATATGGACACAAACCGCATTAATGGGAGATAATTTTAGTTTATCTAAACAAAATGGAAATCTAATTGAAACTATAGTTGACACTATTTTTTAACCGACTAGAGAAGCAAATGATCAAACAGTTTAATAACGTTTTTAAAGACTTGACAGATTAGAAAACCTGGTTAAAAATGAAGAAGTGAAAAGGAAGGGGACTGTTACCCTGGATCAAATCATAGCCGATCGCTTGCTAAAAGAACTTGAATCTGTAAGTAACACTTTGTCACAGGGAAAGCAGGAAGTTTCCACTTTATTGGGTGAAGGCCCCAGCAATTTTGGATTATTACAACCATCTATTGTACCACCTACGATTCAACCCCGTCTGGGCAATGGCGGGAATAACCTGGTGAAACCCAATCCACCTTCCAAAACTGTACCCACGCCCGCACCTCGAAAAACAGCCCCCCCTGTTACCACTAACGCAAACACCATCAACCACAACAACGGTCATACCCAACTAACAGCAGCAAGGTCAACTTCAGATAACATCAAAAGCTCTGGGCAATCTGGGAAAGGTAGGCCATGTAAACATCAAGGGCCTACCCTACATCTGCCACCGGATGCTTGCCCTTTTGTCCTGGTCCTTGCGGGTGTACCGCCGCTGAGGGAGGAACAGGGAGAATCGTGGGTTCAATTGCGAAATAAATGTATAGACTGGCTAACCAAGCACAAAGGTGTTGGCCATGATATTTCAAGAGAGATTCTATCGGCTCGCAGGGTGTCTTGGGTTGGGCCCCTACTCAAAGACAAGGAAAGTGACTGCATAGTTCTTAATTTTAAAAATCCTGGTACCGTCAGATATCTACTCAACAGAAATAATAACTGCTCTGCTATTTCCACTGTTGTTACCATGTTACCTTTGAGTTATTTTTACAGACCACCCCCAATGCAATTTCGGTCACCTTTAATGCAATTTCAGCCACCTGCATTGCAATGTCAGCCACCTCCTATGCAATTTCAGCAAGCTTCTTTTCCACTCAATATGTATAACAGATTTGCACCTTTATCGGATTTGGACATGCAAGACTGACCATCAGTGATCAACTCAGTTGAACTACCTTTGGTACCCAAAACTAAACTTCAGGAAGTTTTACAACTCTCACGGCAGACTGTAGACAGTCAAAGATCACCAAACCAAAGAAGGACTGTCCATGATTCCGAACTATCCTTTGTAAGCTGGAACATAGCGGGTCTGAACTCTAAGCTGAAAATTAAAGAATGGTCAGATTGGGTTATTGCCAACTGTGACATATTGATGTTACAAGAGACTTGGTGTATAACTATGCCTACAATGGAGGGTTTCAGTTGCTATAATTTAATGGCATCCCCTTCATCCATGGGTCGCCCCAGTGGGGGACTATCTATCTGGACCAAAATAAAAACGGGGGTTCAAACTAAATTGATTCCTACACAGGGTAAATGTTTTATGGCTATAAAATATACCAACAGGATGAAACTATGTATAATTAATTTTTATAATAATGATTTTGTTACCCACCCTAACAATAATTTTTTGTTATTATTTAATTTTATTGATGAAATTATGGAGGGTCAGAAGCACGGGTCTTTCGATGGTATCTGCATTGGAGGAGATTTTAATGCCCATATGTACCGCAAAAGCCCACCATGTAGAAATGGAGAGGAGTTGAAAGATCATTTAGCCTCCCATGACCTATTGAATGCTATGGTAACTGCAGGAACAAGTGCAAGCAATATATCGACACCTACATATATTGGCCAAGGTTGTGCTTCCACAATAGACTACATGTTTATCTCTCCATCATTAAGTGACATAAGTTTAAACGCAGAAGTCATTTGTTCCGCATACAGTGATCATTACCCACTTAGGATATACCTAAAAAATCTGCAGTTCACGAAGGATGCACCGAGAGTAGAGATTGGGGCACAAAATCTGGCATTATCTACTGATAGATTAAGATTGATATGGAAAAGGGTGGACAACAAAGACATTTTAGCCAGAGTCATTAATAAACACCCAACACTAGTCGAGATTTGTCTGTCGCACAACAGCCCAGGCCATGATGTGGTTGTTGCTTTTAGCAATCTCTGCGGGGCTATCAAAAGAGAATCTTCTAAACCAGCCAGGCCAAATAAAGATCATGGCCCTCGCTGGTTTGATTCCTCATGCTCTAAGGCCAATAGGGACCTGAGGGCGGCCCTAAAAACCAACCCAAGGGATGCCCTACTTGTGAGAGATTTAAGATCTAAATATAAAACCACATTACGCACCCGATCTGAGGCCCTAGTGATTGATCATTGGGAATCTCTTACCCGTACTGCTACACTAAAAGATACAACGGGCTTTTGGAGAGAGGTTAAGTCTCTCAGATCCTTTGGTTCTAACATCAAACCAATTAACTGTAATATAAGTGGTGAAGCGTGGGTTGAGCACTTCTCTAAAATTTATGCTACATCTGGCTGTTTATCAGATATTGTCCCCCTACCTAATACTGCCGGATCACTGAACATCTTATTATCCGAGGTTGAAGATGCTATAGTTGAGAGTGCCAGCAACAAAGCCCCGGGCCCGGATGGCCTTTCGATTGATCAGATCAAATCCGAAATTAATTTCTGGACCCCTTTGTTATGTAACTTATTTAATAATTTGTCAGACAGCTCAATTCCTGAATCATGGTCGAAAAGCGTTATCGTTCCGATATTCAAAAAAGGTGACAGGATGGACCCGGCCTGTTACCGCCCAATTTCGCTGATTGATAATACGCTAAAGGTCCTTGGAAGGGTAATTTTTAAAAGGATTAGGAACTGGGCTGAGGATAATAATGTTTTACATTGCAGTCAACTAGGCTTCAGAAGTCATGTGGGCACCATTGAACAATGTCTTAATTTGAATTTGATCATGGCCAAGTATATTACTGTAAAAAAGTCCCCGCTTTATCTGGGATTTATGGATTTGAGTTCTGCGTTTGATTTTGTTAACCGTTCTAGTTTGTGGTCACTTTTGCTTAATTATGGTTTGGATGATTCCCTGGTATATTTTCTTTCTTATTTACATAGGGATCTAAAGGCCAGAGTACGTATTAATAATGAGGGCGAGGTCTCTGATGATATTTTTATTAGCAGAGGAGTTAGACAGGGCTGCGTACTCGCCCCACTGCTTTTTATTTTATACATTAACGGGTTGAGCAGCACTTTGAGCAAGATTACTAAGGATGTACCAATTATAAACGGTTCCCCCATTACTGCCCTGCATTATGCGGATGACGCAGTATTAATGGGGCGTACACCTAATGCCCTTCGTATTTTAATCACTGGGTTTGTTGCTTTTATGTCTGATTTGGGTTTGAACACGAATTTTAAAAAATCATTTATTATGAACTGTGGACCTAAAAAATATAATATTACCTCAATTAAATCAGGTGATAACACTTTAAGATGCACTAGCACTTTCCCTTATCTGGGATTGGTATTCTCTAACACAGGCTCATGGCAGCCACATGTAGCCTTTGCGAGAAATAAAATTGGCAAGTCAATTAACTCAATTTTATCTCTCCGGCAACCTAAACAGGCAGATGTCACCACCCCTCTCCTAAACATTTATCGTACTCAATGTCAACCAACGGGGACTTATGGAGCAGAAGTGTGGGGTTATTGTAATAGCACGCCTGTCCAGTTAGAGGAAAATAGATTTTGTAGGAGGGTACTGGGAGGAGTTCCTTGTGCCTCTACATTTATCTGTCACAATGAGCTTAAGTTGCCATATATCGAGGATTTTATTAGATCCAGACCCGCCCTTTTTTGGATAAAAATATGGTTAAACCCAGCGGCATCTTTAACACGCAGCATAATATCTGACTGCTTATTATGTGAAAGATCCCATCATATACCTTGGTTAAATGCCGTTGAGAATAGCCTGTTGAGCGTGGGTCAGGGCCTTTTGTTTAGCTCCCCTAACACCATTATTCATGCCCACAAGAACATTGTCAAACGGGCGTTGTTGGATTTATATAAGGAGGAACGGTTGGGATCTGAATTTGCTAAATCTACGGTTATTAAATATTTGCCCTATGCTGAATCCGGCAATGTCAATTCAAACAAGCCCTGTAGATACCTGTCAATTTCGATAGGAAGATGGAACCGGAGCCTTCTGTTCCGATTCCGGGATAGAAGCATTGTCAATCTATTAAGCTTTCCCCTCGGCTTTAATAAAAATTTAGAACAGCTGGATTGTCCATGCTCTGAAGGTGGGAAACAAAGTTTGTTACATTATTTTTTCTTTTGTGGTTATTATAAAATGTATACCCGCCAATATTTAATGCCGTTCCTTCGCAAATATGACCAAAGGGATTTTACTCTGGCAATGAGAACTCTACAAATGCTGTCAACAGATGAGGTGATATGTACTGTAAGTTGCTTTTTAAAAACCTGTGTGAGATCAAGTGCAAGCATGGAACTTGCCTGACAGACTACAGTATTTTGGTATTAAATGCATATTGCACTTTATTGTTATGACATATTTTGCACATAGACGCTCCCGTATGTTTGGGTAGGATGTAAACGACTGTCTCAGGGAGAATATAAACTGAAAATTGTAATTTAAACATTAAGCACATTAGGACTTTTCTTGTTCATGTATTATGCACTTTATGCCATATATGCTGCTCTAAAATTTTATTGGGAAGTTTTTTTATCTAACAATTTTAAATAATATATGTTTTTATGCACTTTTTTATGTTTTAAACTGTATGTACTTTTATGGAAGTACCAAATTCCGAATAAAGATCATTTGACTTGACTTGACCTAAGGGCTCTTGTAGGGACATAGAGAATAAATCTCTTCTTCAAATAGGCCGGACCTTGGTCATGAGTGGCTCTAAATGCAAGCACTAAAGATTTGAAAAGAATGTGTTGCGTTACTGGGAGCCAATGGAGGCTAGACATATGAGACCGAACGCTCTTCCATCTCGGGACATTAAAGAGGAGGCGGACAGCGGCATTCTGAATGACTAATAGCCGCTTCACCAAGTAGGCAGGAATGCCACTAAACAGGGCATTTGCATAATCCAGCCTAGCTAAAATAAGTGCTCGGGCAACAGTCTCCCTAGCCTCTCTAGAGAGCAGTGGAAAGAATTTTCTGAGCATTCTTAAAGTAGCAAAGCATGTCCCAGATACTTTCTTTATATGGTCCTCGAATCTTAGATCCTCCCCAAACCAGATCCCAAGATTTTTTGCAGGGCCCCCCATCACCTTGGGGCAGGGGATATTCGGGGGCCACAGCGAGCTCCTAAAGCTAAGAGGGAAGGAGCCATAGAAGAGGACCTCCGATTTATCCTCATTACATTTTAGCTGGGCCAGGGTTAGCCAACGGAAAACTGAAGACAGGCAGAGCTGAACCGTTGCCGTATCTAAAAGATCATCTGGCCAAGTAAAGAGTAGCTGCGTATCATCAGCATACCCTATAATCTTAGCCCCGTACTGTTCGGCCAAGTAAACCAAGGGGGTGATGTATAAGTTGAACAGCACGGGGCTAAGGGTGGATCCCTGTGGCACCCCAGTAAGCAGTGGTTTGGACTCAGAGGAAAAAGGTGGCATCCAGACCTGCTGTGTCCTGCCGGAAAGAAATGAGGACAGCCAGGCCAGGACATTACCGCCAATGCCAATAGAGGATAACCTGGCAATGAGGAGTGCATGAGGGACAGTGTCGAAGGCGGCAGAGAGATCCAATAAAATCAGGACCGCTCTGCCGCCCCCGTCCAGACACTCCCGGATAGACTCCGTCATCTCTACCAGCGCCGTCTCCGTGCTATAGGCTGCCCTAAAGCCTGACTGGGCTGGGTGCAGAGCATTTCGAAGTCTCCACGAACCTTTCCAATTGGCGAAAGACTACTTTCTCACATATTTTCGCCAGTACGGGCAAAAGAGAGATGGGACGATAGTTGCTCGGGACAGTAGCATCGAGGCCTGGTTTTTTCAGAAGTGGCAGGAGCTTTGCCTGCGTCCATTTCCCAGGGACCTCTGCCAAAGAGAGAGAACGGTTCACTATCTGGGTAACATCCCCACAGACAATGCTGGCCACATCCGCAAGAACACGAGCAGGGCAGGAGTCTGAGGGAGAACCCGATTTAAGGGACTGAAGAAGGAGCAAAATATCACACTCTGCGGCCGGCGAGAAGCTAATAAGCTGCTGAGTTTCATCAGGGCATGGCCTGATAAGGGGTCCATCCCCAGAACTTTCAGCCGGTAGGGCAGAGAGCAAATCCTGCTGAATCTTTACTATTTTGTCTGTAAAAAAGTTAGACAGATCCTCACACCATTCTGCCGAAGACGGAGTGTGGCGGCTTCAGCCACCGGGGATACAAAACTTTTAACAATTGAGAAAATTTCTCTACTGTTTTCCGCTTTGGCAATTCTCCCAGCATAGTAAGTCCCTTTAGCGATACTGATGGCGGCATAATAGCTTTTTTGGGCTACACGCAGGGCAGCCTTTGCGTCAAAACTATATCCCGCCTCCAAATTCGCTCTAACTTTTTACAGCCCAATTTGAACTCCCTCAACTCGGGTGAGAACCAAGGTTGAGAGGGGCTGAGCCGTACCCTAGATACAGTGGAGTGTTTAGTGGACGCCTTCGCCGCTTGTAGCACCCTTTCATTAAAAACATCGACCGCCTTTTCTAACTCAGGGGTAGGCTTCATACCAGTTTTTTGTAGCTCCTGGCGGAACATATCCAGGTTGATCCTCTGGGGGTGGCCAGCAGGCAGTGCCAAAGCAGGTCTGCCTACATTATCCAACTCCCAAGAGAATCTAACGAGACCATGATCCGACCAGGTGACCTTTTCAACGCCTGATACCTGAATAGTAAAATTAGAGCACACTAAGTCCAGAAGATGACCTCCGGCATGAGTCGGAGAAGTCACCCGTTGCTTAAGCTGTGCCACATCGAAAACTTCCTCCAGTCGGCGCGTTTCCGCAGATTCCATATCATCTACGTGAATGTTAAAGTCGCCGACCAGAAGGAATTTAGGAAAACTCAAAGCCCGTGGCACTATACATTCCTCCAAGGTTTCTATAAAATGACTAGCATAGCCTGGAGGCCTATAGATCAGGGACCCTCCTAAAGTAAAGTGGGGACTAATAGTAAGAGAAAAATGGAGAGCTTCACCATCAACCCCTACCGCTAGTTGCTCAGTAGAAAAACACCATTCTTCCCTAAAGATCACCGCTACACCTCCCCCTCTCCCTAGAGGTCTGTCAGCTCTAACAATCTTGAATCCTCTGGGGACAGCAAGTTCAATAGTCGGGGCACACGAATCAGTGAGCGACGTCTCAGTGATAAAAAGGAGCTCAAACTGGCCATCCACCAGTGTATCAAAGATGTCGGCTGCATGTTTCACCATGGATCTGGCATTAATTAGGCCGGCCCTAATTATTGTATGAGCTCTATCAGCAGCTGAGCGCGGGGGTAAGGAGGGCTGGAGGAGAAAACCACAGCTAGAGCACTCCGCAGTAGCACACTCCCGTCCCAACCGCTGGCAGCTCCCCTTTTTACCATGGGAACTCAGCATCAGTAGCTCCCCTCGAGAGTAAGTAATCCTGTGGGGCCCGGATCGACCATAGAAAGGAGGGGCAAAATGACTGGCCCTAGGCCCGTCCGGGGCACGGATGGGCACAGACGGGCCCTCCTTTGGCGCTCCTTCGGCGCGCGGACGGCGCGCCCGCTGCGCGCGACCGCTGCGTGCTCTATGGGGCATCATTATTTAATGCCCAAGCCCCTCCCCGAGCTGGACCGCTAACTCCCGACCAGCCGGGGACCAGGACTCACTAAAGATGGCGCCGCCCGACCTGGCCCTCCACAACAATCGGCACAGGCAAGCCACGGTGGAACAGGGCACAGGGGAACCGGGAAGCAACACAGAGGATGATAAAAACGGTACAGTTAATTAAAAAATATACATCACAATTAGTATTCAATTGAATGTAAAAATCAGGGTTTGTGTTTAAAAAGCGCTAATGAGACAATACTGCAGAGAGCGAGTGGGCAGAAGAGGAACTCTCGCAGTCTGCCCGTCTTTCCCCAGCGATATCACAGAGTGCTGCCACCACCTTGGTCAGTCAGGCAACCTATGCCCTGGCTACCTACGGTACACTGTACAGGGGCTCACAAGGTGATCCATGATCCAATTGGTAATGTACCTAGGGTACATGCAGTCCATTTTAAAGAGAGAGCAGATAGCCTGGGGTCCTGAATAGCAGGATCCCAGGCCAACTAAGTCAAAAACCAGCTAAACACTAGGCAAAAATTTGGGGGGCAACCATAGTCGGGTATTCACCTTCCTACATGTTCTAACCCCAAAAATGTCCAGCTCGGCCGGGTGGCAAGTTTGAGGTGTCATCGGGGTGCTGCAGATAGATGGTAGGGAAAGGCTCAATCCACCAACTTACTTAATAGAAGCTTCACTAAAGTACCCTCAATTGCCACCAGAATGCACACCCTACTTTTTTTGTTTTACTTTTCAAAAACCTTTATTGAAGATTTGCACATTACATAATGTATAACATCAAGTTCTATCAAAGATACTTGTGATTATCTTGCACATGTTCTATGCAGAAAGAGTTCGTAACACGCTGCATTCCTTCCTCCCGCTGCTCAATCCATAACAAAATACCCCCCTCCCAACCCAAACATCACGGCATATCGGCATATTGCAGAAATCAGCGACATACCGTTTCAGAGTCCAGGGCACCAAAGAAATACATTTAAGTGTTATCGCACAGGAGTTTCTAACATTGTGTAAGTCACCACGGCATATCTATGTGGATCAAGGTTGCGACCCCATTCCATCCAGTTATGTACTGTTCTTCTGCCAAGTCATAGCCCGAGGGGATAGCATCAATGTACTCTCCGGCGCATTCCCTTGTAGAGCCTCATCAACCTCCTCACCCCTAGCTGTCTCTCCCCGTTCTACCTGGTCCCCTTCCTCATCTGACCCCTGGGCCAGCAGGTAAGTGGTCAGAAGCCCCCAGATATCTTGTGGGCGGGACTTTATAGGTAGGAGATCAGCATAACAATAAAGGTGTTCCTGCCAGGTGGATAGGTCCAGCAACCAGGTCTTGAATTTGGGGACCCGACCTCTAACCCCATCTGCAGGCCACCTGCCGTTTCGCGAGCAGGATTCCCATTGCCAAATATTTCTTATGTGCTGTAACAATACCTTGGATTAAACCCAGGAGGGCCACGTGTGGGTTTTGGTAGCAGTGGTACTCCTATCATAGTGTACTTTGGAAAAGACAATGGGGCCCCTGACTAACAGATACAACCCTGTCAAGGAAAACAGTACTATTGGGAAACAAGCGCTGCACCGGGTTCAGTGCTGAATATTTTAGTTGAAACTCATGACCAGGCGACCGTTTATTCCATCAAAATACACAGAGGAATATGTAAAAAATATATTTTTGATTTATTATTTTTATATCTTATTAAATTCATTTTTCAAAACATTTTACAGAAAACAGTTATTTACATAAAAAAATCAATATATACACAGTTGTAGATCAGAACATGATTATTCGTAAATTATCAAACCACCGATTAATATATAACAAGAGACCCTACTAGAATCTACATCCGCACTTGGGATACAATTGTGGATTGGTAAACACTCAGTTAGGTGTAATATGTAGATAAAGGAGATGGAAACAAGATGATATTATAAAATCCAATCTCTGAACATTGGTCAAGATAGTTGGCTACCAACGCGTTTCGGCAGAGCCTGCTTCAGGGTTTTCTTTAACAGTGGTTGCCAATGTTAACTGCTCTTTATTATATCTGGTCGAATTCGCTTTATCTTCTGATTAGAAAAGTATATCTGAATTTAGACCATAATCTTCACTCCATAGTGATTATCTGTATTGCATGGATTTCACCAATTTTATCACCTGATTGCCTTCAAATGGAGTGTAGATCTTGGTAATACTCAAGGGACATCGAAACCGCTCCTCGTAAATGGAAGGTAGTGTATTCACTGGGACAACAAAAATATATCTCTATTTTTTGATCGCACAGCCTGCTATACATGCCATCGCGGAACTCAACCTCCTTATATAATATGATTCTCAAAAACGATCAAAGGCCTCTAATCTTTGATCACATTATCTGCTGTATGTGCATAAACGGAACTGGGAATCCTTATATGATGTTCTCTCCATAAGCGATTAGTGGCCTATGTTGGCAGCGAAACGATCTTATTTAGCTCACAAACGATGTCCAGCTGACGAAGGCTCTGCCGAAACGCTTTGGTAGCCAACTATCTTGACCAATGTTCAGAGATTGGATTTTATAATATTATATTGTTTCCATCTCCTTTATCTACATATTACACCTAACTGAGTGTTTAACAATCCACAATTGTATCCCAAGTGCGGATGTAGATTCTAGTAGGGTCTCTTGTTATATATTAATCTGTGGCTTGATAATTTACGAATAATCATGTTCTGATCTACAAATGTGTATATATAGATTTTTTTAATGTAAATAACTGTGTTTTCTGTAAAATGTTTTGAAAAAGAATTCAATAAGATATAAAAATAATAAATCAAAAATATATTTTTTACATATTGCTCTGTGTATTTTGATTGAATAAACGGTCGCCTGGTCATGAGTTTCAACTAAAATATTCAGCACTGAACCCGGTGAAGCGCTTGTTTCCCAATAGTACTCCTATCATAGTGGACATGCCCTCAAAAACCTCTGCCCATTAAGCTGCCACCTAAGGGCCGTTCCATGCCAAGTGCATGAAATCCGCCCCTTCCCGCCCGCACCGTTCGCATTTGTCATCGGTCCTGAGGAGGAATTTATGTAGCCAGACCGGTGTGTGGTATAGTCTATGCAAAAATTTTAAATGTATTAGTCGCAGTCTACTGTTAGCTGTATTCGCCTCTGTCTGCGTACAACTGGTTTCCCATTGTTCGTCTGTGAGGGGAACGTCCAGGTCGCTATTCCATTCCGTTCTAGCTTGTAGGGGGGAATTTTCCACACACTTATACAACAAGGAAGTGACATGTCTAGGGGCTTCTTTCTGCAGCAGTGCGTGCATCGGTGCAAATGTATCAGGTTCTGCAGGAAATGATGGGGTTATGGCTTTTACACTTTGTCTGAGTCCAGTATACATGAATATATCCATAGTGGTGGGTGGGTGCTCCCCAAAAAATGGTTCCTTTGTCCTGAACTGTCCCCCGGTATACAGATCTCCCCAGGTGCTGTAATGTAGGTTGTCAAACATTCGGCGATATATTCCTTCATACGTGTCCTGCAAAAGCGGAGTGCACGACAAGGCCATCCTAGGGGAGTACATTAGAGGAGTCCTCAACTTGCGGGCTATCCACCGCCATGCAGCTATAGTGCAGTCCACAGTGGCCGGGTCACGCTCTCGCTCCTTGACTGACGCAAAAAGGTACCCCTCAGGGGGTGCCGGGCCATATAGCCATCCTCCACCGCCAGATGTAGCATGAACGGAGGCGGGTGGAGCCAGTATACTGCAAAGTGCTCCTGGCCACAGTAATAATATTGTTCGAAGTTGGGAACATCGTACCCTCCCTGGTGATATGGTAGCATCAGTGTGGTCAGTTTAAGCCGCGCCTGCTCCCCCCCAACCCTCCCCCAGATGAACCATATAAGCTGTGTCTTAAGTGTGTTGAAGAAAAATCTGCCCGGATAGTAGGGTATGTTGGTAAATAGATATAAGAATTTTGGCAGTATCACCATCTTGGTGAGGGATATCCTCCCCGCCATTGAAAGTGGTAATCGTATCCATTTCGATACTCTATCCGTCACTTCGTCTATAGCCGCGCCACAGTTAGCACACATTAATACATCCTTGTCTCTGGTGACTTGGATGCCTAGGTATTTAAATTGGTCACTCTCCCAGGTCAAGGGGTATTCCAGCTGATATTGGACGGTCGCGTCTGTAAGGGGAAATACTGCGGATTCGGCCCAGTTTATTTGGATATCAGATATGGCCCCAAATTTGGTTATTTCTCGCAATATTGGATTAAGATTTTCCAGTTTTATTTTTCACGTATAGTGTTATATCATCCGTATAGAGGGAGATAAGTAGTTGCCTAGCTGGGTAAATCAGAACCCTCTCGTTGTGGTGTTGCCTCAGTTTTGCCACTAAAGGTTCTATTGCCAAGGCAAATACAATTGGGGACAGTGGGCATCCTTGTCTTGTACCTCTGGAGACGGTAAAGTTGCTAGATATGGCGCCATTCAGCAATACCGTGGCCTTTGGTTGTTTGTATAAGAGTTGTACCCAATTTAAACAAGCGTTGAAAATGCAATAGGTCTCGCCTTTGATTAAGTTAAAGCCATTTGCTTTGCTAATGGTATTGTATAGCTAAGCAAATGGCTTTAACTTAATAAAAGCGAGACCTATTGCATTTTTAATGCTTGTTAATGTTGGAGGCGGTTTAGATGGAGACAAAGCGTGTGAGTGGGAGCGAAGAGAGTGGAGGGGCATGGGGCACTGGTTTCGGTGGCTTAGGGTGGGCAGCAAAGTGTTTAATTACAAGGGTTAGGCTGGGGAACCTGGTGGCGCCGGAGGAGGTTTTTGCAGATAACAATGGAGTGGGTCGGATAGAGTATATTGCCCCCACGTGTATGCAATTATGGTCGGCTTGGGATACTCGGGTGAGGCGATGCAGTAAGTTTGCTTATACTTAACATAAACAAGGCTTATGCCCTCACATTTAATGGCGTGACCCTGAGTGTTAAGAACAGTCTCGAGAGCTACAACAACCTTTCTGTTTTAACGGTGTTAATATGTATTATGTTTTTTTGCAACACTAATCACTCTAACTTTATGTAATCTGTAATGACATTTGTAAATATGCAACTCTCAATATGAGTAACCGTAGTAGATATACGTACTGTCACCTACTGCCCTGTTACAGTAAATTTTTTATGTAATGTTCGTTCCTCTGTTTTAAAGCGCTTTGATACCTCTGGTGCAGAGGCTATATTAAAACGCATAAATGAATAAATAAATAAATAAATAACAAGCAGGGAGTCTGGTGAAGAACTGGGAAAACACTAAAAAGAGACAATTACCCAAATCATACAACGAGTCAGGATGTCCAGGAGAACATACGTCGTCGAGACACAGCCCAATACACCTCAGCTAGGTGAAGGTGCAAGCAATAAAACCACATCGTTGATTGTTAAATAACCTTTGAATGCTTTTATTCCATGTTCACTTCACCTTGAAACCATGCTCCGTTATATAAAAGGGTGCATTATAAGGGGGGGGGGTCAACCTGAAAAGGTAACTCTGCATCACAAGTGGATTATACAGTACAGTTCATAATTGCTGGTAAATCGTGTAATACCAAAAAAAAACACATCGTTCTGGAGATTTGAACTCTGAATCAAATCTTCCTTTGTTTTGCCAAAGAACAAGGATCTGTCTCCCAGAAAACACAGGCCTGCCCGCATACTTCTAGCAGCGCACAAATCCCTCAAAGGTATCTCTTCTCACTCCCATGCCTCTCAACTATGGCTCCTCATTAGGGTCTCAGAAGAGTTATTTGTTAAAGTATTAAAGAATCTATAAATGTGAATCAGCCTATTATTTATTTATAAATCGAGCCTCTATCCATGTGACATGATTCAGGCTAAAATTAAATTTAATAAACAAATAGAAGTAGACTAAGGCCCATTCCGTCTGTGTGGAATACAACAGTGTGGTTGCTGCACATGCTTGTGAGCTCTTTTGCATTACTACTGCCCAACAGAATCACTTCCCTTGACCTATTCTTGCACACGTCATGATAACTACTCCCACTAGCCAACTATCACAATCTCCAAAGTTAAAACCCTTGGGTATAGTTCATCCAAAATTTCTAGTATCCACTGCCCTACGCCACATTTCAAGCCTGTGCAAACAGGCCATTTACTCACTCCCACAATCCATGGGCACATGTCCGCTCTAACACCTCTCCCACTCAACGAACAAACTGAACTCTACCCTTAAAGTCCAACGGCCTCTTCTCCAAGGACTAAATCTTCATAACCAGCCCTAGACTAATATTCACTCCATAATGACTGTCGGAAACCAAGCGATTTATTTTTGCCCATATGTTGCCCACTCATAGTAGCTTATGGACCAAGATTATTTGTGATCCCACAAATGTAGCCCTTCTCACTCTGTCAGACCTACTGACGTGGACTTAAAACAAGCCAGCTCCACAACTTCACTTAAATCCTATACACACTGTGGACCCATGATCCAGGAGAACTAAACCTGCTCCTGAACACGGTTACACCACCGGCAGACAAAACCTCTCAGTCCCCCTCCAAAATATGTCAGGCCAAATCGCAAAGGTGAACCTTATGAGCCTTTAAAAGACTGACAGGTCAGCCAAGTCAACAATGTAATACCTCCAGGAGATAACCATAAAAATACTGCGTTATCTAGTGCAGCCACACTGCTGACCGAGTCTGACTCACACTTTCAGACCCCTCAACCTATCCCAACATCTCCTCCTGGGCCACAGCTAGAATTAGTGTATAATTACAGACCTACTCAAGTCCCATTTGCTAGATACACAATAAGGCTTTCAACACATAAGGTCCTGCCCCAACAGTCAGACCAAGAGCATAGCCCTGCCCCCATTGTCAGACCGACTTGGCAAAACCACAGAGCTAAATTGATAAGCCTGGCACAGTCCCTCCCTGTCAAACCTAAATTCCAATTCCAAGCTCTGCTTACACTGTCAAACGCGCAGACAGGGCCATGTTCCCACTGTCATGCCTTAAGATCTAGCCACACCACGCTACAGGGGCCAAAACCTCCAATGTCAGACTCGCAGCTTACACTGCCCCCACAGCAATAGACATAGCTCTTCTCCTTCTGTCAGAACAGCACTGTCAGGGCCACACCACTAACCCTGACCCCACCGTCAATCCGAGATATTCTTCTTAACCAGTAGCCTAGTGGCTCGGCGCAATGTGGTTTCCCTGAATAAACTAGGAACTATCATATACATAACACAACTGTTGAAGTAAGACTCGCATTTATACATCGGTACTGCTCTCAGTGTCTCCTTGCACTCAAAGGATCTTCTCGTTTTCCTCTTACTTAAGTCTGACTGTGCAATCCCATTTTACATTCTTCCTTTTGAGTCACTTCTCCAGATCACCACTCCCTTACCTTTCCTTACTTGAACCCCACATCATCTACTGACCACCTCTTACCCGACCCTTCCGCCCTATTCTCTATCGCTATTATCAGGGAAGAGCTAGCACCCACCCATACGTAGTATTTACATGAGAACTCTCACTGAAGCTACACCCCTTGTTCACTGTAACCCCCTTATGCACAATTGCATCTCTACTCCTCCCCACTGCAGCCCCAGCTCAATTCCACGCAGTATCCCCAGACCCACCACTTCACTGAAACCGCCGTTCACTGTCCACTCATTCTTACTATTCGGGTTCATGGCTTCTCCTCAGGCGGCTCCTCCGATGTTCAGGCTACTGCTGCTCCTGTGGCTACTTCCGGTCTCTGACACTACTCAAGTGACACATCTGGTCTCTGACGACACCTCCACCTTCTGGAGGTGGCTGATCCGGGATGGGCCGCATTCGGTGAGAGACCTGAGCTGCTTCAAGTTCCAAGCACCCAGTCAGCCTTCCGGAGAGTGTCTCATCGTAGTAGACAGAGGAAACAAGACAAGCGCTCGCCAGGCAGCCGGCACCCACGCTTTACTTTTAACATTAAAAGTAAAGAGCGGGTGCCGCGATTATACGAAAAGGAAAGAAATAGATGTTTTTTTCTGTTTCTTTACTTCTGGTATAATCGCGATTCCAAAAGTAAGAAATAGAAAAAACATCTATTTCTTTACTTTTGGTATAATCGCGGCACCCGCTCTTTACTTTTAATGTTAAAAGTAAAGCGCGAGTGCCGGGATTATACCCAAAGTGCGCTCGCCACGACACAGACTTTTCTCTTTTAGAGCCGTCCCACTTGGACGGCTGGCGTAAAAGGTTTCTTATCTTCTTTATGGGGCCATCTGTTTGGACCCATAAAGAAGATAAGAAACCTTTTAGAACAGCAGTAAGTCAAGGAAGCCAGTCCGAATGGGACGGCTCTAAACGAGAAAAGAGTACGTCACTGGAACCTCTTTTCCAGTGGCTGGCCACCGTTTAGCATGAACGGTGACGCCAGCCAATGTAAAAGAGGGGCGGGGCTTAACCTCGCTAGTGAAACATACTCTAACTCATTAAATCTCACCAGTGAGACTGCGCATGTGCGCAGCCTCCCTAGCCGAGACCTAAAAAGTCAGTGGCATCCCCATGTATCCCAATGTTCCGATCAGGTAGACATAAAGCAAGGAAAAGAGTTTCATTTGGTGGAGAGAGAGAGTCCTTGATCTTCCGACAGTGTTGCAAAATCTTTGAAATGCTGACACACATATATTGCCCAAAATCAACTTTACAACCTTTGATGGGTTTGTGCATCTTCATTGTCTCTAATCCCACAATCCAGCTAAAATCACTGCAGCAATGTCCGGAGAACCAGGGGGCCCAATTGGACGACATTTGGGAAGATAATGTCAACTGACTACGGCAGCAAAGCAGTTTCTTCCATGGTGGTGCAATCAGAACAATTTATTAAAGGCAGTACTCATCCATCAAGAGCTTCCAACCTAGTCAGTTATCACAGATGCTTCCATTGTTGCCTGGGTGATTATCTAGGAACTCTGATGGTTCAGGGCCGGCCTTTGGTAAGAAAAGGAAACTCAGCACTATATCAGCTACTTAGAGGTCAGAGCAGTTCATTTAACTCTCAAAGCCTTCCTACCTTCTTTGATGGAGAAAACAATTCTAATGCAAATGGATAACAACACCCCAATATATTACTTAAACAAAAGGGAACCAGATACTGGTCTCTCTCTCGATTCAGGCAATCTGGAATTGGCTACTTTCAACAAACCTGTCCATCTTGCAGAGGTACACCATACTCAAGCGGCCTTATTTCATCTTTAAGGGGTACACCATTTTCAAGTGGACTTAACGAGCAGGTACTATGAACAAAAAAACATGAATGGGTCATGAACAATTTTTTCCTGCTAAGCATCTTCACCGCAGCTTAAAATTTGAAATTACCAGACATATTATCCTGGAACGCAGAGCTGCGCTCTCTGGTCGGTGTCTTTTGATGAAGATGGACTGGTCATGGAACTTTCTTTACGGTTTTCTACCAATCCCCTTGATATCATACGTCCTGGTGAAACTGTGATACTGCAATTGCAAGTTGATTCTTATTCTAATTGCACTCTAGTGGGTTAATGGTAAAAAAAAAATGACCATAAAAGTATTGTGGTACCAAAATACCATTGTCAAAATCTTGACATCAAAAATATCTATTTTACATATATCTAATGTAAAGGGCAAAAATATTGACTACCAAAATAGTGTGCTCTGAAATAGGAGCATTACATTGGTCTGTGTAGGTATTTATTTGTCATTAACATTATTGTTATTTAAAATGTCGTTATTTTTTAATTTAATACATTTTAAAAAGTGCATATGCTATCAAAATAAACATTCATTTATTAACATTTTTTACATATAACCTTAAAATAGTGTTACCAATTAATAAAAACATATACATTACAATAAATTAATTGTTCAAACATAAATGATTATGAAATAAAAACGATAATAATTCAAATTCAAAATGTCTTTATTTGATTTTAATAGATAAACTCATAAAAGTGACACAAGTACAGTACAATACTTAGCTTCTAAATGAGAAGAATACAACCATTAAAAAAAAAAAAGCTGAAAGTGAAAACCAATAAAATCATATGAATACTCACTGATACGTCCAAGGTGTTCTAGTAGTACAAAGTCCAAAATATAAAATGTAGCAGAATGCATTTTCCCAAACGGAGAACACAACCATAAATATATATCACTTCTCAGCCATCCATAGATTTCCTATTTCTAACTGGCATTTTGAAAAAGCAGAATGCATTGTAGCAAACGATCGGGCTACCTAACGATTGTACAAATACTAACGCATCTTTATCTTTCTGAAAACTGGGTTTTAGAATATGTTTAGTACAACACAAGAAGAAGGGTCTATAAAATTTACAAAAAAACTTAAAATGCAGCAATATTTGTTCAGTCTCTCCATCGCATGGGTAGTCTGGTAATGGGCTTCCCCAAAGCTGTGAATCAGAAAAATAAAAAATACAACAAACTGAACCTGCCCTGAATCTGAAGAGAAGGCATATTTCCCACAAAGAAAGTTCTTTTTGTAAATAACAGGCTAACTGTCCTGAGGCTGAAAAGATATAACAATAATGTGAATAGCACTTACTTAAAATCCCCTCCAATCTTTGTGAAATACAAAATTCTGTATGACCAGTCTTCACTAGCCCCTTATCAGATGTGGTTAATTTGACCAGGTCATAAAAAATTTCTGAAAGGCTGATATCACTCAAAGCCTTTTTGACATATTTCAACCATGGTATTGAAAGGCCCTTATCTAAGTTAATACAGTCCAAAACAACCTCCCTGTTAAAACTTTGAGTGGGGGTGGACCCTACATTGACCCACTACGAGAGTGGTGCCAGCTTCACCAAATCGGAGAGATATTGCAAAATAATCTCTAAATGCAATATAAAATTGGAGCTAGTTGGCAGAAGATTCAGAAGTCGTTTGCACATCCGATTTTCTTCCACCTGGATAGAGGAAGGCTTGTCAAACCCCCACTATGTAAGTTGCTGTGGGAACACAATGCATGTTCCAAATCTAAATATGAGGGAAATAAGGCTCTGGCCTACCTTTTGATTGAATATAGATTCTGCCGCCCTACTTAGCTTCGAACGGGGCCACATTTACCTGGGGTTTTAACTTGTAGCTTTTACCTGCTCACTCCTTCACTTGCTCAGAGTGCCTCCAGCCTCCTAAATCTCATCGCGCAGCGGAGCCTAACGCTGACGCGGGATCTTGTCATTGCCGCCATTCCCCGCCGCCCACACAGGCCACGCCCCTTTTTCTGAGGCCACGCCCCCTACCGCATTATTTAAGGCGCTGATTGCAAGCCCCTTGATGCTAGTGATTTCTCCTGAGGCGGAAGCCGGGAGTAGGCTTGTTGTTCGTATTTTTAAAATTTGAGTGTCACATTTAACTTGTAGCTTTTACCTGCTCACTCCTTCACTTGCTCAGAGTGCCTCCAGCCTCCTAAATCTCATCGCGCAGCGGAGCCTAACGCTGACGCGGGATCTTTTCATTGCCGCCATTCCCCGCCGCCCACACAGGCCACGCCCCTTTTTCTGAGGCCACGCCCCCTGCCACCAATTTCCTTTTCCTATAAAATATGTGCATATTCCGGTCGCGCAGCGGACGAGCGCAGCGGGCGCGACGACCGGGACACGGGGCACCATACTCTGTGCAATTCCATGCATATACCTCTGAACAACTGCGTTCCTTCAGAGCCAACTGGCAGCTGAATCCCGCCACGCTGTCCTATGCCCAAAGGCTCGGCATTGCCTCCCCCACGCCCATCGCGTCAACCCCCCGCCCCCTTCCACTTCAGCTCCTCTTCTCAATACGAGATCAGCCGTCAAGCACCAGACCGAAATATACGATCTTCTGGATTCTAACTCCCCGGACCTTCTGTTTCTAACTGAAACCTGGTACAGACCTGATTCCCTACCAAGCATCTTAGCCTCCCTCCCGGCCCACTATTACATGCTTCGTGCCGATCGACCCGAGAGTAAAATAGGAGGCGGTGTAGCCTTGATTACTCGCAAAGATTTTCACTTTCAGACTCTGACCCCGCCCACACTACCAGCAGCCGATTGCCTCGTAGTGCGATCCACTTCTTCTTTCAAGACCCCACTCACGTGTGTATTAACCTATCGACCAGCTCAGTCATCCCCCGATTTCCTCCCTGCCTTTCAGAACTTATTGGCCACCCTGGTAATCAACAATGCCTCTGTCCTTGTTCTGGGCGATTTTAATTACTGGCCTACTGATCCTGCTGAGGATTCCATTTCCAAAGACTTCACCCAATTGCTCCTTAGTCTTAATTTTACCCAGCATGTCCAAGGCCCCACCCACATCCGGGCCCATACCCTAGATCAGATCTGGACACTTAACATTCCAATGTCCACTCCTACCATTTCGCCCTGTTCCTGGTCCGATCATTTCTTGCTCGCCTTTTCCCTGGACCTGAGCCACACAACATCTCTTCCTCTTCCCAAAAACACCTGGGCTAGGAGCTGGCATAAAGTCGATATTTCTTCTCTTTGTAACTCGCTAGTTGCCACCTGCCCAGACTTTTCGGGCTCGGACCCTCGCTCCCAAGCCGCCACATTAGATCAGTGGCTTACTAATGCCTGCGACCCGGTGGCCCCTCTGAAGCGTACTACCATCAACCGCATCCATAATGCCAACAAATGGTGCAGTGCCGCTCTCAAAGCTAAGAAATTGGAGCTAAGGCAGGCCGAACGAGCTTGGAGAAGAGCATACTGCCCCGTCTACAGACAACACTTCATCACTGTGCTCAATGAATATAAAGCTGCCATTCTGGCAGCCAAGACGGAGTACTTTTCTGGGCGCATCTTAACGGCCGAATGTCAACCTCGTGAGATATTTTCCACCGTCCACGAACTGGCATCCTCGGATAGAACCTCACCCAAGATCTCCCCCTCTCAGGCCTTATGTGACTCGCTTAATGAGTTTTTTATTGATAAGATTGCTCTTATCAAAATCAACATTCCCCCTCCCCCTCTCACCTTCTCCCCCCCCTCAACCCCCCGACAACATTCGCTCCCTTACCACTATCCCTCCTCTCACAAAAGAATCCCTGCTCCTGCTGCTGAGGCGGGTTAAGTCAGGCTCCCCCGCTGACATCGGCCCGGCACGCATCCTCTGTCAGCTCTTCTCTGCGTGCCCTTCTCCCGCCATTGCTCTCCTGAACAACTGTTTTACCTCTGGCATCGTTCCGGCCCCCTTTAAGACTGCTATAATTTTCCCCATATTAAAAAAACCAGGAGCCGACCCATCTCTTCCCGCAAACTACCGCCCCATATCCCTCCTCCCTTATTTGGCAAAAGTAGCAGAGTCCCACGTCACCCAGGCACTTAGCTCCTTTATAGAGAGCAGCAACTACCTTGCACCCTGCCAGGCGGCCTTCCGCCCCCGGCATTCCACTGAGATGGTGGTCATCTCAGTTATGGACCAACTCAGGGAGGGACTCGACACCAACATCCCCCAGGCCCTGGTCCTCCTCGACCTGTCCGCCGCCTTTGACACGGTAGACCATTCCATCCTTCTATCCCGTGTCAGGGCGGCGGGCATAGGGGACCAGGCTCTTACCTGGATTGGATCCTTCCTGGAGGGGCGCACTCAGGCGGTCCATCTTGCGGAATTTTCGGCTCACCTAGCAGGGTGAAATGCGGGCTCCCCCAGGGCTCTTCCCTCTTCCCTCTTTTATTTAACCTTTATATTTTCCCTCTTATTTTTGCACTTCAACAAATGGAGGTCACAGTTTACAATTATGCTGATGACCTCCAACTCATTTTTTATTTTTCCGCCCCTTCACTAGGAGCCTCCCGCTTCCAGTCTGTCATGCTGTTTATCCGGGCTTGGATGAGTGCAAACCATCTTAAACTCAACCCGGATAAAACGGAGCTGATTCTGACTGGAGGCGGCGGCAATCCCTGGTCACCCTCCTTCTGGCCCCCTTCCTTTGGCCCCCCTCCCACTCCTTCCTACTCCGTTACGACCCTTGGAATTATGCTTAATCACCACTTGACAATTCACACCCACATTAGTTCTGTTGTTTCCTCCTGTTTTTTTGGTTTACGTATCATCAGGAAAGTATCCCGTTTTTTTTCCCCCTCAGCACTTAAACTGATTATTATGGCCATGGTCTCATCTAAGATCGATTACGGGAACATCATTTATAATGGTGCCCCCGCCTATGCACTTCAATGTCTTCAGACGGTGCAGAACCAAGCAGCTCGCTTGGTGCATGGCCTACCGAAATACCATCACTCCTCCCCCCTCTTCTCACTGCCCTTCATTGGCTACCTATCAAACAAAGAGCCCTATTCAAACTTGGCTGCCTCACCTTTCAAGCCCGGGCGGGCACTGCCCCTGCGTTCATCAATTCCGCCATCATCAACTACTGTCCTGCTAGAGACCTACGTTCCTCTGCCAAGTCCTTGCTAGTCATCCCCCGGTTTAAGAAAAAACGATCCGGTGGCCAGAAATTTTCGGTACTCGCACCTACCTTCTGGAACTCCCCCCCCCCCCCCCCCCCTCCCCCCCTCTTAGATCCTCCCCATCCTATTTGGAGTTTCGCAAGGCTCTTAAGACCTTTCTGTTCCAGCAAGCTTTCAGCCCATAGCCCCTGATGCTTCCCTCAGTTTTGAAATCCTATAGCGCCAAGAAACTGCTCAGTGAATGTGCGCTTTATAAATAACTAAAAGTTCAAATTCAAGTTGCCATGAGCCTGATGAATCGAAGGTAACACTAAGATAGCCAAAATCGGCACAGGACCCGAGAACTGGTCAAAAATCTGTGTGGACCACCAATTTCCACCAATTTCTCTTTCCGGTGTGACATGCCATTTTGTGCGATTTCCCTAAATTAGTAGTCCAGTCTAGGTTCCTCATAAATGTAACAAAAGATTTAACCAAGCTACACAGAGTACTGGGGGTATGGGCCATTAAAATGGCATAAGCCGAAAAATAAACATTGGTTATTTTCGATACATCACTGGTGGCTACAGACAGATGAGTACTTAACTCGTTAATTGAAATAATAACAAGCATTGAAAATGCAATAGGTCTCACCTTTGATTAAGTTAAAGCCATTTGCTTTGCTAATGGTATTGTATAGCAAAGCAAATGGCTTTAACTTAATGAAATGCGAGACCTATTGCATTTTTAAAGCTTGTTCTCTCTTGTTCTGGGTCCAACTCATGAGGTAAAATATGTGCTGGTGGGCTCCACCTGACAGCAACAGCTCAAATTAAGCACTGCAAATGGGTAAATTCTACACCCCAGCAGAACTAAGCTAAGATCATGTTCCACACAGACCCAGAGCCCAATCTAGCAGTTCACTTTACAAAATATTCCATGATTAAACAATATATAATTGTACTCCAGCCTTACTAATGACTATCCAACACACCGTATTAACAATAGGAAACACTACAAACTGGAATATCAACAGAACAAACGTCAACACGAATGCCAGAAAAGTAAAGGGCACACAGATTGTGAAAGCACCTGGGAACCATAAGATTGTGGCAATGCACTACACTGCAATTAAGATATCATATTTGCACTAGACATTCTATGTTGCAAATGGAGCAATAGTTACTCACACAAAATGGCACTACATGTGGTTAAGTGCAGATACTGGATTTGAAGCCGGGTTATAAGATTCTGAGAGCAGCACTTTAACAACTAGCCATCATGTATTTCTAATATTGAAAGCTTGGTGCAACAAACTGGAGCTATTGCTTCACATCCTATATTTTCAAGTGAAAGATACTGAGTACCTGCACGTATTTTTTAATTTGTCGGGGAAGATTTAAAAAAAGCATTAGCATAGCCAATAGGTCTCGCCTTTGGGACCTTATAAGTATTTATTTATGCAGCACAATATCCTTACTGTAACAACATTAACTGGCTAAACACTTATAAGGTCCCAAAGGCAAGACCTATTGGCTTTGCCAATGCTTGTTTCTTTTAATTTTGCACTTTCACACCAAACAATTTACCTTCTATTTTTATACCAGTCTAAGTGGCATCTGCTGTGGTCGATCAGTAAATGAAAGCAGAATGGCACGACGTGAAAAAACTATTTTGTTTTTTTTGTCGCTGTTGCACAGCATCAGGAAAAAACATTTTGCTTTCCAATCTCCCGGTGGCACTGTACAGCATCACGAAGAGCTATTGGCAAAGCTGAGAGTTCCCAGAGTTCAGAGCTATTTGCTTTCCCAACTTTAGTTCAGTTCATCTTTATTTCGGTTCTTTGGACTATAAAAGCATGTACAAACATTAAAGGCAAGGAATTAATAACATTTGCCAAATTTGGATTTTGATTTGTTAAAAATTCAGTGGCGTAGCTAGGCACTATGCTGCCCGTGGCAGTCCCTTCCTTTACCTCACCACGACGGCTGCTCTGAAACGATGAATCCTGCATTCACTGCCCCCTCCCCCTTTCTTGCTACACCACTGCATTTTTTCAACCAGAAAACTCAATTGAAACAGATAAATAAAAAACAATGTGTTCCCAAACCGAGTCCATCATTACTGAACAGGTAATTGACCATAAACAAAGGGCTTAGTCTAAATATATAGCAGCTAACACTTGTTATTTTTACTTGCCACTGTCCAGTAAAGGGGGTTGTGCGTAACAGAATGGGTGAACGCAAAATATTAAATTGTCTTTTTTTTTTAAGGCATCCATCCTCATGGCATTATTGTACCCCTCTATCTGTGAAATGGAAGTGCACGCTCACAAATCACACATTCATACACACCAACACATGCACAGACACAAGGACTCGCGCACGCACTCAGAAGCTGAAGAAACATTCAAGTCACGTGCCTTGAAGGCTGCTACTCTAGAATATCGACTCGAGGAATGGAGAACAACCGAACAAACAGCTTTTGTGATCAATCTGTTGTGCCTAACACAACAGGCAATTGAACGGCATCTCGGTGTGTGTGATTTTTTTAACTCGATCGTGTGGAGATTAAGTCACAAGAGCGTAGCAGCCAAAACAAGGGAAAATATGCACGAGCCTCGCAGCACCTAGGCGCAGCAGCTGTTTCATTATAAATCTCCTGAGGAAAGCAGGCCTGACATTTTATATAATATTCAAACAGTAATTAGTGTGCATCCGCACCTGGCTGACAGCCCTGCTGAATCTCAAACGAGCACCTTCCCTGTTGGCTGCTGGGGTTTTTGTCTGCCTTGAAGTGTTGCCATCGCAAAATCTATCCACACACCTTGAGTCTGTTACCATCGCTGAAAAAAGAACAAGCGCTCGCCAGACAGAGACTTTTCTCCTTTGGAGCCGTCCCACTTGGATGGACTCAGCCTGACATTCTGCTGGCGTAAAAGGTTTATTATCTTCTTTATAGGGCCATCTGTTTCGCCCCATAAAGAAGATAAGAAACCTTTTAGGCCAGCAGTAAGTCGGGGAAGTCTGTCCGAATGGGGCAGACTACAAAGAGAAAAGAGTACGTCACTGGAATCTCTTTTCCAATGGCTGGCCACCGTTTACCCTATACGGTGACGCCAGCCAATGGAAAAGAGGGGCGGGGCTTAACCTAGCTAGTGAAAGGTAACTCAAAAACATAAAATCTCGCCAGCGAGACTACGCATGCGCGCAGCCTACGCTAGCCGAGACCTAAAAAGCAAGGGGGCCAGGACGCACCCCTGTCACACCCCACTAGCTAAAGGGAAAACATCAGTAGTTTCCCATGCACAACCAAAGCGTGCCCTAGCCTTTAAATTCTTGTGCAGAGAAAAAAAACCCTTCATTAGTGGAGCTTCCAAGTAAGGCCAGCCATAGCTTTACCCTGTTAATCGTATCAAATGCAGTGGATAGATCGATAAATGCCATGCACAGTAGACAACGCCTAGTGATAGTGTACTTCTCCACAGACAAGTGCAGGTTTAGGCACTGGTCCACTGTACTGAGCCCTAGGCAAAAACCATACTGACACAGGGATAGGATGTTGTTAAGACTAAACCCACATCTGTAAGTGATTTAAAATTACCCTCCCAGGATCTTTATCAATCAATCAGGTATTTGTGAAGCGCACTACTCACCCGTGAGGATCTCAAGGCGCTGGGTGGAGGGGGGATTCGAGCAGCTCCATCTGATCTGAGGAGACGGGTCTTGAGGCTCTTCCTGAATGCTTGCAATGTGGTGGTTCGTCTGATGCTGAGGGGGAGTTTGTTCCAGGTCTTGGCCGCAATGTAAGAGAAGGCTCTTCCTCTTGTTCTGGCTCTGCAGATGCGTGGGATTTCAGCCAGGGCAAGGTCGGCGGAGCGGAGGTTTCTCTTGGGTGCGTAGATGGAGATTCTTTCGTTCAGGGATTGGGATCCGGTGTTGTGGAGGGATTTGTAGGCGTGAGTGAGCAGCTTGAAGGTCACTCTCTTTTCGACCGGGAGCCAGTGGAGGTCTTGTAGGTGCTGGGAGATGTGGTCTTGTCGTCGGAGGCCGAGGATGAGTCTGGCTGCAGTGTTCTGGATGGTCTGGAGTTTGAGGAGTGGAGATTTGTTGATCACGTAGTCCGCTCTGCTGGTTATGAGTGCGTGGGTGATGGTCTGTCTGGATTCCGGGGGATCCATTTGAAGGTCTTGCAGAGAAAGCGGCGGGTATTGAAGCACGTGGAAGATACAGCGTTGACCTGTCAGTTCATAGTGAGGGAGGAGTCGAGCATGATGCCGAGGTTGGGAGCGTGGTTCGAGGGTGTGGGCCACCTGGTGTTGTCCCATGCAGAGGGGGTGGATCCGAGGATGAGGACTTCTGTTTTCTCCGATATGAGCTTCAGGTAGCTGCTGCTCATCTAGAATGCAACGTCTTTCATTCCTTCCTGGAAACTGTCTGGTGATGTCGGGTTTCTTGGTGAGGGAGAGGATGAGCTGGGTGTCGTCGGTGTAGGATACTATGCTTTCTGACAATGGTAGCGAAAGGGGCCATGTAGATGTTGAAGAGCGTGGGGCTGCAGTAGGATCCTTGGGGTACTCTGCAGCTTATCTCTGTGGGTTTGGAGAGAAGTGCGGGGAGTCTGATTCTTTGAGCTCGGCTGGTGAGGAAGGAGCGGATCCAGTCTAGGGCAGTTCACTGTATGGTGGCATTGTGGAGTCTGGCAGTTAGTGTGCGGAGGGAGACAGTGTCAAAGGCTGCTTAGAGGTTTAGTAGAATGAGGGCAGCTGTGTGGCATTGGTTGAGGAGAGTGCAGATGCCGTCTGTGGCAGCTAGGAGGGCGGTCTTGGTGCTGTGGTTGCTGTGGAATTCGGATTGGGAAGTGTCAAGGATTGAGTTGGATTCTATGAAGTTCTTGAGCTGGTTATTAACGATCTTCTTGGTGACTTTGGCTGCGAAGGGGAGGAGAGAGATAGGTCTGTAGTTTTTGAAGTCCGTCGGGTGTGCGGGGGGGCTTCTTGAGGAGGAGCTTAACTTCTGCGCGTTTCCAGTCGTCTGGGAACGTGCCTGTTTCAAGGCGGCTCTGTGAAAGATGTGCGGTCGGTGGGGGCTCCTGAGTGTATGCTCCTCGTGGTCTTAGTGGTGTCTTCTGTGGTAACAGGTGTCCAGGTGGGGATGGTAAGCTGGGTGATGTTGCTGGTGGTAGTTGTAGTGTCGGTGCCTTGGTTCCGTTCGTCGAATTTGTCGTAGAGAGTCCTGATCTTGTGATGGAAGTAGGGGCTGAGTTTGTTGCAGAGGTCCTGGGAGGGCCATAGGAGGTTTCGCTATGGGGTTTGGTGAATTCTTGTATGATGCTGAAGAGTTCCTTAGAGTTGCAGGAGTTGGAGAGGATTCTGTCCTGGATGAAGTTCCTCTTCGTGGTTCTGATGAGCTAGTGGTGTTCAATCATGGTGGTTTTGTGGGCGGTGCGTGCATATGAGGTTTTGCTGTTCCTCCAAGATTTCTCAAGTCGTTGGCACGTGCACTTGGATTCTCGTAGGTCGTTGGTGAACCAGGTGGCTTTCGTGGTGCGTTATCTGTCGCAGTTTGCGAGGGGTGCAAGCATGTTTGCGCATTCGGTGATCCATCTGTGGAGTTCGTTGGCTGCAGAGTTGGTGTCGGTCGTGGTGGGTGGAGGAGAGCGTTTGTGGGAGGAGTTGAGGTGCTCTTAGGTGATATTGATCCAGTTCCTGCGCAGTGCTGGTCTACCCAGAGGGGCTGCGTGGTCTGGCTGAAGTGGATGTTCTTTTCTCCTGCGAAGATGGGGTCGAGGGTGTGTCCTGCCATGTGGGTGGGGGTAGTGACAAGCTGTTTCAGTCCAATGTTTTCGAGGTTGTCCAGGAGGGCGATGGAGTTGGTCCTGAGGTTGTTGAGGTGGAAATTCAATTCTCCGAGCAGTACGTAGTCCGTGGAGGCGAGGACACAGGGCACGATGAGGTCTGTGATGGTTGTGGTGAACGTGGCACGCGGTCCAGGAGGTCTGTAGGCTAGGGTGAAGAGTAGCGTTGTTCTGGGGTTGACCTGGATCTGGAAATGGAGGTGTTCCATGGGGCATGCGAAGTCGCTTGTGCTGGCTTTAGTGAGGCGGACGAAGATTTTGTGTACGATGGTGAGTCCACCTCCAGGGTGGTTGGGGGCGGTCCTTCTTCTGGATATTGTACCCGTCGGGAATGGAGGTTGTGATGTCTGGTGCAGAACTGGCGTTGGTCCTGGTCTCCGTGAAGAAGTCGACGTACGTAGAGTGTCGAGGAGGTCCCAGATTTCTACTGCGTGTGTGTGTATGGAGCATATGTTGAGGAGGATGCAGCTCAGGGGTTTGGGCTCGCTGGTGTCCAGTGGGTTGGCGGTAGCAGAGGAGGTCCGGAGTTGGGTGAAGGGGAGGCGGCATTGTTGACAGGAGAACTGGCCCTGGGTGGTGTTCGGCGTTGAAAGCTGGCAGTTGTTGTTTATTCTGGGTTTGAGTGTGTGGAGGGTTGCGGAGTTATAGCAGTGGGTGGTAGGTGTACCATGTTCCCTGGCGCTGGTCTCAGTCAGGTCGCAGACAGGCACAGACGGGCTGCCCTTTGGTGAGTCTGCGGGGCGGCTGCCCAGCGGCTGCCATTATGTAGGGGTCGGGGGAGAGCAGCTGGGAGCCGGGAACAGGCTGGGGGAGGTGCGGGGTTTTTTCAAGGAACAAAATGCCCTGAGCCTTTTCAACAAATATAAGCAATTACAATATATAGAACACAATGGTAGCTATATAGTTCTCCTGTCCAGCCGGACCAGGGATTTATTGTAATAGGATAACACAATAAAACGTGAATACAAAACATTGAAGGAAGGGCACAATCCTGTACCGTATTCAGAAATAAGGACAGAGTGATAAAGAAAAATAGAAAGGGAGAAGTTTATACAGGCAAAGAAAAGTGAGCAGCCTGGACACTTGTTATATCAGTGCGATAAGTGTGATACCAGGGTAGATAATACACAATATTACACAATGGTTGCATTTATGTCTACTTGTGACAGTCGACGACGTTTCGATCCATTGCTCTAATACATAAGGATCATCTTCAGGACTAAAAATAATATTGCCTGTGTTAAATGATACGCCTCTGGTTGAGGAGAGCTAGTGGTTAATTTAACCATCAATCGGTCAAGGTGTCCTGCAAGCGCGAATCCTTTGAGATAACGATTACGCGCTAGGTATTACCAGTTGGCAGACACTGGAAGGATCACATTGTGTTTGAGATTATCCGTCCTGCTGGGCGGCTTCCGGTTGGGAAAATCCGCAAATTAACTGAGCATTGTCAGGATGTGACGGCAGGGTCCGTGGCAATCCGACGGAGTGCACTCGCTGTGTGGTTGGCCTGAAGAGCTAAAAAAAAAAAGAAAAAAAGGGGGGGGGGCGGGGGGCAGCAGCAGCGGGAAGGGAGCGGAAAAACAGCAAACGGGGAAAAAGAGTGAAAAAAGCCACAACAGGACAAATAGACAAAAAGGCACACATAGGACTAATGGACAAAGAGGCACATAAGAGACCTAATAGACAGAAAGGCACAAAAAGCACAAATAGGCAAAAAGGCACTAATAAGACAGAAACTACACAAACTAGGCACAAACAAGGGCACAGACAGACAAAAGGCAGAAAGACCAGGCAGACAAAAGCCAGAAAGACAAAGCAGATAACCACAAAAAGGCTGGCCGAGCGGACCAGCAGAACAGCAAGGCTCTCCCACTGGACCACCAGGGATGAGGCGCAGGCAGGAACCTGTGGATGGAGGGTGGCCCCAACACCTACCTGGAACTAAAAAGGTACTGGGGGCTGCGGCGCAACGACGGAGCTGTGTGAGGAAGGAGCAGTTTCCCTGACCAGGAGGACAGAGGTCTTGCTCATCCTGTCGCGCAGCGGCCGCCAGCACCTCTCATGCTATCAATGAGAGAAATTGGCAGATAACACATAAAAGACCCAAGGTTCCCCTTTTTAAAGATTGGAACTATTGTTGATTGAGTCCAAGAGTACTTAAGGAGATGTTAAACAAATTAGTAAACAGATGGCCCCAGAGCCAAAATTACACTGAAGAAGGTTCGTGGGTATCCCATCTGGCCCAGGACCTTTACCTCCTGAGCTCTGCCTAATAGCTGGTTCTAATTTTTTAAGGGAAAGCTAGAGTGGGTGAGGATTTCCCAAACGGGCCCTCAATAAATGGTTAAGAGTCTTATCCTCGGTACGGTGGTAATTCCTTCTGGCCTCACGCTCTTCTCTAAGATGATCGGAGAGAGCTTTTCTTAAATGGCAGTAGACCGCAGAGCTCTTTCCATCAAACCATCAGGGGGGATTTTGGACTGGCGAGAGGGGTTTTAACAAATAATTCTTAATACATAAATTAGTTTTTTAAGGAGAAGTGTAGTCTTAGGGTCCTTAAGTGACAGACCAATATAAGCCCGTCCCTTGAATTATGGTTGATTTCAACACCAACTAAATGAGTTTTATCCTTGCCCACAGTAAATCCCTTCCAGATACCATGGATTATTATCCCCTCTCACTGGGACTGCAATATGGTGCACTTGGAAAACCGCTGAAGAAAACTCATCGGGGCAAAAATATAATCAATATTAGAGGAGCATCTCCTTCCCCTGAAAGTGGGTGTGCTCTGACCAGCTTCCTGCTAGACATTTACTAAATTCACAAGACAATTTGTAGCTAAAAATTCCTCAACTCTCTCCCTCTCTTCTGTAATCTGAAACAGTGCCTCAAAAAGGTGATAAAATGAGTTGGTAAAATCATTGTTATAAAATTCACTAAATAAAAATATAAAGACCCTGCTGTGTCTTTCAATAAAACCGCCTGATATGCAAGGCTACCTGTATCAATAGTGGTCACAACCATCTTAAAGTTTAATTTTATCCATATTGAGTGTCCGCCCTTAGCTCTCTCATGGGCAGAAGATGTGGCGGGACAGGAGTAACACGAGAAACTCCTGCATGTAATTAACAAGGTGGCTCATGTTTCCTGTAAAACTACAAAGTTTAATTTATCGACAAAATACAGACAATCTGGGATCATAAACTTATCTTTAAGCCTGGCCATATTCCAACTTACAAGAGAGAAACAGTTACTGCACCTAAGAGGATCTGCTCAAGTCCCCCACTCCGTAACTTACTGTCTCCCCCAAGCATGCTAAACAAGCATTTACAATGCAATGGTTTCGCCTTTGGAAAAGTTTGAGCTATTGGCATTGTAAATGACAACATTTGTATTTATGTGTTGGTTTTGAAAACAGATAAATAAATGGCATTGTCATTTACATTGCCATTAGCTTAATCTCTCGCAAATGTGAGACCTATTGTACCCTACGGACAAGCTCAGCAGACAGCAATTACTACCACACACACACACCCAGTTGAAAATCTCCTGCGAAAGGATGTTGAAGTGCCATTCCTTTCAAATGAAAGATGTACAGGTACACAGTGCCTGCCCATTTAAAGCACTGCTCTCACCCCACGTGGATGAAGCAGTACACCCTCTTCTTGTGTGCCACGTCATTGTAACGCAGACTACCCCTTTCTGTCCATGTTATGATTTGTAGTGTAATAGATGGCGCATTCCGAGACGAGAGGTGTCTTCATTTGAGTGGACTGAACTAACTAGACTAACACGAGTACTGATGATAGGGATGTGAAGAATGGAAAGCGCGAATCTAAAATAAACATTTCAGGAGAGATGCTGTGGTGCCAGAGTTGCCGAATTTGGAGCTGGGGAACCGAGTTCGAGTCCCGGCATCAGCTCAACATCCTGTGATTCTGAGCAGATCACTTAATTTCCCAGAGTTTACAAAAAAATATATGGGCTGTAACTGGTTGTCATGTAAAGCGATCCAATACCTTCGTGGAGTTCGCGCCATTTAAACTGCAAAAACGTAACGTTGCATTACGCCACACCTACTACCTACGTGAAAAAAAGACCCAAGATGCCCCGGGAATGCGAGGCCACCCACCCAACGTAAGTGACCAGACCCTTACTAGACACTTGCACCTTGATAATAACCACAGTCCTTCGTTCATACCCGCCCCAACCCTGCCTCCCCCACTGTGGAATCTAGACCCCCGTGCTGCACTCCACCGACCCCCTCCACATACATAGCACCTCACTTACCCTCGGTAGGGGGCCGCTCGGCGTCAGCAGCACGTGCGGAAGGGTCCGGGCTAGGCGCTGCATGGGGTCTGCCCGGGGCTTTTCTACTCGGCCCTCTGAGCGGACAGCTGTTCTCTTCCAGGGGATACTCATCAAAGTCATTAGCACTGAATAGTCCCGCCCACGTGCGGGACCCCGGAGCAATAGCCAATAATATGCATATATCTATATATATATATATATATATATATATATATATATATATATATATATATATATATATATATATGCATAAAATAACCATATATATATAGATAATATGCTTCTCTTCCAGGGGATCCTCATCAATAGTCATAAGCACTGAATATTCCCGCCCATGTGCGGGACCCCGGAAACAATATAAAAATATATATGTAAAAAACACATATATCTCGCTCCACATATATGTATGTACATATATTATTTTTCTCACACCAATGCAGCTCCATAACTGAGGCTAAAACAATGTAAACACATATACATGCTCTGCAATTAGTAAGGAAGCAAAAGAAAAAAACACATTAGGTCAAATAACCTTTGAACTTTGTGTTTTAATGAGTAGACCACTCATAAATCCTGACAATTGCTTGTAAATAGACATTGTTAGCCCTCAGGCTGCATTGCAAAACAATAGCATAGAAAATGAAACCATTTTCAACAAAAACTGGCACCGTGCCTTTAAGGCAGCCATGACCCCAGGCTTCCCATCATGCCTCAGGGGTGACAGTTAGGTCAGTTGTTCTTTCCGGCTCCTTCAATCAGGACCCTGGTGAAACAGCTCCCTTTCTTTTTGGCTTTTTGTCAAAAAATATTCTTGTTACCTGCAATTTTTTGCTTTCACTCGACGTCTTTTTGACCTAGGGTGTTACTGCTACCTTTTTTAGGCTTAAAAAAGGTGATTTTTCTGTCAAAGATGCCTTCACTCTTTGACAAATGTCCTTCATGTGGAAAGAAGATGGCCAAGACTGACACTCATTCAGTGTGTATCCTGTGCCTACCAGACTCTCATTCCTCGAAAACCTGTGAACACTGCCAGGTTTTATCATCCAGAACTCTGAAAGAACGTGAGAGGATTCGTGTTTATGGCTTTTCTGAGAGAGGAAGATCTCCCAAGAAGCAGAAAAGTCGGAAGGCGCGTTCGACGTCGAAAGAAGCCCCGACTGGTTCACATTCGACGTCGAGATCGGCGTTGGAGAAACAGTCGACGGCGACGAAGAAGATGTCTTCAGCGTCAACATCCAAGGTACCTCCGCTACAGACAGCGTCGAGGGATAGGTCACCGTCGAAGCAAAAGAGTTCGACGGCGAGCCACCTGACGTCATGCTGTGACGTCGAGGCATTCTCCGTCGACGCCTGGCCACTGGCGTTCGGCGTCGAAACATCCTCCGTCGACGACTTGTCATGGTCGTTCGGCGTCGAGGGAGCCTCTGTCGACACATAGTCGATCGACGTCGAAGCAGCCCACGTCGACGCCTGATCAATGGCGTTCGACGTCGAGGCAGCCTCCGTCGCATTCAGGCAAGCGGCATTCGGCCTCGAGGCACACCCCGTCGCCGACAGAGCACCGGCGATCGGCGTCGAATCAGCCTCAGTCGTCGTTGAGTAGACAGCCTTCAACGGCGAGAGGGTCTATGCCGAAGGACAGTCATCGCCACCCGAGGTCGGCGTCAAGGAAACCACGGTCGACGTCGAGAGAGCGTCTATCTGCTCAGCGCTCGACGTCGATACAGCCACCGTCGATGGATCAGCGGAGATCCAGGGAACGGAGCGTTTCGCAGCCAGTGAACATCTCCCCTGCAAGGTCACAGGAGAGGTCGCCTTTGAAGCAGGTGCTGCAGGAGAAAGAGGGTGAACCATTGGGCCAGTCTCAAGTCCTAAGGCCTCAATTAGGTTCTCCAGGATCAGCATCGGCTGCGGAGGTGGGACAATCTCTAGTACAGGATCCTCCTGCCAAGAGAAGGAGGGTCGCAGAAGAGGAATCCCGGTCGAGGTCTTCCTCTAGATCTCTAGTTAGCCTATCCTCATCCTCTTCAGCATCTCGCAGTGGCAGATCCTCGGATGGACAAAACAGCGATTCGGATAGGGAGAGGCCCAAGTCCCCTGCACGATCGCAACAGGATCAAGCGGATCAGCCTCCACGGTCAGGTTCACCAGTGAGGGATCCCACACACAAATCTCCTCCTATTCGTCTTTCCCCAAGGTGGTATAGACCTCTTCACCACTGGGCCGAGGACAAGGAGACGGCAGATCGGCTGAAGGCGTATCGAGACCAGGCTACCCGCCGCAAGGAACGGTCTCGTTCTAGGCACTCAAGTAAGAGACCATCTCGTCACAGAGACCGATCTCATTCTAGAACGCGCTCAAGTAGAAGATCTAGGTCCAGGAGGACCCGTAGCTCTTCAAATTCTTCGAGGACCCGATCTCACAGGGATTACTCTCCGACCCTGACAAACAGTCCACGCTCGAGTATATCTCCAACTGAGGATATTTTCTCGTTCCAAGACATCTTGGGCAGGGGAGCCCTGAAGCTAGGAGTGCCTATGACTGCTCCGCAGATCAAGACGACGGCCATATTTGAAACCCTACAGCACAGAACGACACCCAAACCTTTGTTGCCGTTGGTCCCGGGTATAATGGACCCAGTGAATGAAGTCTTCCTGACTCCGGCAACGGTGAAGTCCGTCCCAGCGAGGATTCTCAAGAAGTATCGTCCTCCTGATGAGGATCCTCTGTTCCTCAAGTCTGATCCCCCGCCTGATTCAGTAATCATTGCGGCGGCAAGAAAATCCAATGCGGTAGCATCCTCATCCACGGTACCACCGGATAAGGACAGCAAGGTGCAAGACTCATGGGGGAGAAGAGTTTGTAACACCTCAGCTTCTTTCCTCAAGGTCTCCAATGCGGAAGCGCTGCTCGGCAGATATGATAGATCTCTGTGGGACTCACTTCAGAGGTTTTCTGAAAAACTTCCTCAGGAAGATAGACAGGACTTTGAGGAGGTTCTGATGGAGGGCAGTCAAGTCTCCAATCAGATTATAGGAGCGGCGGCAGATGGAGCAACGTTGGCTGCGCATGGTTATGCGCATGGAATCACAGCGAGGAGATCCTCATGGTTGCGACTTACGGCATTGAAACCCGAGGCTCAAGCCAGAATTCTAAATCTTCCTTTTTCGGGCACGTCTCTCTTTGGTGCAAGTGCTGATGAGGAGATGCAGCGGATGAAGACTGAGTTAGACACCCTCAAAGCCGTGGGGCTTGAAAAGAAAAAGGAATTCCGGAAGAAGTTCAGTTCGGACAACAAGGGCTCTTCGAAGCAGAGGGTTCAAACCCCTCACTGGCAGAAGGGCCAGAACCAGCAAGGCCAGCAAAAGTCGCAATACAAAGGCAAGCGCAATTCCAAAGGAAATGGAAATCAGCGACAAGGCAACAACTTCAATAAGTCTCAGCAGAAGCAATGAGTCTTTCCTTCCCCCAGCGCCGTTGTCCACTCCAGTGGGGGGAAGCATTGCGCATCGCAGGACAGAGTGGCAGGCCATTACAAAAGATCAATGGGTGTTGTCTACGCTGCAGATTGGGTACTGTCTTCGTTTTCATCGTCTACCTCCACCCGTTCCTCCGATGTCAACGTCAAGCCACCAGCTACAAATGTTAAAGAAAGAAGTAGCGACACTCCTCGAGAAATCAGCCATCGAGAGGGTACCGGTGGCTCAAAGGGGGAAAGGAGTATACTCGAGGTATTTTCTGGTCAGAAAAAAGGGCCAGAAGGCAGAATACAGGCCTATTCTGGACTTGAGAACACTCAATCTACATGTACGAAAAGAAAAATTTCGCATGTTGGCGCTTCACCAAATATATCCACATCTCAGGAAGGGGGATTGGATGTGTTCGGTGGACCTTCAGGACGCATATTTTCATGTCCCGATACGACCAGATCACAGATGATTCCTTCGGTTCCGGGTGGGGACCTCTCACTACCAGTTCAAAGTCCTTCGTTTGGGTTGAAGTCGGCCCCCAGAGTGTTCACAAAGTGTGTTGCAGTGGTGGCGGCAGCTCTACGCTGCAGGGGAGTCTTCGTATACCCATACTTAGACGATTGGCTGTTGAAAGGTCCAACTCCAGACAATGTAAGGAATCAATTCCAGACATGCATAGAACTTTGTCAACGTCTGGGCCTGCATGTCAACGACAAGAAGTCGGTCTCCCATCCCACTCAGAAGATTCACTTCCTAGGAGCTCTGCTAGACTCTGATGTAGGAAAAGTGTTTCCTTCGGAGGAGAGACAGTTTTCAATAGCACTCAAGTGCCAGCAAGTTCTTCGCAACAGGACTCAGAAAGTGCGAAGGATAGCCTCCCTCTTAGGATCGATGGCTTCCTGCATATTCTTAGTACCGAACGCCAGACTTCGGATGCGTCCTCTTCAGCAGGATCTGGAGGACAAATGGGACCAGCAATCAGATCGCTGGGACGATCAGATCACTTTGTCGGAGGTAGCACGATCTTCCATCCTGTGGTGGACGAAGAAGCAGAACATGCAAGTGGGAGTTCTCTTCCATCAATCTCCCCCTACACAAACGATCATCACAGACGCGTCATTGCAAGGCTGGGGGGCGCACATGGGTCCTCTTCAGGTGCAGGGTCTGTGGTCGTCCAAGGAAAGCACCTACCACATCAACTTGCTGGAGTTGAGAGCAGTCCACCTGGCTCTCAAAGCGTTCCTTCCCTCGCTTCAGAAAGAGGTGGTTCTAGTGCAGACGGACAACACCACCACTATGTACTATTTAAACAAGCAGGGAGGAACCCGCTCAAGGACTCTGTCACTAGAAGCTCAGGGCATCTGGCATTGGCTTCTGGCTCGCAAGTTGTCTGTTCATGCAGTCCACCTCCCAGGAGAGCAGAACGTGAGGGCGGACGCACTAAGTCGGCACTTCGCAGACAGAGAAGACTGGGTTCTCAACGACGAAGTGCTAGACGACGTGTTCCAGTCTTGGGGTCGTCCTTCCATAGATCTCTTCGCGGACGACGTAAACAGCAAATGCCCAAGCTTCGCCTCCAGGTTCTATCGACCAGGAACGAGGGGGAATGCTCTTTTGATCGATTGGTATGGGGAATTTGTGTTCGCCTTTTCACCCCTTCCTCTGATCCCGAAGGTGGTGAGCAAGCTGAGCCACTCGTGCACAACAGTGATCCTGATTGCCCCCGACTGGCCGAGGCAATGGTGGTCCCCGGACCTCCTTCACCTGTCAGTGTCTCCTCACAAGAGGCTTCCATGCAGGCCGGACCTGTTATCGAAGATGAACGGGAGGATTCACCATCCCAACCTTCCGTCACTGAACTTGGCAGCATGGCTCCTGAGGTCATTCAGTACGGCCATCTAGGGCTGCCACAAGACTGCATGTCCATTCTGAGAGAAGCACGACGTCCTTCCACGAGACATTCTTACGCATGCAAGTGGAAGAGGTTCTATATGTGGTGCATGCAGAATGGTCACAATCCGGTGAAGAGTCAGGAAGAAGCAGTTCTTCCATACTTGTTATACCTTGCTAAAGCAGGTTTGAAGTTTAACTCCATTAAGGTGCATTTAGCCGCTATAACTGCTTATAGGCGATCACCTTCACAAACCTCTTTTTTTCAGTTGCCAGCAGTAAAAGATTTCCTGCAAGGTCTGAAAAAGGTTTACCCTCCTGTACGGCCTCCTTCTCCTCCCTGGGAGCTGAACCTAGTACTATCAAAGTTGATGGGCCCACCTTTTGAGACCATTCATAAAGCTACATTACAGCATATTTCCTGGAAAGCGGCTTTTTTGGTAGCGATTACGTCAGCCCGTAGGGTGAGCGAAATTCAGGCCCTATGTACTAAAGAACTGTATACAGTTTTTCATTTGAACAGAGTGGTGCTCAGAACGCACCCTTCTTTCCTGCCGATGGTGGTGTCAGATTTTCATGTCAATCAGTCTATCTCTTTGCCCACTTTCTTTCCTAATCCCTCTACTCCAGCTGAGAGGGCGTTACACTCTTAGAACTTTAAAACCCTTTTCAGGTCCAATCTGGACAGGTCCAAGTCTATTCGACATTCTGATCAATTGTTTGTTAACTACGGATCGATCAGAACTGGCCATGCAGCATCGAAACGGTCCATTTCCAGGTGGATCGTTTCGTGTATCAAATTTGCTTACCAATTGGCGCAGAAACCTTTGGTTGTTCCTCCTAAAGCGCATTCCACTAGAGGTAGAGCGGCCACGGCGGCTTACCTACATGATGTGCCCATGTCTGAGATTTGTAAAGCGGCAACCTGGAGGTCTGTCCATACATTTACCAGACATTACTGTCTAGATTCTGACACGAGAGCAGATACCCAGGTGGGCCAGGCCTCCCTGAGGAATCTGTTTAACAGCTGAGTTATTTGGCTGTTATTGCTTGGTTGGGTCATGTACTTCTCATTTACCTGCAGGTGGTTGATGGGCTTGCTATTCTATTCAGTGCTTATGACTATTGATGAGGATCCCCTGGAAGAGAAGGATAAGTTACTTACCTGTAATCCTAGTTCTCTTCCAGGGGTATCCTCATCAAAGTCATAAGCAACCCACCCGCCTCCCCAGGTAAATGAGATTTGGTACTATTTCAATCTTGTGGTTGAGCCCTGTCTTCAGGGTTATGCAAAGAACAACTGACCTAACTGTCACCCCTGAGGCATGATGGGAAGCCTGGGGTCATGGCTGCCTTAAAGGCACGGTGCCAGTTTTTGTTGAAAATTGTTTCATTTTCTATGCTATTGTTTTGCAATGCAGCCTGAGGGCTAACAATGTCTATTTACAAGCAATTTTCAGGATTTATGAGTGGTCTACTCATTAAAACACAAAGTTTAAAGGTTATTTGACCTAATGTGTTTTTTTCTTTTGCTTCCTTACTAATTGCAGAGCATGTATATGTGTTTACATTGTTTTAGCCTCAGTTATGGAGCTGCATTGGTGTGAGAAAAATAATATATGTACATACATATATGTGGAGCGAGATATATGTGTTTTTTACATATATATTTTTATATTGTTTCCGGGGTCCCGCACATGGGCGGGAATATTCAGTGCTTATGACTTTGATGAGGATACCCCTGGAAGAGAACTAGGATTACAGGTAAGTAACTTATCCATATACATATACATATGCAGCCCAATATACACCATACTAGGCTTAAAAACTGCCATTATTGCCTGTAAAATCCTTACATTTGCTAAATAAAGACATATAAATTACATTATATGATAATGCAAAGAAGAAAACACTGTCCTGGTTTTCTTTGAAACACACAACCTTTATTTTCAAAGGTAAAAACAGGCAGGATCATAGAGGCAGCTTTAGCCTAGATATGCTGCATTGTAACAACAGAAAAATCTGGCACCGTGCCTTTAAGACCTCTGTGAGCCTCCAGGCTCCCATCATGCACCACAGGTGACAGTTAGGTCAGTTCTTTTGGACGGCGTAAAACAGTGTGATAACTGCATGGGTAACATGTAAAATAGACAGTTCTGGTATTCGCCCGGGGAGGCGGGTGGGTGTGCTTATGACTTTGATGAGTATACCCCTGGAAGAGAACTAGGATTACAGGTAAGTAACTAATCCTTCTCTTCCAGGGGATACTACTCAATAGTCATAAGCACTGAATAGAATAGCAAGCCCATCCCATACCCTGCGGACGAATACCAGACTCTCTAAACGGTACACTAATATAGATATTACCCAAACAAATTCCTCAGGGATGCCTGACCAACCTGGGCATCCGCCTGAGTATCAGAATCAAGGCAGTAATGGCGAGCAAAGGTGTGAACCGAACGCCGTGTAGCTGCCTTACAAATTTCATGAACAGGCACATTTTTAAGCATTGCTATAGTAGCAGCCTTTCCTCTAGTGAAGTGCGCTCTCGGTCTACCCGGGAGCTGTTTCCGTGCAAACTGATAACATAACAAAATGCATGAAACAATCCATCTAGAAATGGACCTCTTAGAAGCAGGCAAGCCCGTATTCAGAGGACCGTAGTTCACAAACAGATGATCAGACTTTCTAGCACTCTTAGTTTTATCAAGGTAAAACTTCAAAACTCTTTTCAAATCCAAAGAGTGCAGAGCTTTTTCAGCTGAAGAGCTTGGATTAGCAAAAAACTTAGGTAGTGTCCCTGACTGGTTAATGTGAAAATCCGAGCCTACCTTAGGAAGGAATCTGGGATGAGTCGAAGAACCACTCTATTCGCATGGAAAACGAGATAGGGTTCTGTAGCACAAAAGGCCTGAATCTCGCTCACCCTGCGCGCAGAAGTGATAGCTACAAGGAAGGACACCTTCCACGACAGATGTTGAAGGGAGGCCTTATGTATAGGTTCGAATGGAGGACCCATCAATTTAGACAAAACCACATTAAGCTCCCAAGGGGACGAGGAGTTGTTCTCAAAAGATTTCGCCTGCGCGAACGCTGCTGCGCAGCGGATCGCAGGCGAAACCTAAAAAACAAGCATCCTGAGGGTGGCTGCGACGGTCATTCAACTTCAGATAGGGCAACTATATTATTAATTTATATTGAATAATAAAATGCCTATTATAATTAATATTTTTTTAATCTAAAACATTTTGCATTTAGTAATCTAATATAATTTCCTAAGTTATGTTGGATATGGTAAAAAATAAGACTGAAAATTATTTTGAAAAACGAAACGCACTATATTAATAATTAAAATAATTATAATTATTTTAAAATATATATACTTTGGAATTAAATATGCTCAAAATATCTTTGACTATTCCATGTAAAAGTAACATTTTGTAACCTAAATCCAATCCAAAATCATTAACAAAATAAATATAGAAAAAAGTATGAGGCACAGCGCCACAGGAAGCACCAAATGGGCAGATCTGTTTATGCCCAACAACAACAAAAACTGCAAATAGGGAAAGGACTAAAAAACAAGAAGAAACTTTGAAAAATTCCAGACCCAACCACTAGTTGGTGGAATAATGCACGGCATGAGAATCCAGAAAATTCCCCAAGCTGCAAAACTACACCTAGAAACTAATTGATATTAACAGTGGTCAAATTTCCTATTCTAACTCCAGTCTGCCAAATGTTGGGGAAAGTGCATACATTTGATTAAATGTACTATTCTAACTCCCGTCTTAAAACATTGGGGTATGTGTGTATTGAGAGGAGGGGTGTAGATTTACTATTTTAGTTCATTAAATACTCAGGAAAAGGGGATTCATGTGGGCAGATTTACTATTCTCCAGTGTAACAAAATTTGGAGAAAGTTAACCCATTGAAGTGGTTAGATGTACTATTTTAGTTCACGTTCACCAAATAGTACAGTTTTTTATGAAGGGCATGCTGGAGGGTACACCAGCTAGGCTGGGGCTTGACATGTCGACTCGAGTGGAAAATAGTTCCTTCACGTATCTGATCTTATTAGGAGATATACATATGCACCAAGAGGAACTTAACATATGTTCCATTAATTTGATTCTACAACTGAAAGCAAAGGTGAGTAGGTTGGGGTGTTTGATAAGAGCCTCATCTAGGTCTTGTCCAGGGTTCCAAGCTTCCATGGAGGATGAGGTTTAAAATGACATTGTATTAGATTTCCTGAGGCCTGAAGAGTTTGATGGAGAGATTTCTGAAGTAGTATGCTGGTGAAATAAGGTACCTTATGAGAAGTCCATCTAGAAGGTTAGAAAATGAGTAGACAATTTTGGTGAAGGGAACAACTTAACCTTGGAAAGCAATGATGCTGAGGGTGACTGTGAAAATGAAATTAGTATCTGAACCTGCCATGTTGCTCTACCTGAATCTCAACAAAGCCACCCAGAAAAGGACGTGAGAACATCAGTACCTTTGACATGATTGTGGTCATTAGGGTATTGGTGTGGTACCCCTCCAGATTCAGGGTGGGGAGGATCTATTTGTTTTTTGGACAGTGGGGCAGACTTTACTCTTCTGGTAAATGTTTGAGTGATACAGAGCAAATCAAGTCTCTGAGTGGAGTGCAAACCTTTTTTTCTATCATTTGCAGTTCATGAGCATCTCTATGTGACAGTGATGTTATCTGATTTTTTTAAACACACGTTATTATCGACTGCAACTTGTCATGAGCAAGTACAATACAATCAGAAACATACACAGTCATTTTCATTATTTCCCCCGATCCCATATCGGACTGATGCAAGGAAAATCACAATATTTGTACAAGCATAAGACCCAAAACCGTCTAGCCCATATAATCACCCCCCGTCCGAACATTACAGGATCAAGTCACATATAACCCACTTACTAGGATTCTGACGTGCATTGTTTACAGTAAATAACTCTTACTAAACTAAACCTACCCACAACTCCGCCCACCCCCCACCCATTCCTGGTCAGTCCTCCCGAATCATACACTACCCGTGGGTTCTTCGGGCTAAGAAAGCTCATGTATAACATTAAGAAAGGGCCATGAACCACAAGGTATCTTAGGGCTAAAATGTCTAATTAGGATCCAGCTACTACAGTTGGGGAGAGATCCATTGCTTCCAGGGCAATCAGCATAGCTTCCCACTCCAATGATATGGGATGTTTACGTAACCCCCTCTCTTCTTCTCTACGGAGGGATGCCCCTTCTGCCCGGCCCCACAGTAACAGATCAGCCTGCCAAGTCAGTACTGTAGGGGGTCTAGGGGATTTCCACCTCATAGTTAGAACCCTGATAGCCAACACGTACGCCAAGTCTATGAATTTTATTCCGACTTTCTACTTCCCAGAATGGCGTCGCAGTCCTAATAAGCAAGATAATGCCTCAATCGGAGCCGGCATCTGACGCTGTGTATGAAGGATGAGGCAGATCTCACTCCAATAGGCACGCAATCTAGTACAGGCCCATATCATATGTATAAAATTAGCCTCATCCTACCCACAACGAGGGCACCGATGAGAGGAGTCCGGGAACAGGAGGTGTATTCTCCTGGGGGTTAGGTAAGCTCTATGGAGCACCATTGTTTGGATGAATCTAAACCAAACATTGTGTGACACTCTCTTGGGGTGTTCCAGTATAGACTGCCACGCTCTATCCACTATTTCCGTGGCGGTATCCTCGGCCCATCGGGTCCTCAGGGACTCAAGTGAGATCGCTGCATGCGTCCTGAGCCCAGTATACAGCCATCGGGCCAAGTGCCCCCCTGGTCCCATGTAGTATAATAAGTGTACTAGTTCATGTTGTGTGGGTTCAGTGCGTTGTGGGGCCCAGGTGGTCCTAATAAAATGTGTTACCGTGGCATGCAGCAAATATAATCGTGCTGGAGCACATGTGGTCCGTACAAATGTGTCATGATCCAATAGCATACCATCCCCAAAAAAGGAGCCTACCTCCTCTACCCCATTCTCTGTCCAGTCTTGGAGCCTACGTCGAGTGAGTCTACCCTGTGGTGTAGGGATGCCGAGCAGGGGGATATTTGCCTCATAGGGTGGGGTCGTCAAAGTGTAAGAGAGGGCCTTTCTCCAGCAAATTAGAGAGCATTTTAACAGGAGGGGGAAATCTAAGGGGATCATAGCTTTGGGCAGCAATAAGGAATGAAGTTCGCCAGTTTTTCGGGCATAAATCCGATCTCACATAAGTTCCTACCTGCGGTCCAGTAAGATAACCATTGGAGTTGGGTAGCATAATAATACCCTCGAAAATCCGGGGCTCCCAACCCGCCCATCGTAGTGCCCAGCTGTAGTTTCTTGAGGCTAATCCATCTCCGGCCCGTCCCCCCATATTAGGGTAATCAAAATGGAATGTAATGTAGTAAAGATAGACTGAGGGAGATTCACTGGTAGGTTTACAAAGTAATATAAAAGGCGAGGGAGCACAACCATTTTTGAGATGGCAATGCGTCCCATCACTGAGAGCGGCAACGAGGTCCAGAAGCCTACACTGCTTCGGAGTCTAGTTATTGCCCTTTAAACGTTCCCATCAATTTGATCTACAGGCGATCTATACACCTGTATTCCCAAATACTTAAAGGTGTCAGGGGCTACCGGCATACTGGCATACGATGGGTGCCGAAGTGTATATGAGTGAATTGCGGTGCCTCTAGGAAAAAGAAGCCAATTGACTTTATAGGATTTATTGCCAAGCCCGATAATTGTTCAAACGTAGCGAAAATTTCAGGTATTGGATCGTGATCAGCTATTAAGTCTCGAAAATATAACAGTATGTCATCCGCATATATAAATATCAGATGATGCGTGCCCTGGACCGGTATTCCCATGCGATCAGGGCCGGACTGGGAACCAAAACCGGCCCTGGCAAAGTGCTCGGCCGGCCCCCCCACCCCCCCGGGCGGGAGGGGGGCGAGCGCTTTGCCAGGGCCGCTTTTCAGCCTATTTTGTTACAGGGCCGATTTTGCAGCTATGCTGCAAAACCGGCTCTGCAACAAAAACGGCCCCCAGGGCCCAAAACCGGCCCCCACCCTTGCGGCCGACCGGGGGATTGCCCGGTGCCCACAACGGCCAGTCCGGGCCTGCATGCGATCAGCCAAACCACGTAGAGAGAGTGTCAGGGGTTTGAGGGCCCAAACCAGTAATAACGGGGACAAGGGACAGCCTTGTCTCGTGCCTCTATAGACTTCATAACTGTCGGAGATATATCTCCCAGTACGAGCCCTGGCCGTAGGACGTATATAGAGTAAGCGGACCCATAGCAAGAAATTATCTGGGAACTTAAAACGCTTTAAGGATTCAAACATGAACTCCCAGGATAAAGAATCAAATGCCTGTTTGAGGTCCAGCGCTATACAGCCCGCATAGGTATAGACATCCGGAGTAGCCGACATTGAGTGTAACCGACGAATGTTTAAGGAACTGCTACGGTTCGGGAGGAACCCGCACTGGTCTTGATGGATAAGTGTGGGAAGATGCGATTGTATCCGAATTGCAAGGGTCTTACTTAAGATCTTGTATTTTGTTGAGAGTATGGAAAGGGGTCTATAGTTGGACATGTCCAAGTTATCCCTCCCGGGTTTTGGTATCGACGCAACCAGCGCCTCCATAGTGGACTCGGGTAAGCGGCCCGTATCAAACGCCGTCTTAAAAACCGCTTCCAGCACCGGGACTAGGAGTTCCGAATAGGTTAAGTAAAACTCCACCGGGAGACCGTCCATGCCGGGCGTTTACTTGCGGTTAAGACACTTAATCGCAGCGCGGATCTCGGATTGGGTAATGGGGCCCTCAATATCTTTCTGAGCAGTTTCGGATAATGTCAGGAATGGCAGATCCTGTAAAAACCTAGTGATCCTAGCATTATCTACTGGCTCGGGGGTGCGTATCGCGCCTGGAGATGAGCACGGAATGCAATATTGATGTCCACTTGTGTACAAACTACTTCCCCCGACTGGTTACGAATGCAATTGGTATGAGGTGGGTCAGGCTGGTCCCTCACCAAATGGGCAAGTAATGTGCTGGGTTTGTCCGCCTCAGTGTGTTTCCGGCGTGTGTATTCCTTATAATCTATCACCCTGAGAGTTTCCAGCGTTTCGGCATGAACACTATAAGCCGTTTGTAAGTCTACTCTCTTCCTAAGATCAAGGGCCGCCTCCCTCTCCAGCAATCGTAGCCTATCCTCCACATCCCTCAGTGTCTGATGTATTTCCTGCCTAGCTCCCACCAATTTCCCCATCGCAGCCCCTCTGATCACAACCTTTAGGGCATCCCATTCAATCAGATGAGAAGCCGTATTCCAATTCTCCCTAAGGTAGTCCGAGATTGCAGTGGACAGCGAAGATCGGAAAGGGGCGTCCTCCAGCAAAAGCGGGTTTAATTTCCAAGTGGGTACCTGTGTCGGTACCCTACCCCAGAGTAGTGCCAATGTCAGGGGCCTATGATCGGAAAAAGTTTTTGCCAGATTTTCTGACCCGCCCACGTGTGTAATAAGAGCCTTGGAACACAAAAAACGGTCAATCCTAGTGTGTAAGTTATGCATAGGAGAATAAAACGAGTATTCCTTATGTAAGCCATGGACTGTCCTCCAGGCATCAGCCAGGGACCAGCCGTCAGTCCAGGAGACAAACTGGTCAGTCAATCTGTTAGTGCCCGGAGGCCTGAAGCGGGGGATGTGATATATCCAGTATCGCATTCCAGTCCCCACCCAAGATCCAAGGGAGCCCATCTCAGTCCGACAGTGACACACCAAATTTCTGCAGAAACTTATCTTGGTCAAAATTTGGGGCATAAACACTTCCCAGAACCAGCAGGGAACCATCCAACGTTCCTTTCACTAGGACATACCTCCCTTGGTCATCCACCCGCTGGTCAATCTCAACAAATGGGACCCCGTGAATCAGTGGCAATTTTGTGTTGGTCTTCGCGGAATGCTCCGGCCGCTTCCAACGCCTCCTCTCGATCCTTCCGTTGCTGCCCCTTCGAAGGACCAGCACCCCCGCCTTTCCGGCCGAGTCTCGGGGAGCCGTAGGGAGATCGTTCACGGGTCTTTCTCACGCCCCGCGCAGAAGACTCCATGCACTAGCTTGGCTGGGGCCTATGCTCATCACTGTGCGAAGTTGGCCTGGTATATGATGTTCACTATTCTAGTGAGCACCTTGCACCAGTCCAAACAACCCTTATGGTGATGGTTGTAAGTCAACCTTATAGACCAGCTATCCTAGTGGTAGCATGTTCAGAACAGTCTTAGGCTAAAAGACTCTTGAGGGCGTGTAAAGCCAGCTGTTTTACCATATGTAACCCCTTGAATATCAAATGAAAGGACATCACACAGGATATATATAAAATATATATGTATTTATTCACTAACACACTCCTCTGAACTCTTTATGAGGTCAGAGGCAAAAGCACATAACAAGTTACACATAGAAATACTTTAAATAGCACAATTTACAGTTAGGCCCTAGGGGCGCGTAAAACCATATACTAAGTAAGTGGTATAAGGACCACGACTTGGGAAAAAAGAAGGCCTAGGGCCTAGGGAATCGCTGGGGCTACACTATCTGACCCTTAGGTTAGGAGTAGGAGGCCCACAGGCGGCGCGTGCAGTGTCTTTACACACACGTAGGAGTCAATGTTAAGTCAATGGGAACTTAGAAGGTAAGTAAATGAAGATTTAGGACACTTCCGGTCTAGCTAGGAGGAAACAACTAGTAAATCTGGACACTAGGATAGTCAATCCCTACTGGAGCACCGAAGTACTCGCGTTACCTCACCCACGGGCTGCGGGTGCATAGGTGTCAAAGTGTGTCGGGTTTCGTAGTTGTTCTCAAAGGAGCCTTGAAGAAAGATGCTGCAGGCGACCAGGAGGAAGATGTCCGAGTGGATCCAAGGATGGATCTAGGATGAAGAGGACCTGAAAGCAGAGGGGACCGAGTCTAGGTCACTAGCCAGTGACCGGGTGGAACCAGGGAGGAACCAGACGTCGTCGAGGAGCAATCAGGTGCGGATGTGAAGCTTGTTGTTGCAGCCACGTGGACCAGGAGGCGTCGAGGACGACCAGGTGCTGGAGAGGAGCTGTCCCACGAAGGTTCTCGCAGATGGATGGGTCGACTTCAAGATTGTAACCAACAAGCCTAAGCAAAGGCAACCCACGCAGGATACACAAAATGCTTAGACCAGGAGGGTCTGCGGTACTTCACCTTTTCAGGGAAGCGATGGCCAGTCTGGAGCAACCAGACCAGCGATGGATTTTCACAAGGATCGTCGTCAGAGGGCTACTAGCCAACGGGCCAGCAACCGGACAACGCGTCGAACAAAACACAAGCAGAAGGGCCCCAAGCAGATCTCGTGGAGTGTGGAGGGCCGCTCTTCGGTGCAGGTGGAGCTCGGTGTCTGGGTGTCTCAGTCCCCAGTACACAGCTTCGAGGATGCCTCAGGAGCTGCGCTGTTAGCAAGTTGAAGACTTTCCAAGTTGCCTGGTTCCACGGATTCCGACGCCTTCCACGGAGCTCAGCTGTGCTGAAGTTGTGCAGTGGGGTCAGAGGAGTCCTGGAGTCTAGGTATTGTCAAGCTCTGCGCTCGAGTTCCGGCGGGAACGGGGACAAAGCAAGCCGTCGAGTTGCTGGATGGTACCTGGTTTCCCAGGGTGGTCACTCCTTGGCCGCAAGGGAGATTCTTCAGTCTTCAAGTCGGTTGAATGTCGAAGGGTCCAGAGTTTCGTTTCAGGTTTCAGTTCAGGATCAAATCTAAAGTCTCCTGGGTCAGCTCCTATCTTTATACTACTAAAGGGGGCTGGGTTACTCACTAGGTCCCTCCTATGGGTGGGACCAGGAAGGGGGGTGGTTACACCCCTTTTCCTTTGTGCAGTTTCGCGCCAGAGCTGGGGCTGGAGTGCCCCAGCAACCGGTTTGAACTGGGGTATGCATGGAGCACCTAGTGTGCCCCAGGCATGTCTCATTCTATTCAGCCCTCCCTGTCCCAATACACAAAGTCCTGTCTGGGGTGGGGCTCGCACCTCTCCAGGCAGGAAACCTATTGTCCAGGCCTCCCTCGCTGGAAGGACTCCCAGCAGCAGGAGGTCAGACTTGTGTCTGTGGCAGCAGCATCCATTTTGTGACGCTGGGGCTCTGGTTAACTTTAACCGGGATAGTCAGCAACAACATGTCTTCTCCCTCTAGAAGGGTGGAATGCTACCCCCGTCGCCAGAATTGGCGAGGGGGTAGTATTCCAAAGCTTATGACACCTTACGCGAAATGTTTAGATAAAGCCAAACCAAAGTTAGCATTTAACCGCGAGGTTCATAATGCACTTAAAAGTATATGGTTTGGCAATATCATAGAACAGCTAGAAGGACATGGTTCCGAAAGCTGCAGACAGGCTCAACTCATGCTAGACCACCAATATCACACATAACCAAGCACTCTGCCTCCAGGATTGTTACGGCCTGCCATAGGAGTGACTTACAGGTTATTATGTGACTATATATAAGGTAGGTATAGGGATACTATACCTAAGCAAGGGGTGATTACATGACCTTGCCCCAGCTGAGTGATCAGCCAGTTGTGTCAATTTAGGTGGCCAGCCCCGTGGTGGCATAATATATGCTGCAGCCCCTGGTAGGCCTTGGATGCACCTATGCCCTGGGTACCTATAGTACACTATACAGGGGCTCATAAGGTGACCCAATATCCAATTGGAGATGTACCTAGAGTACATGGAGTCCATTTTACGGTGAGAGCAGATAGCCTGGGGCCCTGAATAGCAGGATCCCAGGCCAACTAAGTCGAAAACCAGCTAAACACAAGGCAAATAATCTGGGGTAACCATAGTCCGGTATCCACCTTCCTACAATCACCTTCAGCCACTCTTCGACGTCAGCCGGGCTTTCAAAGAAATGCGTTTTCTTCTCGTGAATGACCTTCAAACGAGCAGGGTACAGCAAGGCATATTTGAGTTGCACGGCTTGGAGCTTTTTCTTCACTGCAAAGTAGGAGGAGCGCTGCCTCTGCACTAACAGTGTGTAGTCAGGGTATAAAGACACTCGATGATTCTCAAATTGGATAAGCGACTTCTCCCGGGCTTTCTGTAACAGAGTGTCGCGGTCCCTGTAATTAAGGACCCTCACTATCAAAGGGCGAGGCGGCGCTCCCGGTTTAGGTTGACCAGTCGGGATACGGTGCGCCCGTTCTACACAGAAATATGGGGAAAGATCATCTGAGGCCACATAATCCTTAAACCATTGTTCCATATATTCCGCTGCCTTGACCCCCTCACAGCGCTCCGGCAGGCTAATAACACGTACGTTGTTGCGCCTATTGCGCCCTTCTGCATCTTCCACCCGATTCAGGAGCGAAGTAACTTGCGAGTTGAGCTGCTTCAGGGAGGCGGAATGTTCCGCCACCTTCGGGGCAAGGTCCGTTAAGGTCAGGCCCTGATCCTTGACTTTATCCGCCAGCTTGCCATGGTCGGCCCTTAAGAGAGTCAGGCAGTAGTAAGGGTGCCCAGCTACATCTCCATTGCTGCCCTAGAGTCCCGAATTTCTTTAAGGATCAGATCCAGTTCATCTGGCGGTTGACCGTCCTCACGACTAGGCACGGTGGTCTCCGGCGATGATCTTCAGCTGGCATCCCCCGACATCGCGCGGGGAGCAGCTGAACTACTCCGTCCCACCTGACCTCTCGTACGATTCCTGCCCATAGAGGCAGGCGACCAGCAATCCGCGGGGGGTGGAAGAGAGTCACTACAACGGCCGGTAGGCGCACTCGGTCCAGGGCCCCCACGTCCAGGCCCAAGGCAGGGAAAAAGCAGCCTTCAACAGTCCAGGCCAGACCCGGTCACAGACAAGGTAACTTGTACAGGGCAAGGCAGTCAATATGATAATAGAGGAATGGAGGAAGGCCTCCTCGTATACGAGCGAGGGCAGTACTCAGGCTTGTTCAAGTTCCAGAATTTATATAGCGCACTACTCACCCAGAGGGTCTCAAGGCGCTTGGGGAAGGGGTTCATTATTTATCGAATAGCCAGGTTTTAAGTTCTTTTCTGAAGGAGATGTGGTTCTGTGTAAGGCGGAGGTGGGTGGGGAGTGAGTTCCAGGTCTTGGCCGCCAAGTAGGAGAAGGATCTACCTCCCATGGTGGATCTTTGGATGCGCGGGATTGCGGCGAGGCCTTGATCGGAGGATATTAATTGGCGGGTGGGAGTGTAGAAGGATACTCGAGTGTTGAGGCATTCGGGCACTAGCTTGTAGAGGGCCTTGTGTGCGTGGGTGAGGAGACGGAATGTTATTCTCTTGTTGACGGGGAGCCAGTGGAGGTCTTTCAGGTGGCCGGTAATGTGAGTTTGGCGAGGGATGTCCAAAATGAGTCTCACAGATGCGTTTTGGATACGTTGGAGTTTTTTCAGTAATTTGCCTGTAATTCCGGCGTAGAGGGTGTTTCCGTAGTCCAGTCGACTCGTGACTAGTGCGTGGGTGACAGTTTTTCTTGTTTCGGAGGGCATCCAACGGAAGATTTTTTTGAGCATACGAAGTACGTTGAAGCAGGAGGATGAGACGGCGTTGACTTGTCTGGTCATTGAGAGTGAGGAATCTAGGATGAAGCCCAGGTTGCGTGCGTGATCTGTGGGTGTGGGTGCTGTGCCCAGAGCCGAAGGCCACCATGAGTCGTCCCAGGCAGAGGGGGATGATCCTAGGATGAGCACCTCCGTTTTGTCTGAGTTAAGTTTTAGGCGGCTGGTTTCCATCCATTCGGCAACTTCTTTCATGCCTTCGTGAAGATTGGTTTTGGCGGAGTTAGTGTCTTTGGTGAGGGAAAGGATCAGCTGGGTATCGTCAGCGTAGGACATGATGTTAAGGTTGTGTTGACGCGCGATGGATGCGAGTGGACTCATGTAAACGTTGAAGAGGGTGGGACTGAGTGATGAGCCTTGTGGTACACCGCAAATGACTTCGGTAGCCTCTGATTTGAATGGGGGAAGTCGTACTCTCTGGGTTCTTCCGGCGAGGAAGGAGACGATCCAGTCCAACGCTTTTCCTTGTATTCCGATATTGTTGAGGGTGCTGTGACAGACTGTGTCGAAGGCGGCGGAGAGGTCGAGTAGAATGAGGGCCACTGTTTCTCCGTTGTCCAGTAGTGTTCGGATGTCGTCTGTGGCTGCGATGAGGGCGGTTTCGGTGCTGTGTTTGGCTCGAAAGCCGTTCTGTGAGGGATCGAGGGAGTTGTTGTCTTCGAGGAAGGCGGCTAGTTGGCTATTGACAGCTTTCTCGATGACTTTTGCCGGGAAAGGGAGGAGGGATATTGGGCGGTAGTTTTTGAGTTCGGAGGGGTCTGCTGTGGGTTTCTTCAGGAGGGCGCTGACTTCGGCATGTTTCCAGCTTTCTGGGAAGGTAGCAGAGTTGAAGGAACAGTTGATAATATCACGGAGGTGGGGTGCGATGATGGAGTCTGCTTTCTTAAAGATGTAGTGGGGACATGGGTCGGTTGGCGAGCCAGAGTGGATGGACATCATAATGCGGATGGTGTCTTCGGTGGTGATTGGGTTCCAGGTGTTGAGATTGTTGGAGGGCGGTATAGGTTCTGAGGGGGGTGGGTAGGATTGTTCGTTGGTATTGTTTTCGAAGCTGTTATGTATGTCGGCAATTTTGTTGTAGAAGAAGGAGGATAACGAGTCGCAGAGGTCTTGGGAGGGGTTGATGTCGTTTGAGGCTGCGGTGGGGTTGGTGAATTCTTTGACGATATTGAATAGTTCCTTGCTGTTATGGGCATTGTTGTCGAGTCGACTCTTGAAAGCTGATTTCTTGGTGGATCGAATCAGCTGGTGGTGTTTGCAGGTGGCTGCCTTGAAGGTGGTCATGTTGTCGGTGGTTGGGTTTTTTCTCCATGTTTTCTCTAAAGTACGGCAAAGTTTCTTGGATTTCTTAAGATCATCGTTGAACCAGGGGGCCTTTTTGCTGTCTTGTTTGGTGTGATGGTTTTTCAAGGGTGCTAATTCGTCAGCGCTGTGAGTGATCCATTGTTTGAATTTGATGGCAGCTTGGTTAGGGTCAGATGAGAGGGCGGGTGTGTTTTGGTTGAGCGATGTGAGGAGTTGGTCTGTGGTGATTTTGTTCCATTTTCTTCGGGGAATACGTTGTGGGGGGTTGTGGGTTGAGGTGGTTTTGTAGCTGAAGTGAACACAACTGTGGTCCGTCCAATGGAGAGCTGTGGTGCGATCGAAGGAGATGTGTTTGCTGGAAGTGAAGATTGGGTCGAGCGTATGTCCGGCTATGTGGGTGGGGGTGTCAACAAGTTGTTTGAGTCCGAGATTGGCTAGGTTATCCAGTAGGGTGGTGGTGGTGTTGTCGTTATTCTTTTCCATGTGGAAGTTGAGGTCTCCTAGTAGGATGTAGTTCACGGAGGCGAGGGCATGTGGACTGATGAAGTCAGTGATGTCCTCGCTGAATTGTTTACGTGTTCCTGGAGGCCTGTAGATGAGGGTGCCTCTGAGTGTGGTTCTGGGGTCAGTGTGGACCTGGAAGTGGAGGTGTTCGGCGGTGGAAAGGTTGGCGTCTGAGCTAGTCGTGATTTTGACGGTGTTTTTATGGACGATGGCGATGCCTCCTCCTGTTTGGACGGGGCGGTCTTTACGGATGATCTTGTAATTGTCTGGGATGGCTATGGCGATGTCGGGTGTTGATGATGCATTCATCCATGTTTCAGTGAGGAAGGCGATGTCTGGTGATATAACGTCAAGTAGATCCCAGAGTTCGGTGGCGTGTCTGTGGACCGAGCGGGTGTTCAGCAGGATGCACTTCAGGTGGTTAGGATTGGACCTGTGTTTGGGGTTAGTGGTTGTGGTAAAGGTCTTGACGCTGGTGAATTTGCAGGAGTGGCATGCGAAGGGCCCATGAGTACGTCCAGGGGCAGCTTCTAAGCATTGGGGAGTACGTCCGGGGTTAAGGGCTAGGAGGGTGGCTGCATCATACTTGATGCGGCCAGAGTGCGCTTTGCGGGGGCCAGGGGGTCTGGCGCTAGGCGCGGTCCAGGCGCGGACGGGCGTAGACGGGCTTACCTTTGGCGCACCTTTGGCGCGACCGCAGCGCGTGGGACCATATGTCATAAATGAGGAGTGGAGGGGGGGCGGAGCGTGGGAGGGTCAGCTGGGAGGCGGGAGCGAGGTGGAGGGAGGGTCTGGGACGGCACAACAAACAAAATGGCAGCAACCAAAACAAACAATGGAGCGCTACGGGTGAAATGTAATTCTAGGCAGCAGTGGAGTCGCGCTATTAGCAAATCAGCAGTCAGACAATAAAATACTTTGCAAAAGCCAACCGCGATGCTATTAAATATCCTGCAGGCGAGCGCGTGATTGTAGTGCAGGCACAAAGCGTCTCAGAGGATTCCAGGCGCTACGTAATAATCACGGGGCACAAAACGACTCAGAGGAGATAAAGCGCTGCTGTAATGGGGCACAGGCGTCTCGGAGGATTCAAAGCGCTACGATACCGGAGTGCACAGAGCGTCTTCAGAGGAGGCAGTGCGATGTGAAGTCAGGCTCAGAGGAGGTGAGGGGAGCGACCGCTTCTGCACAGGACAGGACGGTCACAGCTCACCACGAGGGCGAGGACGGCAGATAGTATCAGTGGGTGGGAGGGTCAGCTGGGAGGCGGGAGCGAGGTGGAGGGAGGGTCTGGGACGGCACAACAAACAAAATGGCAGCAACCAAAACAAACAATGGAGCGCTATGGGTGAAATGTAATTCTAGGCAGCAGTGGAGTCGCGCTATTAGCAAATCAGCAGTCAGACAATAAAATACTTTGCAAAAGCCAACCGCGATGCTATTAAATATCCTGCAGGCGAGCGCGTGATTGTAGTGCAGGCACAAAGCGTCTCAGAGGATTCCAGGCGCTACGTAATAATCACGGGGCACAAAACGACTCAGAGGAGATAAATCGCTGCTGTAATGGGGCACAGGCGTCTCAGAGGATTCAAAGCGCTACGATACCGGAGTGCACAGAGCATCTTCAGAGGAGGCAGTGCGATGTGAAGTCAGGCTGAGAGGAAGTGAGGGGAGCGACCGCTTCTGCACGGGACTCCCTCAGGCCCCCGTCTGGAGCTCCACACCCCAGGTCGAGCGGTAGGGCACAGTCCGGCTCAACAAGGTCCCACTCAAGCCCCAATGACCTCAATATGTGCCCAAATCCCAGCTACGCCGCAGACATCCGCAGCACCCTCTGTCTCACTCCGCCGCCGCAAGTCCTGTCGAGGCGGCACCTGGGCTGCCGCCACTCACACAAGGCCGTCAGCAGCCCTCCACCTTCAATCCAACGCCTGCACGTACCCCTCCAGATGCCAACAGGGCGCCATCGCTCTCCTCGCCCCTCTCACAACTCCTCACCTCGGCTCAGTATCGACCAGGGCTTCCCGCGGATCCCAGCCCAGGCATCCGGTATCAAAATGTCCGCCCTCGCCAATGCAGCTCTCCCCGCCGCGTTCGCTGCTGGATCGCGGGCACTGCCGGTCCTCACAGGCTCCACATCTGCAGGGCTCCCGCACCTACAATCATGGGGTGTCCACAGTGAGGCAGATCTTCGCAGCGGCCAGGGGGCGTCACGGATCGCGGCCGCACTATGCAGATGGCGGCCGCGACGTGCACCAAAGCTCTCACAGCCGCTAACCCGGGGGGCGGCTCCACGCAGCCCCGCCTCCACTCCTAAGATAGCTCCCGGTCTCGGCCTACCGCTCGCAGGGAAGGATTAGTTACTTACCTGTAATCCTAGTTCTCTTCCAGGGGTATCCTCATCAAAGTCATAAGCACTGAATATTCCCGCCCATGTGCGGGACCCCAGAAACAATATAAAAAATATATATGTAAAAAACACATATATCTCGCTCCACATATATGTATGCACATATATTATTTTTCTCACCCCAATGCAGCTCCATAACTGAGGCTAAAAACAATGTAAACACATATACATGCACTGCAATTCGCAAGAAAAGCAAAAGAAAAAACACATCAGGTCAAATAACCTTTGAACTTTGTGTTTTAATGAGTAAACCACTCATAAATTCTGAAAAATTGCTTGTAAATAGACATTGTTAGCCCTCAGGCTGCATTGCAAAACAATAGCATAGAAAATGAAACCATTTTCAACAAAAAAAACTGGCACCGTGCCTTTAAGGCAGCCATGACCCCGGGCTTCCCATCATGCCTCAGGGGTGACAGTTAGGTCAGTTGTTCTTTGCATAACCCTGAAGACAGGGCTCAACCACAAGAGTGACATAGTACCAAGATCTCATTTACCTGGGGAGGCCGGTGGGTTGCTTATGACTTTGATGAGGATACCCCTGGAAGAGAACTAGGATTACAGGTAAGTAACTAATCCTTCTCTTCCAGGGGATCCTCATCAATAGTCATAAGCACTGAATAGAATAGCAAGCCCATCAACCACCTGCAGGTAAATGAGAAGTACATGACCCAACCAAAACCATCACAGCCAATAACTCAGCTGTTAAACAGATTCCTCAGTGAGGCTTGGCCCACCTGGGTATCTGCTCTAGTGTCAGAATCAAGACAGTAATGTCTGGTAAATGTATGGACAGACCTCCAGGTCGCCGCTTTACAAATCTCAGACATGGGCACATCATGTAGATAAGCCGTAGTGGCCGCTCTACCTCTGGTTGAATGTGCTTTAGGAGTAAACCCCAGAGGTTTCTGCGCCAATTGGTAAGCAAGCTTGATACACGAAACGATCCACCTGGAAATGGAACGTTTCGATGCTGCATGGCCAGTTCTGATCGATCCGTAGTTAATAAACAATTGATCAGAATGTCGAATAGACTTGGACCTGTCCAGATAGAATTTCAAAACCCTTTTCAGGTCCAACGAGTGTAAAGCCCTCTCAGCTGGAGTAGAGGGATTAGGAAAGAAAGTGGGTAAAGAGATAGACTGATTGACATGAAACTCTGACACCACTTTCGGCAGGAAAGAAGGGTGCGTTCTGAGCACCACTCTGTTCAAATGAAAAACTGTATACGGTTCTTTAGTACATAGGGCCTGAATTTCGCTCACCCTACGGGCTGACGTAATTGCTACCAAAAAAGCCGCTTTCCAGGAAATATGCTGTAAAGTAGCTTTATGAATGGGCTGAAAAGGAGGGCCCATCAACTTTGATAGTACTAGGTTCAGCTCCCAGGGAGGAGAAGGAGGCCGTACAGGAGGATACACCTTTTTCAGACCTTGCAGGAAATCTTTTACTGCTGGCAACTGGAAAAAAGAGGTTTGCGAGGGTGATCGCCTATAAGCAGTTATAGCGGCTAGATGCACCTTAATGGAGTTAAACTTCAAACCTGCTTTGGCCAGATACAGCAAGTATGGAAGAACTGCTTCTTCCTGACTCTTCACCGGATTGTGACCATTCTGCACACACCACATATAGAACCTCTTCCACTTGCATGCGTAAGAATGTCTCGTGGAAGGACGTCGTGCTTCTCTCAGAATGGACATGCAGTCTTGTGGCAGTCCTAGATGGCCGTACTGAATGACCTCAGGAGCCATGCTGCCAAGTTCAGTGATGGAAGGTTGGGATGGTGAATCCTCCCGTTCATCTTCGATAATAGGTCCGGCCTGCAAGGAAGCCTCTTGTGAGGAGACACTGACAGGTGAAGTAGGTCCGTGTACCACCATTGCCTCGGCCAGTCGGGGACAATCAGGATCATCGTTGTGCACGAGTGGTTCAGCTTGCTCACCACCTTCGGGATCAGCGGAAGTGGTGGAAAGGCGTACACAAATTCCTCTGACCAGTCGATCAAAAGAGCATTCCCTCTCGTTCCTGGTCGGTAAAACCTTGAGGCGAAGCTTGGGCATTTGCTGTTTACGTCGTCCGCGAAAAGATCTATGGAAGGACGACCCCAAGACTGGAAAACGTCGTCTAGCACTTCGTCGTTGAGAACCCAGTCTTCTCTGTCCTCGAAGTGCCGACTTAGTGCGTCCGCCCTCACATTCTGCTCTCCTGGGAGGTGGACTGCTTGAACAGACAACTTGCGAGCCAGAAGCCAATGCCAGATGCTCTGAGCTTCTAGTGACAGTGTCCTTGAGCGTGTCCCTCCCTGTTTGTTTAAATAGTACATAGTGGTGGTGTTGTCTGTTTGTACTAGAACCACCTTTTCCTGAAGCGAGGGAAGGAACGCTTTGAGAGCCAGGTGGACTGCTCTCAACTCCAGCAAGTTGATGTGGTAGGTGCTTTCCTTGGGAGACCACAGACCCTGCACCTGAAGAGGGCCCATGTGCGCCCCCCAGCCTTGTAATGACGCATCTGTGATGATCGTCTGTGTAGGAGGAGGCTGATGGAAGAGAATTCCCACTTGCATGTTCTGCTTCTTCATCCACCACTGAATGGAGGACCGTGCCACCTCCGACAAAGTGATCTGATCGTCCCAGCGATCTGATTGCTGATCCCATTTGTCCTCCAGATCCTGCTGAAGAGGACGCATCCGAAGCCTGGCGTTCGGTACCAAGAATATGCAGGAAGCCATCGATCCTAAGAGAGAGGCTATCTTTCGCACTTTCTGAGACCTGTTGCGAAGAACTTGCTGGCACTTGAGTGCTATTGAAGACTGTCTCTCCTCCGAAGGAAACACTTTTCCTACATCAGAGTCTAGCAGAGCTCCTAGGAAGTGAATCTTCTGAGTGGGATGGGAGACCGACTTCTTGTAGTTGACGTGCAGGCCTAGATGTTGACAAAGTTCTATGCATGTCCGAAATTGATTCCTCACGCTGTCTGGAGTTGGACCTTTCAACAGCCAATCGTCTAAGTATGGGTATACGAAGACTCCCCTGCGGCGTAGAGCTGCCGCTACCACTGGGACACACTTTGTGAACACTCTGGGGGCCGACTTCAACCCAAACGGGAGGACTTTGAACTGGTAGTGAGAGGTCCCCACCCGAAAACGAAGGAATCTTCTGTGGTCTGGACGTATCGGGACATGAAAATATGCGTCTTGAAGGTCCACCGAACACATCGAATCCCCCTTCCTGAGATGTGGATATATCTGGTGAAGCGCCAACATGCGAAATTTTTCTTTTCGTACATGTAGATTGAGCGTTCTCAAGTCCAGAATGGGCCTGTATTCCTCTTTCTGGCCCTTTTTTCTGACCAGAAAATACCTCGAGTATACTCCTTTCCCCCTTTGCACCACCGGCACTCTCTCGATGGCTGATTTCTCGAGGAGTTTCGCTACTTCTTTCTGTAACTTTTGTAGCTGGTGACTTGATGTTGACATCGGAGGAACGGGTGGAGGTAGACGATGGAAACGAAGACAGTACCCATTCTGCAGCGTAGACAACACCCATTGATCTTTTGTAATGGTCTGCCACTCTGTCCTGTGATGCGCAATGCTTCCCCCCACTGGAGTGGACAACGGCGCTGGGGGAAGTGAAGGCTCATTGCTTCTGCTGAGATTTATTGAAGTTGTTGCCTTATCGCTGATTCCCATTGCCTTTGGAATTGCGCTTGCCTTTGTATTGCGACTTTTGTTGACCTTGCTGGTTCTGGCCCTTCTGCCATTGAGGGGTTTGAACCCTCTGCTTCGAAGAGCCCTTGTTGTCCGAACGGAATTTCTTACGGAATTCCTTCTTCTTTTCAAGCCCCACGGCTTTGAGGGTGTCTAACTCCGTCTTCATCCTCTGCATCTCCTCATCAGCACTCGCTCCAAAGAGAGACTTGCCTGAAAAAGGAAGATTTAGAATCCTGGCTTGAGCCTCGGGTTTCAATGCTGTTAGTCGCAACCATGAGGATCTCCTCGCTGTGATTCCATGCGCATAACCATGCGCAGCCAGCGTTGCGCCATCTGCCGCCGCTCCTATCATCTGATTGGAGACTTGACCGCCCTCCAACAGAATCTCCTTAAGATCCTTCCTATCTTCCGGAGGAAGTTTCTCAGAAAATCTCTGAAGTGAGTCCCACAGAGATCTATCATACCTGCCAAGCAGCGCCTCAGCATTAGAGACCTTAAGGAAAGAAGCCGAGGTGTTACAAACTCTTCTCCCCCATGAGTCTTGCTGCTTGCTGTCCTTATCCGGCGGTACTGTGGATGACGAAGCTACCGCATTGGATTTTCTAGCCGCCGCAATGATTACTGAATCAGGCGGGGGATCAGATTTTAGGAACAAAGGATCCTCCTCAGGAGGACGATACTTCTTGAGAATTCTAGCTGGGACGGACTTCACCGTTGCCGGAGTCAGGAAGACTTCATTCACTGGGTCCATTATACCCGGAACCAACGGCAACAAAGGTTTGGGTGTCGTTCTGTGCTGTAGGGTTTCAAATATGACCGTCGTCTTGATCTGCGGAGCAGTCATAGGCACTCCTAGCTTCAGGGCTCCCCTGCCCAAGATGTCCTGGAACGAGAAGATATCCTCAGTTGGAGATACCCTCGAGCGTGGACTGTTCGTCAAGGTCGGAGAGTAATCCCTGTGAGAACGGTTCCTCGAAGAACCTGAAGAGCTACGGGTCCTCCTGGACCTAGATCTTCTACTTGAACGTGTTCTAGATGGAGATCTATCTCTGTGACGAGATTTTTTCGCACTTGAATGTCTAGAACGAGACTGCTCTTTACGGGGAAGAGCCTGGTCTCGATATGCCTTTAGCCGATCAGCCATCGCCTTGTCCTCGGCCCAGTGGTGAAGGGGTCTATTCCACCTTGGAGAAAGATGAATAGAAGGAGATTTGTGAGTGGGATCCTGCACAGGTGAACGTGGCCGTGAAGGTTGATCCACTTGATCCTGTTGCGATCCTGCAGGGGACTTGGATCTCTCCCTAAGTGAACCGCTGTTTCGTCCACCTGAAGACCCGCCACTGTGAGATGATGAGGAAGACGAGGATCGGCTCCTTTGAGATCTAGAGTAAGATCCCGACCGATATCTCCTTTCTGCGATCCTCCTTTTCTTGGCAGGGGGTTCATGCACCGGAGATTGTCCCACCTCCGCAGCCGATGCCGATCCTGGAGAACCGAATTGAGACCGAGACTGGTCCAATGGTTCACCTTCCGTCTCCTGCAGCACCTGCCTCAAAGGCGACCTCTCCTGTGATCTTGTAGGAGTGAGGCTCACTGGCTGGGAAACGCTCTGTTCTCTGGCTCTCCGCTGATCCATAGACAGTGGCTGCATCGACGCCGAGCGCTGAGCTGATATACGCTCTCTCGACGTCGACCGTGTCTTCGTCGACACCGATCCCTTCGGCATAGAGCATCTCGCCGTTGAAGGACGTCCACTCGACGACGACTGAGGCTGCTTCGACGCCGATCGCCTGTGCTCTGTCGGCGATGGGGTGTGCCTCGAGGCCGAATGCCGCTTGCTTGAATGCGACGGAGGCTGCCTCGACGTCGAACGCCATTGATCGGGCGTCGACGTGGGCTGCTTCGACGTCGATCGACTATGTGTCGACGAAGGCTCCCTCGACGCCGAACGACCATGACTAGTCGTCGGCGGAGGATGACTCGACGTCGAACGCCGTTGACCTGGCGTCGACGGAGAATGCCTCGACGTCGCAGCATGACGATGCTGCTTCGACGTCATGTGGATCGCCGTCAAACTCTTCCGCTTCGACGGCGACCTATCCCTCGACGCTGTCTGTCGCGGAGGTACCTTGGATGTTGACGCTGAAGACATCTTCTTCGTCACCGTCGACGCCGACTGCGAACCGGTCGGGGCTTCTTTCGACGTCGACCGCGTCTTCCGACTTTTCTGCTTCTTGGGAGATCTTCCTCTCTCAGAAAGCCCATAAACACGAATCCTCTCACGTTCTTTAAGAGTTCTGGATGATAAAACCTGGCAGTGTTCACAGGTTTTCGAAGAATGAGAAGCTGGTAGGCACAGGATACACACTGAATGAGTGTCAGTCTTGGCCATCTTCCTTCCACATGAAGGGCACTTGTCAAAGAGAGAAGGCATCTTTGACAGAAAAATCACCTTTTTTGAGCCCAAAAAAGGTAGCAGTAACACCCTAAGTCCAAAAGACGTCGAGTGAAAGCAAAAAATTGTAGTTAACGAGAGTATTTTTTGACAAAAAGCCAAAAAGAAAAGGGAGCTGTTTCACAAGGGTCCTGACTGAAGGAGCCGGAAAGAACAACTGACCTAACTGTCACCCCTGAGGCATGATGGGAAGCCCGGGGTCATGGCTGCCTTAAAGGCACGGTGCCAGTTTTTTTTGTTGAAAATGGTTTCATTTTCTATGCTATTGTTTTGCAATGCAGCCTGAGGGCTAACAATGTCTATTTACAAGCAATTTTTCAGAATTTATGAGTGGTTTACTCATTAAAACACAAAGTTCAAAGGTTATTTGACCTGATGTGTTTTTTCTTTTGCTTTTCTTGCGAATTGCAGTGCATGTATATGTGTTTACATTGTTTTTAGCCTCAGTTATGGAGCTGCATTGGGGTGAGAAAAATAATATATGTGCATACATATATGTGGAGCGAGATATATGTGTTTTTTACATATATATTTTTTATATTGTTTCCGGGGTCCCGCACATGGGCGGGAATATTCAGTGCTTATGACTATTGATGAGGATCCCCTGGAAGAGAACAGGCCGTGGCTTTCCTCGGCAACATCGGGCGAGCTCGGGAAGTTCCGTCGCCGCACAGTGGAGCACCAGGGTGCCGATGGCACAATCACACTCCTCAGCAGGTTCAGGCGCCGCTGATAGCGCGCCTACAGGAGAATTCCCCCCGGGATAGGACGGAGCTCCATCAGGCTACGTCCACCATCTTGGCTGGCTAGCCACGCCCTCCACAGTGAGGTTATCTGATATCTGGTAATTGGAAGATGTACAGTGGTAATTTTGAGCTCTGGTCTAAGTTAAGTTGTGATCCATAGTCAATTGAGTTATTCTGCCCTGCTTCTGTTCTTTCCTCCCTCTGCCCACTTTTTGTTTTGATCTGTGCAACTGGCTGATCATGGGTGCTATTGCTGTTATGGTATTATCAGTATTTCTGTCTAGTTTTATTGTAAAATTGCTGTACACAGCCTAGCATGAAGGGGCTATACTTCTGAATTATTAGGAGGGTTGAAAATGCATGCACTATTGTTGTTTTGTATGCATGAGCTATACCTTAATAAACTGTTTGGAAAAAGATAAAAGTAGTGCCTTCTTGAGGCATCAAGACATTGACACCCTAGTTGATTTAGTGAAAACAACACGGGCAGCAGTGGTCCTCTGGTTGTTATATGTTGAGCCTAGCATGATCTCCTATTGTTTAATGGCCTAGTTCTTTTGCTGTGAGTTGATAGTTTCTCTTAATTTTCTCTTTTTAGCTTCAGAAAGACCACCTAAAAAGAAAGCAAATAAGAGCCCAGGCCAGCACTACAAGAGAAAAATGTAGCAGAGACAGAATAAACACCCCTGCGGTTGCAGTTGATACATACAATGAAAAAGGACCCGATGTTTATACACAACTTGTGGAAGCCCTGGAGTGGGCACAGGCCAGTGAGCGAAGGAACTCTGAGTTACAAGGTAAGGTTAGAATAAAACGAGTCTTGATGACATGTCCATGTCTGTATCTGCTCCTTTCTGGCTTTGGATTTCTCCTACTTTTCAAAACACTATGTTAGAAGAAGCAATTATCAGTTACTGATCCTGACAAGTAAAAGTACTGTGCCGAAGTTTTGACTGCTTGAAAGCTGGAGTGATAATTTTGCAGGAATGAAGGTTCAAACAACATGAAGAGTTCCCTTTGTACCTGCACACCCTGGTGTTCTGTAGCAGGATGAGTATACAACTGCTGTTCTCCCTATTCCTAGCAGTCAGCGAGGGTTGAGAAACAGTCGCCTAGAAAAGCTGAGATGGAATTCACTAAATTCACCCTGGCGCTCACGTAGGTTTTCTGGGAAAAAGAAAATACCTTCTGCTTTGACATAAAGGTGCCTCGCTCTTTAAGGCATTTGGATGGTGTCCGAATATTTTTTACTTGCCAAAGATGCAGATGGTGCAGCTCTATTTCTGCAGCTTAGCTCCAGATCTTCAGAGTCACTAGCGGAAAATAATACAGATTGTAAGCTTGATGGGCTGACCATCCATGCTCAGCTCTGCAGACATGCACAGTTTGTATATTTCAGAGCACTGATGCACAAATTGCTCTGATTGAGTTGTGGGGCCCCAAATCTTGACTCGCATTTCCTCAGCAATGCACGGCATTTTAGCCCTATAACACCAGTGGGCCGCAAAAAGCAGTGGCGAAAGATTATAATATTTACACCATCAATTACACGATGAATTATCACTGGGTATGTGTTATTTTAATCTCAACAAATTATTCTCATAAATGTATCATACAATGCCTGTATTCCTGTATCAGTATGGATATAGGGTCCCAGACAGATAGAAAAAGAGAAAACTTTAACTTTACAAAATCAAACTACGAACAGGGAATGAATCAAAGTACCATGTTTTATTCACTGGGTACTCAAAAACTTCTTATTAGTTATACCAATTGTACATCACAAAGATCAAAAAGATTTGTGCCCACATGAGTGATGGGGGGATGTGCAGTGAGGGGAAGGTGATATTCAAGACAAACAAATCATCATTTTTTTTATAACAAACCAAATTTGTACAATGTCACAGTGGCATCCCTCATAGGGGCCACATATTTACGGTAAACGAAAACCAACAATCTTTGATGTCCAGACTTCTATGTACAGCTGTATTAGTCTGGCTAGAGTTAGAAGCTGGTATTGCGATGGTGGGTAGTCTACGTTTCGACCCTAAAAAGGGTAGGGACAGTAACCCTTACAGAGCGGGTCTTCTTCAGGACAAAGAGGGTGAAGTGGGCAAACTTCCTAAGAAAAAATTAAAAAGAAATCTATAAGGGTCTGTACGATCCCTATTGAACCATAGCGGGTTGGACTGTCGCCCGCTTGTACTAAGGATCGAAGAAATATTAAAAACATACACATTTTGGAGGAGGGCTACATGAGGAAGAAAGTACCACAACTGTCTAGCAGGACAGGTTACCATGAGAAAAGGGGAGGTAATGGTAATTCATACCAAAGAACGGGTTAAGTATAGTTATCCCGTCTACTAAAAGGTGGCCTGAATTAGCATACGGTCATTAAATGTGAAAATCACCATTGGGTCATTGGTTACCTGCTTTCGTGAAGGTGGACAGTAAGCAGGTATAGTCAGTGGTCCTATGTCCACGTATCAAATCTAGAGGGACCAAAAAACAGGTGGAGGGTTTGCATGCTGGCTCAGAAAATACTTTGGTAACACCAGTGTTAAAAACAACATAATCACTACCTTGATAGTCCAAAAGGATGACCAAATGTTCATCGTGAAGCAAGCGTCGTCACAGTGCTGTCATGAGGAAATTAAAACTACTTTAATATGCCATGCCGATTTAGCATAACTTTTCTAGTAATCTGGAAAAAGGTTGTACAATTTGTACCTGTCAGAGGATTCGAATCACAGTCCTCTCCGAATTGGGCAGGCAGTTATAATTGCGGGCTCTCTGCTAAAAAATAGAAAAATATATACATAAGCAGGGAGCTCAAGCGGGTCATCTTCCTTTACCGCTGCGCTCAGATTAAGTACACCGTGTTGTTCATGGGCAGGGAGCTGAAACGGGTGTGTTCATTTACCGCGTTGCTCAGACTAAGTAAAAGTGATCATGGGCAGAGAGCTCGAGCGGGTGTGTTACTTGACCGCTACGCTCAAGTTAAGTACAAAACTCCGTCAATGGCAGTGTTGTAATGATGGACCCTCGTGATGTAAAAAAATTATTGGACCTCATCGGTAAACGGCGCTAGCGCTGAAAAAGATGGCCTGCTCACCTATCTGTCATGAAAGATCATCGGATGCAGTGGAAACAACGACGTGTTGTTTCAAAATCGCGTCTGATTAGGCTCCAGAGTTCGAGTAACCAGGAAATGGTTACAGGGAGGGGCGTGACAAGAGTCGCGTTAGAAAGGGTGAAAAGACTGAAGGGATCAGGTTGCTAGGTTACCACACTCAAACTGACTAGAAGAACAGATTTCTCAGTGGGTGGAATATTCGTAAAAAAGAAGAAAAAGATTCATTTGAAGCACATAATTTTAAATTATCATTCAGGCATTACACAAACCACACAGGGCAGTGAAAAATGCCACAGAACGACTGGGTTAAAACACCATTATTTCAAAAGAGAATCAATAAGGGGAGATTCAATTTCATAGATGGAAAACTGATCAGCCAGCAAACATATATTGTGAGACGTGTCATTGTGAAACAGTGACATACTCGTGCCATGCAAGATACCAGTGAAAGGGCCATTGCTATATCAATCAAGTAATCACAGTGATCATAACATGAAGCGCGTACCTGCCACACAGGGTGGTATAGGGCGCATGTATTCAGAGTAGTAGATGTCGATAGATGAAAGGTTCAAAATAGACACAGTTTAGATTTAGAGACAGATAAAGGAGGTAGGGTCACAGATTGGCTAATTGCGCAAAACTGCTCTCGGATTCGTTCAGGCCACTTTGAATGGAGTCAAAAAATGTAATTCATTTTAGTTCCCTGACGTTCAGAATGGGGGCTATATTTCCGCCCCTAGGGCCAAGTGTCACATGTTCTAAGACGATCTATTTAAGACTTTCCGGTGAGTGGTCATTTTTCAGACCGTGTTCGACCATTGGTGCACCAGTTACTTGGCATCTAACACGACTGCAATGTTGAAGAAAACGTGTTTTTACCCGTTGCTGCGTTTGGCCGACATAGATTAAATCACATGTGCAAACTATGCAATATACCACATCCGTGGTATTACAATTGGTGTGCGATTTAAGTCTAATCTGATGATGCTTGTAGCGGAATTCTTTCGTTTGAATTGCCTGGGGGCAGGCTTTACACTTGCCACACTTATAATGGCCAAGGATAGGTGGAAGGTTCCAGAGCGATGTTAAGGTGGCAGAAGGTGGAGTCTCCAAAAAAGAGGAAACCACCTGGTCTCGGATGTTTCTGGCTTTTTTGAAAGAATGCATCGGTACAGTGCTAATATCCAGATCTTCAGATATAATTGGCCAATGTTTATTGATTATTTTTTTGATGACGTTACTCTTGGTGGTGTAGGTGGTAACACAGATTAGGCGTGCATCTACGTTATTGGTACGGTCACTTGGTTCCAAGAGTGTTTCTCGATGATTGAACCACGCTCTCTTCATAGCCCTCTTGGTTAGTCGCCGGGGGTAACCTCGTTCAATCAAACGGTCCATCAACTTCGCGGATTCATCCATGTAATCCTCTTTTTTGGTACAATTTCGGCGGATCCTCAAAAATTGACCAAAGGGCAAATTGTCTCTCAGACCCCTGGGCTGGTGGCTGGAATATTGAAGTAACGAGTTGCGTTCCGCCGGTTTTCTGAAAAGGGTTGTATGGAGTACTTCATCCTCTGCTATGATAGACAGATCCAAGAAATCAATCCTCTTCTTGTCTGATTGTATTGTGAACTGGATATCACGTGATCTTGCGTTTAACCATGCATGGAAGGCTATTATCTCTTCTTCAGTCCCTGTCCATAGCAGGAGGATGTTGTCAATATAGCGCATCCACAGTTGTATGTTAGATCTAAAAGGATTCAAATCATTAAGGATAAATGTGTTCTCAAAGGTGGACATAAAGATTATGGCTAAATCTGGGGCGAAGGCTGCCCCCATCGCTACCCCCTTTGTTTGCAAATAAAAGCAATTTTGAAACACAAAAAAGTTCCTCATCATGGCTATTTTCAGAAGCAAGATAATAAATGCAGTTGGGACTTGTACCGGTGCAACTCGGCGTTCCAAAGCTATGGCAACCACATCGAGAGCCTCATCTTGAGGAATACTAGTGTATAGGGACACTATGTCACATGTGGCAAGAAGTTGATCCTCAGGGTTAAAAGGACGTCCGTCCACAATATTGATTGTGTGTGTGGTGTCTCGTAGATAGGTTCCTGTTTGTTCTGCCAAGGGTTTTAGGAAAAAATCGATGTAGCGGCACAATGGTTCAAGTATCGAGCCACACCCCGATACTATGGGGCGACCCGGAGGGTTCTGTATGTCCTTGTGCACTTTAGGAAGTGTTTAGATAGTTGGCAAACGGGGATTTATTTGGTTGAGGTATTGGTACTCTTGATCTGATACAAAACCTTGATCTAGACCTTCCTTCGTGACACGTTGTATTTCTTCAGAAAGCTCTTTTGAAGGGTCATGGGTCAGTTTTCTGTAGCTGATTCCATCGTTAAGTTGTCTCAGGATCTCCTCTTTATATTTAGATACGTCTTGGACAATGATCGCTCCGCCCTTGTCCGCTGGTTTCACAATGACGTCTCTATTTTCTTTGATGGAACGGAGAGCCATCTTCTCAGTCTTGCTGATGTTAAATTGGGTATACGTTTTTTTATTAAGAGCCTTCTTGACATCACGTAATACTAGGCTCTCATAAGCTAGAATCCTCTGTGTCATTGCATGGGTTGATGGAACAAAAGTGGATGGTAAACGTAAACCAGTGGTGGAAGGGCACATCATCATTGGTTTGTTCTTAAAGAAAAATCGCAATCTGATTTTCCTAAAAAATCTGTGCAACTCAGTTAAAGTAGTAAATTCATTAGGCAAAGCTGTAGGCACATATGATAACCCTCTACTCAATATTCTTATTTCGTCATCATTCAAGGTATGAGATGAGATGTTTATCACTGGAGTGGCTGCTGGTCTTACCACCTGTAGTTTTTCCGGTGGGTTGACCTCTCCCCGTGTTCTTCTGGGGGGAACCTGACTTGCTTCGCACCTCTCCCTCTCCCATCGCCGCTCTCCCAGTCGCTCGCGGAACCCTGTTGGCCTCTGTTGGCCCCTCTGCTCCAGTTGTTCCCACGTCCCCGTGGTGGTCTCCATGTGCCCCGTCCTAAAAAGGATTTTGTTGGTAGGGTTGCCGGTATTGGTCTTGGTATCCGTAGGATGTGCTAGGACCTGATTGGTCGAATTCTTCACCCGAACTGTATGAGGAGTCCGAGAAGGTTGTGAAGGTGCGTCGACCCCTGGATCCTCCACCATCAATGACACAATGAATTATCACTGGGTATGTGTTATTTTAATCACAACAAATTATTCTCATAAATGTATCGTACAATGCCTGTATTCCTGTATCAATCACCAGATCAGAAAATCAAATCCTGGAAAATTCTTACTGACCACATGAATAAAAACTAAAAGAAAAATAGTTTGAAGATTGTTCTATTACTTTCTTGTTGCTTCCTCATTTTTACAAGGGTAAGGTGATTGATCAAACGCTTTCAATGTCCAATCCCTCCTGAAGGTAGTCCTATGAGAAGACTGGATCAGGGTCCAACGCCTGACAATCCTCCTACTGCTAAACTAATCTAAACGGGACTTCTTTAAAAGCAAAACGATGCGTTTCTGCCTGGGCCTTCACTGCCACAGATTACAGCTTACATCTGATTGCACATATCTTTCTCTGTATGCGGATAATACGTTGTTGTATTTGAGGGGGGGGGGGGGGACATTTACCTCAGGGGAGCATTGTCGGAGTTTGATGGTTACTCTGGACTGGAGGTCAACTGGGATAAATCATGTGTCTATCCCCTTCGGGTTGTTATGGCTGAGTGCCGGACCTGTTCCCATGGCACAACATTGCGGTGAGAGCATCACCCTGTTTGTTATTTGGGTATGGTTGTCTACCGCTCACCGAAATTGTTGTACGAGGGAAACTTCAGTCAAACGCTCACCGGGTTGTGGCACTTGGCTGCTTTCGGGACTACGTTACCACTTTCGGTGAGTATCTGGGAGGCTGTCTCGAAAAGGATTATTCTCTCCTGCCTCCTTTACTTGTTCACGGTCCTCCGGCTGGAGCTGCCCTGGAAATGTTTTCACGAATGAGATGGCATGCTACTATCGCTATACTAGGGCACATCGCATCACTATGTAGCACTCCTGCCGGTGACAGAGGGGAGGCGACACCCGATCTCGAGTAGTATTACTTGGCGGTGCAGCTCTAGTGGGTGGCTCAATGGTGGTCCTATCTCTGGTGTGGCGTGGGTACCCGTGAGGGTGGCTCTCCGTCTAAGGATCTTTAAACTGGTGTCCTGTTGAAGCCTGCATACAGGGTGCGGGCATCAATCGTCTTGATTAGAATGGCACGTTATGCGGTGGTCCAGTGCTCAGATCCCAAATACCCATGAGCTCCCACTTGTGATGGCTCTACGCTGGGGGTGACCGGGTGGGGTTGGTTGGTATTCTGTGAGTGGCCTTCAGCCGGGGTTACTGTCCTGGGGGGGATCACTTCACAGGAGGTGAGTTGTGCCCTTTCTTGGAAGTATGGTAGTCCTATGACCTCCCAGTGAGTGATTTTTGATATCATGGCGCGCGTGGTGGGGTTCCGGAACATTATGGGGTGGACGAAAGCGGTCACATTACTATATAGGGCCTTACTGGAGGGGGCTTGAACAGCTCTTGCAGTCCCCCTGTTGCGATGGGAGGAGGACTTGGGGGTGTCGATAAACAACTTGTCCTGGAGGGGAAAGGTCCTGGAATCCTTCCCTAGAGTGCCTCCCCAGCACATACATACCATGTTCCCTGCCCATACCTCGGAGATCCTCAATGTACTGTGGAGGATGCTGGCTTCTTCCACATGGTCTGGTCCTACATCTTTTACTACCTTACTAGACAGCGGTCCACCAGGTGTATTCATGGGGCCAAGGACAGAGACTTCACACTCAGTTCATATAGGCCCAGAAGGCATGATTGGGGACTAACTGCGGCTAGGAAAACTACTGATAGGTTGCTGGACTTAGCTTTGATCCTTGCTCCGAGACAAGTAACTAAGAGTTGGAAGTCCAATCAGGTCCAGATGTGTACAGGTAGTGGTTGGAATTAGTGAAATGGGCTGACCGCGAAAGAGAAGCAATTTACAGGGAGGAGGCTAGGGAGGTGAGGAGGGTGCCGATTCTTCCCACGTGGGACGCTATACTGTTGGCATGTCCCCATGTGGACTACAGTGGCCATATCGTTGTAGACTATCCCCTTTCGGACGCTCAATCACCCGCCTCTGAGTAACGGGCACTGAGCCTGAACCTGGATCCCCGTTAAATGCTCTTGGGTTTTGCTGTATCCTTGCCCTGTTTGCCTCCATTGCTATTGGTCTAATAATTGTTGATGAAGCGCTTAGGTTTCTTCAGATTGTAATGTAGCTCTGTGACTCTGCTGTTATGCATGTTCCTTGTTCTTGGGGACCATCCTGCTCTCTCTACTCGGCTAACTTTACCTTGCTATACTTTCTATAAATGATGCCTCCAAATGATGTACTTCTTATTTTTCCTATTCGCATTGCCCGCTGGCATTTTTCTTTGTACTATGTTTTATTCTGATTTAAAATGCAAATTAAAAAAAGTCCAAAAAAAGGCTGTGCAGCTGTTTCTCACACCTGCATTAATTATGTCTGCACTGTCAACACTTTTGAAAAAGTATAGACCACCGGTTCAGGAGCCTCCTTGCCTAAGAGCAGATCCTCTTCCCAACTCAGATATTGTGGCCGTAACAAGCAAGTCCCTTGCAGTGATTCCTTCTTCGATCGTTCCCCAAGAAAAAGAGAGCCAGATAATGGACTCTGTTGTGATGTCGAGACCATCAGCATCCACCATGAAAGTCACCACTGCATTTTTGGGGAAGTATGACAGATCACTATGGGACTCTCTTCAAATATTTGGTGACAAGCTCCTAAACGAAGACAGACTAGACTTCCAAGAGGTCCTTAAGGAGGGCCTGCTTGTCTCCAACCCGGTTATTAGTGCAGCAGCAGACGCTTCTGACTTGGGGTGGGGGCGAGGGGAGGTCATGGATACTGTCACCATATCTGCATGAGACAAAGCTCCTGTCCTAGACTGATAGGAACTAAACTAGTGGCAAAGGAAATCCTCATCTTACCGTTTTCAGGACATTCTCCCTTTGGCACATATGCCTCACTTGAAGTCTTAGATGGAAGCTTTGGGCCTAGAGAAGGAAAAAGAACACAGAAATAGGTACAGGCCATATGACAGGCGAGATTTACCTCAAGCTCCCCAATGGTTACACGAGCAGCAACATCAGAGGCAGCCTTAGCATCTTCGTAAGTCCTTCAGATGTAGAGGAGGCCAGAAACCACTTTATGCCGCAGGAAAACCTCCTGGCAGTCAGTGACTTTCCTATCACCCCCTTCTCTGTCAGTCACTCCGGTGGGGGAAGCATAGTCAGTCATCTGCCAGTGTAGCTACTAATAACAGAAGAAAAGGGCTTGAACATTGTTCAGAATGGATATAATCTTCGATTCCAGTACCCTTCTCCTGCTATAACTCCAAGCAAAATTGTGGGCTATCAACAAGATCTCTTGCAGAAGGAATTCAACACCCTACAACAGAAAGATGTGGTGGAGGAGATTCTTTGACTCCAAAAAAGGAACTGGGATTTATTCATGACCATTTCTGGCTCGAAAAAAAATCACCAAACAAATAGTTCAGCCCTATTCTCGAAAGAAAGATATTCAGAAACCTCGGCGCCTATTGCACGCTCCGGAGGCAAGATGGCGGCTGCTTGAGCGGCCGGTGCAGAGAGCTTGCGGCGAGGACCCAGATAGAATGCCAAAATGCCGAAATGATTGAAGCTCTGAATATATGACATACAGACTAACCCGGAATCCATCTGAATAAGTTATGCGGCAGACCCTCGTTCGGTTTGGTTCCGTCGGGCCCTTGAGACGGCGTCTGTGGTTTGCGCTACGGACGCTACGGGCGCTTGAAGCTGTCATCCCCGGCTGCCTCGAGTTGAGAGGTGGGCGGAGTCAGCGTGTTCGGCGGCGAAGCACAGATCGGCTCAGGCAGAGGCAGAAGTGGGGGAGAGAGAGTGATTCCTGCTGCCTCGAGTGCGGGTCAGTTTCAACTCGGCAGAGTCAGCAAAGAGTTCACGAAAGGATAATGGCCCCAAAACAAAACCTCAGCCTAAAATCTGGCAATACTAAAAAAAAAGCCCAGAAAGATGAGGAAGTGGCTGAGAGCACGGAGCAGCAAGGCAAGAAACAGCAGTGTGCTCCTTAAACCCGCGCAGCTACTGCTACTGTTCTGGATTTACTGGTAAAGGCGGGTAAGGAGAAGGGGCAGAGGGCTCCCGATGATAAACTACAAGATACATTGGTGACTGAAAATGCAATATCGGAGAGCCCAGTTTTATCCCCTCAGTTGCAAGATTCTGTTGAAGTTTGTGGCCCAAAAGAATCACAGCCTAGTAGCACTGAAACTGCATCAGTATTGTGCAATTTGGAAGATAAACAGGCCGGAGTGGTAGGAATGGGAGAAACCCCCGGTAAAGTGGTAATGATGTCAGAGCTCCCAGAGTCTGATCCTGAAGATAAGATAGACGGGGGAGGAGGTGCAGGTGATAAGGAGAGCGAGTTTAGTGAGGCTTTCTTCTCGGTCTCAGGAGGAGAGTGGTCAGAAGAGGGTGAAGAGCAGAGCTCAAGAGGAGAGTCGGATACTGACCCGGAGTATGAGAAGGACCTACCAGCGACGGCTTTGAAGGCGAAACAGTCTGCTAGGAGACATGTGCACGAGTTAGAGCAAAAAGAATTAGCCTGGGATCACTCTTCCACGCAGCCTTTAATAGGAAGTCCTTTACTGGAACAGACACAGCTGTCTCTGTTAGAAACTATCCATCAAGAAATATTGGCACACAGGGAGGAGACGCGGCAGGATAGTAGGAAATCACAGGCGGCAATGAGGAAGATGCAGGGAGTTGTACGTAAACTCTCTAAGGCTATTGCCACAACTGGGGACAGAGTAACCAACTTAGAGGAGCGCGTAGTGGCAGCGGAAACCGAGGCTGCAGGGGCTGTTTCTAAAGTAGATGCACAATGTGTTCAGTTATCGGATATTCAGTGGAAGCTGGAAGCGATGGAGAACAGGCTTAGAAGAAACAATTTGAGGGTCCTGGGTGTCCCGGAGGGGGCCGAAGGCAACGATATAAGAGGTTACATGATTAAATTGTTTCAGCAAGCCTTCCCGGAGCTAGTCAGCTGGGACTGGTCAACAGAGCTGCAAAGAGTCCATCGCTTTCCCTTTAATTTAAGAAGAAATGCAAAAGAGGGAGACAAGCCCAGGGCTGTATTGATCTTTTTGGGCAACTTCGTTCTACGACAGGCAATCTCGGATAAGGCGAGACCCGACGCAAAGAGAACTCTAGATGGGGTGTCATTTTTTGTTCGTCATTACTTTTGTCATGAGACTGTAGAAAGACGGTGGCGTCTTAGAGAGATGATAAAGCCTTTTCAGGATAAAAAACTTCAGGCCTTTCTGATTAATCCTGCACAACTAAAAGTGATTAATGATGGGAAGACGCTATATTTCTCTTCAGAAGTTAAAGCCAAAGAGTATCTGGATAGTGTGACGAAATAGAATCTATAATCTTTTGACTGTATCTTAGAGAGTATTTGGTTGATATTCCTGTTGTGATGGATTCCCAGATATATTTTTTTTGGCTGGGAAGGAGCTTCAATGTTTCATGAATTCAAGTTTATATTATGGTTTTTTTTTTGGCTTTGAAGTTTAAATGGCGGTATATTTTCAATGTCCTCGCCGGAAAATCTGCAATTCCATCACATGCACAGACTAGCTCTGTGCGTCTCACAGCTTGGGGGGCGGGGGGTGGAGGGTGTCGGGCTGGGTTGTAGGGGGGTGGGATGGGTGGGCAGGGGTAGGTGGAGGGGTAGGTGTAGCAGGCAAAAAATCGAAAATGGGAATATAAAATGCACTACTGTTTTGATGTTGAGAATGTCCGGAAGAGGAAAGCAGATAACTATAAATATGAAGCAACTGGGCCTACATGGTAGTCAATGCAAAATATATGATGGCAAACTGTAATATTTGTACATTAAATGTGGGAGGTCTAAATGACTGGAGAAAGAGGCAAAGGCTGGCTCATTTTGTCAAATTTAATAAGATTGATGTACTGTGTTTCCAGGAGACCCATCTCCCTTGGGCGAAGAGGAATCTTATGTTCTTAAACGGTTTTGAGTTGGTTGCATGTTCGTCACAAACCACAATGATTAGGGGGGTTGCTGTATTGGTTAGGAAATCGCTAGGCAAGGCTAAAAGAACGAAGGTCGATAGTCATGGGAGGTGGGTCATCATGGAACTAGAGATGGGTCTAACATTATGTTCAATTTACGGTTCAAATGGCGATGACCCGGAGATTTTTGACTTCCTGGAGATAGTTAGCGGGATGGCCAGGACCGTTCATAGTCTGTGGTGATCTTAATATTTCGGCCAATTGGCATGATAATTCAAAATATGGAGGTCGGAAACCTAGAGTGTTTAGGGCGATTAAGGCATTGATGAGCTCATTGGCACTAGTTGATGTTTGGGGCACTAAAAACCCATTAAATTCTGGTTTTACGTACTTTTCGAACCCAGCCCAGAAACACTCTAAATTGGATTATATATTTATCTCCTTGTCAGAAATTAATAGAGTCACCATTACTAGATTACCAATGGTGTTGTCTGATCATAATCCACTGATAATTCAGTATAAAATGAATGGGCTCAGAAGAGCAAAGTCCTCGTGGACTTTTGAGAGAAGATTATTGACGGATTCTAGGTTTGTAGCCCACTTAAAGCAGTGGTCCGAAGCATTCTTTGATGCCAATAGATTTAGTGCCTCCTGAAATACAGTTTGGGAATCTTTTAAAGCAGCTTTAAGAGGTGAGACCATTAGCTTCTCAGCCAAATTGAAAAAAGACGATAGAGTAGAAGAATCCAAAATAACTGACAGACTATTAGAGATCAAAGGGGATCACGTTAAAGTTATAGCTTCTGGTGGTGATGGAAGTCATTGTTATAATACTCTGACCGCTATTAAAGCAGAATTAAAGAGAGTGATCACACAAAAAGCAGCAGGGGAGTATAAAGCAACTAGGGTCAATCGCTATGAGTCAGGTGAACATGGAGGTAGAGCCCTCGCTCTCCGCTTAAGACAAGAGAGGTCTAAAAATGCTATTTCAAAGATTGTGGATAACGATATTGAATATTCTGAAACCGGGGATATTTTACATGTCTTCAGAGGATTCTATCAAAAGCTCTATGATGATGAGAGTAGAGATTGTGAGCAACAAGAGGGTATTGAAGACCAAGGCCCGCTCCTAGATAAGGTATTACAAGAAGAATTCGATAAAGATATTACTCAATCGGAGGTCATAGCTGCTTTACATGAGCTGGCCTCGGGGAAGGCAGCAGGACCCAACGGCATTCTCTTAGAGGTCTACAAAAGTATTGAAGCTGAAATTATCATTTTACTTGTAGATCTCTTTAATGGGATAGTTTACACAGGTCAAACCCCAGATTCATGGAAAGAGACGAATATTATAATTTTCCATAAGAAAGGAAAACCTACCGAGAATCCGGGGTCTTACAGACCTATCTCACTGATTAACTCGGATACCAAGCTCTATTCGAAGATATGGGCTGGGAGGTTGGGCAGGGTCATAGGTGGTCTTGTTTCCCCCTGGCAGCATGGGTTTGTCCCGGGACGTGGCACGACGGACCATACCAACAGAGCTATAGCCCTGTTTGATGCTCATGCTGCTACGGGGGGAGAGATGGCCATGATCCTGCTCGATGCAGAAAAGGCATTTGACCGGGTGGTGTGGAGTTACTTATGGGATATTTTAGCCGGTAGAGGGTTCGGACAGAAAATCATTAAGGCACTAAAGGCGATGTATCTAGATCCAGTCGCCAGTGTGACCGTTATGGGGGAGAAATCGACTTTGTTTCCTATAAAGATGGGAACCCGCCAGGGATGCCCGTGTTCTCCGATCCTTTTCTCCCTATATATCGATCCGTTAATACAGGCTATATTAGGAAGCCCAAGGTTAAGACCAGTAATGTTTAATGGGCATGAAAATAAAGTTCTAGCGTATGCGGACGACATTGCGGTGTTTTCTCCAGTGCCACAGCAGGCAATAGAGGTTTTGTCCGACTTAACAAAAAAATTTGGCGCTAGGTCAGGATATTTACTAAATGAATCCAAGACCCAGATTATTTGTACGAAAAAGATTGTGAAGGCTGATTCCAGATTTGTAGAAGCAGCAGTTTATCTGGGGGTGACAATCAACGCGTCAGTCGGGAAAATCGTGGAGGAAAATTATACCCCACTTATTAAATCAATTAAATCTGAGCTAAAAAGGTGGGACGGGCTACATTTGTCCCTGATTGGAAGGGTAAACGCAGTTAAAATGACAATGTTTCCTAAGATTCTGTACCTATTTCGAGCTATTCCTCTGTTTCTAGAGGAAAAAATTATTACAAACCTGGAGTCAACCTTTATTAAGTTTATCTGGCAATTTGGAAAGATAAGACAATCCACCAACCTGCTGTCTCTCCCCAAAGATAGGGGAGGCTTAGCTCTCCCTAATTTAAGGATCTATCACTGGACGTGCCTGTTGACACAAATGTCAGTGCTTTTTCAGGCAGAGTCTAATGGCAATGACCCAAGGGGAGGAGTAGAACGCTCCCCTCCGTCCATATTTGAATTACTGTTAGGCAGAAAGGCCCAGGGGTTAATGGTATGTGAAACAAATCGTAATTTCTTCAAGAAGACGAGATTTAAGATTGTAGATGGCGCTTGGAGAGTTTGGACGGCTTGCAGAAAACACTGTAATATTCCAAAAAATAACTCATACTTACATATTTATAAGTCCAGCCTTTTTTCTACAATTGATGCTGATAGAACTCTTGAAGTATGGAGAGAGCTGGGCATTAAAACTTTGCGGCAATTGATGGACGGAGAGGGAGTAGTAAGCTTCGGTGACATACAAAGTAGATCTGGTATTCCAGATACACATTGGTTTGTTTATACACAAATAACTCGCATAATGAAGGCCCAGAGACCTAAATTGCTACCTCCAGACGTCTGCCACTTAATGGAAGCGCTTACCAGAGGGCGCAGCAAAATTAATATTATATATAATCTTTTTATATCAGAGGTTAAAGATGATGTTGATAAGACCGAGGTAGCCTGGGCAAGTAAATTGGGGAATCCTGATGCAGATGTTGACAAAGCCCTATTTTTGAATAAGAAGATCTTCAGAGCTACAAATTTAAGGGCCCAGCACTACAAGACGGTGTTTAATCTTTATTACACACCGGCAAAACTTTTCTCTTGGGGAGTCAGGGCGGACGATACATGTCCAAGATGTGGGAACAGACAAGCAGACCTACTCCACATGTTCTGTAACTGTAATCTTCTAACACCAGTTAAAAAAGAAATCGAAAAATTTTGGGAGGGGCTGCTAGGACATAAGATCAACCTATCCCCTACCCAAATGATTTTAGGCACGGATTCTGAATTAAAACTTGGAAAAGAGGAGGAAGTTCTGATCTTTATATCCGTGGCCGTGCTTAGACTACTGATCTCAGCCGGCTGGAAGGATAGCGTGGCCCCCTCCTTTCAAATGTGGCTTACTAGACTGCTGGGAATTCATAATATTGAGTCGGCACTCTATGAACTGAAAGGAACTAGAACTAGAGATTTTGGAAGAAGACTTTGGGCCCCAATCACAGATTGGAGGAAATCAAAAATGTAAAAAGCCGAAACGTGAAAATGTCTTTTAGAGCCTGCTTTTAGCTTTTGATTGATCAGTGTAGATAGATGATGAAATTAATAACAGGATGTAATTATATTGAAATTGTTTTAGCCATATTTGATAACATGAGTATATATTTATTGCCACATAATTTATTCATTGTATTGTCTAGTTGCGTGATGTTCTGTCGGTTAGTATACCTTGTAAGAATTGCTGCTTTTCCTCCGGATTTTATATGAACAATGTTTCTTTTTATTAACTGTAACTGCACTTGTATTCCCAATAAAAATATAATTTAAAAAAAAAGAAAGATATTCAGAATCCTTGTGTTACACAGATCTATCGTCATTTACATCACGGAGGTTGGATATGTGCAATAGCCGTTCAAAATTCCTACTTTTGTATTCCAAGAGTAAATAAGCATTTAAACTCCCTCTACACCATTGTAGGTGTGTGACATTTCTAATACAAAGTCCTACCAGTCAGACTAAAACCAACTCCTCGAACGTCTGCCAGATATATGGTTATTATCGCAGCACATTTCGAGTAGAAAACAAATTGCCTTTCCTTACCTTCCTTTAGCTAGATGACTAGCTAATAAAAGGCACACCATCAGAGGAAACTTGAATACACTTTCAAACATGCCTAAGCCGCCGCTCCAGTTTGGGGCTTTGGGTCAGCCTCTAAAAATCAACAACATACCCAGTGCAGAAGATATACTACCTTGGTGCGATGCTGGATACCCAGTCAGTAAAGGTGATACTGTGGAGAAGAGACTATCATCTATAAATGTCTCAATCTGTTGCAAACGCCTCAGCCAACAGCCCAACAGATATCATCTCTCCTAGGAGCAGTGGTGTTATGCATTCTCTGGTTCCTCATGCCAGGCTCACAAGAGGCCACTACAACAATGCCTAGATGACCAGCGGAGCCAGGTCTCAGGCTAGTGGTAGAGGAGAATGAATCTGTCCCAGTCAGCAATCCAATCACTTCCATTGTGGAAACAGCTGAAAAACTTACTGAAAGTGGTCTCACTCCATCAAGATCGCCTAGTTCAAGCTCTAGTAACACATGCCTCCCTCCAAGAAGGGGAAGCTCACATGGGTCAACTGAAGGTGCAAGATCCACCATATAAACCTTCTAGAATTAGGAGTGGTTCATCTGGCTTCGAAATTGCTTTTTCCTGCAGTGGCAACATCTCTTGGGCTCATGTAATCTAGCAAAGAATACAGATCCTGTGAGGGTCTGTTTTTGTTATTTTCCTGCCACATTCTGTGTACTTCGCAAACAGAGATGCCATTTGTGCAGTAAAAGAAAACGATTTCCTGTTAGGAAAATGTCGCCCTAAAGGACATGGAGTGAAGCACTTTTATAAGGGTTTTGGTGAAAATTCTGTGAGCAAAAGTCTTAAAAAGGCAGCTCTCTGCATAAACTACCACCTGCAGGGCATGTTGGGACATTGGAGGTCAAGGTGCCCCTGAAGGCTGAGTGTTCCATTCTCATTGTTACCATGCTGCAGCCTGTACAGTTATGTTGCCCTAGTCATCCCTGTCATCCACTTTAAAAACAGAAAACCGGGTGCATGTGGCTTGGAAAATAATTGGAGTCAAATAACGGAATGGAAGGCTCAGGGTTTGTTTTGAATTTACAATTGTGTCAAGGTGGCCTACTGGAGGGCAAAGACATTATTAAACAATCAGGGCATATTTACACCCACTAAAGGGGCAGAATGTATGCAGTTGGACCACGTTATCTATAATGCAATAGGAAATGCTCATGGGAGTGACCCACCTGAGGATAATAAAAGGATTTGCAATAGAAAAGTGGTCAGGTGCAGTTTGTTTCAATGCCGTGTGAGCCTCTGATCACGCACTATGGATTCCGAAACCTTTTAGGCGAAGGCAATGCTGCAATTGTTCTAACCGTGGGTGATGTGGATCTGCCTGTCTAGTGCGTCCTTGTTTGGGACAACAGAAAAAAAATAGATATAGATAGATATATATATGTATCGGACGCGCTGGCATAAATTAATTAAAACACTTTGCACCAGCAACTTAAGGGTCTGCTCTTCGTCATTGGGTACTTTATACGAAGGCTTTTCTTTGGATGACGATTATCCAGATATATATATCAGAAGCAGTGAGGTGGTTTTGGCGTAATGGATTTTTAGGATGAGTCCCCCTCAACCCTGAGGTTGTGCCATGTTTGGATTTTATTTTTAATGCTGGCGGCTAACGTTATTTGAAAATCGTGCGTCTCTGCCCCGGTAAGAAATACCTGTGACATTTACCCTGCAGCAACAAACTCCTAATGACTATGTTTACTAAGCAATAACATTTTCAGTGGCATTCTGGGATCGGTAGTCCTGAGGGGGTTGGAGCATGTGCTCGACTGATTCGGACTGGGTTTTACATTTACTTGCAGTCATGCCAGGTGGTATTAGGAATGTGACATTAACATTGCGTCTATGAACATGGGGAGTCGGGGTCAGAAGGTGGATTGATACCTATCAATCTTCAGCTCCGGTGAGCTTTCCGGGACAATGACAGCAACTATGATTCACATATTGAAATGTTTAGCAGCATTGACTTTTAAAGTGACGATTTTATATTATTAAGGCAACACAGGATGTAATGTTTGGCTAAGTATGTATTATGCCCACACTTAATCCCACTGTGCTAGATGTCTGAAATGATTTTTGTGAATGAACGTCTGCACGGTATGCATTATAGGTATGTCATGCGAGCAAAATTATGTTCAAGCATTGTGCGCAAGATTTTGTGATGCTATGATTCACCTGCACTATTGCTGACCTGTTGCTGTAGATTGCACATGAGGTAACTCTGTTGTAATAGGAGGGCATACACAATAGTATGTTTTCCATGTTTATTTACGAATCCAGTGGGTGGGGCTATATAACACGTGAAAAGTACTGCCAAACTAGATTGAGAAAGGCCACCGTGTGGCTGAAACGTGTCTCTCCTTGTGTTTGGGATTGAGGGCGACATCAACGAATAAATAGAGGCCTAATCCTGAACCACTTTGTGTCCGTGCTTCCTTCCATGGTGTCACTGTGGGAGGTGGGTAGGATATATATATATATATATATATATATATATATATATATATATATATATAATCAGAACAGGTAGCCTTAAGCGAAGCACTGCCACACGAAGTTTTTCAATAAGCACGTTTATTTGAATCCATTTCACTTGCTCGATCCCCAGCAGATTTCAGAGTCTCCTTCGAACATAAAAGCCTGACGCGTTTCAGGGATGACCCTTTCCTCAGAGGCAATGTTCGTGAAGGTCAATCAAACAGTTCCTGGTAGTGTCTACTCAAATAGCTCTCACCTGCCTCTATGGGCGTGTCTCAGGCGCACTGCATCCTGGGCTTTGTAGTGCACTATCCTTTAACCCACAGTGGGGCTGCTTCTTCAACCTTACAATTGGAACCAATATTCTCCCAGTGGAGCGAGGAGAGCACTGGAACCTGTCAGGAAGCGCACTTGTAGCAGCGAAAACGTGTCCAAGGCAGCACCACCTGTGTTGGCGCTGCGCCTGCCTTCGTTCCATAACTGCAAGCTCTATCCAAAAGCCTGCATGGACCCTCAATCAAGGTGGGACTTGCTTCTCGACTGGGCAACAGCCGAAAATTATTCAATCAGAACAGGTAGCCTTAAGCTAAGCACTGCCACACGAAGTTTTTCAATAAGCACGTTTATTTGAATCCATTTCACTTGCTCGATCCCCAGCAGATTTCAGAGTCTCCTTCGAACATAAAAGCCTGACGACCCTTTCCTCAGAGGCAATGTTCGTGAAGGTCAATCAAACAGTTCCTGGTAGTGTCTACTCAAATAGCTCTCACCTGCCTCTATGGGCGTGTCTCAGGCGCACTGCATCCTGGGCTTTGTAGTGCACTATCCTTTAACCCACAGTGGGGCTGCTTCTTCAACCTTACAATTGGAACCAATATTCTCCCAGTGGAGCGAGGAGAGCACTGGAACCTGTCAGGAAGCGCACTTGTAGCAGCGAAAACGTGTCCAAGGCAGCACCACCTGTGTTGGCGCTGCGCCTGCCTTCGTTCCATAACTGCAAGCTCTATCCAAAAGCCTGCATGGACCCTCAATCAAGGTGGGACTTGCTTCTCGACTGGGCAACAGCCGAAAATTATTCAATCAGAACAGGTAGCCTTAAGCGAAGCACTGCCACACGAAGTTTTTCAATAAGCACGTTTATTTGAATCCATTTCACTTGCTCGATCCCCAGCAGATTTCAGAGTCTCCTTCGAACATAAAAGCCTGACGCGTTTCAGGGATGACCCTTTCCTCAGAGGCAATGTTCGTCAAGGTCAATCAAACAGTTCCTGGTAGTGTCTACTCAAATAGCTCTCACCTGCCTCTATGGGCGTGTCTCAGGCGCACTGCATCCTGGGCTTTGTAGTGCACTATCCTTTAACCCACAGTGGGGCTGCTTCTTCAACCTTACAATTGGAACCAATATTCTCCCAGTGGAGCGAGGAGAGCACTGGAACCTGTCAGGAAGCGCACTTGTAGCAGCGAAAACGTGTCCAAGGCAGCACCACCTGTGTTGGCGCTGCGCCTGCCTTCGTTCCATAACTGCAAGCTCTATCCAAAAGCCTGCATGGACCCTCAATCAAGGTGGGACTTGCTTCTCGACTGGGCAACAGCAGAAAATTATTCAATCAGAACAGGTAGCCTTAAGCGAAGCACTGCCACACAAAGTTTTTCAATAAGCACGTTTATTTGAATCCATTTCACTTGCTCGATCCCCAGCAGATTTCAGAGTCTCCTTCGAACATAAAAGCCTGACGCGTTTCAGGGATGACCCTTTCCTCAGAGGCAATGTTCGTGAAGGTCAATCAAACAGTTCCTGGTAGTGTCTACTCAAATAGCTCTCACCTGCCTCTATGGGCGTGTCTCAGGCGCACTGCATCCTGGGCTTTGTAGTGCACTATCCTTTAACCCACAGTGGGGCTGCTTCTTCAACCTTACAATTGGAACCAATATTCTCCCAGTGGAGCGAGGAGAGCACTGGAACCTGTCAGGAAGCGCACTTGTAGCAGCGAAAACGTGTCCAAGGCAGCACCACCTGTGTTGGCGCTGCGCCTGCCTTCGTTCCATAACTTCAAGCTCTATCCAAAAGCCTGCATGGACCCTCAATCAAGGTGGGACTTGCTTCTCGACTGGGCAACAGCCGAAAATTATTCAATCAGAACAGGTAGCCTTAAGCGAAGCACTGCCACACGAAGTTTTTCAATAAGCACGTTTATTTGAATCCATTTCACTTGCTCGATCCCCAGCAGATTTCAGAGTCTCCTTTGAACATAAAAGCCTGATGCGTTTCAGGGATGACCCTTTCCTCAGAGGCAATGTTCGTGAAGGTCAATCAAACAGTTCCTGGTAGTGTCTACTCAAATAGCTCTCACCTGCCTCTATGGGCGTGTCTCAGGCGCACTGCATCCTGGGCTTTGTAGTGCACTATCCTTTAACCCACAGTGGGGCTGCTTCTTCAACCTTACAATTGGAACCAATATTCTCCCAGTGGAGTGAGGAGAGCACTGGAACCTGTCAGGAAGCGCACTTGTAGCAGCGAAAACGTGTCCAAGGCAGCACCACCTGTGTTGGCGCTGCGCCTGCCTTCGTTCCATAACTGCAAGCCCTATCCAAAAGCCTGCATGGACCCTCAATCAAGGTGGGACTTGCTTCTCGACTGGGCAACAGCCGAAAATTATTCAATCAGAACAGGTAGCCTTAAGCGAAGCACTGCCACACGAAGTTTTTCAATAAGCACGTTTATTTGAATCCATTTCACTTGCTCGATCCCCAGCAGATTTCAGAGTCTCCTTCGACGCGTTTAAGGGATGACCCTTTCCTCAGAGGCAATGTTCGTCAAGGTCAATCAAACAGTTCCTGGTAGTGTCTACTCAAATAGCTCTCACCTGCCTCTATGGGCGTGTCTCAGGCGCACTGCATCCTGGGCTTTGTAGTGCACTATCCTTTAACCCACAGTGGGGCTGCTTCTTCAACCTTACAATTGGAACCAATATTCTCCCAGTGGAGCGAGGAGAGCACTGGAACCTGTCAGGAAGCGCACTTGTAGCAGCGAAAACGTGTCCAAGGCAGCACCACCTGTGTTGGCGCTGCGCCTGCCTTCGTTCCATAACTGCAAGCCCTATCCAAAAGCCTGCATGGACCCTCAATCAAGGTGGGACTTGCTTCTCGACTGGGCAACAGCCGAAAATTATTCAATCAGAACTGGTAGCCTTAAGCGAAGCACTGCCACACGAAGTTTTTCAATAAGCACGTTTATTTGAATCCATTTCACTTGCTCGATCCCCAGCAGATTTCAGAGTCTCCTTCGAACATAAAAGCCTGAAGCGTTTCAGGGATGACCCTTTCCTCTGAGGCAATGTTCGTCAAGGTCAATCAAACAGTTCCTGGTAGTGTCTACTCAAATAGCTCTCACCTGCCTCTATGGGCGTGTCTCAGGCGCACTGCATCCTGGGCTTTGTAGTGCACTATCCTTTAACCCACAGTGGGGCTGCTTCTTCAACCTTACAATTGGAACCAATATTCTCCCAGTGGAGCGAGGAGAGCACTGGAACCTGTCAGGAAGCGCACTTGTAGCAGCGAAAACGTGTCCAAGGCAGCACCACCTGTGTTGGCGCTGCGACTGCCTTCGTTCCATAACTGCAAGCCCTATCCAAAAGCCTGCATGGACCCTCAATCAAGGTGGGACTTGCTTCTCGACTGGGCAACAGCCGAAAATTATTCAATCAGAACTGGTAGCCTTAAGCGAAGCACTGCCACACGAAGTTTTTCAATAAGCACGTTTATTTGAATCCATTTCACTTGCTCGATCCCCAGCAGATTTCAGAGTCTCCTTCGACGCGTTTCAGGGATGACCCTTTCCTCAGAGGCAATGTTCGTCAAGGTCAATCAAACAGTTCCTGGTAGTGTCTACTCAAATAGCTCTCACCTGCCTCTATGGGCGTGTCTCAGGCGCACTGCATCCTGGGCTTTGTAGTGCACTATCCTTTAACCCACAGTGGGGCTGCTTCTTCAACCTTACAATTGGAACCAATATTCTCCCAGTGGAGCGAGGAGAGCACTGGAACCTGTCAGGAAGCGCACTTGTAGCAGCGAAAACGTGTCCAAGGCAGCACCACCTGTGTTGGCGCTGCGCCTGCCTTCGTTCCATAACTGCAAGCCCTATCCAAAAGCCTGCATGGACCCTCAATCAAGGTGGGACTTGCTTCTCGACTGGGCAACAGCCGAAAATTATTCAATCAGAACTGGTAGCCTTAAGCGAAGCACTGCCACACGAAGTTTTTCAATAAGCACGTTTATTTGAATCCATTTCACTTGCTCGATCCCCAGCAGATTTCAGAGTCTCCTTCGAACATAAAAGCCTGACGCGTTTCAGGGATGACCCTTTCCTCTGAGGCAATGTTCGTCAAGGTCAATCAAACAGTTCCTGGTAGTGTCTACTCAAATAGCTCTCACCTGCCTCTATGGGCGTGTCTCAGGCGCACTGCATCCTGGGCTTTGTAGTGCACTATCCTTTAACCCACAGTGGGGCTGCTTCTTCAACCTTACAATTGGAACCAATATTCTCCCAGTGGAGCGAGGAGAGCACTGGAACCTGTCAGGAAGCGCACTTGTAGCAGCGAAAACGTGTCCAAGGCAGCACCACCTGTGTTGGCGCTGCGCCTGCCTTCGTTCCATAACTGCAAGCCCTATCCAAAAGCCTGCATGGACCCTCAATCAAGGTGGGACTTGCTTCTCGACTGGGCAACAGCCGAAAATTATTCAATCAGAACTGGTAGCCTTAAGCGAAGCACTGCCACACGAAGTTTTTCAATAAGCACGTTTATTTGAATCCATTTCACTTGCTCGATCCCCAGCAGATTTCAGAGTCTCCTTCGAACATAAAAGCCTGACGCGTTTCAGGGATGACCCTTTTACTCTGAGGCAATGTTCGTCAAGGTCAATCAAACAGTTCCTGGTAGTGTCTACTCAAATAGCTCTCACCTGCCTCTATGGGCGTGTCTCAGGCGCACTGCATCCTGGGCTTTGTAGTGCACTATCCTTTAACCCACAGTGGGGCTGCTTCTTCAACCTTACAATTGGAACCAATATTCTCCCAGTGGAGCGAGGAGAGCACTGGAACCTGTCAGGAAGCGCACTTGTAGCAGCGAAAACGTGTCCAAGGCAGCACCACCTGTGTTGGCGCTGCGCCTGCCTTCGTTCCATAACTGCAAGCTCTATCCAAAAGCCTGCATGGACCCTCAATCAAGGTGGGACTTGCTTCTCGACTGGGCAACAGCCGAAAATTATTCAATCAGAACAGGTAGCCTTAAGCGAAGCACTGCCACACGAAGTTTTTCAATAAGCACGTTTATTTGAATCCATTTCACTTGCTCGATCCCCAGCAGATTTCAGAGTCTCCTTCGAACATAAAAGCCTGATGCGTTTCAGGGATGACCCTTTCCTCAGAGGCAATGTTCGTCAAGGTCAATCAAACAGTTCCTGGTAGTGTCTACTCAAATAGCTCTCACCTGCCTCTATGGGCGTGTCTCAGGCGCACTGCATCCTGGGCTTTGTAGTGCACTATCCTTTAACCCACAGTGGGGCTGCTTCTTCAACCTTACAATTGGAACCAATATTCTCCCAGTGGAGCGAGGAGAGCACTGGAACCTGTCAGGAAGCGCACTTGTAGCAGCGAAAACGTGTCCAAGGCAGCACCACCTGTGTTGGCGCTGCGCTTGCCTTCGTTCCATAACTGCAAGCTCTATCCAAAAGCCTGCATGGACCCTCAATCAAGGTGGGACTTGCTTCTCGACTGGGCAACAGCCGAAAATTATTCAATCAGAACTGGTAGCCTTAAGCGAAGCACTGCCACACGAAGTTTTTCAATAAGCACGTTTATTTGAATCCATTTCACTTGCTCGATCCCCAGCAGATTTCAGAGTCTCCTTCAAACATAAAAGCCTGACGCGTTTCAGGGATGACCCTTTCCTCAGAGGCAATGTTCGTCAAGGTCAATCAAACAGTTCCTGGTAGTGTCTACTCAAATAGCTCTCACCTGCCTCTATGGGCGTGTCTCAGGCGCACTGCATCCTGGGCTTTGTAGTGCACTATCCTTTAACCCACAGTGGGGCTGCTTCTTCAACCTTACAATTGGAACCAATATTCTCCCAGTGGAGCGAGGAGAGCACTGGAACCTGTCAATAAGCGCACTTGTAGCAGCGAAAACGTGTCCAAGGCAGCACCACCTGTGTTGGCGCTGCGCCTGCCTTCGTTCCATAACTGCAAGCTCTATCCAAAAGCCTGCATGGACCCTCAATCAAGGTGGGACTTGCTTCTCGACTGGGCAACAGCCGAAAATTATTCAATCAGAACAGGTAGCCTTAAGCGAAGCACTGCCACACGAAGTTTTTCAATAAGCACGTTTATTTGAATCCATTTCACTTGCTCGATCCCCAGCAGATTTCAGAGTCTCCTTCGAACATAAAAGCCTGACGCGTTTCAGGGATGACCCTTTCCTCAGAGGCAATGTTCGTCAAGGTCAATCAAACAGTTCCTGGTAGTGTCTACTCAAATAGCTCTCACCTGCCTCTATGGGCGTGTCTCAGGCGCACTGCATCCTGGGCTTTGTAGTGCACTATCCTTTAACCCACAGTGGGGCTGCTTCTTCAACCTTACAATTGGAACCAATATTCTCCCAGTGGAGCGAGGAGAGCACTGGAACCTGTCAGGAAGCGCACTTGTAGCAGCGAAAACGTGTCCAAGGCAGCACCACCTGTGTTGGCGCTGCGCCTGCCTTCGTTCCATAACTGCAAGCTCTATCCAAAAGCCTGCATGGACCCTCAATCAAGGTGGGACTTGCTTCTCGACTGGGCAACAGCCGAAAATTATTCAATCAGAACTGGTAGCCTTAAGCGAAGCACTGCCACACGAAGTTTTTCAATAAGCACGTTTATTTGAATCCATTTCACTTGCTCGATCCCCAGCAGATTTCAGAGTCTCCTTCGAACATAAAAGCCTGACGCGTTTCAGGGATGACCCTTTCCTCAGAGGCAATGTTCGTCAAGGTCAATCAAACAGTTCCTGGTAGTGTCTACTCAAATAGCTCTCACCTGCCTCTATGGGCGTGTCTCAGGCGCACTGCATCCTGGGCTTTGTAGTGCACTATCCTTTAACCCACAGTGGGGCTGCTTCTTCAACCTTACAATTGGAACCAATATTCTCCCAGTGGAGCGAGGAGAGCACTGGAACCTGTCAGGAAGCGCACTTGTAGCAGCGAAAACGTGTCCAAGGCAGCACCACCTGTGTTGGCGCTGCGCCTGCCTTCGTTCCATAACTGCAAGCTCTATCCAAAAGCCTGCATGGACCCTCAATCAAGGTGGGACTTGCTTCTCGACTGGGCAACAGCCGAAAATTATTCAATCAGAACAGGTAGCCTTAAGCGAAGCACTGCCACACGAAGTTTTTCAATAAGCACGTTTATTTGAATCCATTTCACTTGCTCGATCCCCAGCAGATTTCAGAGTCTCCTTCGAACATAAAAGCCTGATGCGTTTCAGGGATGACCCTTTCCTCAGAGGCAATGTTCGTGAAGGTCAATCAAACAGTTCCTGGTAGTGTCTACTCAAATAGCTCTCACCTGCCTCTATGGGCGTGTCTCAGGCGCACTGCATCCTGGGCTTTGTAGTGCACTATCTATATCTATCTATATATATATATATATATATATATATCTCCATATATCCATATCCAAAAATCCTCCAGGATTCCTCCTGTAACAGATTAGCAGCACTCTCGGGGGTGGTTTTTCAAGAATATTTATTCAAAAAACTCCGGCACACAAAGACGCGTTTCGGCATTAGCCTTCATCAATTTGCTTCACAGTTCGCGCCACGGCCATACGTATAATTTATGCATCACATGATGTTTAACATGGCCATAGAAAGAGGACTGTACGAATTCATTATTCCGTTTAAACACCCCTCCATATTGCAGTGTCTACTTTACCCTCTGAGACGCGATAAATATCGCAAACATCAATAGTCTTACAGGCATACAGTGAAGTAAAAAGCGGTCCCACTCAATTTATCACATTTCTACGTCATATTTTCCTTGATGGGCAAATCCAGCCCTGGATGGGCAATTTCTACTTTCATATACATTATATGATATTGGTAATCAAGCCCTGTATGGGCTCTCTGTGATACATGGAACCTCCTTATGAATTCAATACTACTTTAAGTCTATTCCAATTCTATGTAACAATGCATCATGTTTTTAAATATTTATACTCATAACGGAAAAACCAAAACAAAGAAAATTGGAAGAGAGTAAACACATTAATTTCAGATTCATATTTTGACACTTCTAACCTAGATGAACAGCCAGTTCTTCATGGACATTCAGACCATTCGGCATCTTACTTTGTAAGTCAATAATATACCGCGACTCTAGCCGCCTCAATTTTTGGAGTCGATCACCCCCTCTTACGCTGACAGGGACACAATCTAAGCACATGTATGTCAACAGATCTCTGTTGCGTCCATGCGTTTTTTCGAAGTGTCTTGCGACAGGATAGGTAGCGTCTGCATTGTTAATGGCTCGCATGTGTTCTAATATGCGAATCTTAACTGGATGGGTAGTGCTCCCAATATACCTCAACCCACAGGGGCATGTTAAACAGTATATTGCGTAAGGTGTCGTGCAAGTCAAGAACTTCTGTATTTTTCGAGGTGTTGTTAAACCAGGGATCTTATAAGATAAAGTGTGTTTGCTAAATTTACACGCTTTGCAGCGGCCGCACGGATAAAACCTGTTTAATTGTTTCAGTGATGGTTGTTTAATTTGGTTTATGTAGTGGCCATGTACTAGGTGATCCTTCAATGCCCTAGCTTTTCTGAATGTTACCAAAGGATTAGATGGCAGATCTTGTCTAATCACGCTGTCAGTCATTAGAATGTTCCAGTTTTTCCTCAAGATCCTTTTAAGATCCCCTGCATTCTCAGAGAATGTCATAATCATTCTAAAAGCACTGCTGCCTTCCTCTTTTGTCTTGGTTTTAAGTAAATCACTCCTCTTTATACCATTAACTTTCCTTAAAGCTTGCGCTAGAGTCTCATCCTTATAACCTCTAGCTCTAAATCTAGTGAGGCTCTCTTTTGCTGCCTTTTGAAATTCATGGTCACGCAAATGATTCCTTTTAATCCTCAGTAGCTCCCCATACGGAATACTATTCACCAATTGTTTGGGATGGCTACTGGTGGCATAAAGTGTCGAATTGCCCGCTGTAGATTTCCGGAAGAGCTTTGTGTGCATTTTCCCGTTCTCTATGTACACAGTCAGGTCCAAATAATTGACCTCAGTTTTACTAATCTCTCCCGAAAATCTTAAATTTGTCATTCCTGTTCAATACTTCAACATAGGTTTTAGCCAGTTCTATAGGACCATCTATGATGATAAAGAGGTTGTCTATATAACGATACCAGCCTTTGATTCTCTCATTCCATTCACGGTTGGTATCTGACCAGGCAACCTGCTCCTCCCACCAGTCTACAGAAAGATTCGCAAAGCTGGGGGCGGAGCAGGTTCCCATGGCCACGCCCGACAGTTGCTTGTACAGTTGTTTACCAAACAAAAACATATTGTTATTCAGACAAAATTCCATAAATTCAAACAGCATCTTATTATGCTCATAGTATTTGACTGGTCGTTTCTTCAGAAAAGCTCTGTGCTGCTTCAAGAGCATCTTTGTGCGCAATGCACGTATATAGTCTGGTTATATCCATCACCATCATGCAATAGCCCTCACACCAAACCATATTCTCAATACAATTCAAAAAGTGTTTTGTGTCTTTCAAATACGATTTCAATGTCACAACGTGCGTAAATAGAAAATTGTCAATAAACAGTGATAGATGCTCAGTCAAGCTCCCCTGGGAAGCCACAATCGGTCTCCCAGGAGGGTTTAGTTTGTCTTTGTGGACCTTAGGGAGGTAATAAAATGTCGGTATCGTGGGGCTCAGGCATCTTAAAAACAGATATTCATCAGAATTCAACATGTTCTTATTATACCATTTAGAAATCATATCATGGTATTCCGTTAAACTATTGTTGTAAATTTTCCCATCAATTTTAGTGTACGTTTTGGTGTTGTCTAGCTGTCGTAAGGCTTCTGTCTCATACTGTGTCTTGGTCAATAACACAATATTCCCCCCCTTATCTGAGGGTTTGCATACCCAAGAAGAGATATTATTTATTGGTGAAATTAGTTGGCTTCCTTCTATATTTGATGTCATTCCTGAGACGTGTCAAATCTTTCACCACAGCTTCTGAGAAAGTATCTATAGCATCGGCCCCCATGGTTGGCATGAATGTGGAGACGGGTTTAAAGTCACTCGCCCCTCCTTTTTGTTGTACCTCCATATCCACCAATAGTTGGGTATTTCCCAAATCCAATGTCTCATCCTCATTTATTTCCCTCCTTAGTTCCTCTATAGATCTAATGCCCTCCAAGTCTTTACAGGTGATGCCACTCGTATCCATACTCCCTACAGCCGTGGGTTTCTTTGGAGGTGGCTTCATTTTAAAGAATTTGTGTAATTTTAACTTGCGGGTAAACTTAAATAGGTCTATTCTTGTCTGTGCAAATTCAAAGTCTTTTGGGGGGCAAAAGGAAAGTCCCAGTTTTAAAATCGACTCTTCTTCCACAGTAAATTTTTTGGGTGTCAAATTGATTATCGTTAAGTTATCCTCCTCATTTAGTTTTTCTTCTTGTAGAAATTCTTGCTGCGGGTCACGGTTGGCGAGCCTACTATGTTTCTTGCTCCAGCCCCCCCCGCCTCGTCTTCCTCTTCCCGCCCTTCTTTCTGGAGGTTTCCCCCTTCCTCCCTCCAATTGTTGTTTGCGCATCAATTTGAATTCCTCGTGAAAAGGTGACAGATCTGTTTGTCCATCTTCACTTGACACCTCATCTCCCGTTACAGAAGATTCTGAGGTCTCTGGTACCGTTATTGGGGGTCCAGGTGTCTTTTTCCTAGGATTATCATATTTTTTTGAGAAGGTCAGTACCCTTCCCATGCTGTAGTCCCTCTCGAATTTCTCTTCCTTCCGTTGCTTAATTTTATCCTCATATTTCTTGAATCGTTTTTTCATTAGTTCGCGTTTCTCTTCCAGTTTCACCTGGTCTTCCTCTTTCGATAGATCATGTTCAAGATCTTTAATTAAAGCCAGAGCCTTTTCACGGTCACTCCAGGCAAAACGCACCAGGATTGTTAGACTGCCTTTGCATGACTGGGCTATATGCTCTGCCCACGCGTCTAGTAGCAGGGGATTGGGATTCTCATAGGCCGGTATAGTGTAGATCCTGAGGCCTCTCGGTACCCGATTTACCTCGATATAGTTCTGAAGCGAGGTTGGCTCCCACCATTTCCTGATCTCTCGCTCGTAGAGACGTTCTAAAGTCATTAACTTGGAATTTAAATCCGTCGCGTTCCCTCCTGCCCTCCCGTGCTCTGCTTTTTGTGTCTCATTTGTTTTTTTCTTATTTTGGAACATTCCTTGTTCCGCCGCTCGCCGTTCCATTTCGCAAAACATCGTTAATTCCCAGCTGACTACGCAGCTGTTATTCTAAGTGCCTCTTCCCCCTTCGCTTCGTGGATCATACAATTCCCAAAGTCTTAAACACAGTTGTGGTCTACGTGTCTTAAGCCTCTTACCGGTCCATATATATATATATATATATATATATATATATATATATGGGTGGGTAGGATATATATATCCTACTGACGGTCGCCAGTAGGTAGTTATAGTTAGGACCTAGTTTCCATAGGAAATCCGCAACATTCTATTTGGAATATCTTTGGCACCGGTTGACGAATCTTCGCGGAATTCTCCAAGAAGACGGGGCGCGCCGCGCCGCTCCTATCTTGACAGTTCGGGGTGATTCATCAAGTGGGGGCCGAGAAAAAAGGGGGGTCCCAAAACGTGTTTTCCCCATGCAATTTTCCTTAGGGACATTTAGCTGCGGCTACAGCCCGAACTGCTGAACGGAATTACACCAAATTTGGCAAAAAAAGGTAGAGTTTGGTTCACAGTTCACACTTTTTTGTTAAATGGTGTAAATCCGTGCAGTAGTTCCTGAGAAAATCAAAAGTAAAATCATAGATATATCTATGGGTGCGTAGGGTACGTGTATCCTCCGAGGACCTTGTGCGTACCTTTACGAGCACGAGCTGCATGCTAGTTGGCTGTCAACACTCAAAACCAGGAAGTGTTGGCAGCCATCTTGTGTCTCGGTAGAACCGAGGCACACGAAAACTGAAAAACAAGTGCGCAAAAGACTCAAAGCGGGCAGGGTAGAAACACCCTGACCCCCTAGGCCTGCTCAGGGGGTCCCACAAAGACCCCCAAGGCCCAAAAATAAATTGTTTTTTTTTTTTTAAATTGCGGGATGCGCAAAGGATACGTGTATCCTGTGGGGAAAAAAAAACGAAGCCTGCTTTATTTGCAAATCTCGGGGGCAATGTAGTTAATTATAATGGGTGGCCCAGAGGGGCCCCTCCTGCCCCGGGGACGGCCACCCCGACGGCCACCCCCCAGGACTTTAAACGTTACGTATGGGGGGGGCTCACGGCCCCCGCGCGGCCCCGGGGACCGCCACCCCTGGGGCTTCTTTTTTTAAAATAATAATAGGGACCAGCCCCAGGGACCGCCACCCCCTTTAACATTATGTATGCGGGGGGCTCACGCCCCCCCCCTGAACCCCCCCCTCCCAGCTCCGGGGACCACCACCCCCCCGAGGCTTTTAAATGTTGGGAGAGGGGCCGCGCGGCCCCCCTCCTGGAGCCTTGTGGTGGCCCTGGTGACCGCCACCCCCCAGGGCCGGCTCCTGCATTGTCCCGGGGTGCCCACCCCAGGGGGGGAGCCTACCATAGCAAACTGCTTTGGTTTTTGGAAGAGAGAGCAGGAAACCTGCTCTCTCTTCCAAAAACCAAAGACTATTGCTTTTCTACATGGGGAGCAGCATGTTAGCTGCTCTCCATGTAGAAAAGCAATGCCGGCTCCCACAGGACGCGTTAAGCCTGCAGGTACCATGGGGGGATTGGGGACCCCTCCATGGTCCCCAATGAGAGGCCATGCCCGCGGGATGGGGTCCCCGGGGCCATAGGTGGCCCGGGAGGGGGGCCACGCGGCCCCCCTCCCCCATTAAAAAAAACCAAAAACAATGGCCGGCCCTGGGGGATGGGGGCCAGAAGTGGCCCGGAAGGGGGGCCACGCGGCTCCCCTCCACAACAAATGATTTTTTTAAAAATGAGGCAGAGCCCCGGGGGATGGGGTCCCCGGGGCTAAAAGAAGGTTCAGGAGGGGGCCACGCAGCCCCCTCCCCATTAGTTTTATAAAAATAAAAAAATAGGGGGCAAGCCCTGGGGGATAGGGCCCCCATGGCAAAAAAAATAGAAAAAGAAGGGGGGCTACACAGCCCCCCTTCTAAAAAAAAAAAAAAAAAAAAAAAAAAAAAAAAAAAAAAAAAAAAAAAAAAAAAAAAAATGAAAAACACCGGCATCGCCCCGGAGAACACGCCCCCTTCATGCAGCACTCTGCAAACGCGCCCCCTGGCGCGTTTGCAGAGGGGGATTGAATTCACATTGAATACTGGGGGTCCCTGGGGGCCAACTATCCCACCAGGAACCTCCAGTATGCGCCATGGGGCTGCGTTGCAGAGTGGTGTTCTGAGGCCACGCCCCTTTTTACACCTCTCTGCAACACAGCTCTGTGTGGCGCTTACTAGAGGTAGCTGGTGGGCTAGTTGCGCCCCAGGCACCCTCCGGATTCAAAGGGAGTTAATCCCCCAACTTAAAACGCGCCACTGGGCGTGTTTGCACAGTGGTGAAGGGTCGTCAGTGGCACTCAGGCCATGCCTGGCTAAGATCTACTGGCTTTTCGGGGGATGTCCAGGCATCCTTTATGGACAATGCCTTCGATGTTAACCACCTCTTCGGCGATAAGGCAGATCCAGCACTTTAAGGACGGCGGGGCCACTGCTGGATGCCCCTTCCATGTCTATGGTAGGGGCTACCAGCTGCATCCATTCCTGCCCAGCCATCCATGCCAACAGGCTTCCCAGGCCTTTCATGGCCATGGATGTGGCTCCCACAAGCCTTGTGGTACCCAATGTACGAAGCTGGCTCTGTATATACCATACCAAAATAAGGTATAGTGCGCACAGTGTCCAGGGAGTCCCCAGAGGTATAGAAGAAGCTAAATTAGGTAAGTACTAACAGCTCTCTTTGTGGTAGTGTGGACAAGCAGTTAGGCTTATCCAGAGGGTGTTTTAAGCATTTATTGTTTTACTCACTCAAGGACTGATTACACACACTCAGAGACAGAATCCAGACTAATTGGGTAAGTATGAAAAAGGTATACTTATATTTTATTTCTAGAACCAAGCAGGACTTGGTACAGGTAAGTAAAATGTACTTTCAATTGTAAAACTTTACACAGAAATGCAATTGGGAATGGAGATTGAGGTTGGTATGGTTTCAGAAAGCAGTTTAAATTACACAGTAATTACTTTTAGGATACTTTTTGATTACTTTCAGATTAGATTACATCGACTACTTGGGGTGGTGTACCCAGATACCACACTGAGCGTTCTCACAATACAAGGTTAGTCAGAGTTTTAAAGCTTTGCAGTTTAGTTACTCTTTCTCCATACATACATCAGGTTAACAGAATATTTTTAGGGTCAAAAACACATAACCATTTTTTCTCCCATAGGGATCACTGTTATCGGTTTCACAGGTAAGTATTCGACTTACGAGTGGGAGTTTTGGGGGTTAGGACAAGGTTCCCCAAGATCTAAGTAGACACTCAAGTTGCACCACAATGGGCACTGGGTTGGCCGGGTGCAGAGTGCAGGGGCCCAATGCTAGCCAATGGGGCTAAGTGGGCCTTCGATTAGGGGCTGCTTGCAAGCAGGCCACTTGGGTGTGGGAGCAAAGCTCCTGGAGTTTAAGTCGGCACTGAAGGGCCAACAATCCGCACAGGAGCTGTACCACCAGTGGCACTGGGGCGGCCGGGTGCAGGGTTCCAAGAAGACGTCAGGGACCCTGTTATTTCCAATGGAGACCTTCGGTTTGGTAAAGTTGCTGCAGGCTCGGGCAAAGAGGCTTCCTGAAGGCGACCACTGGCCGAAGAGATAAGTTGAGTTCTTGGGAGATGCCTTGACACCGCTGGTTGGACCACGCTAGGCTTCAGGCAGTGAGTTGCAGGCATGGTACACAGGGATGTGTGCCATGTTGACGCTTCACTTTTCTCTGCACTAAAACATGCATCCTCCAATGGCAGTGTGTGGGTGTTAAGGTACAGGGCCTCTAATGGTAGCACAATAGGTGCTGCAGCCCTTAGAGTCCTTCCCTGGTCACACTGCCCTTGGTACCTATGGTACCTTTTACAAGGGGCTTACCTGTAGCCAGAGATGTGCCAATTGTCGGTAAAAATTTACAGTCTTGGGAAAGAACACAGGCGCTGGAAACCTGATTGGCAGGGACACAGTGCAAATCACGTCAGGTTGCATCAGATGTAAAAAAAAAGTGGAGGGTAACCAAGCAAAAAGAATCGCTTTCCTACACCCAAGGCCAGAGGTTCATCCAATCCGCCACCCCGTGGCAGCAGCAGATTTAATTGCTCTTTAGTTTACCCTTGCACTACCACAGGCAATCAGTCAGCAGCAAGATCCAGCACCACCTACCCCCATGGTAGTCCTTAACATCTTACAAATAAGTGCTCCAATTTGTTCAGCAGGGTTACACCCTTCCATTTACAGAAGCCCCGCCGCCCAGGCCATCATCTCCAGAACAGCTGCGGTTACTCCAGTGTTAGAACTTTCATAGATTCACAAGCTTGAGTCCTTCCCGTCGTCGAGATGCAAGTGCCTGGTATATTAAAATAGAAATGGAGGGTTACGAGAAACTAGAAAAGGCCCTTGGCCCCTTTAGTTTTGTTGTAACATATCATAGCTATTTGTAAAAAAGAGACTAAATATAGGTTTCGACCAGTCAGAATACCCTACCCTCTAGAACACTCCGGAGAGAAGATCCAACCTTTCAGATTTTCTACCGCACATCGTGCTAGGGAGTTTCTACTGAGCTCTGCTCAGTTTTCTCTTCATCTACAGTTACTTGAAACTATTTGTCACAAGCTTTCATTTTGATAGATGATGTATAGTCTCTTCATCTACAACTCTTAATTCCTAATTATCTGACTTTGCCATGTCAGATAAGGAAAGGAAGAGTCTCTTCAGGGCTTATGCTATCTGTTCCAAGAAAAGACCTCATACCGATGACTCCCACAAGGAATGCATATATTGCCTTAATCCCAAATATAAGGCCAAAGAATGCATGTTATGTCATACCTTTTTTAACAAAGCTTTAAGAGACCGTAAGGGGCAACTACAAATTTGGCTGCAGAAGCTAAAATCACAAAAGAACCCTCTATCCAGTGATGACAGTGAGGAAGCGTCATCTACCTCTTCTAAAAATTTCGCTTAGAAGAGAGAGATCACCTCACTCTCATTTGTCAACTGAACGACTGTGGGACTGCGTAGCGGGGGCACTGGGTCAGCGATGGCACATAGACAGGAATGTCTTTTTAAAGGGATGTTTTATTTACGTGACGAATGTCTCAAAACACAGAATAGAGATTCCTTCAAGATATTCCACTCCTTATGTGGCTGATAAGGAGGACCAATCACAGTCCTGAACGCTTCCCGTGGGTTCCTTCCTCTTGGGCAATAGTTCTCTTCTCCTCTCCGTGCCGAAGGGGGGGAAGAAACCGGAAAACAAGAAGAAAAAAAACCAAAGGGCTTTTAGAATAAGGGTCAACTGACCACACGTCTTCAAGGGATATGGGTGTGAGGAGTCACCGAAGGCTACCACCAAGAAAAGAACAACCCCCGAGGGTATAGGTAGGGAATGGTGAGTGAAAAAAAAAAAAACACTCGGTCCAAACCACAGCCCCGTGACCTCCCCGAAAAACGTTACCCAGTCCCTCCTCGTGTGAAAGAAAAATTCCGTATGCGATTTCCTACCTTTTCCAGCCACGCTTCCCCAGAAGCGTGGCGGGGCGGATCGCGATAACGTTGGCCTCCTGGCTCCTCGGTCTTCTTGTCCTCTCCGTCTTCCGCTTGATCCCTCCTTCTTCCGACTTCCTCCCGACTCGACTCTCGCTGTGTATCTTCTTCTCCATCACCGGCTTTCGCGCCCTCAGGTCCCGGTAGAGTTTCCTTATCCGCCTCCTCTTCAGCTGATTGGCTTGCGGCGGGTGACGTCATGATTGTGGGCTCCACCTCAGAGGAAATCCAGGCGGCGTTAAAGGGACCGTAGGAGTCCTGTGGACGGGGTGGAAATGAACAGGTGTTAAAGTCCTCACCCCGTCCGTCGTCGTCAGCGGCCCCCTGACACAGACCTAAAAAGGCCTCAAAAAAGACTTCACATGAGTCTTACAGGCACAGCTCTTCATGAGCTCCTCGCAAAGATCCAAAGGAGGAAAAAGAGCATCATTCTAGTCAAAGCAGATTTTAAAAAAAACAGGTTTGAATAGCCTACTTCACCCCCTCAGGTGAGGCATCATTTTAAGAAGCCTTCTGCTGAATCCCCTCCTTATAGACAAACTTTACCGTCCGCTGCATCGTCAACGCCATCGTTGATGGAGAAAACCACAGATTAGTCCACGCCAGCGACTACTGACCTTCCATATAGGTTGGATTACAGAAAGGTTTTGTCGACGAATCCTATTCAGCCGCCGACATCGCCATCGAAGAGTCTGGCTCCACTGACACCTCCAATTCCACCAACATCAATGATGATGACTTCTACGGGGGCGTGGCTACGCACGCAACGGGAATGGCCGCCTTGGAGTGAAGCTCCGCGCCAGGCTTGCCTTCCCGGGGCAATTATCCGAATAATCGCCGCCTGCGGACGGCGAAAAACATCAGCGCCGCCGCCGGACATCACCGCCGGCCTGCCGGCCGACTTTGGGAACAATTGGTGCATCCAGGACGCACCGGCAGATTCGCTGGGCTGCTGCCGCCTTCCTCGGTCCCTAACCCGGGGGACGCGCAGGACAGACCGGGGCTGCACCTGAGGAAGCAGGCCCAGAGGTCGGCCAGCAGACGCACAGGCCGAGGGACGCTGGGTGGGAAACGTGCTCTGTCTATTGCACCAGACCAGCTCTGCACAGCAGCCACACCAACAGGACGTTAATCACCAGAGTACCCCGCCGGCTGTGCAGCTACGCGGGACAGAGCGACGCCACCCTGCCACACGCGACCAGGCGGCGGCTGGTGCGGCCCGACTCACCGGCCACTGAGACACACCGCGGCCCGGCCACCCCGATCCATTGTGGGGTAAGCGACGTCAGCGTGGCACGGCGAGCACGGAGACCCGACGACAGGATCTGCGGGGCGCACCCACGTGGCGGCCAGTGCCGGTAAGGCCGCGAAAATACCCCCGGCCCAGCCCAAGTACCGGCCACGTGTCCACGTGCGCCTTGGAGGTGCTGCTGAGATCCCCCATTGCCTGCAGTGGTGTCTGATCCTCCGCGACGGGCCGTGCACCTGCCCTCTACCACGCACTGGCCAGATAATACCGGCCCGCCAAACGCCACGGATCACAACCGAGGGTTGTGTCGCCGCGGGGACCGGACTACGCTATACAGCACGCGCCTGCCCAGCGGTCGGATTGCTGACTGCACGACCCTGCATTCTGAGGACGACGTGGCCTGCTCGGCCGAACCCGAGGGAGTGACGCAGATGTCGAACAGGCCCAAAACGAGAACCGGCGCCAGCAACGCTAACCAGAAGGCCAAGATGGACAAAGCCGGGAAGCACACCGACTCGGACCAGATGGCGGCCAAGCTGGACACTATGCTAGCAGCAATGGAAAGACTTGAGGAGTCATTGAGCCTAACCCGCACTTCCCTGGCCACCAAAATCGACAGTGTAGTTATCGATATCACACACCTAAGAGCAGATCACAAAAAGCTGGCGGAACGCACCACCACCTTGGAGGACACGCTGCAGACACTTCAACCCCGCGCGGACCAGTCGCATAAACACATCCAGGACTTGCTGAACAGGGTGGAGTTCTTGGAAGACAGGGCCGAGGATGCGGAAGGTAGGACCCGCAGAAACAACGTGCGCCTGGTCGGAGTTCCGGAGAAATGGGAGGGGAGGTCCCCAGAAGCTCACATGGAGCAATGGCTACGAGGCCTCCTGCCGGAAGGATCGCTCTCCCCACACTTCGTGATTGAACGGGCTCACAGGGTCCACACCAAGCCCCTGACGACAGGCTCCAACCCAAGGCCCATGCTAATCCGTATTATGAACTACCGTGACAGGGACGCCATACTACGGGAAACCCGCAAGCTACAGGAGGTCCGAATAGAGAACGCATTGGTGATGTTCTTTCCGGACTACACTGTACAGGTCCAGCGGCAGAGACATGACTTTCTCGCAGTGAAAAAGCGACTGCGACAGGTGGGCCTCCAGTACTCCCTTCTCTTTCCTGCGAAGCTAAGAGTGGTGGCGGGAGAGCGGACTCATTTCTTCACGGACCCCATGGAAGTGGAAGCCTGGCTAGACAGCGGAGTCGACACGGAACCCAAAACGGCGACGGGTCCTTCGTCACGACGACAATCCGGCAATCACAAGCGGAGGCGACGACCCCGCCGGAATTCTCAGCCAACTACACATGCGGCGACTCGGCCATCCCCTCCCGCGGATGCCAGACGACAGGAGCAGCGAGATGCCCTCCGCCTCGTAATGGAACTCAGCGGCTCCCCCGTACAGAGCGAGGTGGCTAGTGGCGGCACACGAGACCTCCAGAGCGACGATGAAGCCATATATGGAGTGCCAGACTCCCCGACCTCGGATGTCCGACCTGATGTCACCCCCCAAACAGCGGACTACATCAGCTGATCAAGCGCCGGATGCAACTCCCCACGGAAACGAATGCTGGTGACCAGCATGGCGGGCCTACGAATCCACACCCACAATGACCCCTGTGCATAACGGCGGAATGCCCTCTCGCCCTCCACACCACACGCTTGGGACACATGCACCGAGGGACACACTGATGGACATGATCCCAGGCGCTGGCGACGAGAGCCCGCGGCCGATGAAGCCCAGCTGCGGAGACACTCTGCCCTGCCTGGTGATGGCCCGACTGGAACACGTAATGTATGGCAACTTACGCATATATGTGATGGGCTCATTCCATACGTGGGCGGCACTGCCTGACACCCCCCCCCCCCCCCGGGAAGGCAACGAGCCTTCACTTCACAAACTTACTGACATAATCCGTTTGTTCCTGTGCACGTAGCACAACCACCCCCTTAGACTTGAACATTGTTGCTCTCCTAGAGAGTATGGACGGGAGCACGTTTTGCATCCGACCTTTTGGTATTTTGCAAGTTCGTATTGTTGAAAGGCTTCTTGTTTCGATAGCCATGTTTTTTTCCCCTTCCCATGGTCACAGAACACTGGAGCGTCACAACAAATGCTTATGGGGTGGCGGGGGCCGATTCCACGACGAAGAGCGAGTGTGCATTGAGGGGTGGTGGCGGGGACGGTTGGGAGGTTGGTTAACTTATTGTGATGTTCCCCATTAAGATATGCACGTGGAACGTGAGAGGTATACACACACCATCCCGACGATACCAAATCTACTCATACCTCAAACGCCACCACATTCAAATTGCCCTCCTACAAGAAACACACCTAAATAACACAGAAATTGCTACGCTGCGGCTTAGGTGGCGCGGACAACTTTATGCTACATGGTTCTCATCATACGCCCGGGGTACACTGATCTGGGTCAGACCGGGCATCCCTTGGACCACACAGGAAGTACATATAGACCCCGAAGGCAGATACGTGGCTATCCACGGTAAACTGGATGGTAACCCAATGATAATCACTTCAATATACGCGCCTAACACGGGGTTGGCAGATTTTCTTGCAGGCTTGTCACGCACACTAGCCCCCTGGCATGGGGTCCCTTGGGTCATAGGCGGGGACTACAATAGTTCGCTGGACTTGACACTTGACCGTTCTCATCCTGCACTACCCAACTCACAAGCTCAGGCCACCACGAAGGCGCTACAGGCGTGGTCCGTGCAATGGGACTTGCAAGATGCGTGGCGGTCTCGCAATCCGCACTCCAGGGTCTACTCATATTATTCGGGGGCGCACACCCTGCATGTCCGCCTTGACCGCTTCATGGTCTCCAGTGAACTCTTGCCCATTATCACGGACACATGTTACATGGGACGCACGCACTCCGACCACAACCCGCACCTCCTAGACCTGATGTGGGATCACCCTCGACCACCAATACCCACATGGCGGCTGCAACCCGATCTCTTACTAGACGCCACGTTTAGGGGTTCCATCAGCGCACAGACGGCTCAATATTTTGACGACAACACGGGCTCGGCATCGACACCTCAGATTGAATGGGATGCGTTCAAGGTGGTCCTTAGGGGACAATGTCTAGGCACCCAAGCGCACTCCCGGCGACACTTAGAAGCAGATCTCAGGCGCATTGAATCTGACCTGCTGCGATTGGAGCAGTCTGCGACTGGTGGCCCCACCGCGGAATTACTACGAACGCGGGCAGAGCATGACACCCTGATTGGCAGATTAAAAAAAGTCAATTACAAAGCCCACGCAGCTCGCACTCACCATTCTGGCGACAAACCAGGCAAGTTGTTGGTGTGGCTGATTCAGCGCGAACAGCGTGTCACGCCAGTGTCAGCGGTGCAGTCAATAGCAGGCTCGGTGGTGTACACACAGACGCGGATACACGAGGCCTTTGTGGCCCATTACAGCGCGTTGTACAAATCCCGACTGCTGACTGCACCATCAGTAATAGCCACGTACCTGGAGGACATCATGCTGCCTACCCTAACGGACGAACAGCGAGAGGACCTGGGGTCACCGCTGATTGCTGAGGAACTCCGCGACGCCATCTTTGCCCTCTCGAACGGCAAGGCGCCAGGCCCTGATGGGTTGCCAGCGGAGTACTATAAAGCATGCTCGGACATCCTAACTCCGGAGCTCTTGAGGGTGTTTGCCGCGGCACTGGAGGACTCGGATCTACCCCCGTCCATGAATGAGGCAACATTAGTGTCCCTCCCTAAGCCGGGTAGAGATGGAACACTGCTTGGCTCCTATAGGCCCCTGGCGCTGCTAAACACTGATTACAAGGTACTGGCCTCGACTCTCGCCCGACGACTGGCTGGACTGGTGCCCGGCCTGATACATAATGACCAGAATGGCTTCGTACCCTCCAGATGCACTTCCCAAAACATCCGTAGACTATTCAGGGTACAACAGTATGCAATTCAAGACTGGCCCAGGTCGGGATGTCTAGTCCTGGACCTGGAGAAGGCGTTCGATTCGCTAGAATGGCCCTATTTGCTGGCAGTGCTACGCAGATTCGACCTTGGGGATGACTTTATCGAGCTAGTGGGATTGCTGTATAGACGCCCGGTGGTGCGAGTCCGCACGGGCAGGCTACTCTCTGACGCCATTAGAGTGCAACGCGGCACCAGGCAGGGATGCCCGCTATCCCCGCTACTTTTCTCATTGGCCATAGAACCCCTTGCTGCGCTACTACGCGCAGAGGGCATGCACTGGGGGATCCCACTCGCAGATGGCACACACGCGGTCTCGCTGTATGCGGACGATCTCCTTTTATACATCAGGGACCTCACCTGCATACCTCGAAGCCTTTCGGAGATCTTTCAATCCTTTGAGACCATGTCCGGCCTCAAGGTCAATTGGGCCAAGTCGGGTGCATACTCGTTCAACCCTGACATCCCTGACCCCGGAGTCACGATCAATGGGGAAAGGCTGCCATGGCACCACACGACGTTCAAATACCTAGGAATATTTATCTACAGGACACCACAAGATGTACTGGACGGTAACCTGACACGCGCCATCACGTCTATAAAATCCCAAATTGCCTTTTGGAAATCCCTACCACTCAATGTCCCGAGCAGAGTGACACTGACAAAAATGATTATACTCCCCAGACTCTTATACTACTTCGCCAACCTGCCAGTATACGTACAGGCGCGCACCTTCAGAGAACTGGCCTCCATGGTTAGAGACCTGATATGGAATACGGGCCGGCCTAGAGTAGCCCTCCGAAAACTATATGCCCCAGTCGATGAGGGAGGCCTTGCGGTACCGAACCTCGAACTTTATTATCTGGCAGCCCAGTTGCAATGGGTCACCGCCTGGCTAGCGGGAAACCACCTGGGAGACACTGCCACGAATACAGACATGTGTTCCTCCACGCAAATACATACAACATTTCACCCCCTGACACACCCACGGAAATCCAATCAACTACACGTCGCAGTGGCGATACGTTGCTATGTCAGAAGCCTAAGGCTCACGAAGACGACCAAGCCATATGCCCCGGCGCTACCACTCCTAGGCACCCCCAAGTCCACCTCTGTAGTCACAGAAACAACACTGGAACCCTGGACGCGCACCGGAGTAGACACCATGGCAGACCTATATGCTGATGGTGTCTTGATACCGTTTGCAACGCTAGCGGCGGACACAGGTCTCCCGGCGGGTCAATTTTTACAACACGCCTCAATACTTTTCGCATTCACACAGCGGTGGGGCAACATCACTGACGAACTGCCAACACACCAATTGATACAGAGCCTACATGTCATGGGTGATGGCACACACGTGGTGCACTGGCTACATCAAGCACTATTGTTGCACACACAACATTCACTGCAACCATTGCGCGACCACTGGACCACAGACAGAGGGAAGGAATGGACAGATAAGGAGTGGAAGATGATCCTATTAGGCCCCAGACATGTGCCACGGAACGCGCGCTTTAAACTAATACAGTTCTACATTCTACACAGAGCGTACCTCTCACCCAATAAGATTAATCGCTATTTCCCAGAAGCGGAGGCCAAGTGCCCGAGATGTGCGCTGGATGAGGCAGATTTACTACACATGCTCTGGCAGTGCCCACGGATTCAGACGTATTGGGGGGCGATACTGACCACACTTGACAAATGCACAGACATGAAGATCCCGCACACGTGGGAGGCATGCTTACTTGGCCTGTATAAGCGCACTCCATTAAACAAAGCCCCCTCTCGATTCTGGGATCTTGCCCTCCTCACAGCAAAAAGATTGCTCACAAAACACTGGAAGAGAGCTACCCCGCCGTTACCAGAACACTGGCGCGCATCCCTAGACACCTGGGCAAAAGCAGAAAGCACCGCCCTCCACAACGAGGAAACGGCAGGCCTCCGTCAGTTCCCGATTGCGCAATTCTGGGACACAATGCTCACCTCCTTCCACGAGGAATGCCTTCTCACACAATCCACGACCGGAGTTGCCCACCTGGCCAGCACCGACGATGCACCCCCTATGCACACTCCACACGGACACATCCGCTGACACCCCCGCCGTCACACCTTTCCCCTCATGCCTGCTATCCGAGGTGACGGACGTGCTCCCTCCCCCTGGGTCATGCCCACTTCGTTAGTCACTTCGGAGTGTCACCCACGCTCCCCATGACGCCACACCCCAAACAAAGACGCACACAACTTGCTCCAGCATTAGCCGACCATGTCCACCCCCTCCTGATTTTCCCCTTATGTCCCCAGTTCCTTGTCCCCCCCTCCTATCCTTGATGTTTAATTCGAAATTTGTATCCTTGTTACACAAACATGGTTTGAAACGTTTGTGCTGGGAATTGTAGTCATATTGTACGAAGCAAGATAACCAGTGTATTGGGTGCTATGCCCCGTATTCATGACAGACATCATCGAGATGTAATAATGTATGTATTGTACCTTTCATGCTTTACTTCTCCTATACCACTAATAAAGGATATTTAAACAAAAAAAAAAAAATCAAAAAAAAATAATCAATGATGATGACTTCTACAATGTCGCATTCAGTGAGGACTACCATGGTTTCTTCTGCTTTGGTAACATCACTGTCGACTGTGTCATCGTCGACCTCGTTGACTGGCGAAAAATTTGGAAAAGCAAACAGGACAGATTAAGACATCTTACACCAGAGCACACCTCTCCTAGTAAGGTGACACCATTAGTTCCTTCTCAACTTTTGGAGGAGCAAGAGTCTGATGACGATGGCCCATTTGAATATGCCCACGGTCAGTCAGAGCTGCATGTAGAGTGCCAAGAGGAAGAATATGACTAAGACTATGATGATCAAGACTATTATGATCCTACAGAACAATATCAGCAACAATATCAGGAGGAAATGGTCTGTATGCTATCAGGAGGAGGAGGAAATGGTCTGTATGCCATTTTCGCTACTCACTGACCCACAATTCATGTTGTCAGACTATAAAAGATTTCCAGCGACATCTGCTGCCACTGAGTAACCCTCGCTACCACATCTGGTGCTGCCTATTCCTCCATCAACTCTGCAACAAGACACAACATTGTCGACTATCACTGCGCACCGTTCACCACAGGCCCCTCTTCGCCAGAGCTTGTAACTACTGATGACGACCACGAGGAGGTTTATTACAAGACCCAACTCAAGAATAGGATGATTATCTCATATCCACCATCGTCTCATTCACCAATTCCAATTGATTCTCCACCTGAGGATATTGGTGGGTTCCATAACTTTCAATGCAAAAAGGTTCAGCACTATGCAATATGGTATAAACGTGTCCCATCAAAGTTCAAGAACAGTTAGCACACAAAGAGACGTCCAAATCCAAGATGTGTATTTCTTGACGAAGTTTCTCTTTATTTTTCATTAAAGTATTTTTCTTTAATATCCCATGAATAGCTGAGAAAACGCTGACCACATATGCTGTTGGTTATCATGCCACTGCTGAGTCTTTGAAATGTATACAAGCTTTCCGAATATTGGATGTATACTCTGTTGAAATTATACGACCATCTAATGAACAAATTTATGCCATACTGTGAAGCCCTGAAGAAGTCTCTTTGGGAGACGAAACACATTTGCTATGATCATTTGTTCATGGGATAGTAAAGAAAAATCCTTTTATGAAAAATAAAGAGAAACTTCGTCAAGAAATACACATCTTGGATTTGGACGTCTCTTTGTGTGCTAACTGTTCTTGAACTTTGATATGACACGTTTATACCATATTGCATAGTGCTGAACCTTTTTGCGTTGAATGTTGTAGGACTGGTTCCTATTTTGGGGAGCATAGAGGGGAGTGCTCCATGGTTTCGCGCACTATTTGACACCTTGACACATTATTAATTTGTTGAGTGCGGCCTCAAATAGCCTCTACCCTCAGTTTTTTGGGTTCCATAACTTGCTTGGGAGAGAGGCTAATGCTTTGACTTGCCCATGCCATCCTCACAAACAGAATGATTCATTTATGAATTTAAGGAGCCTTCTAGGAAATCTGTACGTGCAGTGCCCATTGTCAGTTATGTTTGGGAGGAAGGTCTCAGGGTCATGAAGGCTTCATCAACAGTAACAGCAGTCCTTTCTCGACTAGAGAAAACATATACGGCTTCAGATGACGCTCTTGCTTGTCTTGTAAGCCAACCAAAGCCTGATTCAGTCATCTCGCAAACAGTACAACGGAAGTCAAATAATCCATCTGCTCCAAAAGCAGCCCCTCCAGATAAAGAAGGCAGTTGCCTCAACAATGCAGGGAAGAGATTCCCTTCTATGTCAGCACTCATGGTCAGAGCGGCCAATGCTCTAGCAGTTTTGGAGCAATACGATTGCAGATGTGGTGGACTTAGCACCGTACTTGGATCAACTCCCGGAAGAGAGTAAAGCAGATGCCAAAAATATCCTCCAGGAAGGGGAGCGTATATCCCGAGGTTGTTCACTGTGATATGGACATTGCCATTTCAGCTTTTAGATCGATGGCAGGTTCAGCCGTTTCGTGCCAACAGGGATGACTCCAAATTACATCCTTCCAACAAGCGGTTCAGAACAAAATCCTTGACCTTCCTTTTGGTGGAGAGGTCCTTTTTTGGAAAACATGTTGATGAGGTGCTTCAAACTATTAAGGCACATACGGACACTGCTAAGTCATTGGGGACTCTTCAGTACCTCAAGGTACCCTTTCGGGGAGCTTGAGGAAGGGATCTTCCATCGTGCAGGTAGGCTACCAACAATATTGGTACCCCTCTTATGCCTCCTCCTCACAGCCCTGTCATCCTCAATACTCTCAACGTCCGCCACCAGCAGTGGCGTACAGTCGATCTAACCTAAGAGGTAGAGCAGGACGACAGGAAAAGGATTCAGCTCGTCACCAATGACAATCTTCAGGCTCCCGCTATATCTCTTCCTTCACCAGTCAATTTAGGGGGCAAAATATCTGCAATTACCACCATGGCAAAAATAACCATGGAACAATTGGTCCTGAACCTTATTCAATTTGACTATACTCAAGAATTTCTTCAAGGGTTACCCCATACTGCACCTCGACCGGCGGTTGTAAAACATGTACATCTCCTACATTTAGAGATCCTGGAGAAAGTAGCAATAGAACCAGTTCCTGCATTGCATAGAGGGAAGGGGTTCTACTCCCTTTTCTTTTTGGTCTGCAAAAAGTTCAAACAATGGCAAACTATTCTCAACTTGAGGGCCCTCAACTCCTACCTCAAGAAGCAGTCCTTTTGCATGGTCACCGTGCAGGAGATTTTCTTGCTCTTGAATCCAGGGTATTTCATGTCCACCCGTGACCAACAAGACTCATACTTCCATATCCCCATTCATCCCTCTCACAGGAAGTATTTGCGATTTGTTATAGCCTGGAGCAAGCATCAATTTAGAGTCCTAGCATTTGGCCTAAAGTCTGCACCGAAAATATTCATGAAATGTTTGGCTTTCCTAAGAAAACGACAACACCAAGTGTTCCCCTATTTAGACGACTGGCTGATAAAAGCTCCATCCATCTCCGTAGCTCAGATCTCCACGGCAGTTTGCACCAAGCTGTTCAGAAGATTAGGTCTTACCCTAAATCCACAAAAATCAGTCTTGCGTTCTTCAAAAAACACTCAACACAACTCTCAACATGACTTTACCCTCGGTTGAGAGACAATTCAAACTGATATCTCTAGTTCAACGGATCCAAAAAAGAAAGTCTCTTTCAGTTTGCTGTTACAAATCTCTCGTAGGGACGATGTTGATCTGCATCCCTCTTATTCCGTTCTGTCATCTAAGAATGCGTTCTATCCAGTAGGAACTAAACAAACACTGGTTGCATGTGGAGGGAGCTTTTGACAATCTGATAATTATCACACCAAGAACAGTCCAATCCATCTCCTGGTGGACCCAACTCACAAATATCTCAATCGGTCTGTCTTTTCTGACCACTCTCTCTCCACTCATTATTTCTACTGACGCTTCCATCGATGGATGGGGAGCATTTATTCAGGATCTACAGTCAGCGGCTGCTGCCAACAATAACATAAGCACCTCCACATCAACTTATTGGAACTCACAGCAGTGCTTCTGGCTTTACAGGCATTTCTACCAAAGGTAAAGGATTCAGCAGCTCCTGTCCGGATGGACAAGATTCCCACGATGCACTACATCAACAAACAGGGTGGCACCAGATCTCACCTTCTTTCTCAAGAGGCGCACTGCATCTAGGAATGGGCATTTCACAACAGAGTAACCCTAAGGGCAGAACACCTCCCTGGCAACCAGAACAGAACAGCAGACACTCTCAGCAGACTAAAATTGTCAATGCCAATAGTTCGGGCGCTGTGAAAAATCTTGGCGTCTGGTTTGACCAAAATCTGCACTTTGTGACGCACGTGAAGAAGTTGGCCGGTACTTGCTTCGGCATACTGAAGAGCTTGAGGAAGTTTCTTCCCCTCCTGCCGAGTGCCTCCAGAGAAACCGTGGTCCGTGCATTGATTCTTTCCCGTCTGGACTACGCCAATGCTCTCCTGGTGAGCTGCTCTGGGTCCCTGGTCAAAAAATTGCAGATTGTGCAGGACTCGGCGGTCAGACTCCTTATGGGGCTTTCTCCTAGAGATAGTGTGCGGACACACTTGCGTGCCCTGCTTTGGCTGCCAGTTGAGTCACGCCTGAAATTTAAAATGCTGACCATTGCTCATCGGGCCTTGTATGACACCGGCCCTTTATACCTACAAAGGAGATTTGCCTTTTATGTGCCAGGTAGAGTGCTTCGGTCTTCAGCCCAATGGCTGATGCAGATTCCGAAGTTCCAGCGACTTGGTGGAAACTCCTTTGTGCGCAGGGCCGGTTTGGCCTGGAATCTGTTGCCTTTTGCCCTGAGGACCACCCAAGATCCAGTGCTTTTTAAAAAGAAACTCAAGACCTTGCTGTTTTCATTTGATACACGGTCATTCTTTCTTTCAGGAGCTAGCGCCGGGACACTTTGAGTAGCTGCGCGCTTTGTAAGCTCTATATATCATAACCTAACATAACAATGAGTTGGATCAGACCATTTTCAACAGAATTTTTTTCCAGTGGGACAAGCCAAGTCTTGATCTTTTTTGCTACCCCAGAGAACAAAATATGCTGGTTCTTCGCAAGTTGTCATCACCATCAGGGATCATGGGGTAATGCTTTTTTGATGGCATGGTTAGGCCTCTTTGCCTAAGCTTTTCCTCTAATTCCTTTCCTACCAAGGCTGTTGACAAAGATGAAAGCAGAACCATCCTCCAAGCCCCCTCCTGGCCGCGCCAGCATAGGTACACAGAATTCCACCTACTTTCGGAGAGGTATAACATTCTATTGGATCCCATTCCATCTCGTTTGACGATGTCCCAGTGCCAAATGCTGTATCCGGATACCACATCGCTTAACTTAGCAGCTTGGCTTCTGATCACCATGAGTTTGCCCATCTGAACATTCTGTCTGAATGCAGGGAGATACACTCCAGCGCCCGCGTGCAAAGCACTAATAAGACCTATTGACTAAAGTGAAAGTGCTTTTACATTTGGCGCCAAGAATCTAACATACACCCTTTCTCCTCTTCACCTCATAAAATTCTTCCTTACCTCCCTCTAATAGCAAAATCTTGGCTATCCCTCGCCTCCATCAAAGTACTTCTAGTAGCTATATCTCGTTTTAGGATGTCTTCATCCTCACCTTCCTTATGGTCGGCTAGAATTGCTAGGCAATTCCTCAAAGGCCTGTTTAGGGTCTTTCCACCAGTCCGATCTCCTCCAACGCTCTGGCAGTTCAACATAGTGCTTTCACAGCTCATGAAAAACCTGTTCAAGCCTATTCACAAAGCTGATCTCAGATTAATTTAATGGAAAGTAGCCCTGCTTCTGGCATTGACATTTGATCGATGGGTTAGCGAAATTCAGGCCCTTACCATCCACGAACCTTTTTTTCAATTTAAGGATGATAACTTTGTTCTTTGTACCAACCCTAAGTTCATTCCTAAAGTTCCCTTGAACTTTCATTTAAATGAAACTCTCATCCTCAAAACTTTCTTTCCAAACCCTGCAATGGCAGCAGAAAGGGCTTTTCATTTGCTGAATGTAAAAAGATGCTTGACATTCGGTCTTCAGAAAACTAAGAGTTTTTCAAAGTCTACTCAACTCTTCATGGCCTATAGTGCCCCAAGAAAAGATTATCCTTTTTCCAAACAGAGTATTGCTCGTTTGATTTCCAGTGCAGTTCGATATTGCCATCGAGGAGCAGGAAAGCCACTGCAGGCACCAGTGTGAGCTCATTCTACGAGAGCCGTTTCAGCCTCAACCACACTGTTTGCTGGGCTACCGATCCAGGACATCTGCTGGGAAGCTACCTGGAAGAGTGCACACACCTTCACCAGGAACTACTGCTTGGACTCCACGATGCACAATGAAACAGCAGTAGGCCAAGCCGTGTTGATGAATCTTTTTCCATTGACTTGAGCTTTCTCCTTCATCTTCTTTCCTTTTTTCGCTGAACTATTCAAATTTGTTCCTTAATACTGTATTCTCTTTTCCGTATTTTGTATTCTTATTGCATATTTGCTTCTATACCTGTTTCTGTTTTTTGAAATGCTATGTGTTAAAAAACAAAAGGAAAATGTAATCAATATTATAATGGTACTAATCAAAGCACAAACAGATGCTAACAAAAAAGTAATCGAAGCACTGTGCTTTTAACTGCTTTGTAATCTGATTCAAGCAGGTGAATCTATGTAAGTTCCAATAATGGAGTTACCTGTAAATGTAGTTTTCCAGTATTTTAATCTTTCATAGATTCACATGCAACCCACCCTCCTCCCCTGAGAGGCTACCCTCTCTTACTTTTCATGGGTTTATCTCATTCATGTGTGTTGCTTTGAAAATCAGATGGGCTGGAGATTCTCTCAGAGGTATTCTAGAGGGTAGGACATTCTAATTGGTTCAAACCTATATTTAGTCTCTTTTTTTTTACAAATGAATGATATGTTACAAAACTAAAAGGGTCTAGTGTCTTTTCTAGTTTCCGTTAACCTTGCATTGCTTTTGTAATATACCGGGGACTCCCATCTTGACGTCGGGGAATGATTCAAGCATATGAATCTATGAAAGAATCCAATACTGGAGAACTAAAATTACAGGTAAGTAACATATTTTCTTCTTTTTTCCAAAGGAACCATTAAGAGGGTGCCAACATCAGAAGTAGGCCTTGGTTGCTATTCCCACTACTTTTTGGTGCCCATGAAGGACAGAGGCTTCCTCCCTATATATGACCTGCATCCTCTCAATTTCTTCCTGAAACAGGAGACATCCAGGGTGCTCCTGTTGGCTCAGGTCCTGTCTGCTCTGGACCCTGGAGACTGGATGGTAGTGTTGGACATGTTGGATGCCTATTTTCAATTCCTGTCCTGCCTGCCCATAGCCATTACCTGCAGTTCACGGTCAGCCAGGAGCATTTCGCTGTGCTCCCCTTTGGCTTTACAAGCGCCCCTCAGGGGTTCACCAAGGTGATGGTGGTGGTTGTAGCCCATCTATGACAGTTGGGGGTTCCAGTCTTCCCCCTACCTCAATGACTGGCTCTTGAAGGCCGGCTTGCCCCAGGCAGTCGTCTCCCACCTCCAGACTACTGCGGGCCTCCTGCATTTGCTGGGGTTCACTTTCAAAGTTCTGAAGTCACACCTGATTCCCTCTCTGATTCTCTGTTTCATCTGAGCCATTCTCGACAGTGTAGTGTCGTTCCAGAATGGAGTGTCTAGGCTTTTCAAGCTACGATTCTGATGTTTCAGCCTCATCCTATATTTTGGTGAGACTGACTCTGAGGCTGGTGGGCTTCATGGCCACCTGCATCCTGCTGTTGACACATGCCTGCTGGCATATGCTGGCTCTAACATCCCAGTGGGCGCAGTATCAGGGGAATCTGTTTGACTTGGTCCATATATTGGAGAGAACTGCAAAAGATCTGCAGAGGTGGCTGATGAACCTCGATTGAGTCAGTGGTAGACACCTCTTGCTTACCATCCCCTCCTGGCGTCACTCCTGGTTTGGGGCAGCCATCTAGGAGAGGTTCATCGGTTCATCAGATTTAACAAGGGCAAAACAAGACATTTACATATCTGACCTTCTGTTTGTATCCTTTGCCCCTCCAGGAAGATGTTGACTCTTTCTAAGAGAATAGCGCGTTGGTTGCCAGACTGCATCCCCTTCTGCCACAGCAACGTAAAACAGGCGCATTACACTGGGAGCATGGTGATACTGCTGTGCTCTATGCCAGAGGGCCTTTGCAAGACACCTGTTGTGCAGCCACATGTACGGGCAGGCACACTTCACAAAGCACTACTGTTCCATTGTGACTGCAGCAGCTGACTTAGCAGTGTGACAAGCGGTCCACTGCAACCTCTTTCAGTAAAGGTACTTTGTTGTAATGTGATGTGCTCCTTGCTATTGTGATTCAAACATATGAATATACAAAAAATCCAATGCTGGAGAAGAAAGGAGTTATTTACCTGTAAATCCAGGTCTCCAGCATTGGCACCGTTCATATATTCACAAGCACCCTGATCTCTGGTCAGTCTCCGTCTCTTCTCACCCTTGTGCTTTGAAATCTGAGGTATGATGGACGAGCTCAGCCTCTCCACCTCATTGGCTGAAGTTTGGGTTGTTTCAAAGGAGGTGGATGTGTTGTGGCCATTTTAATGCTGTTTACTGCTATTTAAGTTTATCAGGATTTGTCAACTCGGCAACAGGGAATGATTGAAGCATGTGAATCTATGAACGACACCAACGCTGGAGAACTGGGTTTACAAGGAACTAACTAGTTTCTTATCTGTCTACACCAGAGAGGGAAAGTGATGATCTAAGTCTTACTCCTGTACAAGGTAGAGCTTTGAACGTGATACATCGTCACTCAAAAGCCTTTCTTAAGACAGTATTGGTGTATCCCTCCTGTAATGGTTTCCTTCCTGTTTCTTAAATGGATCAATCAGTTGCCTTGCCTGCCTTCTTTCCCAGACCTCTGTCCTTGGTAGGTAACAGAATAATACAGAAGTTCAATGCCACCGGCCTGCGGTGTTACTCCGGGGATTGTGGTGGCAGCAGGTCATGAAGAGTTCAGGAGTAACACCGAGGCTGCTACCAGGTAACATGAGTACGCTTTGTGCCCCAGGTATTTTTCATTAATGTGGTATTGTTTCATCGAGGGATATTAAAAGTACTTTGCTTGCCTTACCTTTGGACGTTGGCTGAGTATCAAGAGTTATCATTTCTATACACGACAGGCCAAAAGAGTCATAGCTAGAAAGTGACGCTTTCTTCTGCAGGGGGAATGGGAGATGCACTGTGTACAGTACTCGTGGCTAAATATCTGAAGCGCCATCAATTACAGGGCCTTTGTCTTTGTGTCTAAGGCCAAACTCAAGCTCTTAACTTTGTGTCTCCTAAATTAGTCTCTGATCCGCGGGCTCATTGTTTTAAACCCTGTGTAACACGACAAAGTAAGGGCGGAGGCCTGTGCCCTGGTCCACGGTCCACCTTTGTGCCAAGAAGAGTGCAGCTTAACACAAGAGACTGCCAATCAGTAAGATGGACTCAGTTATGATCAAAGTCTGACTCCTAAGCAAGGTGCAGGCCACATTTAGAAGGTGTACTGTGCCACGTTTAGAAGCTGTACTGTGCAGCTTCTGAATGGGTTTCAGGTGGTTCAAAAATCACCGTCACTCAAAGCTCTCCTCATAGGCTACGCCACAGGCGCACGCTTTCTAGCCAGCACTGCCATGGAGTATTGTGCCACGCGCCTGCAGGTGTGCTGCAGCGCCTCGTCACTGTCGTCAGGTGTTCGAAGCGCTTGGCGCTGTATACACATGCATTTACGGTACCAGAGCATGGCTGGCCTTAGACTCTGCGGCCTGGCCGTCCTTCCAGGGTCCTGCTCAGAGTGCGCATGGACGGCGGGAGGGGATGCAACACTTGGGGGTGTGCGCCAGCGGCTGCGGCGGTCCACCCCCCACCCTCCTCCGGTGAATCCTGGGGGTGGGGAGGAATGCTGGAACTTTTCAACCCTCTGCCTTGCGTATCTCACTGTAAACATGGCAGCCCGAAGCACGCTTCCTTATGAGGCGAGGAATCGGCGCCTCCAGTCAACGCCGACTCCTTGGGTGCCGGAGCTCCCGTTCCCATGTCCCAGTAAGGGCCGAGGGCCGGCGGGGGGGCTGCTCTCCCCCGGCCTCCTCTGCAGCGCCTGCCCCTTTAAAAGCATGACACTGGCTGGCACGCTGCAGAGCGACGTGCCCCTCGTTCATACCAATGCACCGCTTGTGCGCTGGGACTTTGAGGAAATCTGTCACATTTCCTTAAGTGATGTTTGGTATTGCGTTATCTCCCCACGCACTGATTGTAACGAAATTACATACCCATGTAAACCGTTTTAGGTAAGTATATAAACGGTTTAAGTAGGGTTGCGTATTCTAATATGTTAGCCATATGTAATGCGTCCTGTATCTCCTACACTTGTGCATCTATGCAGGGCTTTAAGTGGGATAAAACACTGCGGGGGTGTCTCTCAAAGGGGCGTGGCCAATGTACTTACGGCCGTGGCTTAAAACACCCGAACTAAAAATCTGTGTTTAGCACAGTGTGCCGCCACCTGATATTTTGCTGTTTGTGTCATTGCATCCGGATATATGTTACAAGTAACATCATACCTACAACAAGGCAGGACTATTGTCTTTGTCAATGGTTGTTAGTTGCATAAGATAAATAAGCAGCTACTATGGCTTGTTATATTTAATATTGAATGAAAAAGCTTCCAATTAAGTTCTGGTGACACCGGGACAATGTTGCTGCTCCTGAGTTTCAACAATAGAAAGGAAATCCAGAGAGAAAATGACTCTAAACGATTTCCCTTCCCCTACAACGCTCGAAAAATACGGACCGCCTGTGTCAGGGCACAAGACAGAGCCCGATAGAGACCCGTTTCGAGCCCCCTTTAAAAAACTGCCGGTGCTCAGACCCGGAGAGACCCGGCCCACGTAAAGCCCTGCATCTATGTAAAGTGCTTTGTTACCCACTTCGGTCTTCTCCGCGCTATATAAAACCACAAATATATAAATAATAGACGTCCATCATGCTAGTTCTCTCTAGACTGGACTATTGTAATTCTCTTCTGACTGGCCTTCCCAAATCTCACCTCTCTCCTCTCAAATATGTCCTCCATTCAGCAGCTCGCTTCATTTCAGGGTCCAAACGAAGTGACCACATCACTCCTATCCTGTCTTCTCTCCGATGGCTTCCCATCGAGGCTAGAGCTATTTACAAAATGGGGTGCATCACCCACAAAGCTTTGCACTCTTCCTCCCCTCGCGATCTGGCGAATAAACTGAAATTGTCTGGAAGCTCAAGACCTTCTCGGAATGCGGAAAAGTTCCTGCTTGAGCCCCCCTCCTTCAAAAGGGAAAGATCGATGGCGCAATCCTTCTCAGGCAATGCGGTGAGAATCTGGAACTCGCTTCCTCCTTTGCTCCGTGCCATCACCTCCATCCAGATCTTCAAAGCGGACCTCAAATCTCTTCTATTCCAAAGACACTTTCAGAACTAATTCACTCCTTCTCAGACCCCGCCAGGAAGTTCTTTAGTCATTGTAAATTTGTCATATATATTTATATTTTTGTTTGTACATTCTGTGCTTGCTGTGTTTGATATTGTGTTCCTTTCGCCTGCCTTGCTTTGATTCTATGGCTTGCTATTTTTCGCCAGGAAGTTCTTTAGTCATTTTAAATTTGTCATATATTTTAATATTTTTGTTTGTACATTCTGTGCTTGCTGTGTTTTATATTGTGTTCCTTTTGCCTGTGTTGTTTTGATTCTAATGCCTGCTATTTTTGTTTGTTCCATTTTTGTAACAGTTCTCTCATGTATCGTAACTGGTTCTATTGTACAGTGCTTTGACACCTTCAGGTAAAGTCTGCGCTTCATAAAAATTAATTAATTAAATAAATACATGTACAAGCAGCCTTAGATTGACATTAAGGAGAGGATAACGGAATCCAGTGCCTGCCACAGGGTGCGGCCAAACCAGAGGGCATCCTTCGCTCTAACCGCCTCCTCGAAGCACCCGTCTCAAGGCCAGTGCCTGAGCGGAAACGAGAGGGATTGTGCCAGAGCGAAGCCCCAGCAGTGCCACCCTATGGTATACCATCTAGGAGATTCAGGGTCTGTCCCACCACCTGACGAGGCCTTCCCCTCATTTGCTGCATCCGTAATGTACCACACTTTACGCTGTGGAGGTGGCCGTCTATGGAGGCCTCTGAGCCCCCTCTGGGAGCCTGGGGCATCGCTGGCACTGTGCCACCACCACGCCTTGGCTTGGATTCTGTAGCAGCTACAGTTAGTTGGCAGCGGAGATGCTTCATTTTTCTCACTCTGGGGGATTTGTCACGTTTGATATTCACGGAGACTAAAATTAGCCAGGTTGGCACTGTCGCGGGGATGATTTACCACCTTCTTCTACCTTACATTTCCTTTTATGTCTACACTTTTGTGAACCACTTAAACAACTTAAACCCTATTGGCATCAAATACAATTTTCAAAACTAAAATGTATTTAAATATCCTTAACTTTGGCTGTGACATGGATAGATCTGCCCACCGTACCGCATAAATCGCCAGCCCAGTACCTGATGTCTTGTGTTTTTTAAACTTATATTTCAATCTGTGGATTAATTGAAAGCAGTATAAAAGATGTCAGGAGATGTGTGTATTTAAAAACCGTAACAAAAGCAGGGTCAGCTACATTTCGAAGTACAAGTGTATTTAAATTCCAAACTTGCATCTTGAAGAACCAGAGAGGGGGCTTTGGGGTGAGGGGCTTCATGTGGGATTTCAGCTCTGTGCACTTTGACCTTGTAGGCAAAGCTTTGCAAACCTCATGGACTTTGGAATTTTCTTTATCTACGGGTGGTGTTTGTAGGAAAATAACCCAGAAAAGTATCATTGCAGACACTCACTTTACAGCAAAATATTGAATACCCGTAATGAGGTTTCTTTAACTCATTAAATTACACTCACAAATCCTCTTTTGTGGGATCATTTATCTTCAGGAATGGCTTTGTTGATACAATTTGACACAATTGTCAATAGACCAAAGGACCACAACATTGCATGTTTTGGAGTGGAAGAATGATTGCATACACCAAAGTCCTTCGGTGGAGTTAACATTTCAACCTTTCCTTTTACCCTCACGGTGCTAGCCCGGGCACCTATTCATTGCTCCCTTCAATACTCGCCCCGGCTCTGACATTCGTCTTCGAAGTAGCTGATATCTGGCAAATTAACAACAACCACATGTGAAAGGTCCAGAAATAAAACATTTTGAGTATTGCTCCTTCTGCCCACAGGACATGGGTGTTGGTTTAATCAAATTTAGCTACATTGAAGCCCCTTATAGGATATCTGAGTAGTAACTTCCTCTTGCACAGGTTCAACCACCCGTAGAAATATATCACAAGCAAACTTGGTGTTGGGACGGAAAAGTCCCCTGCATGGTGACAGATGTGCACCCCTACCCTGATTGTCCCAGCTGCATGGAGAACTGGTCCCCTGGTACTGCATTTTGTTCATTGATGTACACGGATCCTGCATATGTGCCAAGACCTAGACCTGTCTCATGGTCCTTGTTAGACTGGGGGCGGTGCACCAAGAGTTACACTTTTAGTGGTAGAGGGCTGCTGCCCTTGCCAGGAGTTGATTGATATATCATTTGTGGTGACAGCGTGTGTTTTGTAATATTCAGTAAAATGAATGGGCCTTTTTACCTATGTCTTTGAAGTGGTGCCTTCCAGTCCATTCATCAGGGTTGGACTGGCCTATAGGGCAACCAGGAAGTAACTGATGGGCAGGTCTGACGTGTCCCTGTATGGGCCAGTTATCCAGTATTTGGGTGTCTTTCATAGATTCACATGCCTGAATCATTCCCCGTCATCGAGACGGGAGCCTCCGGTATATAAAAAAGTAATGTCCTATAGACATACATAGAGAAGAATAGGCCTAAGGATCCCACCTTAGTGGCCTATCTACGTCCTTTTGTAAAAAGGACCAAACTAGAGTAGGCCCAAGGGTCCCACCTTAGTGGCCTATCTATGTCCTTTTGTAAAAAGGACCAAAGTAAAGAAGCCAACCAATCAGCTACTACCTCCTTCTAGAACCTTCCTGTCAGGAGCCTAGGTCTCTCAGATTTTCTACTGCACGTTGTGCTAGGGAGTCTCCACCTGAGTTCTCCTCAGGATTTTCTTCAAAAAACGAATTTACCAAATTTAGTACTTTATGGCTGATTCACAGAAAAAAGGGTCTCTTCAGAGCCTGTTCCTCGTGTGGAAAGAAAAGGCTCCATGTGGAGGACAAGCACGAAACCTGCTTATATTGTCTCTACCCTCACCATCTACCCAAGGACTGTAAAATATGTAGGACCTTCTCAAATAAGACCCTGAAAGACAGAGAAGGACGCCTGTTGCTCTGGCTGGACAGGCTGAAGAAGAGGACAGACGACCTGGTGTCAGAAGACGGCGAGAGTGTATCTGGTGCTTCACAATTTTCCTTGAAGAGGCCAAGGGTTACTTCCCCTAGCCCCTCAGGCACCCCTCCTAAGAAGACTCTAAAGAAGTCCTCAGAGGGCAAAACCTCAGTGTCTGACAAGGATCTTCCTGTCTCCAGGAAGCTACCGCTGACCTCGACGACGACAGCGTCGATTAGCTCTTCAGCGCGAAGAACTGCTTCAACGTCGACGACGACAGTGTCGACGGCGACAGCATCGTCGGCCTCCTCATCGATGACGAAGACGACGCCTTCATCGACGGCGAGTATGTCAGTGTCGTCGACGATTCCATTTACACCATCGACGACGAAGATCTTATCGTCGACGACGACGAAGTCAGTCGCCGGCGATTGCGCCGCCGCCGCCGATCATCCCGTCGACGAAGGACATGTCGACGAGAATTCCGTCGACGGGGGCACCGTCGACGACGGGGAAATTACCGTCGACGAAGGTAATGTCGACGAAGACGTCGTCGACGACCCCTGGAAATGCATCGTCGCCATCAGCGCCACGTATGGCACCACCAACAGGGAAATGGAAAGAGTTTGTGTTACTATCACAAGCAATGGATACCTTGCCGCCACAGACAGTCCATATGAGCATTAAAAGCTTGAGGAAACCGTTTACGCCAGACCTGACGTCACCTAGAAGGGTGCAAAAGCTGCCTCCAACCTGCCTGCTTCAAGGTGAGGAGTCGGAGGAAGAGTTGTACACACAAGCGACAAGCCCATCAGACCTTGTGGTCAAGTGCCAAAGCACTGATGAGGAAATGGAGGAAGTGGAACATATGGAACATACAGTCCACACTCAAGTCCGCACAATGGTTACACCGATGGTGTGCCTCCCAGCGGCCATAGTATCAGACCTACAATTTTTAATCGAGGACTATAAACAGCGGTTTCCGGAGAAACCCACTACGCCTACAGCTGTACACGCACCCACTCCACTGTCCCGACACAAGCCGACACCACTGGCGCTTAGTAGGGAACAAGAGCCAGTGCAAGACATTCACTCGTCTGATGACGAATAAAGAGACCAGGAAGAGGGCGAGGTCCATGACGACGAGTCTGACCCAGATGTAGATCAAGACTATATCGCTCCTTCTCCGGCCTCCCCGGAACCACAGTCCTCAGAATCACCACCCGCAGACATCGGTGGATTCCATAACCTTGTAGAGCGTGCAGCCAAACGATTCCATAAGGCTATGGAATCTCAGGAAACCGAGTGCTTCCTGTACGACTTCAAGGAACCAACTAAAAAGACAACCAGGTCAATTCCCATCATTGACTTTATATGGAAGCAAGGGAAATTACTGATGCAAACACCAGCTTCAATCCCAGTAGTAGTACCAAGGCTCGACAAAAAATATAGGGCGACTTCATCGGCGCCAGTATGCCTCACAGGTCACCCCAAGGCAGATTCTGTGGTAACCCAGGCGGCACAGAAAAATTCACGTAACCCAGCATCGCCTCTGTCAACACCACCTGACAAAGAAGGCAGAAAACTGGATACTATTGGCAAGCGTTTCTCTACCACGTCGGCCATGACAGTGAAGGTGGCAAATTCCATCGCACTTCTGGGCCGCTAAAATCGGCAACTCTGGGCAGATATCGCACCTTACCTATCTAACCTGCCAGAGGATGTCAAAGAGGAGGCTCATTCGCTTCTCTTGGAAGGCCAGACATCTGGCTCTGAGCTCATTGACTGCGCAATGGATGTCGCCATGACCGGTTTCAGGCAACTGGCAGGTGCTGCTGTTCTCAGAAGACAAGGCTGGCTCAAAGCCACCTCTTTCCGCCAGGAGGTGCAAACGAAGATTCTTGATATGCCCTATGACGGCCAGTATCTCTTTGGAGAAAAGATTGATGAGGCCTTAACCACTATCAAAAAGGACACGGACACTGCCAAAGCCCTTGGCACACTGCAATTCCGGATGCAGTCCTTTCGTGGAAACAAAAATAGAGGACAATCTTCTTATAGAGGCACATACCAGAACAGGTCCTCCTATTCACACAAACAGAACGCAATACCAACCGCGACAACAGCAGCAAGGGCGTCAGACTTCCTTCAGCAAGTCGAACTACAGGGGGGAAGAACCAGAAAAAACCCGCTGGCAACCGCCAATGACTTGTGTCAATGGCCAGTCCATCCACCATTGAACTTCTTAGAAATTGGAGGGAAACTCACACACTTCCTAGACAATTGGAAATTGATAACAACAGATCGGTGGGTACTCCAGCTCATTCAATTTTGACATTCTCTGGAATTTGTCACGATCCCCCCCACAACACCACCTCGCAAACGGTCCCACAGGCACCTACGATTGCTTCTTCAGGAAATCTCTTCCATGCTACAGAAGGGAGCGATAGAGAGAGTTCCACCAACCCACAAAGGAAAAGGTTTCTACTCCCACTTCTTCCTGATCCACAAGAAAGGGAAAAAGTGGAGACCAATCCTCGACCTCAGGGCACTCAACGTGTTCCTAAGGAAACAATCGTTCCGTATGGTGACACTCCAAGAAATCCTGGGACTTTTGGAGGAAGGAGACTACATGACGTCCTTAGACCTACAGGACGCTTACTACCATATTCCTATCCTCAAAGGGCACAGGAAGTACCTCAGGTTTGCTGTAGCGGGGCAGCATTACCAATTTTGTGTCCTCCCATTTAGCCTCAAATCCGCTCCACGGATATTTACCAAATGCCTCTCCCCTGTTGCAGCCTTCCTTCGTCAACAAGGACACCAGGTCTTCCCATACCTGGACGACTGGCTGGTAAAGGCACCATCGGCGACCGGCGCAGCCAAATCCTCCAGCGCCTGTCTGGATATTTTCCAACGCCTAGGTTTGACCCTCAACCACGAGAAGTCTGCACTGGAACCCAACAGAGTCATTACATTTCTTGGGGCGACTCTAGACACGGAACGCGTCAAAGCTTTCCCCTCTCAGGAAAGAAAAGTCAAACTTATCTCCCTGGCCACGTCCGTGGCATCAAGGAAGACTTTACCGGTCCGCACCTTCAAGTCCCTCCTCGGCATGATGTCCTCATGTATCATGCTCATTCCCCACTGCCGCCTCAAGATGCGCCCACTCCAGGAGGAGTTGACGAACCAATGGACACAAAGTACAGGATCATTCGAGGACCGCATACGAGTCACTCGAAACATGGTCAACCATTTACAGTGGTGGAGATCGCTCAAACACCTGTCACAGGGATTGCCGTTCCTGCTTCCCGCAGAGCCACATGTGATAACAACGGACGCATCCCTAGAAGGCTGGGGAGCGGTACTCCAAGAACTCCAGATCAATGGCAAGTGGACAGAACAGGAAACCCAGCTCCACATCAACCTATTGGAGTTAAGGGCGGTCTTCCTAGCTCTACAAGCCTTCCTGCCACGAATTCAAAACTCCCTAGTGCTCGTCAGGACAGACAACACCACGACGATGCACTACCTGAACAAGCAGGGGGGGACGTGATCGCTCTCACTATCTCGAGAATCGCAAAGAGTCTGGAACTGGCTTCTGAAACATGGGATAACGCTGAAAGCAGAGTACGTCCCGGGCAAGGACAATGTCTTGGCGGACGCTCTGAGCAGACAGGGGTCTCCATCCCACGAATGGGAACTAGATATGGAAGTGCTGGAACACATCTTCGCGGAATGGGGAACTCCGCGAATAGACCTCTTTGCCACGAGAGAGAACGCCAAATGCCCAAGCTTTGCAAGCAGGCATCACCACTCAGGAACCCTCGGAAATGCATTTTCCATCGCATGGCGCAACGTCTTTGCGTACGCCTTTCCGCCATTTCCACTGATACTCAGGGTTCTCAGGAAGATGAAGTCGGAGCCCTGCACTCTGATTCTAATCGCTCCATTCTGGCCGAGGCAGCACTGGTTCACGGACCTTCACCGCCTCTCTGCCCAGCCACATATTCGCCTGCGTCAACATCCAGCTCTGCTCACAATGTCCCAAGGACAGGTACATCACCCGAATCTGAGCTCTCTAAAATTGTCAGCTTGGCTCCTGAGTACCGGGAATTCAGCCACCTAAACATCCCGCAGGAGTGCAGAGACGTCCTTGCAAAGGCTAGAGCGGACAGCACTAATAAAACTTACTCACTAAAATGGAAGCGGTTTTGCTCTTGGTGTGTGGCAGAAGGCTTGCACCCCTTCCACATCACTCCACAGCAGCTGCTACCATACTTACTACATCTGGCACAATCGGGCCTTGCACACGCATCGATTAAGGTGCATCTGGCGGCGATCTCAAGATTCACCAGGAATTCTAAAGGTCCATCCCTGTGGGCAAACAGACTTATAAAACAGTTCCTTAAAGGTCTCTTCAGGTCCTTCCCACGACCAAGACTGATCCCTCCGTCGTGGCACCTCAATGTGGTCCTTCACCAACTAATGAAGCACCCCTTTGAACCCATCCATAGGGCAGACATCAAATTTATCTCATGGAAAACGGCCCTCCTCCTGGCTTTGACTTCTGCCAGAAGGGTCAGTGAGTTGCAGGCTCTCTCAATTCAAGATCCTTTCATTCAGTTCAGGGAGGACAGAGTCATCTTACGAACTAATCCTCGGTTTATTCCGAAAGTCCCCTCGGACTTCCACCTCAACGAACCAGTGGTACTCAGGTCATTCTTTCCAAATCCTACCACTGTAGCCGAGAAAACTCTACATTCGTTGGATCTGAAGAGATGTCTTAAATTCTACATCGACAAGACAAAACACTTCCGAAAATCATCTCAACTCTTTATTGCCTTTAGTAGACCACGGAAAGGCATGCCCTTATCAAAACAAAGCATTTCAAGGTGGATTTCCTCAGCGATCACCTTTTGCCATGACAAGGCCGGACGACCTTTGGACTCAAGAGTCAAAGCTCATTCGACAAGAGCCATGTCCACGTCTGCGGCACTGTTTGCTGGAGTGCCGGTATTGGGCATCTGCAGAGCGGCGACCTGGAAGTCCCCGCATACCTTCACCAGGCACTATTGCCTGGATACTGAGCTGATGAAGGATGCAGCAGTGGGCCAAGCAGTGCTTCGCCATCTATTCCAGTGAGGTGAGCCTTCTGACATCCCTCCATCCTTTACTGGTATGCACATTCTTTTACTAATATTTACATGACAATGCATTTTGATGGTTTGCAGTCGCGTGATATGTATTATCTACAGACTCATATATGATGTTCCACCAACAATGTGCATAATATATTGCTTGCTACTCTGATTCAGGCATGTGAATCTATGAAAGACACCCAAATACTGGATAAGAAATGCGTTACTTACCTGTAACTGCAGTTATCCAGTATTAGTGTCTTTCATAGATTCACATGCACCCTCCCGCCTCCCCTGGAAGGACTCACCTATCTCTCTAACAAGTTTACGCCTACCTAGCTTGGTGCATACGAAAATCTGAGAGACCTAGGCTCCTGACAGGAAGGTTCTAGAAGGAGGTAGTATCTGATTGGTTGGCTTCTTTACTTTGGTCCTTTTTACAAAAGGACATAGATAGGCCACTAAGGTGGGACCCTTGGGCCTACTCTAGTTTGGTCCTTTTTACAAAAGGACGTAGATAGGCCACTAAGGTGGGATCCTTAGGCCTATTCTTCTCTATGTATGTCTATAGGACATTACTCTTTTTATATACCGGAGGCTCCCGTCTCGATGGAACAATCATCACCAAGACTTTGAGCTGCTGCAACTAGGACTGGGAACCAAGGTCTGCAAGTCTCCATGCATGGATGAGCAGACTTCACTCAGGAAGTCAAGACCATTGAGCCTGGAGCACCAGCCTTCTTCCTGCCTGCCAAGACCAGCGTACCCTGTGGGGAGGAGGAGAGCTCCTGGAGGGGATGTGGCTCAGCATGGATCCCGTCATGTATTATTATTATTTATTTGTGTATTTTGTAAAGCGCGCAGCTGCCCCAACGGGGCGTCCCGGCGCTAATGAATCTGGAAGCAGTGGGCAAATATAAGACAGATTATAGATCAAAAAGCTGGGTTTTGAGGGCCTTACGGAACAGAGATTCAGATGGACAGGCTCGGAGGGACAAAGGGAGCTTATTCCATTGCTGAGAAGCGCAAACTTCAAAAGTTTTCCCTCCTTTTCGGGTTCTCTTAAACCTAGGAGTGACTAGGAGAAACTGGGAGTTTGAGCGCAATAAACTGGCATTATGATAAGGACGTAAGCAAGTTTTAAGATAGACCGGGCCTTTGCCCTGCGTAGCCCTGTAGGCCAATGTCATGGCTTTAAATTGACATCTTTTACTTACGGGCAGCCAGTGCAACTTACGGAGATGCGGGGTAATATGATGTCTGGGAGGAATACCCTCCTCCAAACGAGCTGCCGCATTCTGGACCGTCTGAAGTCTGTTACACAGACCGTCTGTAATGCCTACATACAGTGCATTGGCGTAATCGAGATGGGAGGTTATCAGGGCGTGGACCAATGTTTTTCGACAGTCAGTGGGCAGATAGGTAATGAGTCTTTTTATTGTTCTGATCTTTGCAAAACAGGATCCTGCTACCGTTTGCACCTGGTCTTCAAAGGTAAGCTGGTTATCCCAGCGAACCCCGAGGTTCCGTACTGAGTTTTTTGGTACAGGGGCTTGACTCAAGTCGTCCGGCCACCACAAATTGGATGACAATGGGGATGGTGTGTTAAAAAACAAAACCTCCGTTTTCCCCGCATTAAGCTTAAGGGAATTAGAGTCCATCCATCTTGATATGTTCCTAAGGCATGTTTTCATAAGATCGAAAGCCTTGGCAGTGGGCTCTTTGAAGGTAAAAAGGAGCTGGATATCATCTGCATAGGAAGTGGTGTTAACTCCAGCCTGAGCAACCATTTCAGCCAACGGGGTGAAATAGACATTAAAGAGGAGCGGGCTCAAGGAGGAGCCCTGAGGAACTCCCCACTTAAGTGGTCTGGCAAGGGATGTGTAAAGGGGAGTATAAACCTGCTGAGTGCGTTCTGATAAAAAAAGAAGAGATCCACTTCAGCATAATACCCCCTATTCCCAGAGTAGCCAGTCTTTTCAGCAGGATCTTATAAGAGACGCTGTCGAATGCTGCTGAAAGATCAAGCAGCACCAACACCACCCTCGGTCCCTGATCCAGTGTCCATCTCACAGAGTCGGCTATTTCAATCAGTGCCGACTCCGTGCTGTTACCGGACCGGAAACCGTGCTGAGTCTCATGCAGGAGTCCATTGGCTTCTATATAATTGGCAAGTTGGGAATGAGCCAATTTTTCCAAGACCTTAGCCGGAGCAGGCAGAAGGGAAATCGGTCTATAATTACTTGGATTGTCCGGGTCTGCATTAGGTTTCTTAAGAATAGGTATCAGGGAGGCATGTTTCCATTTGTCAGGAAACTTTCCCGTTTTCAAGGAATCATTCCAGATGGAATTGAGGAAGGGATTGAGAAGTGTTGCTAGTGCCTTATATTGCTTAGCCGGCCAAGGATCATTAGGTGATCCGGATTTACATTTCTGTAATTCAGCAAGAGTGACTTCTTCTGATACGACTTCGAACTCTAAAAGGACGGGAGATAACACGGTCAGAGTATCTTCTTCCTCCCCCTGTTTGGGACTGCTGGTAGTGGGGAAGGAGGCATATATAGTTTCTATTTTTTCCTCAAAATAATCAGAGAGTTTATTACAGAAAGACTGAGTGGCTGGCAGACTCCTATTCATTGCTTGAGGGTCCGTGAAAGATCTAACAATATTGAAGATCTCTCTAGCCCCATTATTGGCTTTATTAATTCTATTGGCCAGGTAGTCCCTTTTGTGTACCACAATTGATCTGCGATACTCCTTTAAGGCAGCTTTATAAATGGATTTGCTCTCAATTGAGTTCTTTTGCCTACAGATTCGTTCGAGAGCTTTACACAATGCTTTTTCCTGACGAAGGGCATCAGAATACCATGGGGCTGATGGTTCTGACCTATAGGTTTTAATAGGCTTCAGTGGGGCAAGTGATTCCGGTTAGCAAAGTGTGAGACGCCCGGTTTGGTTGGGGCCTTTGTGAGTATGTGGGTTGTCTGCCCCTCTCATATCAAGTCTGCAAACCCCGTATGCCAAGTGGGGGCCACCATGAAGTTAGGGCTGTTGCCCTTGTAAAGCTGTAAGCCAGTGACCACCAAATACCAAGTGGGGGCAACATGAAGTTTAGGGCTGTCCGACTGCTCGACCCACGCTAACATTGAGTTATACTTGTCGGCGCGGTGAGGACGCCGAGAAGCAGCAGCTCACTCTGAGGCTCCTGTCGCCTTAACAAATGTAACAGGGGAACAAATACGAAGAAGAAAGCAATTGGGAAAAGCACTTGTCTCTATCTGTTTCACAATGCCGGTAGTTATGAGAAGAAACTGAGAAGAAAACTACCTTTAGCTTTCCCTGACTATCGGGCGGTAATTAGAAGCTGACGAAGGTTGACGGCGGTTATCGGACTTGGCAATCGGGAGTAACGGACTAACGGCTGTGCTTGTGTGCTTGTGTGTTTGTCTGCTACCAATGGTGTGTAGCGGGCTGTGAGCTGGCGAAGCTGCGAGGCAGGCAGGCAAGGAAGCGGAGTTCGCTTATTGACGGATTGACAAAACTTTATGAAACTGTAGGCTGTTCGTGTTGGTGTCTCAGGATTACCATTTCCATTGTGGGAACACAAAGAAGTTGAGAGGACGAATGCTGTGGTCCTACCTTACCAGCGGCTTCCTGCATACAACGAGTTGCACAATTTCTCGGCTGGTCCGGTCTTCTACTCTCGGGCGGTTAGGTCTGTCATTGCAGCGGGGGCAGACCGCTCCGGCCCAGGTCTTGAGAAGGAAGGAGAGAATGGCACCCCCCCAAAAATCCACCGAGATCCACACGGACGGCTAAAGCAGCCGCTACGGAATCCGCAGCCACCTCGCAATTAACCCCCCCCGCCCTCGGCTCTGGCCCCTGCCTTGATCTCGGCCTCTGCCTCAAGAACTCCAGTTATAACTGTGGCGGTAGCGGCAGCAGCTTCACTCCACCAGGCTACAGTGGATACATTGAATCTGCATTCGGGGGCTGCGGAGATAGTCGGAGCGGGTAATCAGCCTTTTCAATTACCTGTTTCTGTTGCAGTAGATACTGTGTCGCCTGGTAAGGAAGATATCAATAGCAGCAACAACAATTCAGACCAGATGATCTCAGTTATACCTGACATTTCTCCCCCCTCCAATTTAAAGGCTCAACCCCCAATGGTGCAAAGGGGCCCTAATACTGTTTCAACCGAGGGGCCACAGGTGGCACATGGGGCATCGTCAGCCGGGGGCGGGTCAGTTAATGATCATGAGGTAGATCGAGTGAAGAAGGGAGATGCTGTTTCGGAGGGTACTTTGGAGGAGGAAACTAGTCTCGAGCCGGTGAATATCCAAAACACACAAGCTAACACACAAGCTTACAGAGAAACCGCTACCTCTTCATTTCCTGGGATGAGGGCCGAGACAGAGGCGGAGGGTGACGAGACAGGCTCTAATGAGGATTACGAGGAGGTGGAGCTGGAGGATGAGAATGAGGACGTGAGCTTGTCAATTCTACACCCGGCTCTCCTCAAGATACTGCTAAATTTCTAGCTAGCCGAAGGGAAAAATCTAAAACTAAAGCTAAGTCAAAGCGCAAGAGGGGGAGAATTGCCTCTTCCGAGGGGCCAACGATCAATACTACAACTACTTTGAAAAAATCATTCCTCACGGAAAAGAGTCCTCTCAGAAAGTGGATACAGGCTAAAGGGCTAGCTAGAAATCCGACCTTGCAGCTATCCGGCACAAGCCTATCGATTCTAGAGTCTCCGCAGAGGCTTCCCGTGGTACCAAGGGTTCTATCTCCTACAGTTACCAACATCAATACTAATATTAATACCACTAACATTGAGAATGGAAATACAAGCCCTTCTCCATCAAATATTGATGTCTCGCTGTCTTCGGTGGCTGCGGTGGCCTCAGTATCTATACTAGACGCTTCGCCCTCTGACTCTACCTTGGCTCCTAACCATCATACAACCACCATTGTAGCCTCATCAAATCATAAAATTTCATCTCCTACAACTACTCCTATGTTACAGGATCCTCTTCCACCGTCCAAACATATATCAACTGATCCAACCTCCGCGCTACCAACACAGCATCGCTACCCTCTTCGGAGACTGCTCTCTCCCCCCATGACATCATTTTGCAAACCCTAACAAATCACTGTCTGGAGGCTCAAGAATATTTCTTACAACTGCGGGAGGACAATAATACATTACAGAATGCATTATCAGAGGTGACTTCAAAACTGAAACTGGGGGGGAGTCACAGGAAATAGAGGAGCTGCAACAGAGAGTGGTACATTTAGAGGAGGACTGTGTCCATACTGAGTCTTCCCTGTGTCAACATGATGCTCAGATTACATCTCTGCAGCTGAAGGTGTAAGACTTAGAAAATCGCCAACCGTGCCAGAATCTGAGACTTTTTGGCATCGCGGAAGGGGTCGAAGGGTCAGATGCGAGGGCTTATCTTGTCACTCTACTATCCAAGGCTTTCCCCGATTTAGCGGATTGGGATTGGGACTCCCAAATCCAGAGAGCTCATCGGCTTCCCTTAGTCCAAAGGAATAAAGAAAGCAAATTCCCTAGACCTTTTCATATTTATTTTGGTAATTTTCTTTTGAGGCAAGCAGTCTCCCTGAAGGCATGCCCCAACTCCCCGGTCACTACGAAGAACCTGTCCTTTTTTGTACGGTCAGATTTGAGCAAACCCACCGTAGATAGGAGGTGGAAGTTAAGGAAGCTTATAGATCCTTTTAAATCGAAAGGGGTGCAAGTGTTCTTACAAGAACCGGCCCGTCTAAAGGTAATTAAGGGAGGCCACACTTATTTTTTCATGGATGAGAAGGAGGCAGAGACCTTGCTATCACAACTAGGCTAATGTCCGAATCGCTTTTCTTTACCTGCATAGCATATATATTGTTCTTATGAAACTTTATGAATTTTCTATTCTCCGTCTCTTCTATATTTTTTTTCCTGTTTTCCCAGTGTTTATCTTCTTGAAAAGTAGTAAGGCGGCAGGTAGCTCTCATGACTGCTGCTCTCCTTAGCTGCCTCTACAGCCGCAGCAGGTTGAAGGGGGTGTTTTCTCTCCAGATGGAGAGTAAGACAGGGGGGAGGGTGGGCGGGCCTGGTTACCCTGGGGAGAGTCGGGCTTCATGAGGTAAACTTTTTATGGAACATGTTGGGAAGAAGACACGTTTGTCTATGTAATGGACAGAATGGTAGAATGATTCCAATTTACGTTTTGAAATGTATAAATTAAAATGCCTGGCTTGGAATGTTGCGGGGTTAAACAGTAAGAATAAAAGACAACTTGTCTCGGAAGAGCTTAGATTATAAGACCCACATTTTATTTTTTATCTGAGACACACATTGCTTTTAAAGATAGGAAGCTACTTAGCCAACTCGGTTATGGAGTGATAATTAGCTCTATGCTACAAGTATCAAACAGAGGAGTTGCTATTCTCAAGGATAGACATATCTGAACAGAAACGCTTAGAACTACCTCAGATACAAACAGCCGCTGGGCTATTGCTCAAATATCTATAGGAAACTACAAATATGTACTCTGTGTAATCTATGGGTCTAATAGCGATGAAGATTACGTCTATGATCAATTAAACACAGAGCTTTTGGGGTGGGAAGGGGAATTACTCCTGAGGGGGGATTTCAATTGTATCATGGAATATCGGCTAGACACCACCAGACAGGGCGCTTTTCAGCGCATGCGTAAAGTCCATGCAGCTATTCTGGAAATTGGCCGATTACATAATATCAGGGATATTTGGCGCTCTCTCTACCCAAAGATCCCCGGTTATACATACTACTCAGCCCCACACAAATTATGTTCTCGTATAGATATGGCTTGGGCCTCTACCATTATACTATCTACAAGCTCTATGGAGATTTGTCCTCGTGTTACCTCGGACCACAACCCAATCCTATTAACTTTTAATAATTTACAAGCTCCAGTAGGCCCAAGAATGTTTTCGTTTCCTCGGTACATATTATCAGATCTGGTATTCATAATACGAGTTAAGCAACATATTTCCGAATTTATTCAATTTAATCTCAACTCAACTTCATGCATAATTGTCTGGGACGCCTGCAAGGCCAGCATTAGAGGGTTTACCCAACAATATATTCTCAGACAAAACTCTGAACACCGTAAGGCTAATACTATACTAATCTCTAATATCTCAGCACAATAGTCGCTCTTAGCAGATGCCGTTCGAACTGGCTCTTCTAAAATTGATGAGATTGGGTTGGTATTGGGACGGCTAAAAGCTCATCTGAAAACAACTCTCATTGAAAAGAGCAGCGCCAAACTGCATAAATTAAAAATCACTCACTATGAAGGAGGAGATAAAATAGGAAAAATACTGGCCCACAAAGTTGCGGAGGATAGGGCTCATACCATGATTAAAAGTATTAGGGACTCTAACAACATTACACTCGCCCAGCCAGCACAGATACTCACACTTTTCGTGGAATTTTATAATCTTCTATATACCCCTGAGAATAAACCCAATGCCGGAAAGATTCAAGATTACTTGGAAACCAACATTAGAGAGAAACATAACTTACCAGGGCTAGATCAACTATCGGAGGAGATCACTATTTCAGAGATCAGACAAGCTATTTCCTCACTACCGTTGGGGAAGGCAGCCGGTGAAGATACCATCCCAGTCGAACTTTATAAACTATGCACTGAAGAACTGATCCCTCTTTTCTTGCAAGTGATTCAATTCATAGGGGAAAACGGGAAGGCCCCCAGCTCCTGGAATACTGCGAAAATTGTTTTTTTCCTCAAAAAAGGCAAACCGGCAGACGAGTGTGGGTCTTACAGACCCATTTCTCTGATTAACACCGACGCCAAGGTCTTTGCAAAAATTCTTGCTAATCGATTAGCACCATATATCCCAAAAATAGTAAATCCTCAACAGCACAGATTTGTCATAGGCAGAGACACCACGGCACATATAAACACAGCCATAACTGCCCTTGATATAGCTGAGACGGAGTCCGTCCCACTCGGTATGATCTTACTAGATGCCGAGAAGGCTTTCGACCGAGGGGGATGGGACTACCTTTGGTCAACTCTGTATTTCATGGGATTTTTTTTTTCCGTCAGCTGGATAAGAGCACTATATGATGGACCCATGGCGAGTATCAGCTATGCGGGGCTGACTTCTTCCGTCTTTTCCATTTTTCGCGGTACTCGGCAGGGGTGTCCCTTATCGCCCCTGCTCTTTGCCTTATCAATGGAACCTTTCTTATCTGCCCTTCAGCTACAACCCTGTATTACACCGTTTAGACATGACCCTCTCTCATTGAAAATTACCGCATATGCAGAAGATATCGCCATCTATTCCACGGATGTATCCCAGGCATTAGAGGGTATTACCATTGAAGCTAACAGATTTGGTGCTGTCTCAGGGTACACATTAAATATCAATAAAACACAAATAGTAGTAGTAAATTACAAACCACAAGAAAGTATTACCGGAATATGTGAGGTTGCTAATTATCTGGGGGTCAAAATATCGTCTAAAATCAGTGACATTATCCACGTAATCTACGATGCTCTATTAAAATCTACAGCTTTGTCACTGAAAAAATGGCACAAACTCCCCTTAAACATCATAAGCAGAATAAACTTGATCAAAATGAAAGTGCTTCCCAAATTTCTTTATTTATTTCGTTCTATACCCCTAGCACTCCCAAATTCTTTCTTTAAGAAGTTAGATGGTCTGTTTAGTAGTTTCATTTTGGGGATACAAAAAGGTTCGTAGGTCATTGACGTTATTAAAAGGGACCGCAGAGGCAGGGGGACTTAACTTTCCAGACTTTAAACTATACTACTGGTCTACCTTTATAGGTCGGCTGCGTTCCCTTCTTAACTTTGAAACTCAATTTTTTTTTCACATTCTTATGCTCAACTCCGACTCCAGAATGTTTTTGTTAAGATTAAACAACCCAAATTACTACAAAAGAGTCAAATTTAAGACGGCCAGAGATTCTGCAAAAATCTGGTTCAATATTCTGTCTTTTTGCCACACTTCTTTTTTTCATTCCAGACTGCAATTGTGGGGAAATCCGGGTCTTCCCGGGATCTTCAATGATGGCAGGGCAAATAAATGGTCCGCTCATGGAATTAGAACATTGGGGGATCTCTATTGGGCTGAAGGTTTCTTAGACTTCGGGGCACTCCAGAATCTATTTAAACTTACAGACTCAATGAGGTTTCAATATATTCAAATCCACGACTTTTTAATACGTAAAATGAAAATCTCAGAAACTCTTGACTCTGACATATGGGACTGCTTTTACTCAACCAAGATCAAGTCTTTAATAAGTAAAAGCTATAACTGTTTAAACACCTACAAGACAGGCGACTGCTCTAAATTATCTGAGAAATGGAGTTTGAAGATGGGGTGCAACGTAACATCTAATCAGATTGCTCACTCTCTCTCCAACCTAAACAACCTTGTTCGTTCGTCAAGTTTAAGGCTGCAACAGTTTAAAACCACCTGTTTGCTCTATCACACTCCCAAAGTAATCTCTAAATGGTCTATCAATCCTGCTTATAGTGATCGTACTAAATGCCCCAAGTGCGACCTTGACGGCGCTGACCAGGAACACATGTTTATTTCTTGCCCTGTGCTAAAGGAGTTTTGGTCAGCATTAGACAAGGTTCTGAAAATGAAACTTTGTAAGCCACAGCTATTGTCGGCTCCATTGATTTTATTAGACATTCATTCTTTCTCTTCTTTAGTGCAAAATCTAGTCACTATATTAATGTCCTGCGCCAAATTAACTATTGCTCGAGCATGGATTTCCCCTCAGCCCCCTCACGTTCTGGAATGGTGGTCGCTTGTCAATGAAATACACTCCATGGAGGCTGCTCTGACCAAGTTCAGAAGAGCACGATCATTAAGGAAATTTGAAAGGATATGGGGAAACTTTTTCTGAATGTTATACTAAATTTATTCATATGATAATTGTTTTATTTTGTCAGGATTGTTATTTCCGTTCCCCTGTCACTGTAATAGCTTCTTTTTCCATCTGGTTGTTTCTGTTGTCTACGAACCGATCCATTCTACCATAACTTTGTTATCGTCTTCCTCCCTCTGATTGTTCTGTATTTGCATTGTGTTTCCATTATTGTGCTGTTAATAAAAAATAAAAAAAATAAAAAATAAAATGAGTTATACTTGTCCAGCTGTTTGGGACACCTAGAACATCGTGCCCTGGAACAGCAGGAGTTAAATGCCACAACCCCCGTGGTTGGACCCAGTAGCCCCTCCCTGCCACATAGCCCTCTGAAGGGGGTTCTACACTTGGACATGCTCATTAGGCCCTTCTTTTTACTTATTGGAAATTGTGAGGTAGACCATAGGAAGTATGTGTTAGGAAAGACAGGGTTTGTTTAGTTGAACAGACAAAATTATTTTAAAAAGAATTAACTTTCTACACTCCATAAGGTCAGGTGCCACTATGAGGTGTGACTAGAAGCATGGCAGGACTCTGAAAGGAACCTCCTCATAAGAGGAAGTGAGAACCACTCATAGATTTACTCTTGAGGCGACTGCCATTTTATTCAAAGCTGGTGGCAAGGCATTCACAACAGGCATTAAAATGTGAAATCGGGACATGCTCCCTCCCAAGAATATTCAATGTTCAGGTCTGGACGCTTACGCGTAACCCAGCCCAAGTCTTCAGCTGCCTGATATGAGGGTGACTCTTTCAAGAAGCCATAATGGTTGGCAAGCGCCCTCAAGAAGCTGCTTCCTTCCGGGAGGAAAAAACGAAAGGTGTAAAAAAAAATATTGAAAAAAACTATTTTCTGAGCGAAGATAGAGGATTGAAGAAAACCAGGAAATCGGAATCTGATAGTGGAATTCTTGAGGACTGAGGAGTCCGGATCAGCAAGTGGAGGGAGTGATGAAACAAGAAAAGAACACAGCTTTGTTGTAACTCACCTTCCAACCTACTGAATCCATTAGATATTGAAAAGGAAATAACATCAAACATTACACATCAGAAAAAAAAAAAAGTTGGGAGAATAAGACACAGCCATGATGGAAAAGGGAAAGCAACAGGAACGAAAACATTATCCAGACTAGCTGCAGAGCAACTTTAAAGGGAGCTACAAACCCTCTGGCAGGCCTTCAGGCCTTATAAAAAAATACATTTCTGAGCTTTCTTAGAGCTGTAGTCATTGTGCAGAGGTGCTGGGTTAGTTTAATATTCATAACTTTAGAGTCCCTTTTGACTGCCAAGTCTACCTATGCTAGGTTATTTGTATGTTCTCTATGCACATAGATACTCTGACTCAAGTTCACCGCTGTAAAAGTCAAGAGGTACATTTTGCTTGTTGGTATCATTCCCTTTCATAGTACTGAGTAGCAGTAGTCATGCAACTATTCCGCATATGTGACCTCTGCCCCATTCTTCAGTCTACACTCACAAACGTATATCTGCCTAAAGCAGTCAGTGTTCACTCATACCCACCTCCACTGTATCACTGCATACTCCTAAAGACCTCAACTTCAATACGTTTTTCTGCTAATCTGGACATACTGAAACTGGTTCTGCCACTGCTTTGGAATAAAAGGACGTAGGTGCCGCCATTGGTTTTCAGGTGGTCTTTATCAAGCTTTTCAATGTGAGACTTTTCCGTGTAGTTGTATTTTTGCATCCAGAAGCGCTGGAGGACTGCTCTCAGGGAGGGTGATTTGTGCAAGATTTATATCCTCAAAGAAGCTGTGAATTATGGTCTTTCCTGAACCAAATCCATTACTTCAGAGGCTTTTTTAATTGGCTGATCTTTTTTCTGGTGTTGTAGACAACATGAGACGAATAGGGCATCCGCAATGGCAACCAACTTGAATGAAGCCTTTGACAATTGCTGGTTGATTTCTTTTCAGCACATGTTCCTTTTTTAAGAAATGCTGTGTTAAGAAAGACATTTCATTGATTATTCTTCACACCTTTTGTTGCGCCTCCCTACAACCAAGAAGCTTATGAATTTGTGTAGATGATTTTGCCCACCCCCTATGTTTTGGCATTGCTAATGTTACTCCTGACTGACGCATATGGTTCTTGCTTCATCCCTTACATTTGTAAGGACTCATGTGGTACTGATAGAGATCGCAGGTCACCCGACCAATAATTTCACCACTTAGGTTTCGGGCCCATATACTTTAATTCACCATCTACATTGATCAGATGACCTTACAATCTACTACCAATATCCATGAGTCCTTTCGATTGTTTCTAGTGTACCCGACTTACCATCCACCGTTACGGGTACCTATGACCACAATGGATCAGGGAGCTAGCTGTAAAGGAAGGGCAGGAAAAATACAAACCCAACTTCATAAACTTTTGATATTCATCAAATGACCACGGACAACTGGGAAGTTTTAAGATTTTTATCTTAGTAATCAGTTTCTGAGAGCATTAGGCTTACAGTTAAAAGGCAGTCAATAATCAAGATAACAAAAAAGCATATAACCATAAAGGAAACAATGTAAGGGCAATCATTTAGGTTTCTAAAATAGTGAGACAGGGATCACGCTAAACTGAGTTACAGTGAAACTCAAAGATAGACATCTATAAATGGACAAGCTTATGCATGTACAAAACGTATACTATGGGAACGTACTTCATAAATCTGAATTGAAATTAGAAATCCTATAAAGTCAGTTTGTAGGAGAAATTGTAAACCACATTTATAATTCATAGACAGTGTGGAAAGAATATCCTCTAAAAGGTAGGGTAACATAGGAACATGCTATGGAAAAATAATGCAATGACTTTCATATAGTAGACTGCGGAAAGCATGGAAAATTAACGTATGCAAAGGTATGTCTTTATTGAAGCAAAGACAGAAAATAGAAAGGTGCCGTATAGAGTTTTCTCAGCAATATATTTACCTAGAACGGTGTGCAAACCAACCCTGGCCACGGGTCAGTTAAGGACAGGAAATACTCCAAGGAAGGACAGTCATCAATGGGACAGCAGGTGCAGAATGGACACCCCAGGACCGGACAGGAAAACCAGATTAGGATCAGGACAGGACCACCAGGACACGACCAGCACCCGCAGTACGGAAGCAACGCCTGCGCTCCACCCTCTCTGCAGCTATCGATCAGAACCCCGATTGGGTTAGCGAACTCCCCAGCAAAGTGCTCCGCCAGCACTTAAGGTTTAGTAAAACCTTAGTCTATGGTCAAAATCGGACAGAGTGCTCCGCAGCGCTCTGTATTCAGTCACCTATTGAGTGCGTTGGGTCAGTGACAGGTCAGGTATTCGGACAAGTCGGACAAATTCCCTAGGTGAACCTAGGCTAGTTATACTGTTTTCGGGTCAGTGTACCACCCCCCAATGTTGCAAAGTGCCAGAATCCCCAATTTCGATAGGTCCTAAGGTAGGATGGGTTAACACACCAATCAGAACAGGCTTTTCCAAGCCCTAATCTACATTCTAGGGTACCGCCTAGCATGTTTGGGGTTCCCATGAGAAGTCGCACAGAATACAATGAAAAGAAATACATTTGTTTCTAATGTAACACATTTCAGTTTCTCCGGCTGGGTGAAGGTGCATCTTCCCAGGCACATCTTGGCTGCTACTACTGGTTGGCAGTCATTCAAATGCCGCTGGCCGGATTTCTGTCATGCGTGGTAGAGCGCTCCAGTATGGACACCCGTACATCCCATCAACCCTCCATATCGTGGTACATGAAAAGTAAGCGAAAACAAATTAAAACATAGAAATGAATGAGTGTACCATATCATGAGTTACTACTTCATATTTCTTACTTATAAAAAATATACTATGCAATTAAGGGTAAGTGCAACAGACAATAACACAAGAGCAGCGGTGCGAGCTTCACCACGTTATTACACAAGCAGCCATCTTGAGGCTTTTACGCATGCGCACCCTTTCCCTCCAGAACTGCTATTACGTCACGTCACGTGAGTATGACTAACGCATGCGCAGAAGCAAATCCAAAGCGGCGGCCATGTTAAAAGACGAGGGTTACTCGTATTAGTAAAACACATAGGCAAGCGTCACTAATATACACGCAAATCAAAATACAGGGAATTAGTAAAACGTACACATTGTATTATAGGATTATAACAGATTCGAGGTTCTTGACTCGAGCAAGTCGCGATGCGAAATCTTGCTCTATCAATCCCCTCTTTGATGATATTTACTATCATCACAAAATAACGGAACCAGATGCCAACTTTTCTTTCACACCTTGTACAACTCTATCTCTTCCAATAGGCGATTCAATTTTTCTTTCGCATCTTTGGTAGGGTGAGAATTTTTCACCCTTTTGTAAATCTGATTATTCATTTCTTCCAATTCGAGTTCATCCACACTTCTTTTCACACCTCTCGCATTCACTGGGTACTTCTTTGTGTGTTTGCGACATTTGCAACAGACGAATATGAGAAATAGGATAAAACCTATCACTCCAATTGGCATCAGTACCTTAAACAATAAGCTTTTACCTAAGCTAGCAAACCAATAACCTACATTGGAGAGACCATCAACCCGTCTCTTCCAGGCACTATCAACTTCGAGTGGTTTGAGTTCCTTTTCCAAATTCGTAATGTTTTTCCCATATTTTTTGATCTGTACACTTTTGTCCGGAATGTAAGTGCAACAATGTTGCGCCTTCAGCATCCGGCAGACTCCGCCCTCTTTTGCTAATAAGGTATCAAGCGCAAGTCTGTTCTGCAAAACCATTGATCTGATCGCAACCATTTCGGTATTGACCAATAGAAATCCATGAGCTGTGTCGGTAGACAACACATCCACTATTGTGGATAATTTGCAAATTCTGTGAGTGTTCAGAACCACTCCCACTCCAGGTATCAGTGCACTAAAAATACTACCCATTATTTCACCTACACTTTCTCTTTTGCTACGCACTAAGCCATTAGTGTTTTCATTGCTTCCAGCAATTTCATTCACATGGTATATTTTCGGGAAAACAATGCCAAAGTAGCAGCTTCCATACCAGTGATCCGGCAATTTGAAACAAGCCTTGTTTCCACATATATAATAAATTCCGGGAAACACAGGTTCTGACCCATTTTTGAAACCCCATCCTCCAATTACCTTGTAATTGTGTTCACATTGACTGGAACCAATGAAAATGTTATTATAATAACTAGTCTTCTCGCGATGAAGACAGAGTTTCCCTTTCCTTTCGAAATCCAGCAACAAAGCAGGACCACTCCCACCATCTGAGGTGCTTTCCATGTTCTCAGCCCATTTAGGAGTTTTCTGTCTCTTATCATTTGCCTTTCTTTGGAAACTCTCCCTTCTTTTCTCTGCCATGTTTAGAAACATTTTCAAGTTGTCCCTGTGTGCGTCATTTAGGTCTATGGTACCTATAGTCAGAAAGTATTCTCCCATGTAACGTGTAACGTCACTTTTAGTATGTACAGGATTCAGATTTCCACGTATGGGAAGTTCAGAAAATATCACGTCATTGTTAGAGTAATAGTACTGTAACGGTCCTCTTTTATAAAACAAACTAGCTAAAATGCTACAGGAAATTCCATATGTCAAGGGTAGGTGATGATAAGTCACGCCTTCAGCTACAGAAGTAGGTAGCTTCAGCAGTCTTCTATCTCCATAGTTTCTACATAATGTACTAACAAGTTTGCAAAAACATTTAAATGAGTCTGGTTCTTAACTCCGTGGTAATGTAGTCCTTCCTCATCTGGTGCTTCTAAGTCTTGTTTCGTTTGTCTGAGTGCTTTCTCACGTCTTTCTACACTTCGTGTTGTCAGTTCTTCAGTGTCAGTAGTCTGAGTAGGGTCAATATTAGTATTTTTGCTTACCATAAAAGAAATAAAAACTGTTAGTCCTATCCAAACTATTATTACTATAGCTACACTACATATACACACTTTGCAGCATGTTTTGCAACAACTGCGTTTAGGCCTTCCATTCACTCTTGAATCAGACATTTTGCTCAGAAGAAGTTTACAACCCCTCTTTGTAACTTTACACAGGTGGCTTACTCTGTGCAATTTCAGGTGAGTTCGTCTTCTTCGGCAGACAGATCAGCAATTTGTTCTTCGTCACTTTCGTCAGAGATATCAAGATCCTCAAATTTTTCCAAAATCAGGTATGTCCATTCAGGATCTTGGTATTTTTCGTTCAGTCTTTTTATTCAATCACTCCTTCTTTTGGAACTTTCTCCAGCTTGCTCTGCTATTCGTAGACTTTTCCTTCTGTCAGCAAGTTTCTCTTCTACTGTTTTTATTCTCAGTCTCAGTCTCTTAATATATCTTGGTTCGATATTTTTCTTTTTCTTGAGTCTTTTGGCTGGCACTGTGATTTGGCTTTCTACCAACGCTCTTTTATTTTCGTTTGTTTGTGGCACTTCTGTTTCTGTCTCTTCCCTTCTTGTCTGACTAGTCCCAGGTCTTATATCTATTTCTTCTGCCTGGTTACTAAGCTGGCCTGGTTCAGGTGAATTTTGGTTTTGGCTTTCGAATGTCTCTGTTTCTGTGTCCTGAACACGTTCTTCTAATTCTATCTGATCCTGTTCAAGCACTTCGATCCCTTGATTTTCTTCTGCTCGAACTTTTACACCAGTTCTAATCTGTCCCTTTTCGATTTCAGGAGTTAGTGGAGGTGTGTCAATCACCTGTTCTGTCCCTGTCTGACCTTCCTCTTCGTCCTCAGACTTGACGTGAATCTCAATAATCTGAGGGTCTTCGCCTGTGCCTGTCTTGTCCTCTCTATTCCACTCTCTATCTTCGTAGTTTCTCTCTCTTGTTCTGATTGGGTCTTCAGTGAGATCTATTATGGGTATCCAATCATCTTGGCTGGTGCTCGGCTGTTCGTCATCAGCTACTTCAGGACCGACGTCTGCAGACCCCTCAGCTGGACAACCTTCAGCTCCAGGTTCCTCGTCAGGTATCACCTTCTGTGTATGGCTGGCATGGATCCACTTGGGAACGCCTGCACACTTCACTGCTGTCGTGGTCAGCAGTATTATCTGGCGCTTTTCTCCCCACCTCGGTGCAAGGCAACTCGAACGAGTATGCTTCTTGATCCTAACCCAGTCACCAGGAACCAACTTGTGAACTGGAGTTGTCGGGTTGGCGACGGCGTCTTCCCCAATCTGGCGAGAGATAGAACGCACTTGGTCACCCAGTTGCTTGCAGTACTCAAGTACCAAATCATCAGTAATGCTTAACAGTTTGTATCCTGGTACCCATGCTTGTCTCATCACTCTTCCCATCAGGATTTCATGGGGGCTCAGGCCTGTTTTCCGGTCTGGAATACTTCTGAGTCCCATCAGAACAAGAGGCAAGGCAGTTATCCAGTTCATACCAGTAGAGTCACACATTTTTGCCAACCTCGATTTTATAGTACCATTTACTTGCTCTACTACTCCAGAAGCCTCTGGACGATGTGCACAGTGCAGCTTTTGTGTGATTCCAAATGCTTTACAGAGCTGATCGATTACCTCATTCTGAAAATGTCCGCCTCTATCTGATTCAATAGTGACTGGAACCCCGAACCTAGGTATCAATTCTCGTAGTAACAATTTGGCTACAGTTATGGCGTCACTCTGTTTGGCAGGGTAAGCTTCCACCCATTTTGAAAACAGGCAGACAATGACAAGGACATATCTTTTTCCCTCACAACGAGGCATGGTGATGAAGTCAATCTGAATTCTTACAAAGGGACCTCCTGATTTTCCAATTTCCCCCAGTTCAACTACTGTTCTTTTCCCAGCGTTGAACTGTTGGCATGTCAAGCACCTCTGGCAGAGTGATTCCGCTACCTGCCTGAATTTCGGATTATACCAGGTTTGTTGAAACACCAAAACCATGGCATCCCTACCAGTGTGTGAATTTCCATGTTTCAATCTAGCCATAGAGACAAGCAGGTGCCTAGGTAACACAGGCATACCATTTGGGCCCACAATGACACCATCCTCACTTCTTGGTCGACAACCAAGTTTCCTCCACTTCTCTTTCTCTTCCGATGGCACAGCATGCTGCCACTCTCTCACCTCATCCCAGGTAGGCACTTCTTCAAACACCATAAGTTGGCAGCTGTTTCCAGTCCCTCCCAGTTTGATATTTATTGACATGCGATCCCTAGCACACTGTTTTGCCACTTGATCAGCAAAATCATTTCCCAAAGATACAGCGTCAAGGCCTTTTTTATGGGCAACACATTTGACCACTGCTAATTCTTTTGGTAACTGGATTGCCTCCAGTAAATCTTGTACAACCCTTCCATTTCGAATGGGGGTACCTGATGAAGTCAGGAATTCTCTTTGGAGCCATAATTGGCCAAAGTCATGCACCACCCCATAACAGTACTGGCTATCAGTATACACTGTTATTCTTTTGTCTTTTCCCAATTTACAAGCTCTTATCAAGGCAATCAATTCGGCTACTTGTGCAGACTTTATTCCAAATAAACATGATGCTTCTTTAATTTTGTCTAATGCGACCACAGCATATGCAGCACTTAGGCCCACCAGTTCGTGTCTCATACATGAGCCATCCACAAACCATTCCTCATCATGTACAGGCAAGGGTGTTTCTTTAATGTCTGGGCGGGGTTTAGTACTGAATTCTGTCAGGTTAATGCAGTCATGCTCGTTTTCTCCCCCATCTTCTATAATCATTGAGTCAGTGAGTAGGGTGGCTGGGTTCAAGATATTACACCGAGTAATGACTACATTTGCAGCACCCACGAGAATCCTCTCGTATTTAGTCAGCCGACTAGGGGTGAGATACTGAGTCTTAGTTCGGGTCAGTAAAATCACAACTGCATGTGGAACATACACAGTTACAGGATGTCCCATAACAATGGATTCACTCTGTTCTAAACTTGTGCAGGTTGCCGCTACTGCTTTCAAACACCCAGGTAATCCAGCAGCTACTGGATCCAAAGTGGCTGAGAAATATGCCACTGGACGTCTAGTCAACCCATGCTCCTGAGTTAAGACCGACAATGCACAATTGTCTCGTGTGTCACAGAATAGGGCAAACTCTTTAGAATAGTCAGGCATCCCTAAAGCAGGGGCTGTACACAGACAATCTCGTAATTTAGTGAATGCTGTTAAGCTTTCATCATCCCATTCCACTGGGTCCTCTGCTCCTTTCTTTGTCATCTTTATCAAAGGCTTGGCTAGGACTGCGAATCCCACAATCAATTGCCTGCAGTAACCTACAACTCCAAGGAACATTCTGACTTCTTTCTGAGTACGGGGTAACTGCATCTTTTGAATTATTCTGACTCTCTCTGAGGTGACTTTTCTGATTCCCTTTTCTATCTGGTGCCCCAGATATTTCACCGATTTTGAACAGAACTGGAATTTTTCGGGGGCCACTTTATGTCCCCTTTCACCTAGGTGATTCAGTAGGGCAATGGTGTCAATCACACAATCCCTATGACTTTTAGACGCCACCAAGAGGTCGTCAATATTTTGCACCAGCACAGAATTTCCAGGTAAGACTAAAGATTCAAGGCATTTTTTTAGGATCTGATTAAAGATAGAGGGGCTTTCTGTGTACCCCTGGGGGACACGATTCCAAACATACACGTGACTGTTGAAAGCAAATGAGAAAAGAAATTTGCTGTCTGCATGCAATGGGATCGAAAAGAATGCGTGACATAGGTCTATCACAGTGAACCACTCAGCATCCCAAGGAATCTGATACAGGATCACTGCGGGGTTCGGGACAATAGGACAGCAAGGAACAACGATCTTGTTTACCTTTCTCAGGTCCTACACTACTCTGTACTTGCCACTAGGTTTCTTGATTCCAATTATGGGGGAATTACACGGGCTGCTCATCACTTCTTGTATGATGTTTGCTTCTAGCAATTTCTGTATTTCAATGGCAACTCCTGCTCTTACTTCGGCACTCATTTTGTATGGTTTGGTATTGTGATAAACTGCATTTTCTTTCATGGCTATTTGTATGGGATCTACATTTGCCATTAATCCTACATCATTTCCAGTAAAGTCCCATACTTCTGGTTTCACTGTCTGTTGAAGTTCTTCAGGTAAGTCTTGTATAGTCATTCGTTTAATTTCTGAGTCAGGTCTGATTAACATTAATTTGTAGATGCCATCTTCGTCTGGGGTCTGAATTTCGACGCCCTTTGGTGTGCAAAAGATAGTACAGTTCATTTTGCACAACAAATCACGTCCCAGTAAGTTTACTGGACTGGTATCACAAACGACAAATCTATGCATTTCTTTAAAGTTCCCTATTGTGATCTCCATGGGCTCAGTAACTGGGGTACTAATCAATTGATTAGATACACCTACTACCTGGATTGCTTCTCCCGAGAGGGGCAGGTTTGGAACGTCCGCTGTTCTCACAGTAGAACGGGTAGCACCAGTGTCCAATAGAAAGGTGACATCATTTCCATCAACCTTTCCTTCAATGTATGGCCCTGACTGGTCTACCGGCAAGGAGGCGCCAAGTACACACTCCTTGTCCTCCCCTCTCAGGCCCCGTCAGTACTGGTCGTCACAGACAAAAGTGTCATTTAACAAATACTGCGAAGTTGCTGCATTTCTGTTCTCATTGCCTCCCCAGATCTCTACGTCGTCACCCTGCGGTGATTTTCCCTTAAAATTAGGTTTTGGCGCTCGAGGCAATTTTACCTGCTGCTGGGTCTTTCTTGGCTTTTCATTCTGCGTCTGTGGAATTAAATCAGGGGTTTGGGTATTATCATGCTGTAAATACGGACACTCGTCTCGCCAATGTCCAATTTCTCCGCACTGGTGGCAGGGAAATTTCTTTTTAGCTTCCTCTCTGCTCATTTTTGCTCGGGGCTTTCCCCCACCCCCAGGGCCTTGGTTCTGAGTAGTCTTATTTAATTTATTCAATTGCTTTTCCTGCTATTCAGCTAATTTTACCTGTGCCCACAAGACTTTCTCCTTCAAAGCCTTTCGCTTTTCTGCCATCTCGTCCTCACAGTACTTTGCGTACCGTAGGACCTCATCCATTTTCTTAGACTGCCAACAGATTTTGTTGTCTTTTATCCACTGACACATTTCGGGTCTTAAACCGTTTACAAACCTGTAAATAAAATGGGTCATGTCCTTCATCTCGATATTATCTATGCCATTGTATGTTTTGAACACCTGCAACAGTCTTTCATAAAAGGAGTGTACAGTTTCATCCCTTTCCTGCGTGGTTCTATCTATCTTGGTCCAATCAGTTTCTTTTGCAGGCACTTTTCCCTTGAGGTGCAATATTACCTGGTCATATTTTTTCATCACTTCATTAGAGGGTGCGCCTGTGACAGGGTCCCTCGGGTATTCCTCACTCAGCCAAGCTATGGCTATTTTACACTCGGTCCATAGATTTACCGGGACCACAATGTCAAAGAACCCATCCAGGTCCTTCCATAAGCATTTCTGCACTTTTACAAATCTTTCCACCTGCCTGTACCAATCCACAGGCTTCTCTCGTAATTTCGGGAAGTCATTGGTAAAGGACACAATATCCTGTCTGGACCACGGAACGTGCACGTATTTTCCACCTGGCACTTCACGCATAGGGTATAACTGCTCTGGCTTGTCAGCTTCCTTTAGAACGAATTCGGGAGTTACTTGTTTAGACCTGGCCTCATCTTTTTTCTTGGCCCATCTGGCTTTCCATCTTTCTACATCTCCCCATTTCTGCAACACTGTCAATAATTCTTTGACCTGTGCCTTCTTTCCTGACACATTCAGGTTTTCCAAATCTTTGTCAGAAAAATCTGCTCTGTACGGTTTCTGCAAAGGTTTCGATTTTGAAATATCTATTCCCATGCTAGCTGCAGTGTCTGTCAACTTTTCATGAAGTACTCGGGCATTTCAGGTAAGACTTTTGCAAATAAACAGCAGCTCTTCCTCAGAATAGGTATTTAGTCTGTCTAATCCTACATTTCCTGCCATTAGTTCTTCTATTTCTACTCTCAATTTGTAGAGATCCAAAGGTTTCGTCTGCGGGGTTTGTTTTTCCAATTCTTGACTCCATCTTTCGATTTCCTCAGGTGTAACTAGAGTGACACTTTTAGTACCCGAAGTCAATTCCATTTGAATCTCCCTCGTATTGAAAGGATTATGTCTTTTCTGCATCCTTTTCCCTGTATTTCTAATGGGCAGATCCAGTAGCGAGACCTCAGACTCGCATTCACTTGTCTAGTCATCTACAATTAAGGGTTCTGGTCTTGGCTGTGCTATGACCGGGGTAATGACTGGAGGTTTTGGACTCTCTTGCCGGTCCCCATACAACGGAACCACGGGTCCGATAGTTACTGGGATTGTCAAGGCTTCAGGACTGGTATTTACCTGGGAGATTTTTTGAATTATCTCAGCTCTCTGTTTTGCTAGAACCTCTCGCTCCTTTTCTTCCAATAATCTCTCTAAGGATTTGTCATGTAACACCTGCGGGGTCAGAGTGGGAGCATAACTCGAGGCAGTGGGATGTGTCTCACTTGGTCCTTCACCATAATTAGGTCTTGGGAACAAACTTCCTGTGCCTAGGGATCTTGGTTCCTCTTCATATAGAGGTTGTAAGAATGGCATTCCTGAACCTGATGGTATTGCCTCACCTTCGTAGGGAGGTCTAGAGCAAAAGTCTCTTTCACAGGAGTATCTTGCATCCCCACTAGCTGGTATTCTTGGATAAATATGTCTTGTATCTACGGGACCTAAACTCTCGGTATAGGGAGGTATGAGGCAACCCCCTCCTACACTGGCAGATCTGGCCTCATCCTGGAGATGAAGTCTTCGAGAATTATCCCCTTCACTGCAAGGTCGGTGTCCTTCATTATAAGGAGGTGGACTTCTTATAAACATATCATCTAACAGTTCATCATCCGACTCTCCAATGGGCATCCAATGTTTACATTTTTCCGTTTTCTTCTCCCCCCCAGGAGGACCACCCGCTGGCATCATTGGAAAAAGTCCCTCTACAATCATATTTTGTCTCCACTGTTTAATCTTTTTGGCTCGGGCTTCCTGCTTCAATTTTGGATAAAATTTAGTTAACCCTTTATCCATTCGGGGCTTATCCCTTTCAAAAGCCTCAATCTCCCATTCCTCTAGTGCTTCGTACTGCGTTAATCTAGGTCTGGGATGTAAATCATTCATTCGGGTTCTCAAATTGAATAGAATCCTGCTGTTAAATGTTCCTTCTAACGGAAAAGCCAATACTCCGTCATCTTTCGTGTATTCCGCCCAATTTTGCAACCATACACATATGTTGTACCCTTTATCAAACATCATGAAAGATGCGGGAGTGTTGGGTGGCGGTATGACAACACCGTCTCTAGTTTTAATCGGTTTGTCCTTTTTGAAGTAATTCTTTACCTTATTTACAAGAGACAATTTTCTTTTGTTTCCGTACATAATGTCGTTTTTAACACCTTACTACTGATCGTTCTCAAACCCTAAATGTCGTGCATCAGGTCGGGTATGCGGTCTATACGAATGCCACATACGATTTCTAAGAGTGACTTTGTTTACAAAATCACTTCCAATCCAAGTGCGTTTTGTATTTTCGTGCGACCAATAAAGTGCACGGGTTCAAATAATCTCGACCAATGGGTGCGCGGCCTTTTCGCGAGATGGTTCTCACGCTTCGGCACTCACCCCTCCTTTACAATTCCAGCTCCGCTACACACCCGCTGCGTCTACCAATCCTAGCGCGGCACAGAGTGACGTCAGAGCGGCTTCGCGACTCACTCCCTCCTTCACAAGGTAACGGAAACGTTCTTTCTTTCTAAAGTGCTATTGCTGGGTTATTTAACAACGAATACACATTCGCCACTGTGCTCAAGTGTCTAGACAGGAAAGAATTGGTTTCACTGCAAGTAAACTACTTCCATTTACTTGTCACACACTACGGATAGATCTCTTCTGCCTACCCTTCACTCAAGCATTAGAGAACCTGTTACTTCCCTAGACTCATCCACTTTTCCGGGATATACCTGAGTCTAAAGTTTCACCAGCGAACCCCTTTGCTTTCACCCAAGCTCCGATGAACCTGCTACTTCTTCCGGTGTGACCCTCACTAGGTTATGCCACAATAGAAGTTTTGTCAGCGAACTCGTTGCTGTCAATTATTCGAACATACATTCAGAAAACCCTAGTTAGTGCTTCCAGTTCTGCCTAACCTGCACCAACTTTCCTAGAGTCAGTGACCTCAAAGCAAGTGGATTCTCTTCACCACTCGCTATTCAATTCCCCGGGGATTCCAACAACATAGAAGACGTTTTACGAACGAATGGATTAATACATATATCAGTATAATAACAAGAATAACGATTTTAAAACATTTCATAATTTTTCAAAGCAAACATTTCAAGTGAGTGATCAAATCACCTGAACTGCCTACCCTCGTAGCAGCAACAAGGTTTGATACTTAGCAGTATCCAACTTAGCTAGTTTAACTAGTCCTACCTAACCTTTAACTATTCCCTAACCATCCTCTGTGCTACCAGTAAAATACTGATAGAGATCGCAGGTCACCCTACCAATAATTTCACCACTTAGGTTTCGGGCCCATATACTTTAATTCACCATCTACATTGATCAGATGACCTTACAATCTACTACCAATATCCATGAGTCCTTTCGATTGTTTCTAGTGTACCCGACTTACCATCCACCGTTACGGGTACCTATGACCACAATGGATCAGGGAGCTAGCTGTAAAGGAAGGGCAGGAAAAATACAAACCCAACTTCATAAACTTTTGATATTCATCAAATGACCACGGACAACTGGGAAGTTTTAAGATTTTTATCTTAGTAATCAGTTTCTGAGAGCATTAGGCTTACAGTTAAAAGGCAGTCAGTAATCAAGATAACAAAAAAGCATATAACCATAAAGGAAACAATGTAAGGGCAATCATTTAGGTTTCTAAAATAGTGAGACAGGATCACGCTAAACTGAGTTAAAGTGAAACTCAAAGATAGACATCTATAAATGGACAAGCTTATGCATGTACAAAACGTATACTATGGGAACGTACTTCATAAATCTGAATTGAAATTAGAAATCCTATAAAGTCAGTTTGTAGGAGAAATTGTAAACCACATTTATAATTCATAGACCGTGTGGAAAGAATATCCTCTAAAAGGTAGGGTAACATAGGAACATGCTATGGAAAAATAATGCAATGACTTTCATATAGTAGACTGCGGAAAGCATGGAAAATTAACGTATGCAAAGGTATGTCTTTATTGAAGCAAAGACAGAAAATAGAAAGGTGCCGTATAGAGTTTTCTCAGCAATATATTTACCTAGAATGGTGTGCAAACCAACCCTGGCCACGGGTCAGTTAAGGACAGAAAATACCCCAAGGAAGGACAGTCATTAATGGGACAGCAGGTGCAGAATGGACACCCCAGGACCGGACAGGAAAACCAGATTAGGATCAGGACAGGACCACCAGGACACGACCAGCACCCGCAGTTCGGAAGCAACGCCTGCGCTCCACCCTCTCTGCAGCTATCGATCAGAACCCCGATTGGGTTAGCGAACTCCCCAGCAAAGTGCTCCGCCAGCACTTAAGGTTTAGTAAAACCTTAGTCTATGGTCAAAATCGGACGGAGTGCTCCGCAGCGCTCTGTATTCAGTCACCTATTGAGTGCGTTGGGTCAGTGACAGGTCAGCTATTCGGACAAGTCGGACAAATTCCCTAGGTGAACCTAGGCTAGTTATACTGTTTTCGGGTCAGTGTACCACTCCCCAATGTTGCAAAGTGTCAGAATCCCCAATTTCGATTGGTCCTAAGGTAGGATGGGTTAACACACCAATCAGAACAGGCTTTTCCAAGCCCTAATCTACATTCTAGGGTACCGCCTAGCACGTTTGGGGTTCCCATGAGAAGTCTCACAGAATACAATGAAAAGAAATACATTTGTTTCTAATGTAACACATTTCAGTTTCTCCGGCTGGGTGAAGGTGCATCTTCCCAGGCACATCTTGGCTGCTACTACTGGTTGGCAGTCATTCAAATGCCGCTGGCCGGATTTCTGTCATGCGTGGTAGAGCGCTCCAGTATGGACACCCGTACATCCCATCAACCCTCCATATCGTGGTACATGAAAAGTAAGCGAAAACAAATTAAAACATAGAAATGAATGAGTGTACCATATCATGAGTAACTACTTCATATTTCTTACTTATAAAAATATACTATGCAATTAAGGGTAAGTGCAACAGACAATAACACAAGAGCAGCGGTGCGAGCTTCACCACGTTATTACACAAGCAGCCATCTTGAGGCTATTACGCATGCGCACCCTTTCCCTCCAGAACTGCTATTACGTCACGTCACGTGAGTATGACTAACGCATGCGCAGAAGCAAATCCAAAGCAGCGGCCATGTTTAAAGACGAGGGTTACTCGTATTAGTAAAACACATAGGCAAGCGTCACTAATATACACACAAATCAAAATACAGGGAATTAGTAAAACGTACAAATTGTATTATAGGATTATAACAGATTCGAGGTTCTTGACTCAAGCAAGTCGCGATGCGAAATCTTGCTCTATCAGTACAACTACTGAACAACCAGCAATTTAGTAGCTATGAGTAAAATCCCCAGAGTGTAGTACATTGTCTCTCAATTATTAAGTTGTATGGCTCAGACCCTAGTTCCTTCTCTGTGAACCGCCTCCTTTTCTATGAGTTTACTCTTGTCAATCTTACGTGACTTTCTGCTGTCCCTGTCCTGGCATTCCCTCTACCCTCTTCACTTCAAACTATTGCCAAAGCTTCCTCTCTCTAGTTAAAAGTACCTGGGTTCCTTCTCTCAGTCTGAACTTCTTTTGTTTCTTGGTAACATTCATTCTTTTTTAGTTACTTTTCTGATGTAGGTGATTAGGAACGATTGAAAGTAGCGATCATGGGTGTAGTCCTGAGTCCTGTTATTAAACCATTCTGATGTAGGTGATTAGGAACGATTGAAAGTAGCGATCATGGGTGTAGTCCTGAGTCCTGTTATTAAACCATTCTGACCTGCTTTCAAAATTACCACACATGCACAGTAAACGCCCACTCCCAACCGTAAAATCATCTTAGGGGATATCAGACTTTTGTGAGTCTGAAACCTCCTGCTTCTGATTTAACTTGCATACAGGGCACATGTACAAAATATGTTGTGTAATGGATCAAATACATTATTCCATTTAGTCTAAAAAGCAATCAGAAGAAAGAAAAAGATCAGGAACTCCCCATCTATTGCAATCTGTGTTGACACAAGGTTCTTTGGTGCTAAAAGATGAAGCTTTTTAGCTGAGTTAGCAGGCATTCGTTTGTCTGCAAAACTGGCCCTGGGGAGAAGTTGCACACGTTCTGCAATTATGGGTAATAATATTGGTGATATTTAATAATAATTGTGCGCAGTATGTAATTTGTGTTCTTCAACACTGGATAATTCATAGCCACAACAGTGAATTACTTCTCTTACTCAATCGACACTGAAAACTTCCATATCCTACATGTAGTCTATCCACCTCGTTATATGGCTGCAATTCTGACTGTTGAGGTGGTGAGAGCCCCGGTTTTGAGAACCGGGGCGCAGCTGCTTTTGGGGTCAGACTGTGAGATTTTCCACTGCACGTCAAATGTGAGGGAATCCACTGAATGGTTGTTGTTTTTTGTCTATCTTTTTGTTTCTTTGGACTATTAATTTCATATTCCAAATGGAGAACGGTTACTAGGATCCTTTTTACTTTTTGTCTGTGGGTTTGTGCTCAAGGATGCTCACTTCAGGATGTCGACCCCTCTTCAGAAGTACACCTTATTTAAGAAATTGCATTTCCTATAAAAAAAGGAGGTTTTCCAGGGTTGATCGTTTTTATCCAGTATTGGGCTATCTTTCATAGATTCACATGCCTGAATCATTCCCCGTTGCCGAGGCGGGAGTCCCACGGTATATAAAAAAGCAGTGCCAAAAGTAAATTATAGTAGTAGGCCTAAGAGATAGGCCTGAGGCCTAAACTGCAGTAGCCTATCTACCTCATTATGCTAAAAGGACTAAGAATTTTGTCCTAACCAATCAGCTTACAGCACCCTCTAGAACCCTCTCTGCAGAGCCAGTTCTCCTCAGATTTTCACCGCACGTCATGTGGAAGGGAGTCTCCCTGAATCTCTACTCAGTTTTTTCTCTACTTCAGGATGTCTGACAAGAAGGCCTTGTTTAGACCTTGCAGAACATGCGACAAGAAGAGATTCCATGTTGATGATCAACATAAGGACTGTATTTATTGCCTCTATCCAAAGCATGAGGCAAAAAATTGTAAGATCTGCCACACCTTCCCTGCTATGACCTTAAGGGATAGGGAGGCCAGAGTCCTTTTATGGCTCAAATCTTCTGCTGATGATGATGATGACAGAGCTTCAACCTCCAGTAAGAGAGCAATATCACAAGATGATTCCTGAAGTGAGGGGAGAAAACATGTCAAAACCTCCCACTCCACTTCTGGTTCTTCACAGAGATCTCCATCTTCTTTCTCTGAAGCCTCAGCTCTCAAGGAATCTAAAAAAAACATAAAACCGTGAGTAAAAGCTGCTCTGTCTCGTCAGCTTTTCCTATGACTACTATATCTGTAACGTCTTCTGCCCCTTCGTCGACGGCAACAATTTCTACCACAGCTATCACCTCTCCTATCCTGTCAACTACGATTTCCATTGTGGCAAAAAGAACCATTGTCAATGATCCGTTGACGACAGCCTCGTCGTCGAAGTCAAAGCACTCTTCGACTGAGGTACCGTTGACGAAGCCTCCATCATCGAAGACATCTACAGTGCCAGCGACGACCGTCTCGTCGACGAAGAAGCCAAGTCCGTCGACAACGAGCCCGACGTCGAGCCCGACGCCGAGCCCGTCAACGATTCCGTCGTCGTCGTACGGATTCGACGTCGACGATGGTCCTGTCGACGAAGCCAGTAACGAGGCCTGCAACAATTCAAACACCAATGTCTTCATTGTCTACGGTGCCACCGTTATCAATAGACACCGCTTCTACAAAACCTCCAGTTACAATACAGGCATTTTCTACGCCTATTTCTTCAAAGACTTTCAAGTTAACATCTTATCAGAGGCAAGGAGGTTCTTATATCTCGCCACTTACGCCCTCTCACCTTCTCGAGACTTATGATCAAGAAGAGGAGGATCACTACGAGGATGATGACAACGAAGGAGCTTTTGGGATAGCTCACCATCCCTCGGAGTTGAACATTAAATGACAGAATGATGAGGAGGATGAGGAGTACGATGTACATTACTATCAAGAAGACATTGTAGTTCCGCATCGTGCAGCATACCAAAGGCAGTCTTGGACTTCAGAGTCCAGCCATCTGCCACCGAGCCTCATCCAGGACTTACAAGCCATGTTGGCAGACTATACACAGCGTATTCCACCACAGCAGGTCATTTCTCCACTCCAGCCTGCAGCAGTTCCGGACCCTATTCCTCAACCTGAGATTCCAGCACCTAGATCTCCGGTCACGGAACCTCAGCAACCTACTTTGCCTACCCAGACTCCAGATACTTCTTTGGACGAAGAAGTAGATGAAGGCAAATTACCAAATAACCCTCCTTTTGATCCGTGGGATGATTATGTTATCCCCATGCCGTCTCCACCAACTCCACAGCCTTCGGACTCACCACCTGAAGACATAGGTGGGTTTCATAATCTTATGCAGCGAGCTGCGATTAGATTTCAGCTGCCGGTAACAGTGGAACAGTCAGAGTGTTTTCTTCACGATTTTAAAGAAGAAACTAGGAAGGTGTCCAGGCCCATTCCTATTATAGACTATATATGGAAGGAAGGCATCAAAGTAATGAAAAATCCGGCTTCTGTACGGGAAACAGCCTTTACAACGGAACTGTTACAACGCATGCTTTTACATCGCAATGCGTTGCAACGCAAAAGGTGTGCAGCAGTGGGTAGTAGGTGTTGGATTTAACTCCAACACCTTCCCTACTGTTGCACACACTGGAGTTGGAATAGAAAATTAATCTATTCCAACTTCCAGCGCCCCCATGCGATGTATTAGTGTGCGTTGTAACGTCACATATTCTTCTGTACCTGCCGTGCTTCCACGGATTGATAAAAAATATTGTGCTCCTCTCGGAAGCCCTTCATGCCTTACTGGACACCCGCAGACAGATTCGGTCATTTCGCAGGCCGCTCAACAACGATCAAAAAACCCAGCCACTCCCATCACTACGCCACCAGATAAAGAGGGTCTTCGTTTGGACCTGATCGGTAAAACAATTTCCACCATGGCTGCTGCCTCAATCAGGGCAGCGAATTCTTTGGCGATCATAGGACGTTATGATCGCCAAATATGGTCAGACATGGCTAGTTTGATTGATCTAATCCCAGAGGATAAACGACAGGAGGCTCGGAAGATCTTCATGGAAGGGGAGCGTGACGCTGCAGAAAGCATCGACTGCGCTTTTCACATTGCAAATACAAATTTTAGACAACTGGCAGGAGCTGCAGTTCTCAGGGGTCAGGGCTGGCTAAAGGCTACCACCTTTCGGCCTGAGGTCCAACTTAAAATTCTGGATATGGCCTATGATGGCGAGTCTTTGTTTGGGAAACACATAGACGAAGCCCTCCAAGCAATCAAAACGGACACTGATACCGCAAGATCCCTGGCTTCCCTGCAGTACAAGCAGGGAAGCCAGGAGCTAGCTTTCAGAGGAGTTAGAGGACGTGGATATTCTTCTAGAGGCAGTGATTACCAACAAAACAGACAATATCAGCCTCAATACCGGCAGAATTATCATTCTTCCTACTGCCAGTCTGGTACAGCTAGTTTCCCTCGCCAAGGAGGCCGAAAACGCTCCAACAATCAAGGGCGAGACACTCACAGAAAACAGTGAGATCAGCCGGGCGCCACCCTTATTTCCTTCCCTCCCTTTGGGTGCGAAAATATCTGCTATCCTACACCGGTGGCAACAGATTACATCCGATCAATGGGTGCTAGACCTCGTTCAACATGGACAGACCCTAGAGTTTGTCACCAAACCACCAACTACTCCGCCCAGGGGACCCCCTCCCCTCCCCTTCGTCTTCACTTACTGTTCAAGGAGGTTCATTCTATGTTCCTCAAGAACGCTATAGAAAAGGTTCCAGTTCATCAGAGGCGGACAGGCTTCTATTCCCGTTTTTTCCTCATAAAGAAGAAATCAGGGGAATGGAGACCGATCTTGGACCTGCACAATCTCAACAGATATCTCCAGAAGCAGGGTTTTCGCATGGTCACTCTTACAGAGATTCTCAGCTGCCTGAGCGAGTGAGATTTTATGGCTTCTTTGGACATGGAAGACGCATACTTTCACATCCCAATTCACCCAAAACATCGAAAGTATCTCCGTTTCACTGTGGCTGGCGCCCATTATCAGTTCAAAGTGCTCCCATTTGGCCTCAAATCGGCTCCAAGGATTTTTACGAAGTGCCTAGCTCCGGTAGCGGCAGCACTACGCTCTTCAAGGATCCAGGTCTTCCCGTACTTGGACGATTGGCTAATCAAAGGTTCCTCAAAGTACAGAGTACAGAACGACATAACAACGTGTCGCAATCTCTTTGCATCCCTGGGTCTCACTGTGAACAAAAATAAATCCCAATTGCTGCCAAGAAAAATCCTACCTTTCCTGGGCGCACGTCTGGATACAATACTCTGCAGGGAATTCTTGTCTCAAGAAAGGCAACTCCGTCTGCAGAAATTGGCCATACAAGTGTCAAAAAGAAAGTCACTTTCTGTTCGCCTGTTCGCTTCACTTCTGGGAATGTGTTCTTCGGCGATAAATCTCATCCTACTAGCACGCCTGAGAATGCGGCCTCTGCAGGAGGAGCTACATCTTCAGTGGGAGCAAGCGACAGGTTCCTTCGACGACATCATCAAGGTAACCCCACACATGGTAGATGCTCTACAATGGTGGGCACAACTGCGCAATCTGAAACAAGGACTCACATTCTTGCAAACTCCTCCGGACTTCGTTCTGACCACAGACACGTCTATGGAGGGCTGGGGAGGACATCTCCAAGACCTGCAAGTGCAGGGTAAATGGCCTCAGAAATACAAACAATGTAACATCAACAGTCTAGAATTGAGAGCCATCTTTCTATCCCTACAAGCGTTCCTTCCCAGAATCGCAGGATCTTCAGTCCTGGCCCGAACGGACAATACCACCAGCATGTTTTATATAAACAAGCAGGGAGGAACACGATCAGCTACGCTATCAACGGAAGCTCAGGAGTTGTGGGAATGGCTAACATTTTACAGCATAACTCTCAAAGCAGAACATGTCGGAGGTCTCCACAACACCCTAGCGGACAAGCTCAGCAGATCCTCGTCAGATTGCCACAAATTAGAGCTGGACAACACTCAATTGGTCAGAGTGTTCCAGGCATGGGGCAAACCAACGTTGGACTTATTTGCGACTCACCAGAACAAGAAATGCCGGTATTACTCCAGCAGATACCCTCAACAGGGATCAAGAGGGAATGCCCTGTCCATGCGATGGTCAGGGATTTATGCTTACGCCTTTACTCTGATCCTGTTGATTCCAAGAGTGTTGCGCAAAATGAAGCTGGAGAGCTGCCGTCTCATCCTAATTGCTCCGAGATGGCCCCGCCAGTATTGGTTTCAGGAGCTCATGTTGCTATCAAAGGAGCCTCCAATCAAACTTCTCCCGTCTCCAACACTGCTGTCACGCAACGAGGGTCAGATACTTCACCCAGACCCTCAATCTCTGAAATTACACGCATGGCTCCTGACTTCTTAAGAGTTTCAGCACCTCCAAATTCCTCAGGATTGCTGGGACATCTTGAAAAGGGTGCGAGCCCAGAGCACATTGAAGTCTTATCGTCTTAAATGGAAGCGATTCTGCTCATGGTGTATCTGAAACACTTTGCACCCGATTGAAGCTCCACCAGAAAAAAATGATTCCTTACCTTTTACATTTGGCTCGCTCTGGTCTTTCATTTTCTTCAATAAAGGTCCATCTAGCGGCTCTCTCCAGGTTCAGGAAGGTAGCTGACATTCCCTCACTATGTTCTTCATCGTTAATAAAACAGTTCATGAGAGGTCTTTTCCGGGTTTATCCTCCGGTTAAACCTTCCCCACCGGAATGGGAGATCAACACGGTCCTCTCACAGCTGATGAAGCACCCATTCGAACCTATTCACAAAGCCAACCTCAAGTATCTAACATGGAAGGTCGCCTTACTTCTAGCTCTGACATCTGCCAGAAGAATAGGAGAAGTTCAGGCTTTCACTATAAAAGAACCTTTCTTCCATTTCTCTCAGGATTATGTCACTCTCCGAACGAATCCAACTTTTATACCCAAAGTGCCTTCTCAGTTCCATTTAAATGAGCCAGTGAAATTGCGAGTGTTCTTCCCAAATCCTACAACTCCAGCTGAAAGAACATTACATTCTTTGGACATCAAGCGATGTTTGAAGTTTTATCTTCAAAGGACAAAAAACTTCAGAAAATTAGATCAGTTATTCGTGGCTTATGGCCAGACTACGCTGGGACAAGCGGTCACTAAAGCCACAATTTCCAGGTGGATAGCCTCCGCAATCCATTTTTGTCATGTCAAATCCAACAGACCACTACAAAGAAATTTCAGATATCACTCCACAAGAGCTGTAGCGGCGTCTACAGCATTGTTCGCAGGAGTGATATTGGAGAATATTTGTCGTGCTGCGACATGGAAGAATGTCCACACAATTACAAGACATTACTGCCTGCAGTCGACAAGTCCAGAAGATGCGGCAGTTGGTCAAGCGGTCTTACGTCATCTGTTTCCTTAAAACAGCTGCAGGTAACCAGTGTTCATTGATTCTGTGGTTAAAATATGCTTTCTATATATCTGTGTATTATAAAGATGTGAACATATTTCAAGTTGCCTATTTATTATGTGTGATGTTACTCTTCCTGAGTAATATTATATGACTACTCTTTGGAATCTAGTCATGTTTTATCATTAACAATGTACTTACTTCACACTCTTTGGTTGATGAATATAATGGTTATGGGAGTGTATCACTTTAAGTCTCCCACTATCCGCAACCGACTCTTACCTGGCATACTGCTTGCTACTCTGATTCAGGCATGTGAATCTATGAAAGATACCCCAATACTGGATAAGAAAACAAGTTACTTACCTGTAACTTACTGGCTCTGGCGGACTATCTCACTCAGCTTAGCACACGATACGCCAATTTCACCGTCCTGGGAGACTTCAATCTCCACGTCGACAACGATTCCTGCCCCCACAGCAGCAATTTCATCTCGACGCTAGCCGCCTGTAAGCTAGTCCAAACAGTCACCCTACCTACCCATAAAGCCGGTCATACTCTGGATCTGATCTGTTCCAACCTACCATCTATCCGAGTTACATCTCCCATCCCGGTTATATGGTCGGACCACTTCCTCATCCCTTTCGAGATTGACATCCCCTGCCACGCTAGACCCGCCATTACCCCTAAAACATCAGGTAGAAACTGGAATTGTATTACTCCTGAATCACTCCTAGGACACCTCAAAAACTTTCCTCCTTGTCTGTCGTCCGTTCCGGACATACTGATCGACCACCTGGACTCATGGATTACTCAGGCCTTGGATGCCTTAGCTCCCAGCAAACCCATAAAAACCTACAGGGCGACTCCCTCCGCACCATGGTACTCTGATGAGCTGCGGCAGAAAAAGGCCTCCTGTAAATCCCTCGAACGCCTTTGGAGACTCAACTTCTCCCTGGACAGCAAAATTACTTACAAATCAGCCCTTAAAGAATACCGGAGAATGATCGAAAAACACAAACGTGATTTTCTGGCATCCCGAATCCAACTTGCCAGTAATGGCCCTAGGGAAGTTTTCAACATAGTGAGATCCTTCACAAACCCTATTGCGCTGACTCGTACTCAGCCCGCCTCCCAGTCGCTTTGCGACAAACTCTCTAAATTCTTTGAGGATAAGATTGAGGCCATCTATTCCTCTTTCCCCCTCCCCAAAACCACAGGGCAAAAAAAGAAATTCTCTACCCTCTCGCCCCCGCTACCCACCCTACTTGAATTTGACACCATATCAGAAGCTGATTCTCTGGCCGAACTAACCAAATGCAAATCAGGCTCACCCAAAGACCCCTGGCCTGCCAAGCATTATAAAAAACATGCATCCCTTCTTAACCCCTACCTCAATCTCATCTGGAATGATTCACTCAGAACGGGCTGTTTCCCTGCCAAATGGAAACATGCCTCCTTAGGTCCTATCTTAAAGAAACCCAACCTGGATCCAGACAATCCCAGTAATTACAGGCCTATTTCTCTCCTGCCTGCCCCAGCTAAGATCTTGGAAAGACTGGCACACTCCCAGCTGTCGAAATACATTGAAACCAATGGTCTTCTCCACGACTTCCAGCACGGCTTTAGGTCGGGCCACAGCACCGAGTCGGCCCTTATCGAAATGGCCGACTCGGTGAGGTGGACGCTTGACCAAGGATCGAGGGCGGTGTTGGTGCTGCTGGATCGATCGGCAGCATTCGACACTGTCTCCCACAAAATCCTGCTGGAAAGACTGGAGGACCTTGGAATGGGTGGCGCTGTCCTGAAATGGTTTTCATCCTACCTTTCGGACCATACACAGCAGGTCTTCACACCCCCTTTCTCTTCTTTGGCCAGACCACTCAAATGGGGAGTCCCACAGGGCTCTTCCCTGAGCCCGCTCCTTTTTAAAGTGTATTTCACTCCTCTGTCCAAGCTGATTGCACAGACGGGGATCAAATCTACCTCCTACGCTGATGACATCCAGCTTCTTTTCACTTTCGATTCCCACTCCGCCTCTGCTTTTGATCCCTCGAAATCCTGTCTCAGGGACATCTCGAGCTGGATGGATACCAATTCCCTCCGGCTCAACGCCGGAAAAACAGAGATCCTTTTTTTCAATACACCATCCCCCCTGGACTCCAGTATATGGTGGCCAGAAGACTTGAGCCTAGCTCCTATCCCTAAAGTCTCGGTGAGAAATCTCGGAGTCCGCTGGGACACTCAACTTAGCTTCAAAAATCAGGTGCAAACAGTAGCAACCTCCTGTTTCGCCAAGATTAGAATCATAAAACGTCTCATCAACTACCTGCCGGCAGACTGCCGTAAGACTGTGATCCAGGCCCTGATCATATCCCATCTTGATTATGCTAATGCTCTCTACCTTGGTATCACAGCGGGCCTCTGCCACAAACTCCAGACGGTCCAAAACGCCGCCGCACGGCTGGTTGAGAGAATCCCGGCCAGACACCATATTACTCCTCATCTCCGTAAGTTACATTGGCTGCCCATAGCAAAAAGATGTGTGTTCAAGGCCATGACACTGGCCTTCCGAGCTTCAAAAGGCAAGGGATCGGCACACCTCAAAAACACCCTTCGACCATATGCGAACTCCAGGACTCTACGGTCCAATACCCTCCATTTCCTGGAAACCCCCTGATTTAAACGATCTCGGGCTGGTGGCAAAACCTTTGAGGTCTGTACCTCTCAGTGCTGGAACAATCTTCCATTAGCCTTACGCACCTGTCAGACAGAATTAGTCTTCCGTAAATCCCTGAAAACACACCTTTTCTCCTCCTAAATCTGGATATCTGCCCCTATGACCTCTCTTTGTTTTTCAGAGTTTCAGTGCCGGGACGCCCCGTTGGGGCCGCTGCGCGCTCTATAAAATTCTCAAATAATAAATAAATAATAAATAATAATAACTTCAGTTATCCAGTATTGGTATCTTTCATAGATTCACATGCACCCACCCTCCTCCCCGGAGAGTCAGTTCTCTAATTTTTGGGATACTCATTTCCCACTTGTGCTAACGAAAATCTGAGGAGAACTGGCTCTGCAGAGAGGGTTCTACAGGGTGCTGTAGGCTGATTGGTTAGGACAACATTCTTAGTCCTTTTAGCATAATGAGGCAGATAGGCTACTGCAGTTTAGGCCTCAGGCCTTTCTCTTAGGCCTACTACTATAATTTACTTTTGGCACTGCTTTTTTAGGTCTCGCTAGACGTAAGCAAAAGCGAAGCTTTTGCGTCTAGCGAGACTACTTATGTTGTTACTTTTCTGGGAATGAGGACAGCAAAGTGCCACGCGCATTTGCAGGCCGAGATTCGACCTTGTGAGCGCGCACGTCGTCACTCACGCATGCGCACAAAGAAAGGCATACACACACTGCATATACACACACGCACCCCCCCTTAAACATACACACGCGCACACAGACAGACAGACACACGCAGAAACACACTCAAACAGACACACACACACGCGTACACCCCACCCCCACTCACCCCTCCTCTCACTCAACACACTTACCTGTTCTGGCGGTGCTCGGCGGCGGATCAGCATCTCGGGCGGCGGTAGCGCTTTGCGGGGCTCTCTCACCACATGAGAGCCCCGCCTTCCCCATGCGCCCGGCCGCTCTTCACCCGGTCCCCCATCTCGGGACCGGGACTGCATCCGGAGACTTTGTGGCTCCTCGGGCAGCTCTCTCTGTCTCTCGCCGCGATGGGGCCGCGCTGTGATTGGCCGGCTTCTCAACCGCTTCCGGGTCGTCGCAGGCAGCGCGGCGGCCCGGCGGGGATTTGTTTTATCTGCCTCCTGCTTGTTATCTTACTAGAGGGAAACTATTGTTCGCGCCTGACACTGTCTCACTAACATATTAAAATGTAATCTTAGCTCCCATGTTTTTTATGTCTTTTATTCTAAACTGACTCGAATATTCGTGCAGTAAGTAGGCCTATCTCCTCTCTGGCGTTTCTGGCTTTATGTTTTCATTCCGTGCCTGTGTCCCGCCTGAGACAGGATCCGCTGCATTACTGCTTCAGAATGTTAACATGTGGCCATTCTGGCTCGGTGACGTATGTTTTTCAGACGTGGAAACGGCACACACTCTCACGTATTTCTATGCAACGGTAAGCGTTAGGAATAATATAATTACAGCCTAGATAAATGTAGAAACTCTATTGACCTTCTGGGCATCTGACGAGAACCTGTTTAACGCGAAGCCTCCTTGCAGCTTGCTCCGCGCCAAAACGCACCGAACTCTCTGAAGCATCCGCGAAAGAACGGGCAACGGGCGCCCTCCACACGTGTGACGCATTCCAATTCCACTGCTGATATTTGTTTTTGTTTTTGCAGACGTTAGTCACCGGATGATCCGGGTTTACAAGTCAATCCTGTAGTTTGTCTCCTGTCTCCTGTCTCTTGTTTTCGTCAGTTGAGTAGTCTGAGGCACGCAATGGCTGTTCAACTAACTCAGTTCAGCAAACGCCACACTGCTGCATTTGAGGCAACTAGGCAGGCGTTGACATTGGTCTTTATATGCGTCGCTCAAGTGTAATAATGTGTTTAATAACCTCATTAATCGGGACACCCTCTGTGCTGCAGCCCCACCTCCCGTTAAAGCATGTAAACAAGTGCTGGCACCGCACACACAAACTGTTCTCACCCCTCCTCAGCTGCGGGTCGGGCTTCTCGGAGGGCTGATCAACGCTTACAGCAGACCGATTTATAGAACGGACGGAGGTATGCCTGCCATCCGAGGGGGCAGGTAAATCCAGCTATAATTAGCCAGTGCAAGTAAAACCCGGCGTGAATAGCATTTGTGCCACGTATGTACTGCCGGTTTGCATCCGATTTATAAGTGTGAATAATCTAGGCAAACAGTGTGGTGCCTGTTTGCTTCTTATTATTACCCTGTAGCGCCCTTTTTACACAAACACTTTTCAACAGGTAGAACCTGGTGGTACTTGCCCATGCAAACACAGGAGTGGGGGAAAGTTGCTTTAATCTCTCCACGGGGGTGGAGGGGTGTATGGGGGTGAACCAATCTCTGATGATTTCCCAGTCGGGTCCTGGCCTGACAATGACAACCAGATCAGCCAAGAAAATATGTGCTAAGTAAGCCATGCACCAAATATCATGATAAAGTCACTTCAAATTTAAACAAGCATTTGCAATGCAATAGGTCTCGCATTTGCGAAAGTTTAAGCTATTGGCATTGTTAATGACAATGCCTTTTTATCTGTTTTGAAACCAACATATAAATAAATGGCATTATCATTTACAATGCCAGTAGCTCAAACTCTCGCAAATGCGAGACCTATTGCATTGCAAATGCTTGTTATATACTGTGGGACTCCCGCCTCAGCGACGGGGAAGGATTCAGGCATGTGAATCTATGAAAAATACCAATACTGGATAACTGAAGTTACAGGAAGTAACTTGTTTTCTTCTTCACCGTGACCACGATCCAAAAGATCTGACACTTCCTTTACTTTTCCGGCTGAAACCCTCAAGGATGGCAAATGATTTGTGCACTGACACTTCTAAAGGAAAAGAAGATGTGTGTAGGTTCCTGTCCTTTGGCAAGAATCGCAAACGGGTTTTACTACCATCTAAAAATAAGCTTACCTCGCTGACTACATCAGTGGCTATGGGACACGTAAGTCTTTCATGAGGGTTCAGACAGCAGGTCAGCCATAGGGTCTGGAATAGGAAAAACCAGCACTGGGTGCCTCTTCATAGAAGTTTGTGGGTATTTCTAGAGAACCCACTCATAAGACCTGTATAAATGCAGTCAGTATGAGTATTTGGGCTGCTAATATTGGACCCGATAAAATCCAATTCCGTTAAGTCCGAATTTATCGGGTACGATGGCTACTCTCAAATAGTGTGTTCATGATAATGGGGACTAACATGCTTAACAAACCAAAATCCGAATGCTCTGGTAATTACCAGTTATTTTTGGGCATTTTTTCCATGATAGCTTTTGCCAAGTTTGACCTACTGAAATTTATCAGGGGAAAATTGAAGGAATGGGCTGTTAGCCGGTAATCTCCTAATGGCTATAGGGCAGCAAAAGGAGATTTTTATTATTGGTTCATTTTGAGTAACTTAATGAATTTAGTTGCATATGAAAAAAACCATTGCATGAATGTTTTACACTTTGTTGCCTCTTATTTTAATTTGAATTGTCTACATAAACTCCTTTCTGTTTATTGATCAGTTTGCATCTTGGGGGAATGTTTTGTTTGTGTGGTCTATATGGGCCATATCCCCTTGGATTAGAGGGCTTGCTCTCTTATTGTGTTGCTTACAGTAATGGGAGTTATCACACATATCACAATCAACATTCACCTGTAAAGAGATCCAGCTTCCTTAGACTCTCGTCAAAAGATTGAAAAGCATAAACTCGTACCTTTGGGCAGTCATCACCTTTAGCACCAGCTTTTTGCTAACTGCCATATCTACAACAATCACTTTTCTACTCGCCGGGTGCTGCTTCGCCAGCTGCCTCTCACCCACCGTCTGTCTAAACCAGTGACCACATTGACGACAGAGGTGTCTTTAATTAGATTTTTGCTGGCAGCTCCCTCACTCCTCACTGTTGGATGTTACATGCTGTCTACCACTCAGTCGCCCCCCCCACCCCCTCATCTGTTTTATTCTCACCTGAAACTTCAGCAACTTCGTCCTGGTCTGTACCACCGGCCATAGCCCTGCCACTGGCAGCTGTTATGCTATCAGCTGCACTACGATCAGCTGTCACACTGCCAGCTTTGCAGTCATTCCTTGTAAAGTTTTCAGGAGTATGCTTGTCAGTTCTTTCTACTCCCGCAAACACCCTGGTTACCTCTTCAGTTCTAAGAGTTTCACCTATGCCACCTCTGCTGCCTGTACAGTAACTGCTGGTTCCAGCCATCATTGTGGCACTGTAGCCTCCAGCATTGGTCCCACTAGGCTCTCCTTCAGTCCAGCATCAGGAGTGAATGGATGATGAGAACAAGTACACAGGGAGAGGGGAAGTCTACTCACCAGCTTACCGGTATACCGAAGAGTTACAGCTCATCATCAGCTAAAAATGTGCTGTGTGGCTCAAGAGGACACTGAGATGAATTCTGAAGTGTGATGGAAACAAAGATTTTAATAGGATCAAAACAAATTAAGAATTATTTCCTGAAACCCAATTTCCACACATTATCGCTTGTGCTCTTTTTAGCAATAAAAAGCTGTATGTCTGAGCAAAGTTAGAGGGCATTTCAGTGGAAAGTTTAAAAAGCACCACCATACACAATATACACCTTACCCCTGTCCTGCGTTATACATTTGAAATTTTTTTTCCTTATGTGTGACTGTTGGAATTTTCCAAATCCCTATGATTTCAGTGATTTTACATTAATGGCAGCGCCCCAATCTGACAATTGTTCCGGCACCACTGAAACAGGGTACTCTGTGAGGGAGAGCAGGAATTTACACAAGAAGGAAGCCACCAAATAAGAAGTAAGCAAATGAGAGTGACTAAAAGACAACTAATGGTAAACAGTGGGCAGGCTCTAACCCCACTAGAATTGTTTGGGGTGGTCCAAAAAAGGATTTCGTCTACAGACAGCTAAAAGCTGTCTGGTAAGTGTGACTTAAAAATGTATGCTCTAGACACCAATCTGCTTTTCATAAAATGGTGCACATCTAAGCACTATTACCAGACACTAATATTGGTCAGAGTTTATCCCAAACACAAAATTGGGATGAGTTAAAGGAACTGAAACGCTGTCAAATGCGTATCCTGTTACACGGAGCTATTATGACAGAATACCTTCGGGGTAGCGCTGCCCCAACAGGACTTCTAGTCACTAACGCCCCACGCCCCACGAATATTTCTGGATGATCCACAATTCAAGAAGGAATGGTCTCTGATCGCATGGCGATGCTCAAGGGATTGGCTAATCCTGATAATAAATACGGCCAAACGCCTCTCAGATGCCATATTAATCAAAATCAAAACGAGCGAGGATCATCTAATGACGGAGATCAAATTAACACTCTACAAAAAGAAACTAGAAGAAGTAAATAAGGAAATAACAGAGCACAAGGATTATCTCATGCAGAATAAGATCTCAAAACTCCAGAAAGATCTTAAGAAGTTTAGCCATGAGAAAATATATCTGTACATAAAAGATGACTATAAAGGACAAGAGAACACCGATACAGGATCATCAAGAAGTGGCAAATCGGGGGCGCCGGATTCCGATCAAGACTCATGGTCTAGTGATGGCTCCTATAGAAACTGGAACAACAAACCAAGGAGACCAAGACGAGGTGGATATAATCAAAGATACGGACATCCACAGATGTTCCCTTGGCCAGGCCCATTTGGCCCGCTACTGTAGGAGAGTGGGGTCTGCAATCCTATGGTCACCCCAGATTTTTTGATTTTTGCTTCACTGGTTTACGACTTTCCCTGGCTGTGGGCCTGCTAATCAGACCCACAGCCTAGCTGTTCTCTCTCTAAATTGACAACCATGTACTTTAGGTGCATTTACCAATTGGTACTGGGCCACCTTATCAGTCCCTGTACCCAGGGCATAGGTGTACCCAGGGCCTACCAGGGGCTGAAGCATGTATTATGCCACCCCTGGCTGGCCATCTAAACAGACACAACTGGCTGCACGACAGCTAGGGCAAGGTGGTGTAATCACCCTTTGCTGTAGATATAGTATACCTATATCTAACCTTAAAATGGACACATATATTCCTATCAGTCACTCCTATGGCAGGCCTTATCGATCCTGAAGGCAGAGTGCTTGGAAGTATGTGAGATGGTGCTCTGGCATGAGCTGAGCCGTTTGCAGCTTGCGGAACCAAGTCCTAATAGCTGTTCCATGATAACGCTATACCATATACTCTTAAGGGCATTATAATCCTCGCGGTTAAAATGCTAACTTTGGTATAACATTATCAAAACATGTCGAGTAAGGTGTCATACGAATTGGAATACTACCCCCTCGCCAATTCTGGCGACGGGGGTAGCATTCCACCCTTTAGAGGGACACGACATGTAGGTAACTGTGAACCCCGGTTAAAGTTAGCTCGATCCTTGGCATCACAAAATGGATGCCACCACCACAGACACAAGTCTGACCTCCTGCTGCTGGGAGTTCTTCCAGCGAGGGAGGCTTGGACAAAGGGTTTCCTGCCTTGGGAGGTGCTAGCACCACCCCAGATAGGATTTTGTGTATTGGTAGGACAGGCCTGAAAGGAATGAGACATGCCCGGGGCACACAAGGTGTCCTGTGCATACACCGGTTCAAACCAGTTGCTGAGGCATCCCTGCCCCAGCTCTGGCGGGAAACCGGACAAAGGATAGGGGGTGTAGCCCCCCCTTCCTGGTCCCACCCAGGGGAGGGACCTAGTCAGTAGTGCAGCCCCCTTTAGGAGAATAACGGTAGGAGCTGGTCCCATTCCAAATTAGATTATCCTGAACAACTTTCACAAGAAGAAACTCTGGACTTCGACGTTCTGCTCCACAGAAGACTGAAGAATCTCCCTTGTGGGCAAAGAGTGTCCACCCTGCACAAGCAGGCACCATCAAGCGTCCAGCGGCTTCCCTTTGTCGTCTTCCCTCGAGGATCCAGACTTCAGAGCCCGACGAGACCCGGATTCCCAGACCTCTCCGACCTCTACCTACATCTTCAGCAGAGCTGAGATCCGTGGGTGTGACGAGACACGTGGGACCGGCCATCTTGGAAGAAACTGCACTTCGCTTCCAGCACGACTCCCGAGGTAAACTCGACCAAGTGCTTTGGGGACTGAGAAGCCCCAGCCCCGAGCAGCTCCTGCACCGAAGATCAGCCCTCCAGCCTCCACGAGATCTGCGTGGGGCCCTTCTGCTTGTTTGCTGCTAGATGCGTTGTCTGGTCACTTGCCGGCTGGCTAGTGGCCTCCTAGACGACGAACCTTTGAATCTTTGCTGCTGGTCTGGTTGCTCCAGACTGGCCCTTGCTCCCTTCCAAAAGAGGGGCACCCCGGACTCTCCTAGTCCGCACCAGGCGCTTTCTTCACTCACCGCGTGGGTTGCCTTTGCCAAGGCCTGTTGACGCCGATTCCGGATCCAACACCGCCGACAGCGAGAGCCTACGTGGGACAGCTCGTGCCTCCATCCTGGTCGTCGAAGACGCCTCCTGGTCCACGTGGCTGCAGAGTCAAGCGTCCACTCTTCACCTGATCGCGACGACGACATCTGGTTCCTTCCTGGTTCCACTCCAGTCACTGGCTAGTGACTTTGAACATTGTCCCCTCTGCTTTCAGGTCCTCTTCTTCACCGATCCACCCTTGGATCGCACCGGACATCTTCCTCCTGATCGCCTGCAGCATCTTTTCTTTCAGGCTCCATAGACTTCAATGCGAGAACCCGACGCACTTTGACACCTATGCACCCGCAGCCCGTGGGTGAGGTAACGAGAGCATTTCGGTGCTCAAGGGTAGTTTAACTGTCCTAGTGTCCAGTTCCACAGTCGTTGTTGTCCTAACTAGTCAGGATTGTCCGTACTCACCTTTAACTTGAACTGTACTGTCCATAGACGTTGTTACGCATCTCGCGTGTGAGTTCACACTCTGCACACGCGTTCCGTGGGCCTCCCATTACTTACCTAGAGTTAGTGTAGCGTGGTCCCAACGATCCTACAGCCTCTGGACAGCTCCATTCTTACTATCGACTTTCACATTCTACTTACTTAGTATATGGTTTGTCGTGCCCCTAGGGCACCATTGTAATTTTGTGCAACTTATCGTATTTTTCGTAAGAGATTGTCATGTGCTTAGCCCTCTGACCTCATAAAGAGTTCAGAGGTGTTGTTATTAATAAATATATCGTTTATTTTCATAACAACCTGTGTGGTGTCCTTTCATCTGGTACTCAAGGGGTTATATTGTGGTAAAACAGCTGGCTTCACATGCCAAAAGAGTTTAGCCTAAGACTGCTTTGTCCATGCTACCATTATGATAGCTGGTCTATAAGGTTGACTTACAACCAATCACCATAAGGGTTGTTTGGACTGATACAAGGTGATCACTAGAACTAGTGAGCATCATTTATCAGACCAACTTCTCACAGATACCATACAACGGACCTCTGCAATATCCGACAGGACCCTACTTCCAACCTGATTTTAATCAACCTTTTTTAGGACAGGGCGGAAGAAGAGGCAGACGGGGGAGGAGGAACAACAGAGGAGTACAGTGGGAAGAAGACAGACCGGGTCCGAACACGAGGCGCAAATTCAGGGGTCAACCCCAACCGGGGACAAGCACAATGAAGGAATAGTTGTGAATCTCACAGACATTACCCTCAGCACTGATGAGATGGAGGTCTTGGAAAAGGGCCTGGGATTTGTCCCAACTACCCACTTGGATAGATTCGAATTGAGATGTGAACTGGGAGAGTTCTTCAGAAAAATAAGGCTTAAGACTTTCTTCCAGAACACTGAAGATAGGATTACAGATGGAGAATATACTAACCTACGACTAAAATCAACCTTCTTTCCCCCATCCCACATGATGCCCCCGGAGGTACTGGCTTTTGAAGAAGCAGTAACAAAAGAAGTGGAGGACCTCCAACCCAGAAAAGACACCTACAATAATTTGAGTAACAAAGAACGAAAAGCCCTTGAGAAGCTAATGACAAGGACAGAATTAATAATCAAACCAGCGGATAAGGGGGGAGCAACAGTGATTCAAAGTGTTGAAACTTACAGAACTGCATGCCTCTCTCTTCTGGAAGATGACAAATTTTATAAGAAAATCACTAGAGACCCCACACAACGGCTTAAACAAACCATCTTTGAACTTACATCAGAAGCCTTAGAAAGGAAATGGATAACCAAGAAGGAACATGATTTCCTGAATCAAGGAGACCCACGAACCCCCCTTTTCTACACAAACCCAAAAATTCATAAAGGAATAACACCACCACCGGGAAGACCAATCGTGTCCGGGATTGGATCAATCCTGGAACCCTTATTGAAGTATACTGACTGGTTCCTGCGCCCTTTGGTGAGACGGATAACGTCATATGTACAAGACACGAAACACCTTCTTAACCTCCTGACCAACATTGAATATGATCCAAATGAGTATATCCTGGTCTGTTTGGACGTAGAAGCGCTGTACACTAGTATACCCCAGACTGAGAGTATTGGAGTAATCGGAGAACGTCTGACCAAAGAAGATTGGCAATGGTCTGCCCCAGTTGACTGGGTGATTGAACTAATACAACTAGCACTCACTGAACATTTTTTCAAGTATGAAAATCAACTATACTTGCAAGTCCATGGTACATCGATGGGCAGTACAATTGCTCCGAGCATTGCATGCCTCTACATGAGTCACTTTGAAAATCAATACATTTGGACCACCAATCCATACACCACGAATATCTGTAAGTGGTATCGATATATAGACGATATCCTGTTAGTATGGAAGGGCAATGAACAGAGACTATGTGACTTTGGAGATTGGATCAATGGGCTAAATCCACACCTAAGATTCACCATGAATAAGAATAGGGAAACCATTCCCTTTCTAGATATTAACATAACCGCGAAAGATGGCACTCTGAGCAGCTCACTCTACGCAAAACCCACAGACCAACAGCTTATTACGGTTCGACAGTGCACACCCACGTGCCTTACGAGAGAACTTACCGGTGGGACAATTCCTACGAATAAGGAGAAATTGCTCAGAACTTCAGGAGTACAAAAAAGAAGCCCAGATACTAACCAAAAAAACTAAGAGAGAAGAAGTATCCGGTCAGAATTGTTGAAAAACCTCAAAAGAGAGCACTAAACACCCCAAGAGAAACCCTCCTCGAGTCCCATGAAAGGACTGAACAAGGACAAATGATATGTGTCACAACGTTTAATTCATCGTCAAATGAAGTAAAGAAAATAATTAACAAGCGATGGTCAATACTCACATCGAATAAACTGTATTTTGAAAAACCCATGTTCTCCTTTAGAAGGAACCGCAGTTTAAGAGAGATCCTCATTCATACGGACAGTTAGAAACCAAAAACAGAGAATCAACTTACCCTATGGAACACCCCTCCTGTGACTGGTCACTACCCATGTGGATCTTGTGTAGCCTGTGAATTTACGGAACATACCAAATTTCTTGACTTGGTATTACCAACCCCTTGGGAACAACGGTCACACACGAATTGTAATTCTGAATCAGTAATTTACCTCATCAAATGCCCGTGCGGATTGACCTATGTAGGTATGACTAGTCGCAAAGTTAAGATAAGAATAAGCGAGCATAGAAGCACTATTAGACGCGCAGTCAATTCCACCAGACTAACTGCACATTTTGTAGAAAAACAACACAAGGATACGGACATACGGTGGACGGTCATAGAGAAATTGAAAGGCACAAACAACCTACAGAAGAGACTATTAGACAGTGAACAACGGTGGGTATACCGACTGAAGAGCCATCAAAAAGGACTCAATGATGACATTCCGTGGAGCCAATTGACCAAATAAAATAATGTCTACATAAGTGAATAAGAATACTCTAGACAAGATGAAATCAAGTCCAAGGGATCTGCTTTACAAAGAGAATTTGGATAGGATACCAACCGAAATTCTACCCATATTTACATGACCACTCTCATATATAGAGTACGTCCTCAGTCTGGAATATGAACCTAATTGACAATGAACATATTAGGACAGAGATGGTATACCACAATAACAGTTCTCCCTCCCGCTGATTAGATACGAGTACACATGATTGTGACCTCACACATGAGGAATATAATGAGGGTATTAACTATAAGTACAGTGTACTAAAAAAGCTCTACCTCAAGAATCGCAACCATGCATATGTATATATGGCCATCGTACATTTGAACATAGTTTCAATTCCAAACTTTATTAAATAACCCAATGTAGAATTGGGGGACGAAACATTGGTATTGTTAATCACGGTGAAGAGATGAAATTACACGTGACTTTGACTACCATGTTTTATGTAATTTTAGATAATAATGAACAAACAGGTTTCGTCCGCAAACATTTGAATTTAATATCACGCTACTTTCACTGTAAGACGATCTAGAATTTAAAATTTGATCCCCTTCGGTTACTAAAACAGTGGGAACTACATTTCCCAATGGGCTTTGTGCTCAAGACCAACCGGGGAATGACACGCTGAATACGCAACCGGTCAGAAGGGGAGGGCGGGAACTTCCGTCTACATAGTTTACCCGGAATTGATTTATATTACCATCGGGTCCGACAACAACTCGGAACATTAAAGCCGGGGACTGATGGCTACAACAGGTCAGACGGTTGGGTGTGTACTTAAATAAGTAAGTGTAAGACGACTGTTTATACGAGTGTATATGTAATGCAGCTAACCTGACGCGGGACATCTGCACTTCGTCAGGCAGCCATTCCCGCCAATATTTACCTAGAAAACATCACAGATAACGTCACAAACATCCTCTTAATAATCACCTAGGACCACCAACAGTGAGTGTCCAGTCCCGTGAGACGCCGATGACCGATCCCAATTGGGTAAAGTATATCGAGCGTGAGAACTGTGCTGTATGAATGGAATGAATGTTCACTTTACTAAGTTGTGATTGTGGTTGATAGCGCAAACCCCACTGCAATTGAGATTGATTTTATTTGATGCATGATTACCTTTAAACCTATCAGACATTTCGCTGATATAGCCAGAATGCGATAGAAATTGTCACTTACCTGTTATGTATAAACCCAATATATTTCAATTGAGTGGCTCAATGAAAGGATGATATACACCCACTGTGGTGCATTAATAAGTAGCATGCTCACATCGGTGACACCCGATTTGGGCGTTTTTCACATTAGCAATCTACGATGTTGAACCTATTATATGTTGTTTGTTCCTGTCTTTTCTTCACAGATGGAGCCTGGCAGATCACACAAACACCACATATACATTATAAGGAGCAGCTACTCTGCCCTTTCATACTGATAGGATAGGGACTTCCCATCCCCTCAGTTCCCTCACATAGGGGGCCATTCTTGCCCTGAAGAAAGTCCTGGACCTACATGGCCACATCGGACTGAAACATGTCGGCACTAGGGTCTTAGGACCATAACACTCCAAATAAGACCCAATCTTAACATTTTTTAATTACCCAGTCAGAACCCAAAAATAAAGGGAAACCGGGGATTTGACGGAGGTATTTTATCTTTAAACCCCCTTGCCATTTATCACAAGAGCTCCTAACATTGTGGTTGAGCCCACCCTGACTTATAGGGGTCAGGGTGACCCGATGATGAAGCATGACACCACTAGGGTGTGTGAGGGTAAATAAACAAAAAGTCGTTTTTTTCCTTACACTCATGGTTGAGTTAGACACAACCTTTCATCAGGCAGCTCCTTTTTCCCTTCTTCTGTTAGTCGTGTCCCCCAGATATTGCGAGGTGGATAACGTTACTAACCGATGTCCATCGGAGTATATATTGTGATGTATATTATTTAGAGAGGACATACTCCGGTACAGTCGTACCTCTCAAACCCTCCTGTTATTGGTATTTTTTCCAAATACCTTTTTGTGATTGCACATCTAAGCAGCACATAACACAGTAAACCAACACCCACACAACACCCAACAGATTGGCTGATTCAACTGCATATTTTGTGATCAGAAGAGGACATAATTGTCTGTTAACTCCTATGCCCACTTCAAACCGAGCAATGCACATACCAATCCTTCATAAGGCACATTCCTGAATTGGTAAAGAACTCTGCACACACACCAACACAAATGTAAAACTAACATTGTTCTACATCCACACTAATTGCAATTCAAAACGGTATTATTTTTGGGTAACATAGCATAAGTCCGCATAAATGCCCCCTGTCTGGCCATAATAACGAATAGCTATCCCCTGTAGCACAACTATGGCAGTATTGAACATGAGAACTATGTTGTAAGTGGATGACTGGGCCATGCTTTTAATCAGCTGAAACTTGTTGTGGTACCTACGTTTTAAGTCTAGCTTGACAGTGCAGCTGTGAGCATGATCTGTTGTTGCCAGTACCTTAAAATATACATAAAACATACACAGAGTGGACTAATTCTTCTCCCAGAGGTTTACTTCTGTCTCACCTCATGGTATTGGCTTTTTGGTGTATCCTTATGTGACTGTTCCAGATTTATGACATCCACACATTTTTCTATGAAGAGCAATTATCTATATAAGTAATTATTCATTTGCATTTCATTGTTGTGTAAAAATGGTTTGCTCAGTGTCATTTAAGTAACTAATGAATACGTTGGACGCTGTATCACTGGCTGCTGTCGCTTTTATAGTGGGCAAAAATGGCACTTACTCCAGTATTGGAACTTTCATAGATTCCCATGCTTGTATCATTCCCCGTCGTCGAAATGGGAGTCCTCGGTATACATAAAATAGCAATAGAAACCATTACCAAATCATAAACTAGGCCTAGGCCCATTCTAGTTTTGTAACATATCCACCTCTTTTTGTAAAAGAGACCAAATAAAGTGAACAACCAATCAGATCAGCCTCACCCCTTAGAAGCCTCCTGAGAGAAGCTCAGAGCCTCAGATTTCCTACCGCACATTGTGCAAGGGAGTCTCCACTGTGCTCTACTCAGTTTTTTCCTGTTAACCTTACTCCTACAATTTGTCCCCTGTTTTTTCTTCAAGACCACCTAGGACTTTGTGTCAAGATGTCTGCTGAGGAGAAAAAAGCCCTCTTTAAAGCTAGTGCAACTTGTGCTAAGAAGAGGTTGTATGTGGAGGACAAGCACAAGGATTGTATTTACTGTCTGTACCAAGACCATAAGGCTGCAGTCTGTAAAATATACCCCACTTTTTTTACAAAGACCTTGTGAGACCGTGAGGGGCGTCTCTTGACCTGTCTTCAGAAGCTCAAGTCAAGGAAGGAACCAGTCTCCAGTGACAGTGTTGAGGCATCCTCTGCAACATCTTCCAGGAGGTCTGTGAAAAGGAGTAGAGTTTCTCCTTCACCTTCTGAAGAACGTCCTGGTAAGGCCTTGAAAAAGACCTCTCATAGGTCTGAAGGGCGTAGTCCTAGCGAATCTCCTTTCTGAGGTGTAAAGGAGAGGGAAGGCTGTCAGCAGGAGTAATATCTGAGAGGAAATCCAGCTCTGTTCCTCCATCTCCTCCTCCAGTGGCTCCAAACTCTTTTAAAAAGCTGTTGTCACTTTCTTCTGAGGTAAAATCTGTGAAGAAAGTTCACTCGTCGACGACGGTGTCAACGGCTCTGTGGACGAAATCATGAAAGGTACAGTCTAAGTCTGCTCCTTCATTTCTGGCACTGTCGACGGGCTCGTTAGCGGTGATTTTCCCGTCTCCGGCGCTGACGATTCAGGGATCTGAGTCGAGGACTTCGACGCCGGTGAAGACTTTGTCGTCAACGATGCTGTCAACCATGTCGGCGAGGATGAAGGGCGACGATGGTGACAACGGCAACCACATCTACAACAATGACGACGACGGTCTCGAAGACAGCTGCGTCGACGACATCATTATCTTTGTCAATGATTCTCTCTTCGTCGTCGACGGTCCCGTCGACAAGGGGAAACATTGCCATTACGATGAGGAAGCACCAGATTACAACTGACATAACTTCCCCAGGAGGGTGACTCCTCTACCTCCTGCTTTCCTCCTCGAAGAAGAGGATTCTGAAGAAGATGAAGGACCTTTTGGCTATGCGGATAGCCCTTCGCAATTGCATGTCAAGTGCCAGAACACAGACTCTGATGGGGACTACGTAGAGGACCAGCAATATGATCCTCCCTTAGATTATCAATAGGACTACCAGCAGGAGATGGTCTCTATGCCTTCCTCCCCACTATCGGACTTGCAGTATATGCTATTGGACTATAGATGGAGATTCCCAACATAATCTCCGGCTCCAATTGCGGTGCAAGTTAAAGCTGTTCCGCCTGCATTGCCTTCTATCCCTCTATTGCCACCTCCTCAACCACTGCCTGTGGCTCAGGATGTGCCACCAATCGTTGTTCTCATTCAGGATGATACCTCTGATGAGGACCATGGCAACGTCATTATACCAGATCCAGATGCAGAGTGGGATGACTATGTAATTCCTGATCAAGCTTCTCCTTCACCAGCGCCTGTAGATTCTCCCCCCTGGAGACATAGGGGGTTTCCATAACTTAACGGAAAGGGCCGCTAAGAGATTTGAACTGCCCATGCCTACGATGCAGTCTAAATGTTTCCTCTATGACTTCAAGGAGCCTTACAAAAAATTAGTTAGCTCCATTCCAATAGTTGGTCACGTCTGGGATGAGGGCTTGAAAGTGATGCGGAGTCCAGGCACCGTGATTCCGGTACTGCCTCTCCTTGATAAGAAATATAAGGCTCCAGATGATAGCCCGGCGTACCTGGTCAGGCAGCCTAAACCGGACTCAGTCATCTCTCAGGCTGGTCCAAGAAAGTCCAGAAATCCTTCTGCTCCCCTCACGACACCTCCGGATAAAGAGGGCAGACGCCTCGATAATGCGGGCAAGAGGTTTTCTTCCATGTCCAGCCTGTTAGTCAGGGCTGCGGACGCCTTAGCGATACTTGGTCACTACGATCGCCAGATGTGGTGTGACCTTTCCCTCTATCTGGGCCAATTGCCGGAGGATGCGAAGGTGGATGCGAAGAGGATTCTTCAAGAGGGAGTGAAAACATCTTCTGAAGTAATTGATTGTGCAATGGACATTGCAACAACGGCATTCCATTCTCTTGCGGGCGCTGCTGTCCTTAATCGGCAGGGCTGGCTGCAGGCTACATAGTTTCATCCTGAGGTCCAAAACAAGATCTTGGATCTTCTGTTTGATGGGGAGGTGCTCTATGGAAAACATATTGATGATGCACTCCAGGACATTAAGAAAGACACGGAAACCGCAAAATTGTTAGGGGCTCCGCAGTACCACAAGGTCCCCTTCCGTGGAGGTAGAGGTAGTGCCACGTACAGAGGAGGATACCAGCAACAACGGTATTCTTCCTATGGATCAAATTCTCAATCTTACCGGCCGAATTATAACCAGCGGCAAAATCAATCATCCTCTTTCTCTAGATCGAACAACAGAGGAAGACTAGGGCGCCAGGGGAGGAACTCCTCTAAGCATCAATAGCGGCTTGCTGGCTCTTACTACTGTCCCTTCTCCTCCTATAACACCAGTGGGAGGCAGAATTTCAAATTACTTCCACAACTGGCTGCAAATAACATCGGATCGTTGGGTTCTAAACATCATTCAATGCGGACATACTCTGGTATTTGTCCGTGCACCACCTTCCAAGCCCCTTCGTGCCACTGTGTCAAGACATCTCCGTCTTCTACGGTTGGAAGTACATCAAATGCCCCTGAAAGGGGCGATAGAGCTGGTTCCTCTCTCTCAGCGGGGAGAGAGTTTCTGCTCCTGGTTCTTCCTGGTCCAGAAGACTTTGGAGAAGTGGCGCCCTATTCTAGATCTGAGGGAGCTCAACACCTATCTCATCAAGCAATCATTTCAGATGGTTTCTCTGCAGGACATCCTTTGTCTTCTCAATGCAGGGGATTACAGGGCCACATTGGATCTAGAGGACGCATACTTTCACGTACCTATCCATCCAGCCCACAGGAGGTTCCTTCGCTTCACAGTATCCAAGAGCCACTTTCAGTTCAAGGTCCTACCTTTTGGACTCCGATCTGCTCCGCAGATCTTTACAAAAGTATTAGCTCCTGTGGAAGCTTTTCTACGAAAACAACAGCATCCGGTCTTCCCCCACCTGGACGACTGGTTGCTGAAAGCTTCTACCAAACACTCAGCAGAAGAATCAGTTGCGGCGTGCACACGCCTTTTCGACAATCTCGGGCTGACTCTCATCACAGAAAAGTCGACTCTGTCCTTCCAGAACAGCCCGATTCCTGGGAGCCATTCTGGACACTTCCATCAACAAAGCTATTCCGACCCTGGAGAGGCAAGAAAAGCTGATGAACATGGCCCATCTACTGTTAAAAATACAGTCACTTTCAGTTCACCTCTACAAGTCCCTCCTAGGGTCCATTTCCTCCTGCATTCCTCTAATTTCTCACTGCAGGTTGCGGATATGTCCTCTCCTGGAGGAGTTGGACTTGCAGTGGTGCCAAGTCAACGGATACACTATGTCTATGAGGAAGGCCGCATCATGGTGGACGAACGAGGAAAACATTTCTCAGGGCCTCTCCTTCAGGAACACCCCTGCTCCTCAGATAACTACAGACGCCTCTCTGGAGGGCTGGGGAGCAGTCTTTCAAGACCTTCATGTAAGCGAACGTTGGCTGCCCCAACATCGTCTTCTACATATCGATCTGCTAGAGCTCAGAGCGATTTGCCTGGCCTTGCAGGCTTTTCGTCCACGAATACAGCAGTCTGCAGTTCTAGTACGTACATACAATACGACGGCCATGCATTATATAAACAAGGAAGGCGGCACCAGGTCTCGTCTTTTGTCACAAGAATCCCAGACCATTTGGGAATGGGCTATCCAGCAGGGGATATCGCTCAAAGCGGAGCACCTGCCAGACGTTCTCAACAAGACAGCGGACACGCTGAGCAGACTGAAATCGGTCAGCCAAGTATGGGAACTGGACCAGTTCACTCTGTAGACGGTTTTTCGCCTATGGGGCAGACCTTCCATAGACCTCTTTGCCACGCCGGAGAACAAGAAATGCTGATTGTACGCAAGCAGACTTCACCATCCGGGATCATTGGGGAATGCGCTTTCGAAGGCCTGGTCAGGGGCATTTATTTATGCTTTTCCCCCCATTCCGCTGATCCCCAGGCTTCTCTGGAAGCGCAGAGCAGTGCAAGATGATTCTGATAGCTCCTGCATGGCCCCAACAGTTTTGGTTCACAGAGCTGCATCTCCTCTCCCTGGACCTTCAGCTTTCTCTGCAGCCAATTCCTTCGCTGCTGACAATGTCCCAGGGCCAAATCTGGCACCCGGATCCTCCATCCCTGCAGTTTTCGGCATGGCTCCTGAGCACCAAGAATTTCTTGGTTTGACCCTTTCAACAGAATGTAGAGATGTCATTTCTCAGGTAGGAGCCCCAAGTACCAACAAGACATACAAGTTGAAATGGAAGTATTTCTGCATTTGGTGCCAACAAGAGGGTGTCCATCCTCTTTTGTCTGAACCGCATGAAGTTCTTCCTTACATTCTTTTATTAGCAAAATTGAGGCTGGCTCACTCATCCATCAAAGTTCATCTTGCCGCCATCTCTCACTTCTGACGCACATCTTCTGGTCCTTCCCTCTGGTCGGCAAGGATCATTAAACAGTTTCTCAGGGGCCTTTTCAGAGTCTTACCTCCAGTCAAGCCTCCGCCCCATCTTTGACACCTTTTCTTGGTTCTCACCCAGCTCATGAAGCATCCCTTTGAACCGATTCACCTGGCGGATTTAAAATTCCTCTCCTGGAAGGTGGCTCTTCTGCTGGCCTTGACTTCTGCTAGGAGAGTGGGTGAATTGCAGGCTCTCACAATTCAGGAACCTTTTCTCCAGTAAAAAAAGGATACTCTGATACTCCGTACCAACCCAAAGTTCATACCGAAAGTGCCTTCTGACTTTCATTTGAATTAGCCTGTTATACTCAAAACTTTTTTCCCTCAACCTACGACTCCGGCAGAAAAGGCACTCCACTCATTGGACATTCAGAGGTGCATGAAATTCTACCTTCAACTTACTAATGACTTCAGGAAGTCTCCGCAACTGTTTGTCTCTTTTAGCGCCCCTCGTAAGGGGTTTCCCCTTTCCAAGCAGGGGAATACTTGTTGGATTACCAATGCTATCCAATATTGTCACAGAGCAGCGGGTAAGCCCCTGGAAGGTCGGGTCCATGCTCACTCCACAAGGGCAATTTCTTCCTCGACAGCCCTCTTTGCTGGAGTTCCTATTCGGGAGATCTGCATAGTAGCGACCTGGAGCAGTACTCGTACATTTACAAGACACTACTGCCTGAATTCTTCAGCGCAGAGTGACGCAGCAGTTGGACAGGCAATCCTGAGGAACCTCTTTCAGTATGGGTGAGCTTTCCCTTTCATCCCTCCTTCCATTTTACTGTTTTTCAGTTCTTGCACGTTATTTAACCTAATTTGTTTATGGTTCCTACTTTTTCTAAGAATGTTTATTGACCATTGCACTTGTCATTATGGTGAATTGGCTGTTGCTTTGTTCTTAGTCTTATAATGATCATGGTTCTAAAATGTGCACATAACTGCTAGCTACTCTGATACAAGCATGGGAATCTATGAAAGTTCCAATACTGGAGTAAGAAAACAAGTTACTTACCTGTAACTTTGGTTCTCCAGTATTGGAAACTTTCATAGATTCCCATCCGACCCAGCCTCCTCCCCTGGGAAAGCCCAGCCTTCAGCACATTCAGTAGTATGGTTACACAACAGCTACGAAAATCTGAGGCTCTGAGCTTCTCTCGGGGGAGTTCTAAGGGATGAGGCTGATCTGATTGGTTTTTCACTTGATTTGGTCTCTTTTACAAAAAGAGGTGGATATGTTACAAAACTAGAATGGGCCTAGTCCTTGTTTCCGTTTTGGTAATGGTTTCTATTGCTATTTTATGTATACCGAGGACTCCCATTCCGACGACTCGGAAGGATACAAGCATGGGAATCTATGAAAGTTTCCAATACTGGAGAACCAAAGTTACAGGTAAGTAACCTGTTTTCTTCTGGAATTGAAAGAATGTTACTAGTATGAATGTGATGCTGTGCTTTACGAATGATAAACATTTTGGACCAGCCTACTACTTTTTGGTGTACCTTGATTGACTTGTCAGTGCCAGTGAGATCTGAGTGCTAGGAAAACATTATTGCTGACATCAAAAACAAAAGCATTAATTCAACTGGACAGGTTCTTTTTTTATAAACGCAAGCAATTGGGTAGGGAAAGACAGAACTTACCCTGAGACCGCTGATAACACTAAAACTGATTGCTTTTCTTCGTGCAGGGGAACTAGATGTGCTCCGGGTGCGCTGTGATACCCTCTGTCAAGAGAAATCTGAACTTGTGACCCTTCTGAACAAGCTTGAGACAGAGCTTAACAGGTACAATCCTCCATTTCCCATTATTTCTGTACTATTACACAGTTGTGAGCGAAGTCGTCAGTGGTTGGTTGTTCTTCATTCTGTCTTTATTAGGTAGAGCTTAGGCAACACATGCGCTGCTCTGTGATGCATGCTGTATCAAGAAAATGTGCTTAAAGCACCTCCCATCTTTTCTATTGGCTCCTGTTAGTGCCCTTCATAAATGGATGCTTTTGGTTGGTAGATATGTTTAATTAGTCCCACCTTTTAGGGGTTCGGACCCTCCCAGCCAACTGCCCCCATTATCTGTGGTCTTACTCCTTTTTTTTATGTATGTTCCTTCCTGTGCACTTTTTTTTTCTTGCATTGACTTGACCCGTGTATCAGCACGGCACCTGTTTTACAGACTCTGTGCTTCATATTTTTCATGGTAATACGATTCCGTGCTTAACGTAGGGCATTACATGTGCTCCTCGGCTTGTCTGACACGCCCACCTCACTACAGTGTTCACTTCTCCTGTTCTGCCGCTGCCCCCTTATTCACTCTCTTTCTATCTGTCTTGCTCCACCTCACTTGCTGAAAACCATGACTTCACCAAACAGCTCTTGCCCTCTCTTTCCTGCTCTTTCCTTTAGTTGTTCCCCTGTGAAATGGGTCCAAAAAAGAAAGAAACACTTTGGCTGCAAATGTTTTTGGGCCATTTTCCTATTCCAAAGTGCAGCCTCGGGACAGAGAGAAAAAAAAGGTTCAAAATATCCCATGAGTTCCTGTTGGCGGTAGTTGCTCCTATTTTTTTTAAATCGAGACACAAGATACTGCTCCATGCCCCATTAAAATCCATATTCTTTACACTGGGGAAGAAGGATGCAGGATGGTTACTTATGATTTTTTGGCGATCCCCCTTAAACAGAGCTAGAATTTCAGGTAAACATTTACTCCTTCTCATCAGGGCGGCTTCTTCTAAATAGCGGAGGAGCCTTGCCTGCTGCAAGCGCAGCAGGCAAACAGAAATAAATAAAATAGTGACTCAAAACCATTTTATTTTGTCACCACTTGCGCTGGTCTGCACAAGGGTAGTGGCTGGGCTAAATCCTGCAAATGCAGGATGACTACACTGGTCTACAGTGCGCATGTCGGATTGTCCGTCTGTTCACAGCCATCCTATCCGACATGAGCACTGTAGACCGAGCAATCCAAGGGCTGTGAAATAGGCTGAGAATTGCTGGCACAGGCCCACAGCCTCAAAATGAGTGCTGGGTTATCCTGCTCCAACCAATCCTGGAGCTGCTCTCCTGCTAAAAACACCATGGGTTGGATTTGCGATCGACGAGCAGGAAGGAAGTCCTTCCCTTACCTGCTCGTGGACTCCAGGACCCCAATCCCGCCATGGAGGGACAGACCGGATGAGGAGCAGCAAGTTCAGTGAAATATATATGGTTATTTTTGTGTGCATCACTCCTCACCATATATGTTGCCAGCCACCACTGCTTCTCCTTTGGGGCTTATCAATTGATATTCACTAGCAGTGAATAAAAAAGCAACCTACTAAGTGTGGTGGAAAGAATGAAAAAAGAAACATTTTGGCCTAAGCAGAGAGGTCCCTGAAAGAGGCCTGACCTACTTGGGCATCAGGGCAGTAATACATTCTTAGTAATACAGTAGTCACAGCTTTACCCCTGGTAGAATCAGCATTTGGTCTACTGAACCGTCTTATCAGTGTCTGAACAGTTACGTTTTACAGCTAGATCAACTCTCCAAAGTCTGTCTAATTCATCAATTATGGCCCTCACTACAAGTGACCCAGTTTATTGTGATATATGCGGTAGCTCCTATTCTCTTCCAGGGGATACTCATCAATAGTCATAAGCAGTGAATTATCCCCGCCCATGTGCGGGACCCCGGAGCTTATAATAATATATATTCATATATATATATATATATATATATATATATATATATATATATATATATATATATATATATATATATATATATACATAATAAATAACTATGCAGCCCTATAAATCCAAACTAAAGAAGGGACAAACAGCCAGAAACTAATTCAGCCATACTTGCATAGTAATACATTACATAAGAAAACTTGTAATAGAGACCATACACCCAAATGGCTTCGTAAAAGAAATTTCTTTATTTTCCAGAACAAGGAAAAAAACTCAAGTATTTGAAGGCAGTTTGGCCCATAGGCTGCGTAGGAATTACTGTCCTGGGACAGAAAAGAAAATTGGCACCTCGCCTTTAAGACTTCCAATAATCTAGGTACTTTGCCTTTAAGACCCTCAGAGAGCCCTATGCTCCCAGCATGCACCACAGGTGACAGTTAGGTCAGTTCTTTTTTCCGGCTCCTTCTGTGAGGATCCTGGAGCTTGAGCTCGACAGTTTTTTGACTTTTTAGTCAGAAATTGTTATTTTTCTTGCTGTTTAGCATTTCTCCTGTGCTGGGAGAAGATTTTCCTTCTTTTTCTGACAGAAACTTGTCATCTTTTTCTGTCAAAATGCCAGCTCTCTTCAGAAATTGTCCATCTTGTTGAAAAAAGATGGCTAGGTCAGATCCACACTCCGTGTGTATCGCCTGTCTTCCTTCTTCTCATAAGGTAGACGCCTGTTATCACTGCCAGAGGTTTTCCTCAAGAACACTCCGTGATAGAGAGAGGATTCGGCTTCAGGCAGTGATGGAGAGAGGAAAAACACGTCCAGAAAGTGGCCTTGGGGATCAAGAGCCCTCCTCTCATCAGAAGCATCGTTACCTTCTACAGTCTGCATCTACACCGTCGAGAAAAAGGAAGATTCCAGCTTGTTCGCCGTCACAGCCACCGTCGAAGAAAAGGCCTGAACAGTCTCCGACATCGAGACGGCGTAAGTCTCCGTCGCCGAGCAAGGCCTTGACGTCGAAGCGTCCTGCTTCGTAAGTGAGGTATGGCCAAGATGTGGGTCTATCGACGTCGAAACATGTATCATCGTCTAGAGCCCCATCGACGTCGAGACACTCTGTCACCTCACCGTAGGTCGACGTCGAGAAGCTTGCCGACGTCGAAGAGACCTGAAGACCAGTCGACGTCGAGAGTAAGACATCATTCGACGTCGAGATCACCGCAACGTCGTTCGACGTTGAAGTCACCACGACGTCGCCGTCATTCGAGGTCAAGATCACCGCGACGTCATGCCAGGTCGACGTCGAGGTCTCCTGTGAAGACATCAAAATATGCACAGCCCTTGACTCCTACAGGGCATCATCGTGGTTCGACATCGAGGGAGGGACAGTTGTCGACGTCGAGGGACAAAGAACATGCTGGGGCCTCAGAGGAGGTCGCCGGTGCATCTCGTTCTCCCTCAAGATCTACGTCTCCTGAACTTAATATTGTACAGATTTCACCGGAGGGCTCTCCAGAAGTTGGTGAAGAACCTAGGCGTAAGAAAGCTAGGTCTATCGGCAGAATTGGTTCGGACTATTCCCGTACCTACTCTCCTTCCCGCCTGTCAAAATCTCCAATTCGAACACCTCTGAGATCTCCACGAAGATCAAGGACACCCACTGTGGTATCTTCAAGAAGAAGTACTCCACCTAGATCACGCTCTCCGCGATCCCGTCGGAGACATTCAAGGGACAGATCTAGGTCTTTTCATTCTTCTTCAAGGAGGAGTCCTCGAAGACCTCGCACTTGGTCTACCTCGTCTACCAAGTCCTCTAGGAGAGATTACTCTCCTACTTGTACTTCTACACCTCCATCACGAGTTTCACCTGTGGACGATCTCACTACCTTCAATGAGGTGTTATGTCAAGGAGCGAGCAAATTAAATATACCGATGTTGGTCCCTACTGTATCCACCACGGTACTCTTTGAGACCCTACATCACCGTTCCTCAGCCAGACCATTGCTTCCACTTGTTCCTGGCATTATTGATCTTGCCACTCAGACTTTTCTACCTCCTGCGACAGTGGGGTCTGTGCCTTCACGAATAGCTAAGAAATATAAGACCCCTGATCATGATCCATTATTTCTTTGCTCAGATCCGCCCCCAGATTCCATCATTGTGGCAGCGGCTAGGAAAACTCAGTCATCGATGTCTTCATCCTCTGCTCCTCCAGATGAAGACAGCAAAGTGATGGATTCCATGGGCAGAAAAATGTGCAACACATCGGCCTCTTTTATGAAGGTTTCCAGTGCCTCTGCTCTATTAGGAAGATACGACAGGTCCTTATGGGATTCCCTCGGTCGTTTTGTAGACAAGCTTCCTAAAGAAGATCAGCAAGATTTTCGAGAAATCTTACAGGAAGGAGGTCTTGTCGCTAACCAAGTGATTAGCGCCTCAGCGGACGGGGCTGATTTGGCTGCTCACGGATACGCTCATGGTATCTGTTCTAGACGGGCTGCATGGCTACGATTAGCAGGCCTTAAACCGGAAGTACAGCGAAAGATAACTAACTTCCTCTTTAATGGTTCTTCTCTCTTCGCTTCTCATGCAGACGAGGAGATGACAAAAATGAAAGCGGAATTGGACACAGTTAAGGCGGTAGGTCTGGAGAAGAAGAAAGACTTTCGCAAACGTTTTCCTTCCAATAAAAAACGCCAATTCCAACAAAAAGGTCAATCGAACTAGTGGTCGTCGCAAGGTCAACAGCAGCAGCAAAGGTCTCATTTCCAACAAAGACATCCAGGGAGGGGAAGAGGCAACAATAGACAACAGGCCTCTACCTCAAAACAGCCAGCGAAACAATGAGCAGTTACTTCCTCTAAACGTGTTGTCCACTCCGGTAGGAGGAAGTATCGTTGGTTTTCTGGAGGAGTGGCGCAATATAACAAACGACAAGTGGGTGCTAAATATTATCGAAAATGGATATCTAGTACGTTTCAAGACTCCTCCTCCTTCCATTCCTCCGAGGGAACTCTGTTTGTGTCATCCCATACTTCAAAAGGAGGTATGCAGTCTTCTGGTAAAAGAAGCCATAGAATGTGTCCCAATTCATCAAAGACGCCAGGGCATATACTCTCGTTTCTTCCTGGTCGAGAAAAAGGGTCCTTATGTGGAGCACAGGCCTATTCTGGATCTTCGCATCTTAAACAGATATATACGAAAGGAAAAGTTCAGGATGCTGGCTCTACACCAGATCTTCCCCCATTTACATCAAGGAGACTGGATGTGCTCCATAGATTTGCAGGACGCTTACTTCCACATTCCAGGGTCCAAGAAACATCGAAAGTTTCTCAGTTTTCAAGTGGCTCGGCATCATTATCAGTTTCGAGTTCTGCCATTTGGACACATGTCAGTACCAAGAACGTTTTCAAAGTGCATGGCAGTGGTGGCGGCTTTTCTGCGCAAACGAGGAATTTTCATTTACCCATACCTCGACGACTGGCTTTTGAAGAGTTCCACTCCATCTCTGCTTCAGTCGCATCTGTCTTACAGCCTTCACATTCTGAACAACCTGGGTCTACGAGTCAATTTCAAGAAATCGATTCTCAACCCCACTCAGAACATTCACTATCTGGGATCGTCGCTGGACACCGTGGAAGGAAGCGTGTGTCCTTCGGAGGAGAGGTTCATTTCTATCAGGAAGAAGTCTCAGGAGCTTCTTCAGACTCTCCTCCCTACGGTCAGACAAGTGTCCTCTCTCCTGGGGTCCATGGCCTCGTTCATCTTCATTGTCCCCAATGCTCGATTGCTCATGCGTCCTCTTTAGCAGGCTCTGGAGGACCAGTGGGCGCAGGCTTCAGGGAAGTGGGAGGATCGGATTGCACTTCCCCAGTCTGCCAAGGACTCCATCAGGTTTTGGACGAAGAGATCGAATCTTCTGCAAGGGGTTCCCTTTCACCAAGAGACTCTAACACAAACTATCGTGACAGACGCCTCACTGCAGGGCTGGGGTGCCCATATGGATCACCTCCAAGTGCAAGGTCGGTGGATGGACACAGAGAAGGGTTACTATATCAACTTCCTGGAACTGAGAGCGGTCCAGCTAGCAGACAACACCACAACAATGTTTTACCTGAACAAGCAGGGAGGCACCAGATCCAGAATTCTGTCCCAGGAGGCGCAAGCAATTTGGAAGTGGATACTGGCGAGACATCTGACCAGCAAGGCAGTTCACGTCCCTGGTGCCCTAAATGTTCAGGCGGACTTCCTCAGCAGAGAGTTTGTAGAGGCGCACGACTGGGTGCTCAACAACGACGTTGCTCACGGAATTTTTCAACGCTGGGGTTTTCCAGACATAGACTTGTTCGCAGACGCAACAATTGCCAAATGCCCCGTCTACGCATCCAGGTTTCCCCAACCAGGTTCAAGCGGGAATGCGCTGCTGATAAGCTGGTCCCAGAACTTGCTCTATGCCTTTCCCCCACTGCCTCTCATTCCAGTGGTGATCACCAAATTCTACAAGACCAACTCCAGGATGATTCTGAAAGCTCCGGAGTAGCCGCGCCAGTGGTGGTACCCGGACCTTCTACAGCTCTCCAAAGCTCCACCCCAGAGGTTGCCTTGCCGTCCGGTCCTGCTGTCCAAGAGCCAAGGGAGAGTATTCCATCCCTGCCATCCTTCGCTGCGGCTGACAGCATGGCTCCTGAAGTCTTGCAATATGTGCACTTAGACTTGTCAGATGACTGTATGAACATCCTCAAGGAAGCTAAAAGACCTTCCACTAGAGCTTCCTACGCTTTCAAATGGAAGCGTTTCTACATCTGGTGTATGAATAATGGACATGACCCAGTCTCAGGACAGGAACAGGTCATACTGCCATATTTGTTATATTTGGCTAAGTCGGGGCTGCAATTTTCCTCCATCAAGGTACACTTAGCAGCCATCACAGCGTACAGAAAATCTCCTACACAGGGTTCTTTCTTTAAGATGCCAGTGGTGAAGGATTTTTTTAGAAGGATTAAAAAAGGTGTATCCACCAGTTCGAGCGCCTTCTCCTCCGTGGGAGCTCAATGTGGTCTTGACCAAACTGATGGGAACACCTTTTGAACCAATACATAAGTCTTCTTTGCAGCACTTATCTTGGAAAGTGGCCTTCTTGGTCGCAATTACCTCTGTTCGTAGAGTAAGCGAATTGCAAGCTCTGTGCTGTAAGGAACCCTACACAGTATTTCATGCAAATAGGGTGGTTCTTAGAACTCATCCTAGTTTTCTGCCAAAGGTGGTATCAGAGTTCCACATCAATCAGGGAATCACGTTACCCACTTTTTTTCCCAATCCCTCTACGCCCCCTGAAAGGGCCTTACATTCTTTAGACCTTAAGAGGGTGTTGAAGTTCTATTTAGATAAAACTAAAGGTATTAGAAAGACGGACAGGTTATTTGTCCACTATGGTCCCATTAATACTGACTTAGCAGCCTCTAAGCGGTCCATCTCAAGATGGATAGTTTCCTGTATTTCCTTAGCCTATCAGTTCGCTAATAAAGTTCTTCAAGGAAGACCTAGAGCGCATTCAACCAGAGGAAAAGCCTCAACTACGGCTCTCCTCAGAAATGTTCCCATAGCAGAAATGTGCAAAGCAGCCACATGGTGGTCTGTTCATACCTTTTCTCGCCATTACTGCTTAGATTCAGATACTCAGGCAGATGCTCAAGTAGGTCAAGCATCTCTGAGGAATCTGTTTGGTTGATTATTGGTACCGATTACTTTAAGATTGGTTTTATTTCTAGTGCTACATTCCTATTCCGCGAAGTGTGGGGTATGGGCTTGCTATTCTATTCACTGCTTATGACTATTGATGAGTATCCCCTGGAAGAGAAGGATAAGTTACTTACCTGTAATCCTAGTTCTCTTCCAGGGGTATATTCATCAAAGTCATAAGCACTGGTTTTAAGTGGTATTTTATACGCCTTTACAAAAAGAACTGACCTAACTGTCACCTGTGGTGCATGCTGGGAGGATAGGGCTCTCAGAGGTTCTTAAAGGCAAAGTACCTAGATTCTTGGAAGTCTTAAAGGCGAGGTGCCAGTTTTCTCAGGACAGTAATTCCTATGCAGCATATGGGCCAAACTGCCTTCAAATACTTGTGTTTTTTTCCTTGTTCTTGAAAATAAAGACATTTCTTGTATGAAGCCATTTGGGTGTGTGGTCTCTATTACAAGTTTTATTACGTAATGTTTTACTATGCAAGTATGGCTGAGTTTCTGGCTGTTTGTCCCTTCTTTAGTTTGGATTTTATAGGGCTGCATAGTTATTTATTATATGTATATATATATATATATATATATATATATATATTATATATTCGAACCTGCTTCTCATCCACCTCCAATAGCTGGACACAGAAAACGGCACACCAGGAAAATCCAGCACAAAACCTTTTATTGTGCACTTATGGAACAAGGACGACGCGTTTCGGCGTTTGCCTTTATCAAGTTACCACCATTTTGTTTACCAGCATATTTAAGTCCGTCTTTCATGACAAATTCATAGAGATAGAAAACACACTATCACTTTCAGACATCAAACAATGTAATCACAATGCTCAATTAATATATTGAAACAGTGTTGATAAGATCTCATATTTACAGTTTCGCAGTTAGTACCTTTGCGTTTGCATTGATAATGAGGGGCTACCGTTTGCTGGCCTAAAATCGTAAGCAGTTGCTAAGGTCCGCCGGGTAATGTAGTTTGCCCCTCGATTGCAGGACACTGATGTGACATGTCTAAGCCTAGTATCATATGACTCTCAACTGGTCGCAATGCGGCTGGGTACTGTAGTACACCCGCCGGATGCGAGCAAGGTTCGAGACTGCTATCTGGTGGATCTACCCTGATATAGTATGTCCGTACCTGTAGGCACTGTAAATTGTATCTTGTGTTCCCTGGGAGCTCCCTGGGTTCAATAATAGTGTCTTAAGAGATGGATACTTCCCTCTCTAACGAAATATTAGTGAGGCGAGTAGGTGTTTAGGTACTAATGTGGTGGTTAGCCTTAATGTTCAAGTGCTCATAATCGGGAATGAGGGAGCGGTGACATTTTCAATGTGAGTGTGTAGTAGTGTAAAAAGTAATTAACGAATGGAAACCAAAAATATTTCCATTCTGTGGCTTACCATTCATTATGTTGTGGCCCTGAAGCGACTAGTCTTCCTGTAAAGAAACCACTGTTGGAGGCTAACATTCTTGCCCTCTGTGTGGGTGGGCTAATGGTGTATGTGTAAGCCAATTTTAAAAAGGGGATAGTGATATAAAATCTATATAACAAACTCATCATTCATCGAGGTAGCTTGCGTCGTGTCCCTAACAGCTTTATATGCCTATATGTGAGGATAACTCCTCCTCACAATTAAGCCCCTTTCGGGTCTTACAGTCCAGATCTACAATATATCTGGATTCTTTGACCCTTAACTGTGTTTCGTGGTCTCCACCACGTATATTTTTGGGAATTTTGTCGATACCAAAAAATCTTAAACTGACATTATTGCTGTTGTGTTTGTCTTCATAGTGGCGGGCCATAGGGTAGTTGTGGTCCCTATTTGTGATAGCACGCAAGTGCTGTAGGATCCTCACCTTCAGTGGGTGTTTGGTGCTGCCTACGTATCGGAGGCCACAAGGGCACTCCAACACGTAGACAGCAAACTCAGTATTACAGTTGATCTGTTGCCTGATTTGCTTCTTTTGGCCTATACCATTTACAAAATCCTTACAAGATTTCCCATTGCGGTTAGCCTTGCAACTGCCGCAAGTTGTGAACCCATTTGGTCTAGGAGGCCAATTTGCTCTGGATGTTTCCCCAGGGTAACTGTGCACCAATTGATCCCTAAGGGATCTTGCTCTTCGACAAGTGATTTGTGGTCGCTGTCCTACGAAGGCTCCTATAATTGGGTCCGCAGTAAGCAGATTCCAATGTGCCTTCATGATTTTTCCCAATGCCCATGCCCCCCTGCTGAAATTGGTAATCATACGGGGTGGGCTGGGTTGGTTCGTTTTAGTCGGCTCATCGTTCCTTCTTGTAGAACCTGTAGTCTTAAATAAGAGTTCCTCATGCTGCAAATCCTTCACTTTATCCTGTGCTGTTTTAAGGGTTTCCTCACTATACCCTCATTGTTTAAATCGCAAAATCATGGCCTTCTGTTCACTCTCAAAGTCTGCATCAGTGCTGCAATTGGGCGAGCCCTCAATAATTCCCCATACGGTATACTCTCCTTCAGAGGTATGGGGTGATGACTCGCCGCATGCAGCACTGCATTGCCGGCTGTGGCTTTCCGAAACAGGCGAGTGGTGATATTGCCCTCCTTAATCTCAACAGCTATATCCAAAAATTCACAGTACCTATCACTTATGTTATATGTGAATCGTAAGTTCAAATCATTCATTCCAAGGTGATTGATGTACTTTTTTGCTAGGTTCTCGGGACCATTCCATATTATGAATAGGTCGTCGATGTACCTGACCCACATTAAAATGTGGTCAGTGTACAGCTCCGATTCCTGCGACCAAACAACCTGTTCCTCCCACCAGCCTAGGAAGAGATTCGCCAGGCTGGGGGCAAAACAAGTTCCCATCGCGGTTCCTGATCGTTGGCGATATACAGCCTTCTCAAAGAGGAAGATGTTCTCCTGTAGGCAATATAGCATCATACTCCTCAGCATATCATTGTGTTCCCAATAGTCTACATGTCTGCTTCTCAAATAATGCATACATGCCTCTACCCCCTTCACTTGGTCAATACAGTTGTATAGAGAGCATATGTCCATGCTTATCATCAGGTACCCTTCCTCCCATCTCAAGTCATGCAATTGTCTCAAAAAGTCTGTGCTATCTTTGCAGTATGAATTTAGGTTGCGCACATATTCATTGAGAAACAAATCCAAGAATATGGAGGTATTCTCCAAAAGTCCTCCATTTGATGATACTATTGGACGCCCTGGTGGTCTTAGGGGGTCCTTATGGATTTTCGGGAGGAAATACAGACATGGGATACAGGGTTGATCCTTTTTCAGAAATTTGTTCTCATCGGTGTCCAAGAGTCCACTCCGATACCATCCTCCCAAAAGTGCATGATAATCCTTTATCGTTTTTCTGTATTGCTCCCAATTGATTAACTCATAGCAGGTGGTATCAGTCAATTGTCTTGTTGCCTCCAATTTATAATCATTATAATTCATATTTACAACGTTGCTCCCCTTATCGGAGGGCTTGATCACGATGGAGCTGTCTTCCTTCAGGCTTTTTAGTGCCAGTCTTTGTTCCTTTGTTAGATTATCCAATTTGGAGTTCCCTAAGTTTCTCCTTGTTTTCTTTAATTCCGATATAATTGCTTGATTATATGCTTCAATGTTGTCAAAAGGGACATTTGGATTGAATTTGCTTTTGAGTTTGAGGCCACTATGTTTAATTTGTTTGTTCATGACTCCACCCTGTCCCGAGAGCACGTAGTCGTTCCTTGCACTGTTGCCATCCATTTCTAGTTCATACATGTCTTTCAGTAATTCCATGTCATATACCTGCAGATTGCTGTCCGGATCATCCGATGTTCTGGAGTTTGTTTGTTTCAATTTTGATCGAACTGCATATATTTTCAGCAGTTTCAACTTTCTGGCATACAAGAACAGATCAACCCTTGTATCCGTATAGTCCAAAATTGTGCTGGGGCAGAAGGACAATCCTAATTGTAGTACTGAAATTTCTGTTTGGTTCAATTGCCTGTCTGAGAGATTGACAACAGTTCTGTTCTCTTCCATTGTATCCATAGATTGATTTCCCATATTGATTTTTCTGTGTTTTCTTTTTAATCGTCTTCGTCTCCCACTGTCCCTCGACCTCTTCCTTTTCCTCTTTTGGCGCTTTTGCCCCTTGTTTGGCCTCTGGTCTGTACTCCGTTCTGTCTTCAACGTCGACGAAGGTAGTGTCGGCGGCGACGACGACGAGGACAACGTCGACGACGGCGGCCATGATGATTATGACGACGAGCTCGTCGACGACTCAGTCGACGATCAATCCACTGTCGACGACCAACCCTCAGTCGACGAAATTCATCTCTCCGTCAACGGTTCCGTCTACGACTATTCCACTGGCGTTACTGTCGGCGACGATGTCGTCGACGATTCAAAAGGTCCGCATATCTATTAGAAGGTAGCCAATTACCCCAGAAATGACATCTCCTCGGCGGGTAACTCCGTTACCTCCCATGTTGCTCCTGGATGAGGAGTCTGATGAAGATGAGAAGGGTCCTTATGGGGACGCTTATAGCCCATCCCAATTGCGGGTGAAATATCAAGATTCGGACTCTGATGAGTGCTATACTGAGGAGCGCCAGTTTGTTCAGCAAGAAAGGCCTCCACAATCAACAAGGCACGATATGGTAGCAATGCCTTCCTCTCTTATTACAGACTTGCAATTGATGTTACAGGACTACAAGAAGAGGTTTCCGTCGCAAACTGCGGAACTGCAGGAGCGTCCTCCTTCTCCATCCATTCCTACTACTCCTGCAGTGGCAGTGACGCCTCTGGTTACTCGGGTTTCGGGACCGGAACCCAGAGAGAGCTGTCAGGAGGTTGTAACAGTTCATGACGATGATGTCTCATCTGATGGAGACCTTCAGGGTGATCCTTCAAATTACCAGGATAGAAATTGGGACGATGATGTCAACCAGGATCCTGATTCACCAGTGCCGGATACTGCAACCTCCCCTCCAGCTGACATTGGAGGTTTCCATAATCTTATGGAGAGGGCTTCCAAGAGATTTGGCCTTCCAATTACGATGGTGCAATCAGACTGTTTCCTTTACGACTTCAAGGAACCTTACAGAAAGTCAGTTCGTCCACTTCCAATAATTGAACATGTATGGTCGGAAGGCACTAAAGTGATGCAGAATCCTGCGACAGTTATCCCTGATCTTCCCCGGCTGGAGAAGAAATATAAAGCACCGGACGGCAGTCCTGCTTGTCTGACAGGTCAACCTAAGCCGGACTCGGTCATTTCCCAAGCGGCGCAAAGCAAGTCCAAGAATCCTTCCACACCACTAACAACACCGCCAGACAAGGAAGGGAGGCGTCTGGACAATGTGGGAAAAAGGTTTTCTTCTATGGCCAGCCTCCTGGTTCGAGCTGCTAATGCTCTCGCTATCTTGGGCAGATATGATCGCCAGATGTGGTGTGATTTATCCCTGTTTGTGGACCAACTTCCGGATGCAGCGAAAGATGAAGCCAGGAAGACTATGATGGAAGGGGAGCGTTACTCTTCAGAGGTGATAGATTGTGCTATGGACATAGCAACAACAGCTTTCCGTGCATTGGCGGGTTCAGCAGTTTTGAGGCGCCAGGGCTGGCTACGAGCAACCTGGTTTTGACAGGAAGTCCAAAATAAGATTTTGGACTTACCTTACGACGGAGAGATGCTTTTTGGAAAGCATGTAGATGATGTCCTTCAGGGCATCAAGAAGGACACGGACACGGCAAGGTCCTTGGGGTCATTGAATTACCGCAAAGTTCCTTTCAGAGGTGCGAGAGGGAGAGGTTTTTCCTCGTACAGAGGTGGCAATCAACCACGCTACTCTTCGTACTCTCAGTCCTCTCAAACTTACAAGCCGCAATACTCACAGCGCCAAGGTCAATCGGCGTCTTTCTCTCGTCGGCCACCAAGAGGGCGTCAAGGGCGTCAAGGGAGAGACAATTCTAAACGACAATAGCGGCTTCATGGCTCTTTCTACTGTTCCTACCCCTCCGATAACATCAGTGGGGGGCAGGATTTCTCATTGTCTACACAGCTGGAAGGTCATTACATCAGACCAGTGGGTTCTGAATATCATTCAGAGTGGCCACACTTTGGAGTTTCAACAACTTCCTCCAACCAGAGCTCCAGGCGCCAACGAATCGCAACATCTAAAACTTCTACATCTCAAAGCCCACCAACTCTTCGTCAAGGGGGCAATAGAACCTGTACCTCACTCCCAGAGGGGGAAAGGTTTTTATTCCAGGTTCTTCCTGGTTCGAAAGAAAAAGGAAAAATGGCGTCCAATATTAGATCTAAGAGAGCTCAACACCTATCTCATAAAACTATCGTTCAGGATGGTCACCCTTCAGGATATTCTACGTCTACTGAATCCAAGGGACTACATGGCAACGCTGGATTTAGAAGATGCATACTTCCATGTGCCGATCCACCCAGCTCACAGGCAATACCTACGCATCACAGTAGGCAAGAGCCATTTTCAGTTCAAAGTGCTTCCGTTTGGTCTCAGGTCTGCACCAAGAATACTTACGAAGGTACTGGCCCCGGTGGCGGCGTTTCTCAGAAGACAATCTCTAGAGATGTTTCCCTACCTAGACGATTGGCTGATAAAAGCTCTATCTTTCCAGGCAGCTTCCAGAGCGGTCTCAAGCTGCATTCAACTTTTCAATCAGCTGGGCCTGCAACTCAACAAGGAGAAATCGATCCTTCTTCCATCCAGGTCGGCAAAATTTCTAGGCTCTATTCTGGACACAAATCGCTACAAGGCCTTTCCATCTGAGGAACGTCAGAACAAGCTTATTCTGTCAGCTCGTCTCTTGCAAAAGAGGAAGTCTCTGTCGGTCCGTCTCTACAAGTCCCTGCTTGGATCGATATCATCCTGCATACTATTGATTCCGCATTGCAGACTTCGAATGCGTCCGTTACAAGAGCAACTGGACAAGCAATGGCACCAGGCGGAAGGCTTGTTCGACGACAAAATCACGGTGACATCAGCAATGAGAAGGGGAAGCAGCTGGTGGTTGGTGAAAGACAACATCTCAGAAGGCTTAACCTTCACGCTTCCCCCATCTCCCATGGTTTTAACCACGGACGCTTCACTAGAAGGCTGGGGAGCAGTACTTCAAGAGTTGAAGGTGAGCGGTCATTGGGATCCAGATCAGCGCAAGTTCCACATCAACTTATTGGAACTCAGAGCTATTCGCTTAGCCCTACAGGCTTTTCTTCCAAGGATTCAAAATCACACAGTGCTGGTTCGCACGGACAACACAACGGCCATGGACTATATAAACAAACAGGGCGGGACAAGATCCCTTGCTCTTTCAAAAGTAGCTCAGGAAATTTGGAACTCGGCGATTCTCCACATTATTCTTACGGCAGAACACCTCGCAGGCTGGCTCAATTCAACAGCGGATGCTTTGATTAACCAAAGATCAATCAGTCACGAGTGGGAATTGGACCAGACCATTCTCGAGGAGATCTTTTCAGTTTGGGGGACCCCAACTATAGACCTGTTTGCAACCTCAGAAAACACCAAATGCCGGTTCTACGCAAGCAGGGATCACCAGCGGGGGTCCTTGGGGAATGCGCTTTTGATAGCTTGGTACGGCGCATTTGTCTACGCCTTTCCTCCAATTCCATTGATCCTGAGGCTGATCAGGAAACTCAAAGCGGAACCTTGCAGAATGATTTTGATTGCACCAGCGTGGCCCCGTCAGTTCTGGTACACGGAACTCCTCCTACTGTCTCAAGACCAACCGATTCACCTACAGCCGATTCCCTCTCTGTTGACGATGTCTCAGGGTCAGGTGCTCCATCCAGATCCGAGCTCACTCCAATTGACAGCGTGGCTCCTGAGTACAGAGAATTCCAAGATTTAAATCTCTCAGAGGAGTGTAGAGATATTCTGTCTCGGGCCCGAGCGCCAAGGACGAATAAAACTTATCGGGCGAAATGGAAGAGATTCTGTCTCTGGTGCCAGAGGCAGAATATTCATCCATACACTTCAGCTCCGCATCAGCTTTTGCCATATATACTTTCTCTGGCAAAGTCAGGCTTAGCTCATTCTTCTGTCAAGGTACATCTAGCAGCCATCTCCAGGTTCAGGCCGACGTCTTCAGAACCTTCACTTTGGTCCGATAGGATTATTAAACAATTCCTGAAGGGCTCAGGGTGTTTCCTCCAGGCCGGCCTCCTCCACCAGTCTGGCAGCTTTATCTGGTTTAGGCTCATCCGATGAGTGCTCCGTTTGAGCCCATTCACAAAGCAGATCTAAAATTTGTGTCATGGAAGCTGGCTCTCCTATTAGCCTTAACATCAGCTAGGAGGATTAGTGAGCTTCAAGTGCTAACGATTGTGCAACCCTTTCTTCAGTTCAAGAACAATGCTCTGATTCTAAGGACAAATCCAAAATTCATCCCAAAGGTTCCATCCGAGATCCATTTGAATGAGCTTGTGATTTTGAAGTCTTTTTTTCCCACGACCTACTACACCAGCGAAGAGGTCTTTGCATTCTTTAGATGTTCAGAGGTGTCTGAAATTTTATCTGGAATGAACAAAACCATTCAGAAAGTCTTCTCAACTTTTTGTCTCTTATAGTTCCCCGCGGAAGGGATTTCCGCTTTCAAAGCACAGTATCTCACGTTGAATCTCTAATACGATTCAGTATTGCCATCAGGAAGCGGGCAAACCGCTTGAAAGACGAGTTTGTGCTCATTCAACGAGATCTGTTGCTTCATCAGTGGCTCTATTCTCAGGAGTACCTATCAAGGACATCTGTAGAGCAGCTACATAGAGCAGTATCCACACCTTCACAAATCACTACTGTTTGGATTATTCCATGAAGGAAGATGCAGCGGTGGGTTAAGCAGTCCTGAGAAATCTTTTTCAATGAGAGGTGAGCTTTCCCTACAATCCCTCCTTCCTGTATTGCACATTTTGTATCGATTTTATATATATTCTTCTCTGTGGTAACGTGTTAATAATTTGTTTCCTATAAGGAGATCTATGTTGATATGTAAGGATATTCATATAACAAAATGTGCTTTCATGACTTTCTGCTAGTTACTCTGATACAAAGCATGGGAATCTATGAAAGTTCCAATACTGGGGCAAGAAAACAAGTTAATTACCTGTAACTTTGGTTCCCTAGTATTGGTAACTTTCATAGATTCCCATGCGCCCGCCCTTCTCCTCTGGGAAAGCTCAGCCTCTTTTACTGAGATAGTTGCTGTTACACAATGGCTACGAAAAATCTGAGGCTCTGAGGCTCTCTCAGGAGGGTTCTAAGGGGTGAGGCTGTTCTGATTGGTTGTTGCTGAATTTTTGGTCTCTTTTACAATAAGAGGTGGACAAGCTACAAAATGAGATGAGGCCTAGGCCTAGTTTTCTCTTTTGTACTTACTGCTATGGTATTTTTTATTTACCGAGGCTCCCATTCCGATGACGGGGGAATGATACAATGCATGGGAATCTATGAAAGTTACCAATACTGGGGAACCAAAGTTACAGGTAAGTAACTTGTTTTCATCCTTACTGACATGTTGCAATCATGAGTTGCCTGATAAATATCAGCAGTTCGAACCTGCTGATAGTTATCATGGGAAAATGTCTGATATTGACCTAAACTTGTGATCTTTTGTTTGCTAAGCAGTAACATCCATATGTTATTCCCCATAAAGAAGTAATAGGGTGATATGTATTGCATATGTTACATTCTGACCCAGCGGAGTCTGATTTTATTGGTCTGATAAACATCAATGTGTTTACTGCGCTGAAGTAATGAGACCCTCGGTGTCCAGTTTTCATCCTGTCTAAGTCTGACTTGTACAGGCAATGTGTGATTTTGCCCTCATAAAAGGATTTACTTGTACGAAGATTTTCATGCGAGTAAAGTTACTGCACAAAGTGGGTGTTCCAGGGCTTGAAGGCCGATGAGTTTATGCACATCTGCAAATGTACACATTTGTGGATATTTGCAAACATCTCGCATGGCAAAGCAGATGTACCACACCCCTGAAAAGAGTGGGTTGCAGCAGAAAGGGGTTTATTGCCATGGGCCCCTTTACCTTCTGTGGGTGCAGTGCAAGGGGTTTTGTTGTAAAGTGCTCATGTACCATCTTGGAACCTACGCGTCTTAGTAAGGTGCCACTTCCTTTCCGGCCCCCTATCCCTTTCTCTGATGGTTCTATCCTCCTTGTCCTCTGCCATAGGCCTGCCTTGGCGAGAATTCTGATTGAATGAGCTGACCAACTGTCACTAAATCTCGGACCTTGGTGATGTTTTCCCTGAAATCATAAAATTACTTTGATCATCTGTCTTCTGCAATTACTCCAGGGTTGTCATTGGGAAATATGTTTTCTGCATGGAAAAAAAGAAAAGACAAAGTCACATAGATAGAGCCAGCAAGTACATTTGCACTTGCATAGCATATTTTGGCATGAGCAGATATACACATGTATAGTCATGCTAAAATTGAATGTACAAACGCTTGCTAGTATTACACCTGGAAAATGTACTGATAAAATAAAAAATTCTGGCTTTAAGTGATTTTTCAAATTTTTGTACCACAAGGACATTAAAATACCGGCCCTGCCAGTTAAAACCAGCCAGGTGGCAAACCTATGTAGGTTAGGGGCTACTTGTCCAGAGGACAAAATAGAAATGAAGACTTCTTGTCCTTGACTATAAACAATATTTTCTGAACTTCGGTCTTTCTGAATTCCACATCACTGCCTACTTCACATCAGAAAAATGTATTTTCTTGGGTAAATTTTAATATATTGTCACTGCTCTTAAATGGGGCAATGGCTCAGTGGCTTGGCGTAGCCTTCAGAGGCTACCCATCTCAAGTCAAGTTTCAGATAGCTGCGCCTTTGTTGCCCCCACTTATTTATAAAGAAGTAAGTTACCCGTAGAAGTGCTGAATGGCAACAACGGAAGTAGAAAAAACATGTTCCTGTATGAACCAAAAAGAAAAGATATTCTTGCACAAAAAAAGAATGCTGTGAAAAGGCAGAGAAAACTAGAGGAGGGCTAGTCGTGGTCATCAAGTGTTTGCACATTGATCGATGGCCCATTCATTAGCACACTGAACCAAAGGAACACCTGGAACTTGAATGAAGTCCTGAATCAGCATGGGTGCGATAGTTGTAAATATACAAAATGGTAAGGTTCATTGTTGTGCAGTGTTTGTTAGGCCGATATATCATGCTTTGCTCGGATCTGTAGTCGCACGGGCAGCCGATGGTGTAGAATATAATTGTGTGCTAACTATTAACTACCAGTTTACATATGACATTCAGTTATGTTCCCAATCCACTGTCAACTAGGAAGCAATCTTTTTGTAACTATCTTAAATATGAAGTTGATCTAATTTCAGCATGCAAGTGGCTATTTCACAATGAAAATATAAGCACATTGGGCATGCAAAGAAATAGTGCTTTGGACTTAGCAGTAAGATAAGGAATGTATTAGCATGGAGCCTGGACTAGCCCTTAGCAGTCTTGTGGAGGTTCAATGCACATTACTGTGCAGTCTAAGAAAACTTACCTTGCAGTGAAAGTGTGTACAGGGATCAAATTCCAACACCTTTCTCAAGAACGTAATGTCATTCTAAACTCAAACATGAACTTCTTGGCACATTTAATAATGCTCTAAGTTGAGGGCTCCCCACCAACTCAGGCTACATTGAAAACAGGTTGTACGTGCGCTGACAGCCAGTTATGTAATTAACAAGTATTTCTTCCCCAGAGGGTTCCATTGCACCACTAATGAACAAGTTTTCATCCATTATGGCTCCAGACCTTATATAGATGGGATTATCACACCTATTAAATGGATCGAAGCTGACTATATAGGACATTTTGGAAAAGGGTACAATTTAAAATCAAATTAAAATGGTTAAAACCAGGTCGAATGAAAAAAATCTGCACTGCTCAAAACTGCCAGATTGTTTAAATGTTCCTAGGAGTAAACGAAACATTGCTTTTCCCAGCATCAGGAGACGATGTTCCCGGTGGCAGCCATCGCACCAGCTACATAGGTAAGGCCTCAAATATACGTGAAGGCTAGCCCAAACATTCCGCTATCGGAGCCTTTTTCTACAGCAGGGGATGTTGGGTGGGGAATAAAGTGCCATACGTGCTGATAATTAAGAGCGTTAGTCAGGCGACCAGGGGGCAGATGGAACGATTTCATTACTCAGTGCCCATATGGGGTTATACTGGTCTTAAGAGCAGTTAGCGTGATCGATATGTGCAAGGTTGCCTTGCAGATGTATTAGACAAAAGAGTCAGGGCATAATTTAAGTTTGTGCTTAGATGCTTGATTTACATATATTTCTAGGGTTAGTCATCTTGACAATCTCGGCCCGGCGTGGGCTAAGAGATAGAGAGTACTTAATTCCAAAATTATCGTTGAGAGGGGTCCTGTGCATCAACGGTCAAATGCAAAAACAACAGTTGATGGACAGAATGCAGAACAATGTCATACATTCACCCCAGTACAGAGATCTGGGCCTAAATCCATCGTTTTTTTGCTCACCATACCATTCCAGTTTGAACCCAGCCATATGCAAATCAGTCTTAACCCTGTACCCCATGGAACAGTCCAGCCCGAACTGCCAAGCCAGGTCCTCCCTGGACTGGAAACAAGCATCCGAGGACCGGTTCGGCACTTGGGGCTTAGCGCAACATGCGAAATGTACGTAGATTACGGATATTTCTAGAAACAGAGCTCCTTGCCAGAATAAGCCTGGGGAGGACTAAGAAGTGAGGAGGACTTATCACGTGAAATGACATTAACAGGGGCAGCAAGGGTTAGACCCCCCAGAGTAAATTAAACTTGCTGGGTCTCCCTTTCAGCTCAGCAAGTTATTACAACCTATCGTACAAGGGGCGGCATGAGATAACCCACCGCATGATCTTAAGCTTTCCTTGTTTCGGTCCATCAAAAGATTGAAACGTGCGATACCTAAAAACATTCATTAAAACAGAGTAATTTAAGGTTGTGCTCGTCGTCCCTTCAGATATAGTGACTTGGAGCAAACAGCTCAGATTGCCGAGGATGTACTTCCTCTTTCTTCGCTGAGGTATTCAGGAGCTTTTCTCTGTGTGAGTCATGAAAGTATGTTCTCCTCTGCATCCATACTCCTATCTCCTTGAAGTTCTTTTTATGAGCTTCGGTGGCTGCTAGGAATTTTACCATCCGGCAGCTCAGTTGGATGTCGTCGCCGCAAAAGCATGCCAGCACTGCTTGCCTGCAAGACCGTATCCGTTTTCTGTTGAAAAACAGTCTCAGAAGAGCCCGTCGTTCTTGTAACAAGCTACATAGAACAAACATGTTCAAATCCAAGCCCCTCAGCAGCGCCAAAGGAGGAACGGCCAACAATTATAAGCAGAAGACGAGCCAGGAACCAAATCACCAGGAGCTCAAGTATGCCAGGAATGCACATAATATGTATTTTGATGCAACGGCAATCGCAAAATGCATTGGTACAAGTGGGCTTATAGTAGACCCACCAGCAGTTCTAAGTCTGTAGAACCAGTTGCGTTCTCAAGCATATGTCCGGGGCACACTCGAAAATGCACAAAGCAGCAGAATAGAGGCTGCATGTAGTGTAGCCAGACAGGCCGAAAGGACAAAAAACAGGCAATGTTTAGTTCTTGGAGCAAGGGTGTGCCAAAAGACTGTATCGTTCTCTCATGACACTGGAGCACTTGTGGCAGTTGCCATCCCCATTCGGCCGTGTGACAGACGTCCATTGCGGAGCTAAAATCAGAGACCCATAAATGATTAAATACCTCCGAAGACCGTCTGGATGTTCTCACCAACCCAGAACCATTTGTCTTAAAAAAGTGCACTAACCCCGCGGTATTAGAAATGTTAAAAATGCGGTGCACTATTTTCCCAAAGTGGCATGTGAAATTGGTGTGGAGTAACAGCTGTTTCTCAAAAGAAGACCTTGCCACTCGAAGATCAAACATTTCCCTTTCAGATGTTACGGCCACATCCTTCTGAAACAAAGAGGCTTTCAATCTGCTTAAATCATCAAAGTTCACATTAGAAACCTTAATCGAAGGCCAAACTCTCGCATCCCTAGCTGTATGGCAGTGGCGGCCGGCATTGCTCACGGGTGGGGGAGCAGGCGCGGGGGTCTTGAGGGCTGCTATAAAAATACATAAATAAAACTAAAATTGACCTTGCCGCCGACGGGTCCCGCGTTTTCTGTCCTGCTCGCCTTTGTCTGACTCCAGGTCGGAACAGGAAGCAGGCAGCCAGGCTCCCACCCCAAAGCCAGTCCCAACGCTCCAATGCAGTGTTGTGATTGGTTTGAACGCCGTGACACAGCACTCAGCCAGGGGCTGTAGGGGTGGGCATGTTTTCCATGCAGGCTGTAATGCAGTCACTGCGCACAGGACTGTCTACCACTGCTCCGCCCTGCCCCTTACACACTGCCGCAGCAAGAGGAAAAAAATAAAATGATAATAATATTCCGTTATTACAATTTATTTTTGCCTTTCTTTGCTGCTCCTGGCAGTGGGCTGACGAGGAGGAGCCGCCACTGCTGTAGGGGCATGAGAAAACAGTACTTGTGCACAACAGGTCACAACCGCTGAAACCGTTATAAGATAGGCAAACCCCTGTTTCATTCCACAGCAGCCCTGATCGTACAACATCATATAGCTACCATTTAAAAGCAATTTGAATGGCAAACTAATTACAGCAGCTGGAGAACCCTTCAGATAACAGGACAAGCTCGCCTTGGACTCATTACATGCCCCATGAAGTATAACCTCCCTGAAAACTAAAGTATGGCCTAGAGTATTTTCGCAGTCTGTCCCTCAAAGAAAAATCTCAGTGTCACTATTCCTACATCTGTCTGCGAAAAGTAAGATCCATGACTTGTGTACAAACACCTCTCCTAGCGCTTCATATCTGCCCACTTGGTGTTGCAATCAGTATTTAAAGTGAAACTTGAGTTGCAGAGAAATAAACCTGTGTACTAACCAATCTGCTGATGGAGTTTCTGCAACAGTGAGTTGTAATTTCTCCAACTTTTCTATATGTAACATTGCGTATGTCGCATCTTTCCTAGTCATAGTTGTCTGTTCATTTGTTAGATTGTAAAGTAAAAACAAGCTACTGGCATTTTGGTGTTTCCAAGGGATGCAAACAGTTTTAGCGTTAGTAGAGTCCAACTTAGTAGCATAATAGACCTAAGTTGTGATTGCCCATGTTGCATAGAAGACATATCACTCTGATGTTGATAGCAGATGACACAATGTTACCCAGAGAATATATCCTAGTGGATAAGTCGGTCATACCATTGTCTACTACTGCTAGAGCCTTTTCTAAATTTGCCTTGTCAATCTCACACAGTCTCTCAGCAACTTCCAGTTGTGAAACTTCCCACCCTCCATTCTATGTTGCATGCAGAAAGACCTTTCGTTATCTGACTCCAAGCCAGCTTAGTCTCAACCGATACCATGCCCTGATCTTGATATGCTGCAGTCTATTCTGAGTCCTCCAGACTCTGACACAATTGTATTTTGATGTAGCTGTCCACAGTCTCTACATTAACTTTCAGGCTTGGATTTAGACCAGAACCAGTCATATGGTGATGACAATGATGGAGATCGTTTACAGTTTGCCTCACCCTATGATGACGACAACTGGTACATAGATGGCAGTGGGCTGGAAGTCTCACCTGATACTGGGTTGGTTTCTGGCCCCTAGCCTAGCAACAGAAGAAACTACATCCTTATCTACTGTACTTAGGAGGGTTGCTGAGCTCCTTGACCTCCCCACTGTGGAGATGAAAACAAATGTGCTGACAGAGGTCCAGCTGCCTGGGTGGGCACCCTCCAAACTTCTTACCATTTAACAAAGACCTCACTTGACACAGTGTTTGGCACTTGGTCCAAGCCATGTTCTCGTCCCCCAGCTAACCGACAAGTCACCCGTCTCCATAGAATGGTCCATTGTTGACCCAGATTTCTTGACTCAGAATACAATCCTTGAGAGCTTGGTGGTACAGATGTCCACCAGTAGCATAAACCTCAACACTTTCCCAACCACTCCTTCTGATGGAGTCAAAACATGTGAATATCCTATCCTTTGGCAAGCAAATGTTCTCCTCGGCCGGCATTACTTTGAGGTTGGTTAATGCAAGCTGCCTACTTGGCCTCAAAACCTATGCACTTTGGGATGTGGTTGGTATGATGTTGCCGGTGGTTCCAGAAGGCTTGCATGTCTTTTTAGCCAAAACATTTTAGGATGGTCAGGTTACAGCCAAATTCATCAACTGTTCGACCCATACACCACGGATTGTCTTCGAAGGGCTATGGTAGCGAACATGGCGCTCCACCACCCACATGGATGAGGTCCACAGGCTTCTCCAGGGACGTCCAGGCATCCTTAATGAACATGCCTTGCAACAGCTCCTGCCTGTTTGGTGGAAAGGCGGACTCGGCCCTAGAGCGTTTTAAGGAGAGTGGAGCCACAGCACACTGTTTGGGCCTTTCAGCTCCATTCTGACAATCTACCAAACATTTTCACCCATTTCAGGGATATGCGAGGGGTTTGGTGTATCCGCATCCTCTGGCTGCATAGCTCCACCGCACGCACTGTAGGCCTCCCAACCCTTTCGAGGTCAGGCCATGATTAAAAGCATAGCCATCAGGGGCATTGCTCATCCCAGTCTTCCACTCCTCTGGCCACAACCTCAAAACCCCTTTCATGTGTCTAGAGCAGCACACACCCATCTGGTAGGAGGCAGGATCAGCCACTCTCTTAAGTTATGGCAACGCATACATACGACACATTGGTCCTGCAGATTGTCCAATGGGTCTGCCATTTCTTTTCGACTCACTGCATCTGCCACCTTCTCCAGACCACATCTAGGAGGACCACATGTCCATTTTATGCCAGGAAGTAAAGGTTATTTTAGCTTAAAGAGGGAGCGGGCCTCAGGAGTAGGGATTGGGTGATTGTCCACAGGACTGAGGCCTCTGTCCTATCCTAGATCTATGCCTTTTCAAAGCCTTTCTCTTAAAGGACAAATTCAGAATGCTTGCCCTGGCTCAGGTCCTCTCTGCACTGGATCCCGAAGATAGTAGCGCTGGACCTGCACAATGCTTATTTTCACATTCCTGTCCTTCAAGCCCTGCGGTCCAAGGTGGGCCATAAGCACTTACAATTTACTGTGTTCCCTTTTGACCTCACTGTAGGAAACTGGGTTTTTGTTCCAGTAGTCACCCACATTTTGCCTCTTATTTGATGCAAGTTTGCCTGAGTGCACTGGGTTCTTGCTAATCCGGTCCCCAGTGCCAATGTTACTTGCCTTAAACAAGGTCACTGGTCAATTGATCCCCAATTGATCAGGCCTTTAGCATCTCTGTAAGTCCCCCCAAGCCGTGGTTGAGTTGGAGAAGTATCAGTTTAGGGTACAGTGGGATCGACCAGGAGAGGACTTCTCCTAGGCAGGCTGTCACTCCATGCCGGAATCCCTGCAACCGGGACTGATCCACACAGTATGAATAAATATGCCCTCATTCGCACCACATTGGAAACCGATTGTAGAGGCAATCAAACCCATACGCCAGAGTCTATGATATGTAAGATAACCCCTGTGGAGGTACTTAAATTGAATCAACCTGAGTTGGGCTTCAATAGCAACTGTCCGAGGCGCTGCCAGCGCCACGCTCCAGTCCCCACATCCGCCTTTCATGCTGCAGAAGGGCTAAGAAGGTGTCTGGCTGGTTTGAAATAAGTGTGTGGTAGATCTTAACCCTTTCTATGCTGATGACGGAACCGCTCCGTCATCAGCTGCGGTGGCGCTGTGCTGATGACGGAGCGATTCCGTCATGGCCCGGCCTCCACGCCTGCGCGGCGCGGATTCCACGCCTGCGCTGGGCGTTCTATTGAGCGGGCGGGCCCATGACGGAACCCCTCCGGCATGAGCACAGCCCAACCGCGGCTGATGACGGAGCGGTTCCGTCACCAGCATGCGACCGCCGCGCGGCTGCCCCGCCCCCATAGCGCTGCGGCAGAATAGCCGCCTCAGCGATGCGGTTAATGACTTCATGGTCTCTCAGATCACCAACAAGGAGTTTAGTCTCTAATCGAATAAACTCAGGGAGGACGGTCAGAGCATGGCGAAGCTGAAGGTATCTATGAAATTGGCTGCGGTTCAACTGATATTCCAACTGTAGGCCTTGGAACAATTTCAATACAGTACCCTGCATGACATCTCCCAAGGTAGAAATCCCCATCAGATCCCATCTACAAAAGCCCTCTAATGCCACCTCTTGTGTGAGTACGCGGCCCTTCCACAGTGGTGTCCATTCCGTCAGTTTGCCTCACCACCCCATCCACCGGAGAGAGGAACACCAGAGGTGGAATACGACCCTCGTTGCTGGGAGAAGAGAACTCCCGTCACAGTCTCTGTAAATATGGGAGAGGATAGAGATATCCCCCATTGCCCACCTCTCTGACACATAAGCTGGGTCGTCTTGGAGACCATACCACCAGTCATTCATTACAAGGAGATAAGCAGCAGTAATATGATTCAATGTCTGCGGCAGTGATTTCCCTGCAGTTTGTGGACTGAAAACATTTGCTGAGGGGCTATATTGGGAGTTCCTCCACACCAAAGAAATGTAGTGAGGATGGGGTTCATTTTGCGGAAGCACTGACATGGGACCTCATTCGGGAAATTCTGTAGCTGATAAAGGAGCTGGGGCAGAGATACCATTTTAAAGATGGCAGAACGTCCAGTCAGAGACAGAGGCAGGACTGATCCAGACTGGTATCCTACTGTAGGCGAGTTAGCACAGAATCTAGATTGCACAACCACACCAAGTTTGTGAATATACCCAGATGCTTGAATCCAGACAAGGCTACCTGCAGGCCCAATTCTCAGCGGAAATCATGTTGTCCAAGAAGACTGTGGACTTGGATGTATAAATACGGAAACACTAGGTCTCCAAAAATGTGCAGGATCTGTGGAAGGAAGAAAAGAACTTCATCAGTGGATAATGCGATTCTGTCTGAGAGCCCCGCTTCCCATTCAGAGGCGTGCACTTGTGCGTACATCCATATCCAGACCGCAAGAGCGAATAGCAGAGAGAAGAGGGGACAACACTACCTCGTTCCCTCCTGCATCAGGAACAGAGCTGATTGAGCAACAGACACCTGAACCAATGCTTTCAAATCAGTACAGAGCAGACTAATATAAGAAAGAAATCTATAACCAAAGTTGAGATGCCGAAGGAGAATGAACAGGTACTCCCAACTCACAAGGTGAAAAGCTTTGCCTTTGTCCCCCGTGAGAACCACTGCTGGACCTTCTAATCTGTTGGCAGTGCTAGTGCATTAAATGGAGTGTACCCGTCTTCTAAATCGATGAATGGCTGTTGAAGGCAGGCCCATCTCAGTCAGTCGTGGACCACTTCCAGAAGGCAGCAAACCTCTTGTCATCATTGGGTTTCTCAGTCAGCCGATTGGCTGATGGGAGGAAAATCCCCCTTGGCCAATATGATTGGAAAATGTTTTGAATCCTGGATTCTAGGATATTTGTGCTTCCCGTATATCTCTAAAATTGCCTGAAGTTTAACCTCTAACACCCATCCTGAGCACTATTTTAAAAGCATATTATTGTCGGTGGTGGTGGTGGGGGGGTTGTTGGGGGAATGGATATACACCGATCCAGCAAAAGCACAATCCTTGAATAAAGACATAATTATATCTCACATTTATGCCTATGCACCAACTTAAAAATCATATAACTCGCACACCTCTGTACATAGTCTTCTTAACTCATTCGCCACACTACATTAACTATATCTCAACACTCTACCATGCACTATATTCTGCCACATTATACAATTTCAGATGTCCATAAGTGTTGTTATTAATGCTAATATTTCACATGCTCCAACTTCTGTAATATGCAAGAGTATAGTTATAATTAAAGCTATAACCTGTCTGAGGGAGCATAGAGAGCGTTCCGGGGTGAGAAGTAGGCCGTGGTAGCTATTCCCTCTACTTTCTTGTCCCTAAAAACAACAAGGGCCTTCATCCTATCCTAGATCTCTGAACCTTCAACTACTTCTTCAAAATGGAGAAATTCAAAGATGCTCACATTGGCTCATGTCTGGTCTGTCCTGAACCTAGTAGACTGGATGGTTGCATTAGACAAGCAGGATGCCTATTTTCGCATCCCTGTCTTGCCTACCCATCGGCCTTTTCTGGTAGACCACAAGCACTTTCAGTTCACTGTGCTTCATTTTGGCCTTACCAGTGCCCCTCGGGTGCTCACCAGAGTGATGGCGGTAGTTGCATCTTATCTGCGCATATCAGGGGTGCCAGTCTTCCCCTATCTCGACTACGGCGGACCTCCAGCATTCACTGGAGTTCACTATCAACATGCTGAAGTCACACCTCACTGCCTCTCAGATGCTCCCTTTCATCTGAGCTGTTCTAGACACAGTGCACTTTCGGGCTTATCCTAGCTTGAGCGGCTAGTCTAAGATATTCAGGCTATGATACCGATGTTTGAGCCTTTAGCCTGGATTTCAGTGAGACTGATTCTCAGGCTGCTGGGCCTTATGGCCTCTTGCATCCTCCTAGTGACACATGCCACATGGCATATGCGGGCTCAGCAGTGGGAACTGAAGTTACAGTGGGCTTAGCATCAGGGAAATCTCTCCGAAATGGTCCAGATTTCAGAGGAAACGGCAAAGTACCTGCAGTGGTGGCTAACGAACCGCGATTGGGTCAGAGGCAAACCCCTCTCCCTTCTCCAACCAGACCTCACATTAGTGACAGATGCGTCACTCCTATGATAGGGTGGGTATCTGGGAGAGGTGGAGTCAGAGGACTCTGGTCTCTAGAAGACTCCAAACTCCACATCAACATGTTTGAACTCCGAGTGATCCGATTGTCATTGAAAGCCTTTCTGATCTCCATAAAGGGAGGGCTGGTACAAGTGTTCACGGACAACACCACCGCCATGTAGTAATACAACAAACTGGGCGGGTGGTGTTGTGGTACCTTTGTCAAGAGGCCCTGCGTCTCTGGACTAGGCTGGAGCAGCTGGTCATTAACCTGGTGGTTCAACACCTGGCAGGTTTCATGAGCACCAGGGTGGCTGAACTCAGCCATCGATGCCTAGCGGACCATGAATGGCATCTACACCCGGAAGTGGTGCAAGGTCTCCGCCGAAAACGTGCAATGTCAGCAGTTTTGCGCCCTGGAGTTTCCAAGGCTCTTGCTCAGAGACGCTTTTTGTCTCGAGTGCCTTCAGGCTTCCTGTACCCTTTTCCACCCTTACCACTCCTGCCCAGAATTCTCTAGGAGCTCAGGAACAACTGGGCCCGAGTGATCCTTGCTTCTGACCATGAGCATTGATCTTCTGATCAGGCTGCCCCTTCAGGAGGATCTTCAGTCACAGCAGCAGGGGAAGGTCCTCCACCTGAACCTGTCCACTCTTCACCTTCTTACATGGAGATTGAGTGGCAGCAGCTTTCGACCTTCCTTCTGAAGTCAGTAATGTTATTCTGATGGATAAAGTTTGTATCGTATCATACAGATAAGTCTATTTACCCTCTTTCTGCCTCCTTTTCTGATATTTAACTTTTTATTTTGACCCTTGCCCAGCCGGGCTCTGCTTTAGGCACTCTGAAAGTGTATCTTTATGCCATGTCTGCCTTCTTGCGGCTCCCTTATTTACAACTCCTATTGTAACTAGATTTCTCAAAGGTCTTGTACATATGTTCCCACCTTCCTCTTTCATTATGCCTCAGTGGGACCTTAATTTGGTTCTCCTATTTCTGATGTCTGCGCCCTTCGAGCCTTTACACAATTGTCCCCTCAGGCTGCTCACCATCAAAATAACCTTTCCTGTGGCAATTACATCGACCAGGAGAGTGAGTGAGCTGTAGGCTTTATCATCCAAGCTTCCCTTCCTATCAGTTTCTCCTGACAAACTGGTGCTTCGCACTAGGGCCTCTTTCCTGCCAGAAGTGGTAACACCATTTCACGTGGACCAGTTTGTCACCTTATCCACTTTCCACTCTCCTCCACATTCCTCTAAAGAAGAGGAGTGACTCCATCATCTGAACCCAAAAAAAGCGTTGTTGTTCTACCTTGACAACACAAGTGAGTTTCGGGTGGACGACCAATTCTTTGTGGGCTATGTTGGTGAGAAAAAAGGTCAGAACGTGCAGAAATGGTCCATTACTTGATGGGTCGTTCTCTGCATCAAGATCTGCTATGCACTGGCAAAGAAGCAGTCTCCTGAAAGATTAAAAGTTAATTCCACCACAGCTAAGGCTGCAATCACTTCACTAGCCCTTGGAGTTTTAGTCCTAGACATCTGTCTGGAAGCAACGTGGACATCTCTGCATACGTTTACCAAGCATTACTGCCTGGCCAGTCAGGTCTGCAGGAACAGGCACTTTGCCCGTTCGGTCCTGCAGGACTTAGTCTAAATTTGTCCACAGACCCACCACTGGCTTGGTATTGCTCAGGCATCTTTTCAAAGGTAAGGGATCTGTGGCTAGATATCTCTATCAGATGAACAAGTTACTTACCTTCGGTAATGCATTATCTGGTAGAGACAGTATCTAGCTGCAGCTTCCTTACTGATCCACCCATCCTCACTGCTTTGCGGACAGATTTCTAGGGTCGGGGATGATACCTTTCAGAGCTATAGTTTGGACACACCAGTGTCAGTGTACTTCATGGTTCCTTGCTTCTGGCATGGAGTATCGTGAAAAGTAACTGATGTCAGCGCGCCGAGGGGGCCACTGTATGGGTCACGCAGTCATTCCCCACACGGACGATGCCAACAACGCCACACAAGGCTGACTGATGCTATTCAGAGGTACTGCTCACGAAAAATCTTCCAGATCCAGTCTGATGCCTGGGAAGTTCAAAGGCAAGGAATTTGCGGCGAGATATTGTCTCAACCAGATAAGGCGTTACCGAAGGTAAGTAATTTGTTCGTTAAGTTTTGTTGTTAATGACAACCTATTGCCACTTTATTTTAGTGGTAATAAGTTACCTTTTTTGTTTATAAATGTGTAGTATTATTGACCTATGGATTTTTTAATATTTTCTCCCTTAATTATTTTGGACCCTTTTGCCGATAGTCCGTGAAATTTAGCATACTTGTTCCACCTGTTTCATTGTGGAAGGAGTACAAGTTTTGCGTGATTTAGTCAAGGGGGTCCAAAGAGAAAAGGTGGTTCCCAATACGTGCTTATTTGCAATGTATTTCATAAACATTTTTTTATTTTCTGTTCTGCAAAAAGCATCAGTCGCATTTTGTTACAATGTGGCAGGATTGCACGTGATAGAGCACACATGATTGTGTGTATTTTAGGTAAGTAATGTAATACTATATAAGTTTTACGGTATTTAAAGTTAGTGATATCTGTTGTTGCATTATTTTAGGGAAATGTTTTTTTTTTAATACTACCACAGTACATAGTGATTACAAGTCATTAGCTGATTGTGTAATCATTGGTTTTGGAAAAGTTAAAAGTAGCTATGTTGTTTTTAAGTACAGGTTGCCCGTGTTCTTCATTTCATTTTCCAATGTAAGCAAGTATTAGGTGTGGTGTTTTTGCCCTAACTATTTCCAGTTTAGTAAAGTGGTAATAGATAGATCAAAATATTTATAAGATTCTACCTATTTCTTTTTTTAAATACGGAGTGCACTGTAGTACCGAGGTACCCCCAAAACATTTGTAAGGTTAACATTTTTCTTTTTTGATTACTATAAATCTTTATAGCAGTGTATTCTAATTTGCTTTTTTTTTGGTAAAGTAGCATAATAATTTCTAGTAATTTGTGCACTAATCCATAACCTTCTTTGTATACATTCCCTAAGGTAAACTTAGACGTTTGGTCTAAACGTAGATAAAATGTCAAAGTTTACGACTTCCAAATTCACAAAGGGCATTTACGAGTAGTAGGTTTGTCCGCATTCGGGAGGAGATCTTCCCCGAGTGTGGACATAAAGATGCGACTCGTAAATGCCCTTTGTGAATTCTCAAAGTCGTAAATTTAGCCATTTGTTCTAAGTGTAGACAAAACATCTAAGTTTACTTTTGCAAATCGGGCCCTTTATTTATAAAATATAGTGTCATACAGTTTATTTGTAATTTTTTTCATTAAATAAAATATTTTTTTCAGTACCATGGTACTCTTGATTAACTTATATATATATATATATATATATATATATATATATATATATATATATATATATATATATATATATATATATAATATAATTGTATAAATATTCTTCTCTACTTATTACCACTTTACTAAAGTGGTAATAGGAATGGGAAAAGTACCAAACCTAATACTTACCTACATTGAATGGCGTAACGCAGAACACTGGGAAACTTGAACTGAAATTAACATGGCTGCTTTTAACTTTCTTAAAGGCAATCATTAGCCAATCAGCGAATTACTTGTCATCGCTATACACCTCGGGAGTACTCAGTCCTACCATGGCCACAGGTATAGCTAAATTAAAAACATGTATAAAATGCTTACCCTGCTTATATGCAGTACGCCAAAGAATCATCTACGCACCATAATATATAATCCTTCCAAATTTCATAAAAAGGTCACTGATGGTTTTCCAGCTATGCAAAAAAAAACCACTTTTGCAATGACCATGCATGCCTTTACTACACCATCGTTACTACGCATGTGTCATTACCACGCTTGCATTTACTACGAATATTTTGACAATACCTATGCCTTTATCACAAACATTTCGTTGTAAAGGCATGGTTGGTAACATCATATGCGTTGTCAAAATATAATAGCTAAGTATATTACCAAAACATCGGATTTCCAGTGGGCATGTAAATCTCTGAGTAGATCATAGAAAAAGATTTCTGTGATTAAGGAGGGTGACACTCCATTCTCCACATCTAATAGACTTGTTTTAAAATCTGACTGGTTAGTCAGGATGGGGTTTTATGATGGAAACCCAAACCCCTTATAACTTAAAGTTCTTTGCACAAGCTTTTAAAAATCATAGAACGAGCTTTACCACGCATATGCCCTTTTCATTTATTCCTTTACTACGAAATTCGTGGTGAAGGCATATGCATGGTATTGACATCGTGTTAACGGTCATGCGTGGTTATGACTGCATTATAAAGGCTGTTTCCAGATTTGACTCCCTTTTTGGGAGCCCCCTTTTTTCTTTGCCCCACCTTGATGAAATGCTGTGAAACTTTCAGGACTCCAAGATTGAAACCGGGACAGTAGGTCTGCAAAGTTTCACGGCCATTTGTCAAATGGATGCATAGTTATTAAGGGACAGAAATGTAAAATAAATCCCTATCTCCGGTCACCTTAACTATACCTACGGCCACTATATATATATTTATATATATATATTTATATTTACACATGCCCAAAGACATTCTTCTGATATGAATTTTCTACATGTGTGCTTAAGAACTTAGTTCGATTGACAGCTGCTTTTTGTTTATTAAACAAATTTCAACCATTTTGTCTTTAAGTTTGCGAATACAGAGGGAAGAGCAAATGCTAAGTGGAGATCAGATTGGCACTGCTAGTAAAGCCCCCAATATTCAAAGTGAAGCGCAGATTGAAACATTGGTACCAACACAAGAAGCTTCCACTAATGGCACAGGAGAATGTTACACAGGAAGCAAGGTGAGAAAAGTTGCTTTGATTAGATTCAGGGAGTCCTGTTGTGTAATCCTTATCTTTTATGATGTGTGATAAAATGTGACCAACTTATAGCATTATCTAAACTATTATAGGCCTTTCCTTTTTTATCTTTTCATAACTGAAATGTATGCAGTCTGCCTTCTCCCCCATTTTCCTTTATTTATTTTTATTTTATTTTTATTTATTTATTTTTATTTTGAGAGTTTTATATAGCGCTACTGGACCCGAGGGTATCAGAGCGCTTTACAAGGTCAATATAAATACATTTACAAGTTCACAGTGGGTATTAATCATGAATAATTCCAATAAAAATATACATTCAACATGGAAAGGAGGTAACAAAATAAGATGTCATAGGTGAGTGCAGATAATGGCGGAGGATACGAGAGGGGAGGAGAGGTAAGGAAAGAGGGAGGAAGGAGGGTAAAGAGAATAAGGGAAATAAGGGGTTATGGACAGGAGGAGAGGAGGTTAGAGAGGTGGGAAAGGGGTGGGGTGAGGTGAAAGCAGAGGGCCAGGAGTCGGGCAGCATTATAGTCAGCGACCTTACGTGCCCCAGTATTTGTCGAGAAGAAGTGATTTGAGCCTTTTTTTGAAGAGAGGGTAGCAGGGGTTGCAGCAGAGGTCTTTGGGGAGAGAGTTCCAGATCGTAGGGGCATTACCAGAGAATGCACGGGATTGGGTTCTTTTGTATTTGAGTTTCGGAGGGATTAGGACAAGGGAGTTTGTGCTCCTCAGGGACCTAGAGTACCCAGCTTTTTGTAGTTTGTCAGCCAGATAAGAAGGGGTGTTAAGGTGGGGGGCTTTGTATGTGATACAAGCAATCTTGTATGTGGATCTTCCTTCGATTGGGAGCCAATTAAGGTTTTTAAGGACAGGAGAGATGTGGTCGAATTTTTTACAATCGGAGATAAGACTGACAGCGAGGTTGAGAACACATTTAATAGGTGCCAGGTGGATTTTCGGGGTGCCGGCGAGTGTTGCGTTACCATAATCAATTTTGGACAGGACAAGTGATTGGACAACGATTCTAAAGTCATCTGCAGGAATGAAGGGTTTAAGTTTTTTGAGGTGATGTAGGGTGAAAAGGGCACTTTTGCTAGCATTTTTAATGTGTGGGATGAGATTAAGGTTAAGATCGATACTGATGCCTAGGGATTTGACAGAGTTCGAGGTGGAGAGGGGGCAGTTAAGAGCTGTGATGTCATTGATCCAGAGTTGAATAGGGAGAGAGTTGTTCTTGGGACTGAATAGGATGATTTCAGTTTTTTTAGGGTCCAGTTTAAGATGTTTGAGGTGGAACCAGGCTTGAACTTTATTCAGTGTGTCGTTGAGGTGGAGGATGTCATTATGGGATTTGATCTTGTAGTAAAGTTGGGTGTCATCGGCGTAGAGGTGATAGGATAATTTGGCTTGATTGAGAATGAGGGTTAATGGTTCCATGAATAGGTTGAATAGTGTTGGGGAGAGGATAGAGCCTTGGGGGACTCCAAGTGAGACCGGTTGGGGTTTGGAGAGGAATTGACTGAGCTTAATTTGTTGGGATCTGTTTTGAAGGAAAGAGGAGAACCATTTGAGTACGGTGCTCTTAAAACCAAATTGAATTTTAAGGGTGTTGAGGAGGGTAGAGTGGTGTACAGTATCGAACGCTGCCGAAAGGTCCAGGAGGATTAGCAGAGAGGATTCACCTCTGTCAAGAGACAGGTGAATATCGTCAGTAATGTTGAGAATGGCTGTTTCAGTGCTGCATCCTTTTCTGAAGCCTGATTGGAACATGTCAAGGAGATTGAAAGAGAAAATATGGTTGTCAAGTTGGGAAAGGACACATTTTTCCAGGACTTTAGAGAGGAAGGGAAGGTTGGAGATGGGGCGTAGGTTGTTGAGGTCATTGGGGTCGGCAGAGGAGTTTTTGAGGATGGGGGAGATTTGACCTAATTGAAGAGAGGCCGGAACACAGCCAGTGGAGAGAGAGGAGTTGATGATGGTGGTCCAGAGTGGGGCAATGATGTTTTTGAATTCTTGGACCAGGTGAGAGGGGAGAGGGTCTTTAGTGTGAGAGGTCGGTTTGAGTTTAGAGATGAAATTGACGATAGCTGTTTCGGATACAGGGGAGAATTCGCTCCAGGAGGCATTGTTTTTAGTTTGGTGGTGTATGAGAGCGGGGCCTGGGAGGGGGGTATAGAGTGTGGTTGGAGGGTTTCTTGAGACAGGGGAGAAGAGAGCGAGCTAGTGCTATGCAAGTTAGGGAGGAGGTGGAGTTTGAGGGGATGTTGAGGTGAAAGGGGGGCGGAAAAGGAAAGTTCAATTGCGTTGACTTTGTTGGAGAAGAAGCTTGCTATTTCTTCACATCTTTCAATAGTGGCTAGTAGTTTCGGGGGGCCAGAGGAGGTTTGTTTTTTAACAATGTTAAAGAGTTCTCTGGGGCGGTTTCTGGCATGATCAAGCTGCTTGCGAAGATAGGAAGCTTTTTCATTGAAGATGTGTTTTTTGTATTGTGCTCTAGCATTTCTCAGAAGCACCAAATTGTCAGTGGTGGGATGATTCCTCCAGGTACGTTCTGAGTGCCTCAGAGCTCGTCTTTCCATGTTAAGGTCCGAGTTAAACCAGGATTTTGGTGGGATGTTTTTTTCTTGTTTGTATTTTACAGGGGCGATTTGATCAAGGGCATCACAAATCGAATTGTTGTAGTGTTCAGTTAGGTCGTCGGTGCTATGTGAGAGAGGGGGGAGAAGTAAGCGAGATTTAATGGTAGATTCCAATTCGCCTGGGGGAATGAGGTGAAGTTTACGGGTAGGTTTCAAAGGTAAAATGCCTGTAGGGGTCGGGTGTATAATGGAGCCATTTAAGTCGAAGAGGATAAGGTGATGGTCAGACCAGTCTACTGGAAGGATCTTAGAGAGGGAGGCAATATCCTTTTTAGTCAGGATAGCATCAAGGGTGGCGCCTTTGTTGTGAGTTGGGGATTGGCAAAGTTGGATCAGGTCGGTAACATCCATGATATCGTTAAACCGGGAGACCGCTGGGTCGTCATTTTTATTCCAGTGGATGTTGAAGTCTCCTAGAAAGATGTTTTTACAGTGGGATAGTGATGCTAGCGTAATAAGGTCGGACATCTCTTCAGTAAAGGAGATAGAGTATCCAGGAGAGTGGTAGATAGTATGGAGCCTAATGGTCTGGAAGCCTGGAGTATGGATATCTGTGCAGAGGTATTCGAATGTGGATGGGTCTTGAAGTTGTACAAGGGAGATATTAAGGTTATCTCTGAAGATAATGGCAAGGCCCCCTCCCATTTGTTTAATTCTATCTTTTCTAATGATGAGATAGCCAGGGGGAATCAGTAGATCTAGAATAGGAGTGGAATGGTATATGTTTCTTTTGGTTACAGCAGCTTCCGTTAAGTTTCATCTATAGCCCTTCTTTGTGCAAGGTAATACTCTCCGTCAGAGCACAATCTCAGTTATGTTAGCCTCTCTCTCTGCACCTGGCTGTCCTCAGCATTCCTGAAGCAGCATTGGCCCTGTCTAGAAACCTCCTTAACTTGAACAACAGGAACTGCAGTCCAACCTCTCATCCCTACCATCTATAAATTAAAATGCTTAGGAAGAGCTTATCAGCAGCCTTTTAGTTACCAAGGTCCTCAATGAATTTGAATGAGAAGCTCTTCTGCATCCTTCTTTATTTCAGTGTCCAGATCTCCACCCTCCAGATCTCCACCCTCCAGCCTCCACTGTCTGTGGAGGCTAATCTCATTTTCCATCTTCCTCCACGCTATGCCATGAGCTTCCAAAACGGATCCCACTGGTCATAGTACTCGCTATTAAACCACTGAGAAACTCCTATTGGCATACATGTGCTACTAATTTACTGCACACACACTCACTCATCCTGCACACAGGATATCAGCAGAAGGTTCTGGTGATTGCCGTTCCAGCAGAACATTTTGCATGAGAGGGGTTAGTAGGCTGCACTCTCTCTGACACTGTGAATAAGGTCTGGTCACACTAAAGACTCGCAAAACACTGCGCTCTACCACCACAACTTTGTTTCCTTCCCCAAGCATGGACAGTAGTCCCAGTCCCATTGCAAGGGCACGCTTTGTGCGCCTCTGCAAGTCACAGAAATGTTCTGCTCGTCACATTGCCAGGAACATGTCTATGCCTTGGTGCAGATGGTAGTGTAACATGATGCTAGGGCCAAACAAAAAGTCAGGATACCAGTTTCAAATGCGTTGAGCATCAGGACATGGGTGCATACCAATTTACCATTAAGGGTACATTACCATCCCAACATGCATTCTTTTATGGTTCAAAACCATCCCTAGTATTCAGAAGCCTACAGCCAAGTTAGTGGACAAGATCACATGTACTTCCCCTCACACAATTTAATTATGACCAAGGTTATCCTGCAGGCAGGCCCCATGCCCACTGGAACTAACGTAAAACTTTAGGTAAGAAAAGGGGCTCATCACACGCTCAGGGGAATCCCAAGCAACCTCTTACCCATTCTACCCTCCCACCTACACCCCACAGGGCATGGGGGGAGAATCTCCTGTGTGCGCTCCCAAATGGGTCAAGACTATGGCTGATTGCTGATACTCCAGAATGTGCTGTCTGTGCACACCCTGGAGTTCCTGGAAAGACTTTCCCATCGCCCACATTTAGTAATGAACACCATCCGTCATGCAACAACCTTAGCAGGAAATTCCCTTCCACCTTCTTAAGGGAGTGAAAAAGGTACAGAGTTTCTTGTGAGTTTGTATTCCAAGTTCTTCCTGGTGAGTAGGAAAGTGAGATAATGATGTTCTAATCTGGGCCTGCAAGAATTCAACAAGTTTTTGAATCAACATTCATTTCAGACGGCTTGCCAAAGGTTTTTCTTTAGCTAAAGGAAAGAGAGTTTCCTGTAGATATCCTTTGATCTACAGGATTCCGGCTTCCATATTCTTATACCCCCGGATCGCAAACAGTAGCTATGATTCCCCATGGAAGGGCAGAACTTGCAGTAAAAAGCTCTGCCTTCTGGCCTGAAATCACTCCCAAACATTCATGAAGTGCCTGGCCGCTGTGGCAACCTTTGTTTGTAGACAGGGTCTCAATTACTGTAGAATGTAGTGTAATGTATTTTGTAAAGCGCACAGCTGCCCCAACGGGGCGTCCCGGCGCTGTATAACGCTGTGGAACCCTTCCTGGCTCTCCCTGTGAGATGCCCCTCTTGGTCACCCCCACGGTGAAGCCAGGCATCCCAGTGGTGTAGGGGCTGTTGTGGAGATTAAGCAAGCTATTGCCCAGAGTTGCAGCGTGGGACCCATGATTAGAGTAGGCGCCGAGGTGAGAATTATCGAGTCCGCGGACATTGAGCTCAAGACCCTGCCGCGTCGGGACTTGAACCCTGGTCCCGGGCCTGATCTCTGCTTCAGAGTCTGCCGCTCTAACCAGTGAGCCACACTTCTCTCACGGTCTAGTGGAGGCACTTTTGGAAGAGGGGACCTGCTTGCTTCAGTTTCTTCGTGTGTACACTAAATGTTAAAAAGTCTTCCACTCATCCTTCTACTCATACCCAGTTTCTAGGAGTAATCCTGCTCATGTAGTTTAGCAAGGAATTTTCCTCACCCGAACAGATTAGAAAGCTTCAAGCATAAGCTGCAGTCATCAGTCACTGGGAACCTTCCAATGCGAACAAACAAATCAATACTGGCCCTAAAGTAATCCTGCATAGGGTTAATTCTCTTCTGCTGCCTTTAAATGAGGCATACTCCATTAAAGTTAGTCCTCCCGGGGTAACAGTCAACAGGGTTGTGGGGCGACATAGTGGCACTAACCAGCTGCCTCAAACAAACTCTTCTGTGGTGGAGGTTTCCTGACAAATTCAATGTAGCCCTCCTCTTCCAACCTACAATGGACATGATCATCCTATTGTCAGATGCTTCTGTAGTAGGTTAGGGATCTTCCATGCAGGAGCTGTCCACAAGAGGTCTCATGTCCAACTAAGAGAAGTCAATCCATATAAACACCTTGGAGCTACACACCATGAGGCAAAGCCTCCAGGCGTTCCTGCCATGTATGGGGGGTGGGGCGGGTGGTGGGGGCTAGCCTGATCACAACAGACAATATGACCTTGAGGTTTTACATCACCATAGGAGGTAGTATGAGGTCCCACTCTTTGTATGAAGAGCCACAGTGGCTGTGGGACCGAGCCATCACAAACCAGGTAGATACCTTCCCTTCCAGGAGTCCAGAACAACCATGTTGACGCGCTCAGTTGCTACCTTTTTGACTGCTATTAGGGAAAGCTCAATCAGGATCTGCTACAGCACTTTTCCAGGCAATGGTGGCATCTGCCATTAGAGCTGAATTAGAAGCGGGAGAGGCAAGAGGAATGGCATCTCTAGAATGACCCAAAGTGGGGGAAATGGCAGACAGAAGTGCAAATAATTTTGTTACCTTGCAACAAAAAATGCAAGCAAGTCCTAGCAAAGAGAATCCAGGGGAACTTTGATTAGCAAATAGCAACCTGTAATATACAAATCAAGATCGCTGTAAACAAATGCTCATATCCCAAGAGTGCCTTCTTGGTGGTCTGTCATTGTGTCTGCCACTCGTTGAGATGCATCAAGGGTGTGGGGTTGTCTTTGTCTCAAGCCAACCCATATATTTTAGTTCAGCAATCTGGTATGTAGAATCCTCTTGACATCTTTTTTGAAGGCACGTGTCGATGGGTTTGATCGAATCTCCTCTGGGAGCTAGTTCCATATTCTCAGAGCCGGTCTGGAGAAAGTAAAGGCATTGTCTTTTATTTTCTGAATCTGAAGGGGTTCTAGAAAGAGGAAATTTGCACTTCTTAGGGATTTTCTGCGTCCTGAGGCGATAAGCTTATTGCTGAGGATTCTTTGTTTATCTTGGTGTAGGGCTTTGTGTCATACACGCTGTCTTCAAATGGATCCTAGCTGATGGGGTTCTTGGCCCAGTTACTAAGAACCCATAGTAGGTCGAGCTCCGGGACATTAGGAGTAAAAGGCCTCAACCCCCTCCATTGGGCCCATAACCCCTGCTTGCCCTGTGGCCCTGGGGGTTTCCGCACATGGGCAGGAATATTCAATGCTTATGACTTTGATGAGGTTCCCCTGGAAGAGAAACTCAATTGCAACCAGAGAGAGTCAGTTTGTCTTTCCAACTGCCTGAAAACTGGCACGTCTAGTCTTCCAGGTATTTTTGCCATTGACATTTTTGTGAATGGACATTTATACTTGTTTTTTTAAACATTTTAAAACCATTGTTGTGTTGCTGTGAATTAACTGCTGAATGTACAATTTTTTTCACATTGATTTCGGGAGGTGGGAGCAGTTAAATACGTTTTGCACTTCTGTCAGCCTTTTTTGCTACTTTGGGACATGCTAGAGGCGATATATATATATTTTTGGGAAACCTGCTGTGAACTGTGCAACTGTAGAAGTGAAACCACAATTCCATCTTATCACTTGGTACAATAGACAGCACAAGGATATAAGGTGTATCATGCAAAAGCACTGGCATGTCCTATGGGGAGACACAGTTTTGGGCCAAAAGTTGGGTAATTGGCCACTTCTCTTCCAGGGGAATCCTCATCAAAGTCATAAGCACTGAATATTCCCGCCCATGTGCGGGACCCCGGAAACAATATAAAAATATATATGTAAAAAACACATAAAAGCAAGATCACTGGGACAGGCTCTGGTTACCAATTACCCTAGGTACCCCGCAACTACATAAGAAAGCGTATTGCTTTCTATGTGCCACGGAGGTTGCTGCGGTCAGCAGACTTGGCTAAAATGGAGGTGCCTATTGTCAAACAAGTTCGGATGGGAGGACGGTCCTTCCAATATATGGCAGCGTGCCTCTGGAATGAGCTCCCTCTCTCCCTCCGCAAAGCTAACAGCCTCTTAGCTTTCAGGAAAGAGCTGAAGACCATGCTCTTTTCCGTGTAATCACTGTGACTGTAGCGTGTGTTTGTTGTTGTGTTCTTGGATTTCAGGTCTCTTTGCTAAAGCGCCGGGACACCTCTTGGGGTAGCCGTGCGCTCTAAAAGTACGGCCTTAACATAACATAACATAACATAACAAACAACATGGCTTGGGCAGAGTAGACGCTTCAGGAAATGCCACAAAGGCAAGGCGTGTAAGTATGGAGAGAATACCACGGAGGTACCCTTGCCATTTTCTAATAAAAAGTGGCAAATCATGAAGCCTCCAAAGTGCAAAAGTCAATTTGTGGTGTATATTTTAAAATGCAGTTGTTTTAAAATGTACATAGGTAGTACAGTTTTACCAGTACACCAACAGATTCTACAACACATTTGAGCCATTATTAGGCATACCCCATGGCCAGACACTTCCATGAGTTTCATGGTGGTAAGCTGGAAGGTCTAAAATACTTTGTGATTGATCAAGTGCAACAACGATTACGAGGGGGGACAGAGAGAGATGCCCGAGAAAGCTTGAACCGCGATATATTCTCAGATTCGATAGTAAGATTCCGTATGGACACAATTTTGAAGAAGATTCACAAGTACACCTGTGATCCATGTTGTATAAGTGTAACATAAACCGTACCCGTGTGATGAAATGATGAGTACATCTCCTTTTCTTATGTTTTCTTAACTTTGCATTGTTCTGAGGTTTTTAATCATGTAGTTGTCTCTCTCTGTGGAGAGAATAGCTGGTTAAGTTTATGAATTACTAATTTGTAGCCAGTCCATGTAAATATTTTATTTGTATGGTCGCACTTGGGTTTGTAGCACAAAGAACTTTAGTTAGGGTGTGAATAGCCTTGCCAAGAATTGAAAGTACAAGGGCACTTGCCCACAATGGATAGAGGGGGATAAGCTACAGTTAGTGCTTCTCAGAGTACCTGTAGATATGTCCTGTATGAGTCAGTTTCACGTTTTTATTTTTTACAATGTGGAACAATGAGGCGCTATTTGCACAAGGCACTTTTCACTTTATAAATTAAGTGACATTTGCACATAAGGGTTATTAATGGCAGAGGATTTACCCCGAGATGATGGGGCATAAATACGTTGGCCAGTAGTAAGTCACTTGCCTAAAGATTGAACATTGTTTGATTGTCTAAATTGTTTTAAGTAAATTTATTGCTTAAATAGGTGTAAAAACTTGTGATTTTTATTGCAGTTTTCAGTTGCTTAAATTATCGAGCCTTATATGACAAAAACATTGACAATGTTTAATAATATCGATTGCAACTGTCACGTTAGGAGAAACTCTGTTGCACTGTCACTTTGTTTCACAGGGATTATTTTGCTGTTAATGTTGCACTGGCACTTTAAGTATTTCACCAGTTTAAAAAAAAAAATGGCTGCGACTTTAGGTTTGAAGAAGACTGCTGAGGCAGTTGAAATGCGTCATCAACCAGTATGTAGCCTGAATAAACACGCATTTGAGCAACCCCGAGCGTGCTGGATGAGTCTGTGTCTAATTTTCAAGCAGACGTTGGAACGAATATATATATATATATATATATATATATATATATATATATATATATATATATATATATATATATATACAAAAAAGAAGGAGAGAACTCTGGGTAGGTCTCAGTTTAGGTGGAAAGCAGCTCCTGTCAGAGCACTCTCAACACCAGCGACACTCTAGATCTGCTCACCTCAAATGTCTGTTTTTCTATCAAAGTTTTTAAGCATAGGATTAGACAGTGCTATCCATGCCGAGATAGAAAATGACAAAGTCTTTCGCCATTTAAACAGCAAAGTCCTTAAGCATAGGACTAGTACAATGCAGTCCTTGCCGAGCTGTTAAATAACAAAAGCCATTTATCACTCCAGGCACAATATTACAGCTTTGAATTGGTAAAATACCAACTCAAGCCAACCTGAAATGAGTAAAAGCAACCCCTGACACAGTGTTTCGCTCTAATTAGAGCTCTTCAGAGAGGTATAGCTTTGTCCAGACACAAGGGAGCACCCAGTATTAAGTCAAAACAAAACCCTTTCAGGCATAGAGTGACGCATACATTATGCAAAAAAGAAGGAGAGAACTCTGGGTAGGTCTCAGTTTAGGTGGAAAGCAGCTCCTGTTAGAGCACTCTCAACACCAGCGACACTCTAGATCTGCTCACCTCAAATGTCTGTTTTTCTATCACAGTTTTTAAGCATAGGATTAGACAGTGCTATCCATGCCGAGATAGAAAATGACAAAGTCTTTCGCCATTTAAACAGCAAAGTCTTTAAGCATAGGACTAGTACAATGCAGTCCTTGCCGAGCTGTTAAATAACAAAAGCCATTTATCACTCCAGGCACAATATTACAGCTTTGAATTATATATATATATATATATATATATATAAGCAACAGCTCGCAATATCCACCCGCTTTACGCGGAATCACGGGCGCAGTCCAACTTATGTGTAAGCATTATTTTATTTCTTCCACATCAGTCAAATTTTCAAGCAGACGTTGGAACGAATATATATCTATATAATATATATATATATATATATATATCACCACAACCTCCTTTGACATAGAATCAGCCGCACACCACAATGAGGATGATGTCCATTTTATTTCAAATACAGTCGGCATTCTTGACATGTTTCGGTCGTCTTGAACTTTTCCCAAGGTGCGCCGCTGACATCGTATTCAGGACAGTGAAACCAACAAGTTTATCCACTAATTTAAAGGTTTTACCCCCTGGTGGGTGCTCGTAGTGAGTACAAAGCATTCTGGTACTTGCAGTTTCAAAGTTCCGATCATTTTTACCCTCCAGTGGGTGATGACAGTGATTATTTCATTTTGCTGCATTTAAAATTCATTGCGTCTCTGAAACAGCCCATTTTCAAGGCTGTCAGTGATCCATACCAAAGGATAGTCTTTGGCGGCGCCTGTTTGCCCTATCGTTTTCACGTTCCCACACACGGTTCTCTTTCGGGCAGACTATGGCGCTCTTGCTGGAGGTGCGTCGCTGCAGCAGAACCAAGCCGTACCTTATCACCACAACCTCCTTTGACATAGAATCAGCCGCACACCACAATGAGGATGATGTCCATTTTATTTCAAATACAGTCGGCATTCCTGACATGTTTCGTTCGTCTTGAACTTTTTCAAAGGTGCGCCGCTGACATCGTATTCAGGACAGTGAAACCAACAAGTTTATCCACTAATATAAAGGTTTCGCCCCCTGGGGGGCGCTCGTAGTGAGTACAAAGCATTGTGGTCCTTGCAGTTTCAAAGTTCCGATAATTTTTACCCTCCAGTGGGTAATGACAGTGATTATTTCATTTTGCTGCATTTAAAATTCATTGCGTCTCTGAAACAGCCCATTTTCAAGGCTGTCAGTGATCCATACCAAAGGATAGGCTTTGGCGGCGCCTGTTTGCCCTATCGTTTTCACGTTCCCACACACATATATATTGTGTGTGTGTGTATATAGTGTGTGTGTGTGTGTGTGTATATATTGTGTGTGTGTGTGTGTGTATATATATATATATATATATATATATATATATATATATATATATATATATATAGTGTGTGTGTGTATGTATATGTGTGTATGTATATATATATGTGTGTGTATGCAGCCAATAGTAAGGGCTAAAAATGCCCAATTTACATTGAGTTTTCATTTAATAAACCTCTCACCAGTCCCTGGACCTCTGAGCACTGCTATTGTTTGACTTTTTGTCAAAAACAAATTTTCTTCACTTCACGGTTTTCCTTACTTAAAGTGAAGAGTACCATTTTTCTGACGGAAAATTATATTTAGCATTCAAGTTCCTGCAAGGGAGAGGGAGAGGTTATTGTTCATCAGACATTGTTCTGTAGCTGAGATGCTATGTTGTTGAAGTGTTGTATTGTAGCTTGCCACTTTTGAGTAGCTTTAGCCCGCCTGTGGACAGGGTGATATTATCTTAAACCAATCAACAGAGGGAGGTCTTAGGATTTTTGTAATAGCTTTATTATGAGCTGAAGTCTTTACTAGAGTGACCTGTGGGAGAGCCAAACAACTTTGACTAACCCTCTACATTGTATTTGAATGCTTTAGTTCTATTTTGAGCGTGATGTAATCCTTGCATCAGGACCTTGCTTCTATGGATTCAAAAGCTACTCCTTCCTAAGTATCCTTTTTGAATGAGATGTGTGTGTTTTTGTCTCTGAGACTGTATAGAAAGTATTTCTCTGCTACCCAATTATATATGTTCATTCCATGAAAAAATGCGATCTGAGGTGTATGATTTTCCATCAATGTTAACAATCATAACAACTAGAGAAGATGACCTCAATGGGAAACTGTTGTGGCATATAAGTAGAGTATTATTTTACCTGGACAGTAAAGCGTACCGTCCTTATCATGTTGTAGCCTCACATTTCCTCTCTGTTTCTACCCCACACTGTAGCAAACCTACCGGCAGACCATTGTACAGACAGAGTTTGACCTTCTCCGTCAGGAAAGCAGGGCTATGGTAGAGCAATTGAACTCACTGCAAGAAGAGCTGCGGGCCCAGCACCACCCAAGAAAGGTAGGAGCAAGGCTGTGCTGCCAATTTGACATCTCTTACATTCTCCTAACTGTCCCCTCTGTGAGAAGATCTCACTGTCTTCTCAATGTTGTTTAGCATTTCTTGGCATGGCCTGTATAGCTTCCCTCCCATCTTAGGCTGTGCACAGTCCCGATGTACTTTTTTCTTGCTCACAGAACAAGCCACTGAATCTCAGTATGGAGTGCTCCTGAAGCTCAGTTCCTGTTGTACGGCGACACCCCTCCCACCCCCCTCAATACCAACTTACAGAATTTACAAATAATTAGTTGTGCCAAAGGAAATCATTAAAAAACACGCTCTTTAAACTGTGCACCTTCGGTAGGAAACCATCTGTTTTCACCCTTTTCCCATTGGAACAAGCATTTAACTTCAACTTGCCATTCACAAGGCATCCTTCAAAGAATGGCAGATTCCATGTCCACTTAACTTTTGCATCCTTACCTCATTTCGAAGTCGACGATTTCAGTTTTCCTGACAGCTTTCCTAGTAGCAAAATCTTCCCCACTTTAGATCCACCACTAGACATGGTGTTAGAAGGCTTGCCCTGTCTAGACCTACCATTTTTCCTTTCAAAATTACCATTCATATCATGGCGTCCCTGGAAAGGGAAAAAAGTACAAATATCCTTCGTACATGAGAAGAAAAGTCTCATTGGTTCATGGTTCAGAGAAATACGTTTTCTTTTTTACTATCTTTTATTGTTTTTTTGTCCAAGTAAATCCCGCCATCTTATTGGGAGTAGGTTTAATGAAAAAGTTTTGACGACAAGACAGCGTTCTGAAAATCTAGCCTGAGGGCTGTGGCTGGGTTAACAGATGGAGTGCTTCCAATGGTACAGTTGTTTGGTGGCTCTTTTCCCAATCTAAAAATGAGCTTTGAAGTCCCTAAAACTACATACTTTCCTTGTCAAGCCCACTAGTTCGGAAGCCAGTGAGCGACCAGCTTGCACAAGGACATTGCTGTGTAGGAGCAGATCATAGCACAAATCTTACCAAGAGGTCTCCTGATCGCTGGTTGATCACAGTGATAACAGTGTGATCTGGACAAGAATGGTCTGGGCAAGAAGTGTAAAAGATTAGGGTACTAAGATAAAGTTGTTTGGTGTGAAGTGAAAATCTGAGGACTAGAGACTGGAACATGGCAGTTGAGGGTTTCAAAGCACTGGGATTGCTGTAGGTCGAGTTGGTATGAGGCGTTAGCGGACACACTGAAGCAGCAGCAGGTCAGGATCACGAGCGACAAAGTGCTGTTATCCAGTATTGGGGTATCTTTCATAGATTCACATGCCTGAATCATTCCCCGTCGTCGAGGTGGGAGTCCCATCACCGTGGGACTCCTGCCTCGACGACGCGGAATGATTCAGGCATGTGAATCTATGAAAGATACCAATACTGGATAACTGAAGTTACAGGTAAGTAACTTGTTTTCTTCTCTTCCAAGGGATCCTCATCAGTAGTCATAAGCATTTGAATATTCCCGCTCATGCGCTAGGACCCCAGAAAATATATGAAAACATATATATACGTGTGTGTGTGTGTGTGTGTGTGTGTGTGTGTGTGTATATATATATATATATATATATATATATATATATATATATATATATATCCTCCAAAGTGATCCACACGACCCCGGGCGCTCAGTTGTGGGTGCTCTGCATGGGGGCCGGATCCTGGCCCAATATTCAATTATAACACAAAGAATGCGGCACGACAAGGTTCCAGATTATTTTCAAGAATATTTATTGCTCTCGCTCAGACCTGAGCGAGAGCAATAAATATTCTTGAAAATAATCTGGAACCTTGTCGTGCCGCATTCTTTGTGTTATAGTATATATATATATATGTATATAATCTCCAAATTCAACAACGATTTCCCTGTAAAGAGCTATTACAGCCCTCGCCGAGGGCCGGCTGCGAGGAATGAGGTCGTCTTAGCTGAATGGAGCTTTAATTGAAGGGATTGGACTGCAAATGAGTAAGATGCTTTTACAAGACCACTGTAATAGCTATTTACAGAGAAATTGTTGTTGAATTTGGATGCAGATATGTGTAAGATCTGCTGATTGGGAATTTAGTAGGCACGGATGACCTTAAGAAATACGGTGCTCATGACATTTTGGAAACCATTATTTTAGAAAATAAATAAAAATCTGAACCTTTTGCGTGATAGGTAGGAGTTACACAGAAAGAACACTGAACTATAGCTCTGATGACGTCCTACGTTGGAAGAAACACGGCTGAATTTATTAGGCACGTCTGTTGATGAACTGCTACAAGCTCGTCAATCAATATTGATGAACTGTCACAATCGTTTTGGAAACATTATCCTAAAGTGAAGTGCAATAAATTGTGGATATGTGGATTCAAGGAAATCGGTCTTTTTGATTGAATACGTTGGGAACACATTTGTATTTGCAAATACTGGTTACAGAATACGGCGCTCCCTTCATTGTGGTATTTTTCATTGGAGGTGGTCCTGCAGCGGTGGGCTAGAGAAGGGTGAGTGTGATTGATTGGATTACTAACATTGAATTGATGTAGCAATAATCCTGTCCTGTTCACACCAGTTTGAAGCCCTCACCGCTAGGGATTATTATTGAAAGCAAATGTAGAAACTCAAAAAACTGGCACTGTGCCTTTAAGGCAGCCATGACCCGTAGCTTCCCATCATTCCTCAGGGGTGACAGTTAGGTCAGTTGTTCTTTCTGGCTTCTTTAGTCAGGACCCTGGTTAATCAGCTCCACAGATTTTTGGCTTTTCTGTCAGAAATTATATTCCTTTTTCACTTTAAACCCTTTTACTTCGACATTTTACACCTGTTGGAATATTCCTTTACCTTTTTTTTCCAGGAGTTTAGCATTTTCTTTTACCTCTCAGTAATGCCTTCTCTTTTTGATTCTTGCCCTTTCTGTGGCAAAAAGAAGGCCAAAACAGATTCCCACTCTGTCTGTATTCTTTGCGTTACGGATTCTCATGTTCCTGAGATGTTACAACACTGCCAGTCTTTATCAAGACGGACTCTCAAGGACCAAGAGAGGATTCGCCTATAAGGCCTCTCTTAAAAAGGTAAACCTTCTCCCTCTAGAGGCAGGTCTCCTGTGAGACAGAAGAAGAAGAGACCCAGATCATCTTCTGGAAGCAAGATTCTGGTCTGTTCTTCATGAGCCTCGTGCTCAACGTTGAGAAGGCCTCCACCGGCGAAGAAAATGTTGACAATCCCATTGACGGTGGGCTCGCCATCGAGAGAACATCAGTTGTCGTCGAAGAATTCCAAACATAGAGGTACGTCATAAGTGACGAATCCTCTGCCACCATCAACCGGGCGACGATTGGCGTCGAGGAGTCGCTCTCCGTTGGTGTGGGATTGCCCAACGTCAAAACACCGCTCTCCTTCGTTGCCGTCAGTACGGTGTTAGAAGTCGAGGTGCAGCCCTCCGTTGCCGTCAACCAGGCCTAGATCATCAACAACATCAAAAAAGGATTCAACATCGAAGCAGATCCCTCCGGCGCAGCCATCAAGTCGCTAGATGTCGAGGCCAAGATCATTTGCGACGTTGTGAAGTGATGCGACGTTGAGGCGGACGCCTCCATTGCAGCCCATGACACGTCACTCAACGACGAGGCCTAGATCGAAGGCGTTGAGAGGTTCGACGCGAGAAGGATTTCACCATCACCTTCCCCAAGTACGGCGTCGAGACTTGGTACTCCGTTGGGTACTCCTCTTCCAACCTAGAAGCACAAGTCTCCGTCGAAGGGTCATGGGTTTGACGTCTTAAATAAATATAGACCAGCAGAACAAGATCCTCTGTTCCTCAGGTCAGATCCTCCACCAGATTCGGTGATTATTGCTGCTGCAAAGAAGACCCGTGCAGTGGCTTCTTCTTCAACGGTTCCTCAGGTCAGATCCTCCACCAGATTCGGTGATTATTGCTGCTGCAAAGAAGACCCATGCAGTGGCTTCTTCTTCAATGGTTCCTCCGGAAAAGTAGAGCTGAGCCCAAGATTATTGGGGGAGAAAAGCTTGCAGCTCTGCAGCAGAATCTTTGAAAGTTTCCAGTGTGGAGGCTCTGTTGGGCCGTTATAATAGAGCGTTGTGGGACTCTCTAGAATGCTTCAAAGAAAAACTACCCAAAGAGGACCAGCAAGATTTTGGGGAGATTCCAGGAGGGAGCCCTCGTCGCCAACCAAATGATCAGTGCTGCAGCTGATGGGGCATCTTTGGTTTCTCAATCATATTCGCATGCTGTATGCGCAAGAAGATCCTCCTGGTTGCGTCTTACAGCTTTGAAACCGTAGGCCCAACAACGCATCCTGGAACTTCCCTTTATTGGAAATTCATTGTTCAGCTCTCACACTGACGAGATGGCCAGGATGAAAGCTGAACTGGACACTCCCAAAGCTGTTGGTTAGAGAAAAAGAAAGAGTTTCGACGTCGGTACAGACCTTACAATCATAGAGCATTCCATCAGAAGGTTCAAGCCCCTCAATGGTCCCAAAGGCAGTACCATCAGGCCAAATCTCACTATCAGGGATGTCGCCCTTCCAGACTTAGAGGAGCTCCCTGACAGTCCTCTTCAACTGCCAAGAACACTGGCAATCAATGAACGTTAACTTCCTCTATAACTGTTGCTCACTCCAGTGGGAGGAAGCATCTCCGGACATGCAAAAGAGTGGCACAAAATAACAAACTATCAGTGGGTGCTGAATATACTACAAAATGGTTATGCACTACGTTTTCATGCTCCTCCAAAGTGCGTCCCCCCAGTAATGTCAAGATTTCACCAACTACTGCTGTTGCGTCAGGAGGAATCCACTCTCCTAAACAAATTGGCCATAGAAAAGGTTTCTCCATCACAGCGAGAAAAAGGGTATACCCCAGGTACTTCCTGGTACAAAAGAAGGGTCAAAAAGAGAGTTTCAGGCCTATTCTGGATCTACGTTTCCTAAACAAAATCATCCAAAAATATAAGGTGTGTGTGCTGGCGCTCCATCAAATATATCCACATCTTCAAAATGGGGATTGGATGTGCTTGATAGACCTCCAGGACGCTTACTTCCATGTTCTGATTGCACCATGGCACGGAAAGTTTCTATGCTTCATGGTAGGCGCAAAACATTATCAGTACAGAGTCCAACCATTCAGCCTGAAATCTGCACCTCGAGTATTCACAGAATGTATGGCAGTGGTAGCTGCAGCTTTACGTCGCGAAGGTCTGTTTGTCTACCCATATCTCGATGACTGGCTTCTGAAGAGCTCATCTCCTCGAAAGGTGAAAAACCACTATCGAATATGCCTGAATTTACTGCATCGCTTGGGCCTTCATGTAAATATGGAGAAATCAATCCATCATGCCACACAAACAATTCACTACCTAGGGGCTTCTCTGGACTCCAGCGTAGGAAAAGTGTTTCCTTCAGAGGAGAGACTGTGATCAATCCAGCAGAAGTGCAATCTCCTTATTCAAGTTCATCTAGTTGCATCACTCCTGGGGTCAATGACCTCTTGCATTTTTCTGGTCCCCAACTTCAGACTGAGAATGAGGCCTCTACAACAGGACTTGGAAGACAAATGGGAGCAGATGTGACGTTTTAAAAATTGGAGAACTACACCCCGCTTAATGTTATCTCCCAGCCCGTTGACATTCTACAACAGCAACTTAAGCTCCTGTCTAATCGTCGTGCCCATCACCTCCTTGTAAGAGTGCGCTCAGTCGCAGAGGAAACCTGCCAGGAAGGCCCCCAGGAGGACACATTCTCCTAGACCCTTGGACCTTTACAAATAGATATACCGAGAGCATGAAACCCATACCTGTCAATACCTGAGGCCTGTCAAATATGTCATACCTAAACAACAGAAATATAACAATACAAATTAAAACAATCCCCGCCCCTCCAACTCAGGCAAGAACCTGGAACTCGCTAACCGGAACCCTCCTTCCTGCCTCCCTGCATGTCGGTGTCAGAACCTCCTGCTCACCCAAACTTGCAGAGTGCCTATCTCCCACCCCTCAAACTTGTGGGTGCGTGTAACCAACCGGGCACCCGTCCCTGAGACGAAAGCAACTGGTAGTCACACATTTAAACACAGATAGTCCGTAGGCACCAATCAATACCAAAACATATCATGTCCATCACAGTAAAATCTAGGAATCACGAATCAAGAGCAGTTCAATCACTGAGAGGGTCCTGACCGCAACTCAGTCCTGCGGTTAATAGAAAGTTCCCCATCCCTCAAAGAGAATAACATACAGACCAGTCATTAAGACCCCCCCAGTCGCCACCTCCAGCTCCCCTAGCAGCGAGCCTCCGTTGGATCCATCGGTGCCCCTATCACCCCTCGGGCCCACAGTGCGCCAACCATCCAACCAGTCCTATGCCTCCTCCGGGGTCACGAAGAACCAAGCCTTCCCGTTCTATTCCACCCTCAGCTTGGCCGGGAAGAGCATGACGTATTTCAGATCCTTTTCACGAAGCGCTTTTTTGACATCTACGAAGCTGCGGCGTTGTCTCTACACTTTAAGGGTGAAGTCTGGAAAAAAGGTGGCCTTGCTATTCTGGAAGTCTAGTGGGGGCGTCGATCTGGCCGCTTGAAGGATAATGTCTCTGTCCCTGACGTTGAAGAACCTAGCCAGCAAAGGCCGTGGAGGGGGACCCAGTTTTGGCCTGCCGCCCGACACTCTGTGCGCCCTTTCCACAGAGAGGAAGTTGGAGACCGCTTTGTTTGAGTTAGCTAGTAATCACTTCCTCCACGAACAGTTCCACTGCCACCCCTTCCACCCTCTCCGAGACTCCTAGTATGCGGACATTGTTACGTCGAGCGTGTCCCTCATAATCGTCCCGCTGCGCCTCTAGTTTGTTAGTGTCTGCCCGGAGGTCGTCCATCTTGCACTGCAGATCAGAGGTGTCCTCGACCAAGGAGCTCGCTTTAATTTCCACATCCTTCAGTCGAGTATTCAAGGAGCGCATATCTGCCCATATGAGGGAGACTTCAGAGGAAACAGAATCAATCCGTGACTCCAACGAAATATGGACAGACGTGATAGCAGTGAGAATATCCTGCAGTGTAGGTTATCCAGTATTGGGGTATCTTTCATAGATTCACATGCTTAGAATCATCCCCGCTGACGAGGTGGGAGTCTCGTGGTATATTCGCATGAAAAACGAGATAAGGCTCTGTAGAGCACAAGGCCTGTATCTCGCTTACCCTGCGCGCAGAAGTGATTGCCACGAGAAAAGCAGTCTTCCATGACAGGTGTTGCAGGGAAGCCTTATGAATGGGCTCGAATGGAGGACCCATTAGTTTAGATAGGACCACATTTAGCTCCCAGGGAGGAGAAGGAACCCTCACAGGAGGGTAGACTTTCTTGAGGCCCTCCAGGAAATCCTTAACAACTGGCATTTGAAAGAAAAAAGAATGAGTGGGAGACTTTCTATATGCTGTTATCGCTGCAAGGTGAACTTTTATGGAGGAATGCTGTAAACCTGCTTTGGCCAAAGACAGTAAGTATGGCAACAGTACCTGTTCTTGACCTCATATAGGGTCATGACCTTTAGCAGACAGCCTCAGGGCAGTTTTCTTCTTTACATATATCCTATATGGTGACTTATATGTCTTTATTTGATCAAATGTAAAGGTTTTACATGCAGTAATGGCAGTTTTGGAGCCTAATATGGTGTTTTTCAGGCTGCATATGTATATGCATATTATCTCTATATATGGATATTTTATGTGTATATATATATGTAGATATAGATCCATCACCCCCTCCAACGGTAAGAGTGAAGAGGCCAACACAGGGGAACGGGTGGAAACAGCATTTATTGCATTCAAGCAGGTAGGAGACTCTCGCATCACCCACTGTAAGGCGAATGCATTTCGGCTTAGGATTAGCCTTCGTCAGCGCCACGGGTGTAACTGCTTCAGGTGGCGGCAATTTTCACTGATACAAATATCACGCCCCACCTGATTAGTCCAGCGTTGTTCCGCCCCTCCTGGCCCAAATGCCAATCACAAATGTCCCTGGTATGTCGCATCATGTACCGCGACTACCAGTCCCAGAATGCAGTGCTCATGTTCATTTCTGGTAATGGTTGCGTGGGGATGGGAAAGCGCTGTGATGATAAGAAACAGGCTCCACACTCTGCTGCCGTAGAACGAACCGTTCCCTCCTGTCCCCAACCGTCTCAACCTCCATATGCCTGGTGTCCACTGGGCGGGGGCAAGGATGAAATGCATATCCTGCCCAACGTGAAGCCAAAATGACTCCAACACCGCTACGATTTCTCCCAGACCAGGAGGTGAGCTCTGGCAAATCCCGGTACCCCAGGTAATTCCAAACGCCATCGAAGCAGCAGCCAGCAGGTCAGAGCCAACTTAGTGAGGCGGAGGCCTCTTTGCACGGTACTCGAACCCGTGCTGTGATATAGATCCATCACCCCCTCCGACGGTAAGAGTGAAGAGGCCAACACAGGGGAACGGGTGGAAACAGCATTTATTCCATTCAAGCAGGTAGGAGACTCTCGCATCACCCGCTGTAAGGCGAATGCATTTCGGCTTAGGATTAGCTTTCGTCAGTGCCACGGGTGTAACTGCTTCAGGTGGCGGCAATTTTCACTGGTACAAATATCACGCCCCACCTGATTAGTTCAGCGTTGTTCCGCCCCTCCTGGCCCAAATGCCAATCACAAATGTCCCTGGTATGTCGCATCATGTACCGTAATATATGTAGATATATGCATATTATTGGCTATTGCTCCTGGATCCCGCACGTGGGCGGGACTATTCGGTGCTTATGACTTTGATGAGTATACCCCTAGAAGAAAACTAGGATTACAGGTAAGTAACTTATCCATGGTGGATAGAGTAGTGGTGTGATAGCTGTGTTCCAGAGACGTACACACTATAGGTGAACTCTATACTTAAAACTGCTTCAAAACCTTTGAGGATTGTATGGGGGGAGTAGACCTACCTCCATGACACTCTTACATACCATAGATTGTAAGGTTTTCTCAGTGCAGTATATCCTGAACTTCCATTTGAGCCTGCAGAATGGAATTCACTCACCTGTGTTATTACCAACACGAGCCCTGCTAAATTGATCACATACATGTATAAATTATGTGAATGAGGAGACTGGTTTTGAGCTATAATCATTAACCCCTTTGACGCTCATGACGAGCTGGGCTCGTCATGAGGTAGCCTCCTCGCACGCTCATGACGAGCCCAGCTCGTCATGTAAAGTGCGGTTTTAAAAATCTCAGCACAGGAGCGGAATTTCGCTAGCGCGCATGCGGTTAAAAGCCAAATGGAGGCTTGACTTACAAACTACATTACTGTTAAACAATTGACGTGTTGTCGTCAACAGATTAAAGACATAGCTTTGAATGCTAAACTTAGGTTGTCGCAGTTTAAATATATAGAAACGTTTTACTACACCCATGCTAGTATGTTGAGATTTGGACTATCAGACAATGCAAATTGTTGGAGATGTGGAGCTTTCAGTGCAAACTTAATGCACATGGCCTGGGCCGGCCCTTTAATAAACCAATATTGCAATAAACTGCTGTATACACTAAAATTGATCACCACGGACGATTTAGTTATAACTCAGCTAATGTCCATTCTGTGGTATGGTAAAGATGTACCTAACAAATTCCATAACTTTACAGCACTTGTTCTACTTTCAGGTAGACGTAGTGTAACATCACAGTTGAGCAGCAGTGTTGCTCCAAGCTTTGAAAGCTGGGCTGAAAGACGTCACAACATGCAGCAAAAATGCAGAAATATACAGCATTGTTGCTGTTTCCCGCATCTTGCCTGCTGGACATATGAGCACCATTCTGTGCGTACTTGAACTGTATAAATAATCAACCATAGATTAAATATACATCTTCATCGTTGCTAATTTCACACAGTGTCCTTGTATGTATTGACACTAACACATAGATAGACGTGATTCAAGTCAAATTAAGAACTACATATGTAACTGATTATACAATTGTATTGGTTCTTACTATGCTGCAACAGTGCATGCACTGTTGAAAATGTGGAAAGATGATAGCCATGATTCAAACATTTAATAAAGTTGCTCTTGGGGCATGCTCTGATGGAGCTATAGCTAAAGGTCTCCTCCTCAAACGATATTTAACAATGCATCCAACTTGAGAATATGTGCAGCTTGATGACCCGATACTTTTGGTCCTGAACCTAGCGATCCTCACCTTGCGTAGCTTTGCGGGGATTGATTGTTTGCTTTGCTGGGGATATTTCAACATTGCTTTAACATTGCTCCCCCCATATGTTGTGGTGATGTGATTTGTTTGTTTAGCTGGATTTTAATCTGCTCACTTCCTTCGTACTTTACCTAACTCATATTCTCTTGACTCTGGCCCCTTTCTCTCATATCATCTCACATTCCCTTTCTTTGTTCTTTTCCTCTGCCAAATCCTCCCCTTACCCATTCCCAACACCGCATCCTTCCTCTCCTCCCCTTCCAAGTCTCTTCCCTCCACAGCCTCTACCCACTGCCCTCCCTTGACTACTCACGTGACTATCTGATTCTCCTCTCCCCTACATTTTTCCTTTGCCCAATATGCCTCCTCTCAATATTCCTTCCCCCTACCAGGACCTTTCTCTATCTAAACATAGTCCCAACTCCTGGTCCATTCCGTACCCCCCCAATCTTTCTAAACACGCTAGAAAAAACTTAAACACAACCTCCTCACTCGAAATCCTGAAACACTTATTGTTGACAACTACTACAGCCCTACCGCCCCCATTAAAACGAGTTACATCTTCTCCTCCAAACGCCCCTCTAAATGGAAAAGCATTTTCACACTGTAAGAACTGGGACCGCCAGCTCTCATGGGGGTAGCATGGCTCGAGCAAGAAGGCAGCCAGGGGCTTGCGTGTAAAGCAGCTACTCAACACACGCATCCACTGAGACAAGAAGTGGGCGCAATAATGGAGACCACAACAGGAGTTGTGATTGAAAATCAAGTTCTTTTATATAGGTTGGAGATCAAGCAAGTAATGCTTTAGCAAATCATTAGCATTTCCTTAGGCAGTTTCAGTAAAACTTGGCATTAAAGTAATAACCAGCTCATCTAAGCAGTGAAACCTTAAATAACACAGCCTGTTGCATCATACTCTTCAACAGGCAAAGAGGGTACTTTCATAAACCTGAAGGATCCTGCAGGAAGCAACCATAGCATTACATTAAAGTAACACATTAAACCTGTAGTAACCAACCACAAGCCTTTCTTCTTGTGAATACAGATCGTTTTGCGACCCAGAATCAGATCATCCGAATACCATTAGGATGAATCAATAAATGTCGCAGTTTGATCCCTTCAGGAACTGTAGAAGCCCGCCCCTGCAAGAAATTCAGTACAGAAAAAAGGTCATCCCCTCCTGGCAAGCATGAAAACATTTCATTAAACATGAGCTTATAGGCCACCCAAGTTGGGCACTACACCACCAGCAGTTACTGAAGTGGATTATCTGATGATGAACTAGCAACCCACAGTTCAGTTGGCAGGCAGTACAATGCAGGAGGGCAAGAGGCTATCCCCAAGCCTCCCAAACATTCGAGGCACAATAGGTGGGGGGCCAACGGGGCCCAGTCTTAGTTCACCCCAGGGGAGGGGCGACCTCGGACCTCCACCGGCCTACCGCCCTCCTCCCCGGGGGTTACCTTTCTCATTCGGCCCTCCGGGGCCCTTGCGTTGGCTGGTGAGGGTGGCGGGAGGAGCTTCCGCCAGACCAGGGGCTTCGATCCCCCCCGAGGACCTCACAGGGCCCGCAGCAGTTCCGGGACAGTTGCGGTGCTCGCCGAGGGTCGGAGGCTCCGAGGCGGCGTGTGGGGCAAAGCGGAGGGGCTCTGAGGATCCTTCACCCCCTCCGCGGTGAGCTTGGGCCTTACCGGGTGCCGGGCCTCGAATACAGAGGCTTGTTCCCGGCAGCCAATGGCGGTGCGACTTGGGCGGGGGGCGCGGCCGATGACACGGCGGCGCTCCCCGTCACATGATGCAGGCCCGGGAAGGCTTCAGGCCTGGTGCGGCCTGGTGCGGCCTGGTGGATTCGCTGCGGCGGCCCTCTCCTGGCATACGGGGGCCGCCGAGGGGGGTAATCACGGCGCTAGACACAGCGCGGGCAGGCGGCCACAGGACAGGCCGGAGTCGCCTCGGAGGTGTCGCGCGGGCGGCGCCGATGCCGCGATGGTGACATGGTCTCCTCAGGCGCCTCAGGGGAACCAGGTACAGCGCTTGGGGGTGATGCTTCACAGCGCTCGTTAGTCAGTCGGCCATTAATGCCGGCAGAAGGGAAGGCAATTGCAAAAGTCCCTGTCAGGACAGACAGTCTCGAATACGGCGCTTCAGGGGAAGCAGGACTTGGCGCTTTTCACACAGCTCAGCAGGGACAGCAGAGCAGTTCAGTCAGAGGGGGACAGGCAGGGCCAGATGGTCCCAGATGAGGGCAGTGAGCGCGCAGGGCAGCACAGTCCAGTACCTGGTTGGTCACCCCAGCAGTCTCTGATCAAGGAAGAGTAGAATTCTTGGCGCTTGGATGGTTCTGCGCCCTTGGATACTGGTTACTTGAAGTTGCTGAGAAGAGGGGGGTGGGTTGAGTTGAAGGCTTGAAGAGTTTCTCCTCAGTCACTGCAGATGGACCCTGGGGTTCCCTACCACTGGGCCAGATCAGGGGGCTAGTCTAGGACACCTCACCCAGCTTAAGAGGCAGCACCTAAGTCCTGTCACTCCCAGTAGCATAGGTTCCTAACTAGGCACTCCCGCCTAAAACTCCTGCGTGGGTTCCCCAGGTCAGTGATGCCCCAACTGACTAGAAAAAGTTCCCTCACTTGCTTAAGTATGCCCAGGTCAGGTGACCACTCTCTAAGGCGGCAAAAATCAGGTCCGCCCTCCTTCTGGAAGGTTCCAGGAGCTTCCCCACTCTACCTATGGACAGGGGAGGGGTGGCTGGCATTGCAACATTGTATGGGGATCCAGCCTGCTCCTGGCAGCTAGGGTGCTACACCAAAAAGACCACGCTGGTGTAGCAGGGGCCAGTGGCAGCCATGTTTGAAGTAGAGAGCACCTGCACCGTAACATAGATTAGCCATGAAAAGGTGCCCGAAGACCTAAGGGCCAACAAAAAGAAGGTGGGAAAAACGAGGTAAGGGCAAAAAAAACACAGGGAAAGACCACCCTAGGGCTGACAGGTCTAACATGCGTCCCCCCCCAGCCGAAAGAGGGGAGAACTACCCAACCTCTAGGGAGTTCTCGTCGCTAAGGCGGAAAAACCGGGAGAGACCGTCAGCATTGGGGTGGTCAGCTCCGGGCCGATGTTCCACCCTAAAGTCCATCCCCTGTTGTGAAATGGACCACCTTAGCAACTTGGGATTTTCGCCTCTCATCTGCATGAGCCAGCGAAGGGGTCGGTGGTCGGTTTGAACTAGGAAGTGAGAGCCAAAAAGGTATGGCCTCAACTTCTTCAAAGCCCAGACCACAGCGAAGGCTTCTCGTTCCCGAGGGAGGAGTCTTCTGGAGATGAAGGCCACAGGTTGGTCTTGGCCATCATCGTTGAGTTGCGACAGCACGGCGCCTACGCCATGCTCTGAGGCATCTGTCTGCACGATGAATTCTTTTTGGAAGTCCGGAGTGGCCAGCACCGGAGCGGTGCACATCGCGCGCTTCAGTGTTTCAAATGCCTCCTGGCAAGCAGCCGTCCAGATCACCTTGCGTGGCTGCTTTTTGGACGTCAACTTGGTCAAGGGGGCCACGATGGTGCCATATCCCTTGACGAACCTGCGGTAGTAGCCAGTGAGGCCGAGGAAAGCTAGGACCTCAGTCTGAGTTTTGGTGGGCTCCCAGGCCATGATGGTCTCAATTTTGGCCTGGAGGGCTTGCACCTTACCCCCGCCCACCAAGTGCCCCAGGTACACGACAGATCCCTGTCCAATCTGGCACTTGCTAGCTTTGATGGTCAGGCCAGCACGTTGTAACGCCCGCAGCACCTCCTGGAGATGCTGCAGATGGTCCTCCCAGGTGCTACTGAAGACAGCTATGTCATCCAGGTACGCCGCTGAGAAGGACTCCAGGCCAGATAGCACCTGGTTCACCAACCGCTGGAAGGTGGCCGGAGCATTCTTGAGTCCGAAGGGCATCACTCGAAATTGGAAGTGGCCCTCGGGGGTGGAGAACGCTGTCTTCTCCTTCGCTCCATCGGCCATGGCAATCTGCCATTACCCTGATGTCAAGTTGATGGTGCTGATGTACTTGGCTGCTCCCAGCCGGTCGATCAGCTCATCTGCCCGTGGTATCGGGTGAGCATCTGTCTTGGTGACAGAGTTCAACCCCCGATAGTCCACACAGAACCGAAGTTCTGGTGTGGTGTCCGGTGGGGCCGCTTTCGGCACCAGCACAACCGGACTAGCCCACGGGCTGCTGGAGGGTTTGATCACTCCCAGCTCCAGCATCTTGGTCACCTCACCCTGGATGATGTTCTTCACTTTCTCGGACAGCCGGTAAGACTTGGTTTTCACTGGCGGACTGTCCCCTGTATCCACATCATGGGTACACAGATGAGTAATTCCAGGCGTGAGGGAGAACAATGAGGCGTGCTGCGCCAAAACCTGGCGGCAGTCCCTCTGTTGTTCTGGGGTCAAGGATGGGGAGAGGACAACTCCCTCCACTGAACCATCCTTCTCCTGAGCCGCTAGAAGGTCAGGAAGAGGCTCACTTTCCTCCTCCTCGCTCCCATCCGTCACCATGAGGAGAGCAAGCTCCGATCTCTCATGATGAGGCTTCAGGTGGTTGACGTGGAGCACCCTATGGGGCTGACGGGGGGTCTTCAAGTCAACGACATAGGTGGTCTGGCCTCGACGCTCCACAATCTCGTACGGACCAGTCCACCGGTCCTGGAGGGCACTAAGCTCCCCAGGCTCCATGGCCCACACCTTCTGTCCAGCGTCCAACTCTACCGTCCGAGCGTTGCGGTTATGCCACTCCTTCATGACGGCTTGGCTAGCCTCTAAGTTGTCTGAGGCTTCCTTCCACAGCTTGGCCATCTGGCTGCGGAATGCCAGCATGTAGCTGACAACATCATGGGGAAGCTTCTTCGAAGTCTTCTCCCACCCCTCTTTGACCAGGCTGAGGGGTCCCCTCACGGGATGGCCATAGAGCAGTTCGAAGGGGCTGAACCCGACTCCCTTCTGGGGTACCTCGCGGTACGAGAACAGCAAGCAAGGGAGGAGGATGTCCCATTTCTGCCTCAAGTCTTCTGGCAGGCTCCGGATCATCCCCTTCAAGGTCTTGTTGAAGCGCTCTACGAGCCCGTTAGTCTGGGGGTGGTAAAGAGTGGAGAACCGATAGGTCACTCCGCACTCCTTACACATGGCCTGCATGTAGGCCGACATGAAATTCGTGCCCCTCTCCGACACCACGACCTTGGGGAATCCCACTCTGGTAAATATCCCCATCAGGGCCCGCGCCACCACAGGTGCAGTAACGGTCCTCAGAGGGATGGCCTCCGGGTACCGAGTGGCGTGGTCCACCAACACCAGAATAAACCGATGTCCCGCAGAGGTCGGAGGGTCCAACGGCCCAACGATGTCAATACCGACCCGCTCAAAAGGGGTCCCGACCACCGGGAGTGGTTCCAACGGGGCCTTCAATTTGGTCCCAGTCTTGCCCCTGGCCTAGCAAGTCTTGCAGGTCTTGAAATAGGTGTCAGAGGCAACTCTCATCCTAGGCCAATAAAAGTGTGGGACGAGCCTCGCAAAGGTCTTGTCCTGGCCCAGGTGTCCGGCTAAGGGTATCTCATGCGCCAGTTCCATCAAAAAGGCCCGGTAGCACTGGGGGACCACTAAGGCCCTCGATGATCCATGCACCGGCACCCTTGGCTCACTGTACAGGAGGCCATCCTCCCAATACACGTGGTAACTGCCGGTCTCTCGGTTAACCGCTTGGGCTTCGGCCTGTCGCCGCATGCCTTCAAGCGTGGGGCACTCCTTCTGCGCCCGACAGAATTCCTCCCGGGTAGGCCCTCCTTTCACATGCCACTCGACAAGGGTCGGCAAGTCCCCCACGGGAACGACATCCACCTCCACGGACTCCGGGGTTACCTCCGTGGGCTCCCCATCCATCACACGGGGTGTGTCCTCTACAACACTCTCCTCTGGACCGGCACTGGGTTGGGCCGTTGTTTCAGGCTCCAACCCGGGTTGAGCTTCTTGCCGGGCAGCCATGGACCGCGTGACCACGCAAGTCCACCCTGGTAATCCCAGCATCTCAGTGTGGGCCTTAAACTCCACTTCCTTCCAGGCGGTATGTTCGAGGTCATTACCGAGCAGACAGTCCACAGGCAAGGCAGGGCTGATCGCAACTCTCAACGGGCCTGACACTCCTCCCCACTCAAAGGGAACTTGAGCCACCGGATAGTAGCTCATACTGCCGTCCGCCAACACGGCCGGATGGTACACATCAGGAACAACCTGCTCAGAGGACACCAGCCGCCTCACTACGGTGGTCATGCTGGCTCCTGTGTCCCTCAGAGCGTCCACCTCCTCCCTATTGACCTTCACCCTCTGCTGGTACTTAGCAGTATTCGATGGTAAGGGCGTCACTGGGACCATCTCTCTATCCCCAAGTGAAACCAGGGTCAGGCCTGTCCACTCCCCTTCCCTATCTAGGGGCAGCTCCAACCCAACCCAAGCGCTACACTAGCCACCCCTGGACTCTTGCCACCAATGGGGGCTGGGGGTCGTTTGCGACACTGGGGGTCTCCCTTGTAGTGTCCGACCTCTTCGCACTCATAGCACCGGATCACTTTTGGCTGCTGACTCTTGTCAGGGTAAGTGGGTTTTGGGGAACGGTTCTGAGGTGGGGTACCTACTCCTTTCCCAAACTGTCTAGTTTGTGGGCCTCGTGAGAACTCTGGTCTTTTATCTCCACCCTCTTTCTTCTGAGGGGCGCCCTGTCCGCCTTTCGGGCCATCTCCCCTGGGGCCCTTGTGTGACACCCGGGTGCTAACCCAAGTATCCGCCTCCTCCGCAAGCTCACGGGGATCAGTAAGCTTGCGGTCCACCAGATGTTGGCGCAGCTCCGGAAAACACTTATCCAGGAGGTGCTCTCTCAAAAAAAGATTGTAGAGACCCTCAAAATCACGCACCTCGCTGCCACGCACCCAACCATCCAGAGCCTTCCGGGCATACTCAGAAAAATCCACCCAATTCTGCGTGGACAGCTTATGGCTGCCACGAAACCTCTGGCGATACCTTTCAGGGTTGAGGCCAAAATGCTTGATAAGCGCCTCCTTCATAGGGGAATACCTAAACTGGTCTGCCTTCTCCAAATACAGGAGGGAGTCCCTGACGTCAGGAGGTATATACCGGTACAAACCACCTCCCCAGTGTTTCTCAGGCACCCCATGGGCAGTCAAGGCCACTTCATACGCCTCCAACCACCTGGCAATGTCATCCCCCTTGGTGTAGCTCGCTATCACCTCCTTAGCTAACCAGAATCTGGGCTCCTGCTGAGCCTCTGGTATGCTGCCACCATTCGGACTTCCTGGCGCACCCAACTGTAATGCCCTCAGCTCCAATTCCTTGAGCAGAAGCTCGTGCGCCAGTTTCCTTTCCTCCATAGCTAGTCTTTCTCTCTCTAAAGCCAGCTTCTTATCTTCCCTTTCTCTCTCCCTCTCGTGCTCTAACTTGGCAAGCTCCCACTTCAATCGCCTCTCCTCCCTCCTGTCCTCGTACTCCTGCGGTGACACACTCTCCCTAGATACACTACTCCCCGCCCCGGAACGTCTTCCTGGCAATATATTGTCTGACATGTCAATGTTGAGCAGGCCTGGGTCTTCGTGAGTGTCCGCCTCCCCATGTGTGACCTGTTCCCCATCCTCTTCTTCCTCTGGGTGGGCCCTTACCCATGCCCTCAAGGCAGTACGGAGCTCTTCTTTTACAGCTCTCGTCCCCACAGGCACCCCCATCCCCTGACAAAACTCCCTTAACTGCACTACAGTGTACCTATCAAGGTCAGCCAGCTGGAACTCCATTTTGTCAGGTGGGGACCCAGATAACCTGAAAGAAAAATTCTAGGACGTTGGCAACAATGCTGGGTCAACAAAGGTTCCTACACACTTTGCAGATTTAGACCGTGGTGGGCAATTGGGTTTGCTTGTAGCACGACAGGTGTCCAATTAATTGCAGCGCACTCTGTCCCACTGGAGGGTGTTAGGTAGCTACAGGTCCTGGATCCCACCGCTCGCCACCAATGTAAGAACTGGGACCGCCAGCTCTCAAGGGGGTAGCATGGCTCGAGCAGGAAGGCAGCCAGGGGCTTGCGTGTAAAGCAGCTACTCAACACACGCATCCACTGAGACAAGAAGTGGGCGCAATAATGGAGACCACAACAGGAGTTGTGATTGAAAATCAAGTTCTTTTATATAGGTTGGAGATCAAGGAAGTAATGCTTTAGCAAATCATTAGCATTTCCTTAGGCAGTTTCAGTAAAACTTGGCATTAAAGTAATAACCAGCTCATCTAAGCAGTGAAACCTTAAATAACACAGCCTGTTGCATCATACTCTTCAACAGGCAAAGAGGGTACTTTCATAAACCTGGAGGATCCTGCAAGAAGCGACCATAGCATTACATTAAAGTAACACATTAAACCTGTAGTAACCAACCACAAGCCTTTCTTCTTGTGAATACAGATCGTTTTGCGACCCCGAATCAGATCATCCGAATACCATTAGGATGAATCAATAAATGTCGCAGTTTGATCCCTTCAGGAACTGTAGAAGCCCGCCCCTGCAAGAAATTCAGTACAGAAAAAAGGTCATCCCCTCCTGGCAATCATGAAAACATTTCATTAAACATGAGCTTATATGCCACCCAAGTTGGGCACTACACCACCAGCAGTTACTGATATGAATTATCTGATGATGAACTAGCAACCCACAGTTCAGTTGGCAGGCAGTACAATGCAGGAGGGCAAGAGGCTATCCCCAAGCCTCCCAAACATTCGAGGCACAATAGGTGGGGGGCCAACGGGGCCCAGTCTTAGTTCACCCCGGAGGAGGGGCGACCTCGGACCTCCACCGGCCTACCGCCCTCCTCCCCGGGGGTTACCTTTCTCCTTCGGCCCTCCGGGGCCCTTGCATTGGCTGGTGAGGGTGGCGGGAGGAGCTTCCGCCGGACCAGGGGCTTCGATCCCCCGAGGACCTCACAGGGCCCGCTGCAGTTCCGGGACAGTTACGGGGCTCGCCGAGGGTCGGAGGCTCCGAGGCGGCATGTGGGGCAAAGCGGAGGAGCTCTGAGGATCCTTCACCCCCTCTGCGGTGAGCTTGGGCCTTACCGGGTGCCGGGCCTCGAATACAGAGGCTTGTTCCCGGCAGCCAATGGCGGCGCGACTTGGGCGCGGCCGATGACGCGGCGGCGCTCCCCCGTCACGTGATGCAGGCCCGGGAAGGCTTCAGGCCTGGTGCGGCCTGGTGGATTCGCTGCGGCGGCCCTCTCCTGGCATGCGGGGGCCGCCGAGGGGGGTAATCACGGCGCTAGACACAGCGCGGGCAGGCGGCCACAGGACAGGCCGGAGTCGCCTCGGAGGTGTCGCGCGGGCGGCGCCGATGCCGCGATGGTGACGTGGTCTCCTCAGGCGCCTCAGGGGAACCAGGTACAGCGCTTGGGGGTGATGCTTCACAGCGCTCGTTAGTCAGTCGGCCATTAATGCCGGCAGAAGGGAAGGCAATTGCAAAAGTCCCTGTCAGGACAGACAGTCTCGAATACGGCGCTTCAGGGGAAGCAGGACTTAGCGCTTTTCACACAGCTCAGCAGGGACAGCAGAGCAGTTCAGTCAGAGGGGGACAGGCAGGGCCAGATGGTCCCAGATGAGGGCAGTGAGCGCGCAGGGCAGCACAGTCCAGTACCTGGTTGGTCACCCCAGCAGTCTCTGATCAAGGAAGAGTAGATTTATTGGTGCTTGGATGGTTCTGCGCCCTTGGATACTGGTTACTTGAAGTTGTTGAGAAGAGGGGGGGGGGTTGAGTTGAAGGCTTGAAGAGTTTCTCCTCAGTCACTGCAGATGGACCCTGGGGTTCCCTACCACTGGGCCAGATCAGGGGGCTAGTCTAGGACACCTCACCCAGCTTAAGAGGCAGCACCTAAATCCTGTCACTCCCAGTAGCATAGGTTCCTAACTAGGCCCTCCCGCCTAAAACTCCTGCGTGGGTTCCCCAGGTCAGTGATGTCCCAACTGACTAGAAAAAGTTCCCTCCCTTGCTTAAGTATGCCCAGGTCAGGTGACCACTCTTAAAGGCGGCAAAAATCAGGTCCACCTTCCTTCTGGAAGGTTCCAGGAGCTTCCCCACTCTACCTATGGACAGGGGAGGGGTGGCTGGCATTGCAACATTGTATGGGGATCCAGCCTGCTCCTGGCAGCTAGAGTGCTATACCAAAAAGACCACGCTGCAGTAGCAGGGGCCAGTGGCAGAAATGTTTGAAGTAGAGAGCACCTGCACCTTAACATAGATTAGCTATGAAAAGGTGCCCGAAGACCTAAGGGCCAACAAAAAGAAGGTGGGAAAAACGAGGCAAGGACAAAAAAAAAAACACAGGGAAAGACCACCCTAGGGCTGACAGGTCTAACACACACATCTCCCAGTCACTAAAACCTCCAAAATACCTCATGACGACAAATTTTCCACCACTCCCTCTCCAACCTTTTGTGGGGAAATCAACATCTCCATTTTTAAAACTGGTAACATCCTCATTCAAGCGGCCGTACCCCATCTTAACACCTTCGAACTCCATTTCAGATCCTTGGCCATCCAACTTTCCAATTCCACCAACAGCCTCCCATACTCTCCACCTCCTCTCTCCCCACCGACCCCGCCCCACCAGCCCACCTCTCCCGCCCCTGACCTTTCAACATCCAAGGACACTATGCAAACATTGTCACCCATCCCCTCTTTCCTCATTATGACCCCCCCCTCTCCCCTTGATCCTTTCCTCACCCCCTCACTCCCAATCCCCCTTGCACCCAATCAGCCCACCCATTCCCCTCCCTATTACTCCACCCTCCTGGCCCTCTCTCACAGTCTCCCCTTCCATTCCTCCTCCAACCCCCCTCACTCCTTCTCTCCCAACTCATCCTTACTTACGCTGAATCACAATACTCCTCACCCAGATTCCCCTTCCATTCCTCCTCCAACCCTCCCTCACTCCTCCTCTCCCAACTCATCCTCACACCCGCCGAATCACAATACTCCTCACCCTGATTCCCCTTCCTTTCCTCCTCCACCCCTCATTCCTCCCCTCACACCCTCTAAATCACACTACCCCACACCCTTCTTCTCCCAACTCATCCTCTCCCTCCCTGAACTACACTCTTCCCATTATCCCCCCCTCACTCCTACAGCAATCCGCAACTGTACCTCCTTGGTATCTCCTAACTTCTCATCCACAGAGGTCTCATCTCCCCTCTACCCTGACATGCCACTCCTTCTCCCCTTCAACTACAGCCCTCCCTGCTCTCCTGCCTGCATCGGCTCATCTCCTCCTCAGAACAGGCCTCCTGCCTGCATCTGCTCACTGCCTCCTCAGAGCAGACCCCCCTCTGCAACTAACTCCGAACCCCTTTTGTCCTCCTCCCCCCCACACCCTATTTACCCCCTCACTCTTATCTCAAACTCCCTTCGCAACATCGAACTTAACCTCTCCACTCTTACCAGAGATCTCTCTCGTCTTAGGAACGATTTCCTCAACCTCAAATCCTGCGACCTACCTCCCCGAAGAAACACCGCTAGCCCTGGTCTAATAAACCCCACCACCCCCAAACCGTGGAAAACAACTCCATTGCTTTGCCGGGCTCAAAGACCACTCCGCACCACTTGCACCCTCTCTCACCGGGAGAATTCCGACCTTCAAAATTCCTACCCTCAATACTCCTCAACCATGAACACGCCTCCCCCTTCTCTAGCATCCCCGTAATATTGGGGACTCGTCGTATTCCCCTTTCACCTGTCTCACCTAGAGCCCCTCCTCATCTCACCTCCATCCATGCCCTCCCATCTCCTAAACCCACTCCCAAACCCCTCACCTGCATGCTTAACTGCCGCTCCGCTGCCCGACATGCCATAGAAATCTCTGAAACCATCCTTAGCGAATCCATCGACATTGCGTTTCTTACAGAATCCTGGCTTAATGACCACTCTACAAGCATTCTTGACCTACTCTCACCCCCGGGCTACTCCATCATTAGGAAAGATAGACCCATCCGAAAAGGTGGTGGTGTAGCTATCATCTTCAAAGACGAACTACAGCTCTCCCTTATCAATAACGCCGAATATGCTTTCTTTGAATATCTTATAGCCGAACTCAAAATACAGGGTTCCTCCCCCATCCGCCTTCACAATATATATAATCCGCCTGGGAATCACTACCCATTCATTGACGAGCTATCTAACCTTCTTACCCAATCCTCAATTTCCAAATCTAAAAACATCTTCCTGGGAGACTTTAACCTCCATTGGAATGATACTAATGATCCCTCAATCTCCCTCCTCTCTGACCTTCTCGAAATTAATGACCTCAAACAAATCTCTCAGTCACCAACCCATTCCAAAGGAGCCACCCTTGACGCTATCATTACCAGCAAAGATCTAGCCCTCCTATCTAACATCATTCCCATTGACTGGTCAGACCATCACCTTATCCTGTTCTCCATAACCACCTCTGCCTCCCCCCCTCCTTCCAAAACTATTAAACCCATGAAACTGATCAGAAATCTCAGTCATATCCCTCCCGACTTACTTGAATCCAAACTTCATGCCCAGCTTCTCGCTATCCCTCCCTCCCTTAACACGAATGAACTAACCGAACAATATATAAAGCTGTCACTGCTACCCTTGACCTTCTAGCCCCTCTCAAACTCAAAAAACAAAGAAATATCCCCTCCAAATCATGGTTTAACACAGACCTTAATGATGAAAGACGTAGACTCAGACTGACGGAAAGATTATGGAGACAGCACCCCTCTCCCTCTAACCTGGCCCGCCTCAGACTTGCTAGATCGTCCTACAAAAGACACATCTTTAGACAAAAAACTTCCTTCTTCAGGTCACAACTTGATCGAGCTCAGAATAGGCCAAGAGAACTATTCAACATTGTGCGCAATCAAACTGCTTCCACTCCCCCTGTCCCACTGGCCTCGACAACTAGATGTGAAGAAATAGCTCTCTTTTTTTCAGACAAAATTAAACTAATTGAGCAATCCTTCCTCTCTACTGCGATCCCTACCACTAACCCGAACATCTCTCTTAATATCCCACCCTCCATCATAACTCCCCCTACACCTACTACTGCCCATCATAACTCTGATCTCCCTCACCCCCCATTGCCCTCCATTTTCCTGGACTCCAATCATCCTAACTCTCTTACTAAAAATAATGCCACTTGGCTTAACTTCCAGCCAGTTACTGAAAGAGACGTCTTTAACATAATTTCCAAACTCAAGCCTTCCTCCCACACCAAAGACCCTCTCCCCTCCAAACTTGTCCAAAACCTCAAACACATCATCACCCCTTCCTGGACCTCTATTATCAACAGCTCCCTTACCACAGGCTCTGTCCCCACTTCATTGCAACTAGGCCAAATCACCCCCATTATCAAAAATCCTTTGGCAGACCCAAACAACCTCAATAACCTTCGTCCCATCTCCAACCTTCCCCTTCTTTCTAAAGCCCTGGAAAAATGTGTCCTTCTCCAACTTGATAGACACATTGAACACTTTAATTTACTAGACCCTTTCCAATCTGGCTTTAGGAAAGGATGCAGCACTGAAACCGCCATGCTAAACATTGTTGACGACATCCACCACTCACTTGACAATCGTGAATCTAGCCTTCTGATCCTCCTTGATCTCTCTGCAGCGTTTGATACTGTTAACCACTCTGCTCTTCTCAATGTTCTTAGAGATCGTTTCGGCCTGAATGGTATGACACACAAATGGTTCGTCTCATACCTACAACACCGTTCTCAACAAATCAAAATCCAAAATTGCCTATCTAACCCTACCTCCATCTCCTTAGGAGTTCCGCAAGGATCCATCCTCTCTCCCACACTCTTTAACCTTTTCATGGAACCCCTCACACTCATTCTTAAACAAGCCGGGATCAACTACCATCTCTATGCCGACGACACCCAACTCTATTATAAGATTAAAACGTATGCTGACATCCTTCACCTCAACAACACTCATCAAGATTCAAGCCTGGTTCCACATTAACCACCTCAAACTCAACCCTAAAAAAACTGAAATTATACTTTTTTCCCCTAAAAATAACCAGCTCCCCATTCAGAATTGGATCTCTGACCTTAATGCCCTCAACTGCTCCTTATCTTTGTCCTCCTCAGTGAAATCATTAGGGATCTCCCTTGACAACCTCCTAACCCTCAAGGTACACATCAATATTTCTGCCAAAGGAGCCCTCTTCACTCTCCGCCACCTTAAGAAAATTAAGCCCTTCATCCCTATTGATGATTTCAAACTAGCAGTCCAATCCCTTGTTCTTTCTCGCATCGACTATGGCAATGCCATTCTCACCGTAATTCCTAAGATCCACCTAGCACCTCTTAAATCTGTGCTTTACCTTGCAGCTAGGCTTACCTCAGACTGCAAGCGATCCGACCACATCTCCCCTGCCCTTAAAACCCTTAAATGGCTCCCCATTGAAGGTAGATCCTCTTACAAAACAGCCTGCATTACACACAAAATTCTCCATCAGAATACACCGACCTACCTCGCTAACAAACTCACAAAAGCCGGTTGCTCCCGTTCCTTGAGAAGTACTAACACCCTACTTCTTATCCCCCCCCTTCTAAAAAAGAAAAACACCCAGTCTCGATCCTCTTCCGGCAACGCTCCTTGCATTTGGAATGCCCTTCCAACTGACCTTCGCTGCAACCCTTCCTACTCTAGCTTCAAAAAAGAACTCAAACTACATCTCCTCAATAAATACTGGGGACCCTAATCCATATCTGTTCTCTTCCACTGGCCACATCTGTCCGCCCCAAATATGCATCCGCCCTCTCTTTTTCAGCCTTACTTGCCCTTCCTCCTCGTCACTTCCCCCTCCCTGTTTACCACCTTCACTCCTCCTTGCACCCCCCTTCCCTTGTCCACCTTCAGCCCTCATCCCCTCCAACCCCCCCTCACTTCTGCCCCTCCCGCTTTTTTTCAATTTGTGCCTTTTGATATTTTTGATTATTCACATATTCCACATTTTGATGTGCTCATTTCCCATATGTATCATTTTTAAATCTATCAGGCGGAGATTTATATGTTGTTTATATACATTGATGCTATGTATGTCCCCTGTCTTCTGACCTTCTTGTCTGGAAAATGTAAAGCGCTCTGATGCCCCTGGGTCCAGCTAGCGCTATATAAACCTCTAAAATGATAAATAAATAAATAAATAAAATATCTCGCTGCTCGCCACCACCCAAAACTCAGTTCACCACTGGATGACCTCTCATCACCTACACATAAACCCTTATAACCATTACAAAACGGAATTTTTCCTCATCTTCCCTTCGAAATCAACATCTCTGCAATCCTGGATGTACTCATACAACAGCCTCAACAGTAAGCCCACCATTGTTGACAGTGCCAAGTGAGTCATCCAAGAGAAAAGACTCAAACTATAGTCTCAAGTCCGCACTATTCCAAAAGCGCTTGCTATCAACTACATCTTCTGTGGGGAATCTGCCGTCACATCCCAGAACAATATCTTAAATCTCTTGCTCATACATTGGTGATCTCCAGAATTGACTATTTTACCTCTCTCCTGGCTTGTCTCCCCAAAACCCATCTCACGCCTTAAAACTATTCTACACTCAGCAGCACGGTTCATCTACCGGGCCAAATGAAATTACCACCACGCTGATCACTCTCCGATGGTTGCTAGTTGAAGCCAGGGCTGCCTGCATCAGCCGTAAAGCCCTGCATGCATCCACTCCCCGTTACCTGGTGGACAAACGCAAGCCATCAGGTGGCTCCAGACCATCGCGAGCCGCAGAAGCGATGTTCCTTAAACCCCCTCCTTTAAAAAGGAGGCGCAATGGCTCCAGACCATCGTGAGCCACAGAAGCGATGCTCCCTAAATCCCCTTCTTTACAAATTCCGACATTTATTTATTTCTGTGTTGGTTTTGAAAATAGCGAAATTAATAGCTTTGTCATTTACAATGCCAATAGTTTTAACTTTCGCAAATGTGACACCTATACCATTTGTAATGCAATATGTGTTGTATTTACGTGACTTAGATGTATTGATATTACAAATAACAATGGCTTTTATCTTTTTTAATAATTAATACTTAAATAAAAGTTATTGTAATTTATAATGTCAATAGCTTATACATTTGTACATAACTTTTATGAAGATTATGTTCAGTGTATTTTATTGTGACGAAAATCCAAGAACAGAAGTGAAATATTAACATCTTTTTGTGACATTTGTAATAAAGCTTGAAACATTGAGAGAACATATTTGAAGCAGTTGTTGTTGAATGGTTGCACAGATTGAGGCTGTGGTGGCGCTTAGTGATGCTGTGGTGGCGACGAGTGATGCTGTGGCGTTCAGTGATGCTGTGGTAGCGCATAGTGATGTTGTGGTGCCCCTGAGTAATGCTGTGGTGGTGCTGAGTGATGCTGTGGTAATACAATAGATAGATAGATAGATAGAGTGAGGGCGATAGATAGAGTGAGGGCGATAGATAGATAGAGTGAGGGCGATAGATAGATGGAGTGAGGGCGATAGATAGTGAGGGCCATAGATAGATGGATAGAGTGAGGGCGATAGATAGAGTGAGGGCGATAGATAGACAGATAGAGTGAGGGCGATAGATAGACAGATAGATAGAGTGAGTGAGGGTGATAGATGGATGGATCGAGTGAGGGCGACAGATAGATCGGGTGAGGGCGACAGATAGATCGAGTGAAGGCGACAGATAGATCGAGTGAGGGCGACAGATAGATCGAGTGAGGGCGACAGATAGATCGAGTGAGGGCGACAGATAGATCGAGTGAGGGCGACAGATAGATCGAGTGAGGGCGACAGATAGATCGAGTGAGGGCGACAGATAGATCGAGTGAGGGCGACAGATAGATCGAGTGAGGGCGACAGATAGATCGAGTGAGGGCGACAGATAGATAGAGTAAGGGCGATAGATAGTGAGGGCCATAGATAGATGGAAAGAGTGAGGCGATAGATAGAGTGAGGGCGATCGATAGATAGAGTGAGGGCGATCGATAGATAGAGTGAGTGCAATCGATAGTTAGAGGGAGGGTGTGAGAAGTTGGCCTGATGTGCAGTGTTCACTATTCTAGTGATCACTATATATCAGTCCAAACAACCCTTATTGATGATTGGTTGTAAGTCAACCTTATAGACCAGCTATCCTAGTAGCATGGATACGAGCAGTCTAAGGCTAAGACTCTAGAGGGCGTGTTAAGCCAGCTGTTTTACCATCACATTACCCCTTGAACACCCAGTGAAAGGACACCACACAAGTGTTATGAAAATAAACAGTGTATTTATTAGAATCACAACAACCCTGTACTCTTTATGAGGACAGGGTGCTAGGCACACAACAAAACTCTTACGAAAATACTTAAGTTAGCACGTTATACACAAATGCCCGAGGGGCACGAAAAACCATATATTCTAAAAGTGGAATGCGAAATTACTAGCAGGTAAGTACAGTACTAATAGGCTTTGGAATCGCTAGGACTTGACTATAGAATCGTTAGATTACTTCTAGGAGGCCTAGGGGACTCGGGTGCAGAGTGTGCACTCTCACGCGGGATGCGGGACAAAGTCTATGGAAGCTAGTAAAGGCAAAGTTAGTGTTCACGGGCGAACCCGACCTGGTAGGAAGAAAACGACAGTGGATCCTGACCCTAGGATAGTGAGGCTATGCTGGGACACCGAAGTGCCGAAGTTACCTAGCCCAGGGGCTGCAGCTGCATAGGTCTGAAAAGACGTCGGGGATCTCGTTGCCGGACCAGGAGCCTGGAAGAAGGAAGTTGCTGGCAGGCGACCAGTGAAGGAAAGTTCGATGGATCCAAGCCTGGATCAAGGAAGAAGAAACCTGAAAGCAGAGGGGACCAAGTTCTTGAATCACTAGCCAGTGATTAAGTGGGCACCAGGATGGCACCGGGCGAAGTCACCTCGACTAGGTGAGTGGGCGACGCTGGCTCTGCAGATCTCACGGACCAGGAGGCGTTGTCGGCGACCAGGATGGAGAGGCGAGCTGTCCCACGATGGATGAAGCTGTCGGCGTCGAAGTTACCCAGGATTGGGCAACAAGCCTTGGCTAATTCAAGCCCACGCGGTGGACGCAAAATGGCGTCTTGAGTGGACCAGGAGGGTCCGGGGGGCTCCTCTTTTGGAAGGGAGCAAGGGCCAGCCTGGAGCAACCAGACCAGCAGCAGAAATGTCGTCGGGCGTCGTTCAGAAGGCCACAAGCCAGCGGGCTAGTAGCCAAACAACGCGGTGAGCAGCAAAAAGCAGAAGGGCCCCACGCAGATCGTGGAGATGCTGGGAGGCTGCACTTCGGTGCTGGAGCTGCTCAGGGTCGGGGCTTCTCGGACCCCAAAGCACTCACCAGGAAAAACTCGGCGGGCTTGCTGGAAAGAAGTCGTGCAGTCTTGAAGATGGCCGGTCCCTCGAGGTCTCGTCACACCCACGAATCTCAGCGTGACTGATGATGCAGGTAGAGGTCAGAGGTGCCAGGGAAGCCGGTTCTCGTCGAGCTGGGCAGTCTTGATCCGGAGGAGAGACTTGCAGCAGACCGCAGTGTTCTTAAGATGGTGCCTGCGGATGCAGGGTGACTACTCCTTAGTCACAAGGGAGAAATCTTAGGAAGAAGTCTTGAGTTCCTTTCGTGGAAAGTAGTTTCAGGATTCAAAGATGATCTGATTTGGAAGGTGGCCAGTTCCTACCTTTATCCTGTAAAAAGGGGCTGGCACGCGACTAAGTCCTGCCCTAGGGGTGGGACTAGGAGGGGGTGGTTACACCCACTTCCTTGGCGGGCTTTTCCCCAGCACAGGGTCTGGAGTGACCCTGGAACTGGTTCCAGCCAGCCTATGCACAGTGAGCACCGGGGTGCCACGTGCAGTCACCTTCCTCTAAAGCCCTGCCTACCTACAATACACAAAACCCTGTCTGGGACGGTGCTGGCACCGCCCCTGGCAGGAAACCCTTTGTCCTTATCTCCTGCTCTGGGAGGACTCCCAGCAGCAGGAGGGCAGACTTGTGTCTCGGTGGCAGCATCCATTTTGTGGAGCTGAGGCTCTGTTTGACTTTAACCGGGGTTAGGGGTTACATACATGTCGTGTCCCTCTAGAAGGGTGGAATGCTAACCCCGTCGCCAGAATTGGCGAGGGGTTAGTATTCCAATTCGTATGACACCTTACTCGACATGTTTTGATAAAGCGATACCAGAGTTGGCATATAACCGCGAGGATTATAATGCACTTAAGAGTATATGGTATGCGATATCATGGAAACGGCTAAGGGATGGATCCCGAAAGCCGCAGACAGGCTCAGCTCATGCCAGAGCACCATCTCACACGATTCCAAGCACTCTGCCTTCAGGATTGTTAAGGCCTGCCATAGGAGTGACTGATAGGAGATCTGTGTGTCCATTTTTAGGGTTAGATATAGGTATACTATATCTAAAGCAAAGGGTGATTACACCACCTTGCCCCAGCTGTCGTGCAGCCAGTTGTGTCAGTTTAGTTAGTCAGCCCAGGGGTGGCATAATACATGCTTCAGCCCCTGGGAGACTTCTGGGTACACCTCAGCCCTGGGTACAGGGACTTGGAGAGGGCCCAGTGCCAATTCAGTACCTGAGTACAATTTGGATAGAGAGAACAGCTAGGCTGTGGGTCTGATTAGCAGGCCCACAGCCAGGGAAAGTCGTAAACCAGTGCAGCAAAAAGCAAAAATCTGGGTGATCATAGGATTGCAGACCCTACTCTCCTACATGACCCCCCCCCAAACTTTGGGACAATAAACTAACCTTGACCAGGTGAGTCTTCTTGCTCTAAGTGGAAATACCTGGAGAGCCCATCAGCATTGCTGTGATCAGTACCAGGTCTATGCTCCACTGTAAAATCCATCCCCTGTAGGGAAATGGACCACCTAAGCAGTTTGGGGTTTTCACCCTTCATCTGATTTAGCCACAAGAGGGGCTTATGGTCTGTCTGAATGGTGAAGTGAGTGCCAAACAAGTAGGCCCTCAGCTTCTTCAGGGCCCAGACCACAGCAAAGGCCTCCCTCTCAATAGCTGACCAATTTTTCTCTCTGGGTGTCAACCTCCTACTAATGAAAGCAATAGGCTGATCATTACCATCAAAATTCAGTTGAGACAGAACAGCCCCCACACCCAACTCAGAAGCATCTGTTTGGACAATGAATGGCTTGGAGTAATCTGGACTCTTTAGGATAGGTGCTGTGCACATGGCCTGCTTGAGGTCATTGAATGCTTTCTGACAGCTTGCTGTCCACTGAACTTTCTTTGGCATCTTTTTGCTTGTCCGGTCATTAAGAGGGGTCACTATGGACCCATAATTTCTGACAAACTTCCTATAGTACCCAGTCAGGCCCAAGAAAGCTCGAATCTGAGTCTGGGTGATTGGAGGAGTCCAGTCCTTGATGGCCTGTATCTTACTCTCCAGTGGCTGAACCTGGCCTCCACCTACAAGGTGGCCCAGGTATACAACCTGTGTCTGCCCTATCTGGCACTTTGTGGCCTTGATAGTGAGGCCTGCCTTTTGCAGGGCCTCTAACACTTTCCTCAGGTGGACCAGGTGATCCTCCCAGGTGGAGCTAAAGACAGCAATATCATCAAGATAAGCTGCACAGAAGTCATCCAGCCCAGTGAGGACTTGATTCACCAACCTTTGGAAGGTGGCAGGTGCATTTTTCAGTCCAAAGGGCATTACCACAAATTGATAATGCCCTCCAGGGGTAGAAAATGCTGTCTTGGGTTTGGCCTCCTCAGCTAACCTGATTTGCCAATACCCAGCTGTCAAATCAAATGTACTTAAGAAGTTGGCAGAAGCCAATTTATCTATAAGTTCATCTGCTCTTGGTATTGGGTGGGCATCAGTCTTAGTGACTGCATTGAGGCCTCTGTAGTCTACGCAAAACCTCATCTCTCTCTTACCACCCTGGGTGTGAGGCTTTGGCACTAGAACTACTGGGCTAGCCCAAGGGCTATCTGAGGGCTCAATGACTCCCAGCTCCAACATTTTCTGCACTTCAGTTTTGATGCAGTCTCTAACATGATCAGGCTGTCTGTAGATTTTACTCTTGACAGGCAGACTGTCTCCAGTGTCAACATCATGGGTACACCAATCAGTTTGGCTGGGTGTCAGAGAGAACATATGTCTGAAGGATTGCAAGACTTGCCTGCAATCCTGTTGCTGATGTTCAGTGAGGCTGCCACAAAAGACAACACCATCAACTGATCCATCATCAGGATTCTGAGTGAGCAGGTCTGGGAGAGGGTCACTCTCTTCCTCCTGTCCCTCATCTGTGGCCATGAGCAAGCTCATGTCCTTCCTGTCAACATATGCCTTGAGCCTGTTAACATGGAGCACTCTGAGAGGGCTCCTGGGAGTTCCAAGGTCCACCAAGTAGGTAACCTCTCCCTTTTGCTCAATGATGGTGTGGGGCCCAGACCATTTGTCTTTCAGAGCTGCTGGGGCCACTGGCTCCAGCACCCACACCTTCTGTCCTGGCTGGTACACAGTCAGAACAGCCTTTTGGTCATGCCAAGCTTTTTGAAGTTCTTGGCTGGCCTCAAGGTTTTTGGATGCCTTTTCCATATACTCAGCCATCCTGGAGCGGAGACCAAGTACATAGTCCACTATGTTGGTTGCAGGCTTTTTGAGAGGTCTCTCCCATCCTTCCTTCACCAAACACAGGGGTCCCCTTACAGGATGCCCATACAGAAGCTCAAAAGGGCTGTAGCCAACCCCCTTCTGTGGGACCTCTCTGTAAGCAAACAAGAGGCAGGGGATCAGGACATCCCATCTTCTCCTAAGAGTTTCAGGTAGCCCATGAATCATCCCTTTGAGGGTCCTGTTGAATCTCTCAACAAGCCCATTGCATTGTGGGTGGTAGGGTGTGGTGAACTTGTAGTTCACACCACACTCCTTCCACATTGCAGTCAGATATCCTGACATGAAGTTTGTACCTCTGTCAGAAACGACCTCCTTAGGGAAACCCACTCTGGAGAACACTCCAACTAGGGCTCTTGCCACTACAGGTGCTGTAGTGGTCCTAAGGGGAATAGCTTCAGGATACCTGGTGGCATGATCCACTACCACCAGTATAAACTTGTGCCCTGATGCTGTCTGGGGTTCCATTGGACCAACAATGTCAATCCCCACTCTTTCAAAGGGAACCCCCACCACAGGTAGTGGTATGAGGGGGGCCTTTGTTGTGCCACCTGACTTACCACTGGCTTGGCAAGTGACACAGGAGCGACAAAACTCCTTGGTATTCTCATTCATATGGGGCCAGTGAAAGTGTGAGACAAGCCTGTCCCAAGTCTTTGTCTGACCTAAGTGACCTGCAAGGGGAATTTCATGGGCCAAGGTGAGGAGGAAACCTCTCAGAGACAAGGGGATGACCAGCCTCCTGGTTGCACCAGGCTTGGGGTCTCTTGACTCAGAGTACAGGAGTCCATCTTCCCAGTATACCCTGTGGGCACCTGTGGCATTCCCTGCAGCCTCAGCAGCAGCCTGCTGTCTGAGGGGTTCAAGGGAAGGGCAGCTCAACTGTTCCTTCCCCAGGTCTGCTCTGGAGGGTCCCCCTGAGCCCAGAAACTCAACTTGATCAAGTTCAAGCTCTTTAGGCTCAGTTTCCCTCAGTTCTCTCAGATCAGCCTCCTCAGAGACTTGATCCTCAACCTGGGGTAAGGGGGAAGGCAAAGCCTTACCCTTACTGCTCTTCTTCTTGGAAGGTGTCTGGTCCATCATTTCAGGATCCAGCACCTGTTCAGTGGGGCATTTTCTGGCCTGTGACCTAGTCACAGCAAGCACATGTGCTGGCAAGCCTAACATTTCCATGTGAGTCCTCTGCTCCACTTCTGACCATTGTGATGACTCCAAATCATTGCCCAAAAAACAATCAACTGGGAGGTCTGAACTGACTACAACTTTCTTTTGTCCCTTCACTCCACCCCAGGAGAAAGCCACAATTGCCACACTATGACTAGTAGTGACATTGCTGGCATTGGTCACCAGGAAATCAGTACCTGGCATGATCTGTCCAGGGTCCACAAAGTTAGGTGTCACCATGGTGACACTGGCACAAGTGTCCCTATAGGCCTGAGCCATTTTGCCATTTATCAAAGGTGTCTGCCTGTATTTGCCCAAAGTATTGGAACTTATCTCAGGGGACATATCCATATCCCCTGAACAGACAAGGACAGCCTGAGTGAGTGTGCCAACTAAGTTGTCAGACCCCTCAGTACCCAAGGTTAACCCAACTAATGCCTTGGGAGGTGCACTACCACTACTGACTGTACTAGGGGGTGCAGTTGCCTTAGGGGCTGTAGTGGCAGGAGTTTGTCCTCCTCTTTTGGTGCACTCACTAAACCAGTGAGATTTACTTTTACAGTACTGGCACCACCTTTTTGACTGGCCTTCTTGAGTCTTCTTCTTCTGGGAAGCCTGACCCCCACCCTCTTTGGTTTGTTGGGGACCTGGTGAAGACTTCTGGTCATTTTGCTCATTCTTAACATTACCCTTCTGGTCTGCTTTCTTCTGACCACCCTGGTTCTGGTTCTGGTTCTGCTTGATCCTTGTCCTGACCCATTTGTCTGCCTTCTTTCCCAATTCTTGGGGAGAGGTCAGATCTGAATCAACAAGGTGCTGGTGCAACAACTGGTTCTGACAATTGTTTAAAATTTGTTCTCTCATCATTAGATTATACAATCCTGTGTAATCTGTAACCTTGCTACCCAGCAACCAGCCCTCCAAAGCCTTAGTGGCACAATCCACAAAGTCAGACCAGTCCTGAGACTGAGTTTTCTGGGTGTCTCTGAACAGCAACCTGTACTGCTCAGTGGTTAAACCAAACCCATCAACCAGTGTATTCTTCAGGACCTGGTAATTGTTAGCATCCTCTACTCTTGTAGTGAGGAGCTTATCTCTACCTTTACCATCAAAGGAGAGCCACAGTATAGCTGCCCACTGACTCTAGGGAATGCACTGCACAGTGCAGGCCCTCTCCAGAGCAGCCATCCATTTCTGGATATCATCCCCTTGCTTAAAGGGGGGCACTATCTTAGTCAGGTGTTTAGTATCTAAACCCTTCTCTCTATCTCTTGGGAGATTGCTGCCACCAGTGGGAGCTAGCCCACTCATCTGCTGCTCTCTAGCAAAGGCAAGCTTCTCTTTGGCCAGGGCAAGTTCTTCCCTTTCAATCCTCAGTTCAGCTTGTCTCATTCTAGCTTCATGCTCTTTTCTCTGAGGGGAAGTAAATCTCCTCTGTGGAGGATTCCTTCTCCCCTGAGAAGAGGCATTAGAGTGCAGAGATCTATTGGAGTCCCTAGAAAGAGATCTATCTCTCCTAACTCCAAGGTTAGGCCCACTTCGGGTTAGTACTGGGGGTCCCCCAGATCCTAGCCCAAGTAAGTCTAAGTTGGTCCTGGTTAGCCTTCTGACTACCTCAAGACCTTTGTCTACCTCATCCCCAGAGAGTTCCTCCTGATCCTCCTCCTCAACTGCAGTAGCAGTGTTGGGGAGGTCTGGATCCCCAGAGGTTCCCTCTAAGGCTGGCATGTTCTCATGTAACTGAGAAAGCTTTCTGGCATCATATGTCTCTAAGAGACCTATCAGAAAGGGAATGGTGGGGTTAGACCCCTGCTTCAGTTTTCTGGAGACACAGATCTGTCTCATCTCCTGGAAACTGAGAGCTGCATATCTTGAAGTGACCTGTGGAGGGTCAACACTGACCAGGGGAGTCTCAGTAGAATCTCCCTGGGTAGACATGCTTTTCTAGTGAGGTGTAAGTGGTGCACTTACCTACACTATATGTTTGCCTACTGATCCCTTGCTAGAGTTGTAGTTTAGGGTGTGCTAGGCCCTAGGAGCTACAACAGCTGGTTCAGTAGAACTCAGAGTATTCTAAGCTAAGTTATATGTACCTTTAGTACTCATGTGATCTTTCACAAGATATTCTTAGGGCATGTGTGGTAAAACAGCAAGCTCAAATCCCAACCGCTGCTCACCAATGTGAGAAGTTGGCCTGATGTGCAGTGTTCACTATTCTAGTGATCACTATATATCAGTCCAAACAACCCTTATTGATGATTGGTTGTAAGTCAACCTTATAGACCAGCTATCCTAGTAGCATGGATACGAGCAGTCTAAGGCTAAGACTCTAGAGGGCGTGTTAAGCCAGCTGTTTTACCATCACATTACCCCTTGAACACCCAGTGAAAGGACACCACACAAGTGTTATGAAAATAAACAGTGTATTTATTAGAATCACAACAACCCTGTACTCTTTATGAGGACAGGGTGCTAGGCACACAACAAAACTCTTACGAAAATACTTAAGTTAGCACGTTATACACAAATGCCCGAGTGGCACGAAAAACCATATATCCTAAAAGTGGAATGCGAAATTACTAGCAGGTAAGTACAGTACTAATAGGCTTTGGAATCGCTAGGACTTGACTATAGAATCGTTAGATTACTTCTAGGCGGCCTAGGGGACTCGGGTGCAGAGTGTGCACTCTCACGCGGGATGCGGGACAAAGTCTATGGAAGCTAGTAAAGGCAAAGTTAGTGTTCACGGGCGAACCCGACCTGGTAGGAAGAAAACGACAGTGGATCCTGACCCTAGGATAGTGAGGCTATGCTGGGACACCGAAGTGCCGAAGTTACCTAGCCCAGGGGCTGCAGCTGCATAGGTCTGAAAAGACGTCGGGGATCTCGTTGCCGGACCAGGAGCCTGGAAGAAGGAAGTTGCTGGCAGGCGACCAGTGAAGGAAAGTTCGATGGATCCAAGCCTGGATCAAGGAAGAAGAAACCTGAAAGCAGAGGGGACCAAGTTCTTGAATCACTAGCCAGTGATTAAGTGGGCACCAGGATGGCACCGGGCGAAGTCACCTTGACTAGGTGAGTGGGCGACGCTGGCTCTGCAGATCTCACGGACCAGGAGGCGTTGTCGGCGACCAGGATGGAGAGGCGAGCTGTCCCACGATGGATGAAGCTGTCGGCGTCGAAGTTACCCAGGATTGGGCAACAAGCCTTGGCTAATTCAAGCCCACGCGGTGGACTCAAAATGGCGTCTTGAGTGGACCAGGAGGGTCCGGGGGGCTCCTCTTTTGGAAGGGAGCAAAGGCCAGCCTGGAGCAACCAGACCAGCAGCAGAAATGTCGTCGGGCGTCGTTCAGAAGGCCACAAGCCAGCGGGCTAGTAGCCAAACAACGCGGTGAGCAGCAAAAAGCAGAACGGCCCCACGCAGATCGTGGAGATGCTGGGAGGCTGCACTTCGGTGCTGGAGCTGCTCAGGGTCGGGGCTTCTCGGACCCCAAAGCACTCACCAGGAAATTACTCGGCGGGCTTGCTGGAAAGAAGTCGTGCAGTCTTGAAGATGGCCGGTCCCTCGAGGTCTCGTCACACCCACGAATCTCAGCGTGACTGATGATGCAGGTAGAGGTCAGAGGTGCCAGGGAAGCCGGTTCTCGTCGAGCTGGGCAGTCTTGATCCGGAGGAGAGACTTGCAGCAGACCGCAGTGTTCTTAAGATGGTGCCTGTGGATGCAGGGTGACTACTCCTTAGTCACAAGGGAGAAATCTTAGGAAGAAGTCTTGAGTTCCTTTCGTGGAAAGTAGTTTCAGGATTCAAAGATGATCTGATTTGGAAGGGGGCCAGTTCCTACCTTTATCCTGTAAAAAGGGGCTGGCACGCGACTAAGTCCTGCCCTAGGGGTGGGACTAGGAGGGGGGTGGTTACACCCACTTCCTTGGCGGGCTTTTCCCCAGCACAGGGTCTGGAGTGACCCTGGAACTGGTTCCAGCCAGCCTATGCACAGTGAGCACCGGGGTGCCACGTGCAGTCACCTTCCTCTAAAGCCCTGCCTACCTACAATACACAAAACCCTGTCTGGGACGGTGCTGGCACCGCCCCTGGCAGGAAACCCTTTGTCCTTATCTCCTGCTCTGGGAGGACTCCCAGCAGCAGGAGGGCAGACTTGTGTCTCGGTGGCAGCATCCATTTTGTGGAGCTGAGGCTCTGTTTGACTTTAACCGGGGTTAGGGGTTACATACATGTCGTGTCCCTCTAGAAGGGTGGAATGCTAACCCCGTCGCCAGAATTGGCGAGGGGTTAGTATTCCAATTCGTATGACACCTTACTCGACATGTTTTGATAAAGCGATACCAGAGTTAAAGTCCACATTTGTAAAGCGCACAATCACCCGTAAGGGTCTCTAGGCGCTGGGGGCCGTCGGGAAGATTAAGCGAGCTATTGCCCAGAGTCGCATGGTGCTGGGCTAACCTGCCGCCGGAGCCGGGGATCGAACCGTGGTCCCCAGATTCCAGCGTCAGTCGCCCTGGCCGCGGCGCCACACCTCTCCCACTAGAGTTGCTAGTTGCATATAACCGCGAGGATTATAATGCACTTAAGAGTATATGGTATGCGATATCATGGAAACGGCTAAGGGATGGATCCCGAAAGCCGCAGACAGGCTCAGCTCATGCCAGAGCACCATCTCACACGATTCCAAGCACTCTGCCTTCAGGATTGTTAAGGCCTGCCATAGGAGTGACTGATAGGAGATCTGTGTGTCCATTTTTAGGGTTAGATATAGGTATACTATATCTAAAGCAAAGGGTGATTACACCACCTTGCCCCAGCTGTCGTGCAGCCAGTTGTGTCAGTTTAGTTAGTCAGCCCAGGGGTGGCATAATACATGCTTCAGCCCCTGGGAGACTTCTGGGTACACCTCAGCCCTGGGTACAGGGACTTGGAGAGGGCCCAGTGCCAATTCAGTACCTGAGTACAATTTGGATAGAGAGAACAGCTAGGCTGTGGGTCTGATTAGCAGGCCCACAGCCAGGGAAAGTCGTAAACCAGTGCAGCAAAAAGCAAAAATCTGGGTGATCATAGGATTGCAGACCCTACTCTCCTACAGAGGGCGATAGATAGTTAGAGGGAGGGCGATCGATAGAGGGAGGGCGATAGATAGATAGAGGGAGGGCGATAGATAGATAGAGTGAGGGCGATCGATCGATAGTTAGAAGGAGGGCGATAGATAGATAGAGTGAGGGCGATAGATAGATAGTGTGAGGGCGATAGATAGTGTGAGGGCGATAGATAGAGTGAGGGCGATAGATAGACAGATAGTGAGGGCGATAGATAGACAGATAGATAGTGAGTGAGGGTGATAGATAGATGGATAGAGTGAGGGCGATCGATAGATAGAGTGAGGGCGATCGATAGATAGAGTGAGGGCGATCGATAGATAGAGTGAGGGCGATCAATAGATAGAGTGAGGGCGATCGATAGATAGAGTGAGGGCGATCGATAGATAGAGTGAGGGCGATCGATAGATAGAGTGAGGGCGATCGATAGATAGAGTGAGGGCGATCGATAGATAGAGGAAGGGCGATCGATAGATAGAGGAAGGGCGATAGATAGTTAGAGGGAGGGCGATCGATAGTTAGAGGGAGGGCGATCGATAGTTAGAGGGAGGGCGATCGATAGTTAGAGGGAGGGCGATCGATAGTTAGAGGGAGGGCGATCGATAGTTAGAGGGAGGGCGATAGATAGAGTGAGGGCGATCGATAGATAGAGTGAGGGCGATCGATAGATAGAGGGAGGGCGATCGATAGAGGGAGGGCGATCGATAGAGGGAGGGCGATCGATAGAGGGAGGGCGATCGATAGTTAGAGGGAGGGCGATCGATAGTTAGAGGGAGGGCGATCGATAGTTAGAGGGAGGGCGATCGATAGTTAGAGGGAGGGCGATCGATAGTTAGAGGGAGGGCGATCGATAGTTAGAGGGAGGGCGATCGATAGTTAGAGGGAGGGCGATCGATAGTTAGAGGGAGGGCGATCGATAGTTAGAGGGAGGGCGATAGATAGATAGAGGGAGGGCGATAGATAGATAGAGGGAGGGCGATAGATAGATAGAGGGAGGGCGATAGATAGATAGAGTGAGGGCGATCGATAGTTAGAGGGAGGGCGATAGATAGAGGGAGGGCGATCGATAGTTAGAGGGAGGGCGATCGATAGTTAGAGGGAGGGAGATAGATAGAGTGAGGGCGATAGAAAGATAGAGTGAGGGCGATAGAAAGATAGAGTGAGGGCGATAGATAGATAGAGTGAGGGCGATAGATAGATAGTGAGGGCCATAGATAGACGGATAGAGTGAGGACGATAGATAGACAGATAGATAGAGTGAGTGAGGGCGACAGATAGATCGGGTGAGGGCGACAGATAGATCGAGTGAGGGCGACAGATAGATCGAGTGAGGGCGACAGATAGATCGAGTGAGGGCGACAGATAGATCGAGTGAGGGCGACAGATAGATCGAGTGAGGGCGACAGATAGATCGAGTGAGGGCGACAGATAGATCGAGTGAGCGCGACAGATAGATCGAGTGAGCGCGACAGATAGATCGAGTGAGCGCGATAGATAGATAGAGTGAGGGCGATAGATAGATAGAGTGAGGGCGATAGATAGTGAGGGCCATAGATAGATGGAAAGAGTGAGGCGATAGATAGAGTGAGGGCAATAGATAGACAGATAGAGTGAGGGCGATAGATAGACAGATAGATAGAGTGAGTGAGGGTGATAGATAGATGGATAGAGTGAGGGCGATCGATAGATAGAGTGAGGGCGATCGATAGATAGAGTGAGGGCGATCGATAGATAGAGTGAGTGCAATCGATAGTTAGAGGGAGGGCGATCGATAGTTAGAGGGAGGGCGATCGATAGTTAGAGGGAGGGCGATAGATAGTTAGAGGGAGGGCGATAGATAGTTAGAGGGAGGGCGATAGATAGAGGGAGGGCGATAGATAGATAGAGGGAGGGCGATAGATAGATAGAGTGAGGGCGATCGATCGATAGTTAGAAGGAGGGCGATAGATAGAGGGAGGGCGATCGATAGTTAGAGGGAGGGCGATAGATAGAGTGAGGGCGATAGATAGTGTGAGGGCGATAGATAGTGTGAGGGCGATAGATAGTGTGAGGGCGATAGATAGTGTGAGGGCGATAGATAGAGTGAGGGCGATAGATAGACAGATAGAGTGAGGGCGATAGATAGACAGATAGATAGTGAGTGAGGGTGATAGATAGATGGATAGAGTGAGGGCGATCGATAGATAGAGTGAGGGCGATCGATTGAGTGAGGGCGATCGATAGATAGAGTGAGGGCGATCGATAGTTAGAGGGAGGGCGATCGATAGTTAGAGGGAGGGCGATCGATAGTTAGAGGGAGGGCGATCGATAGTTAGAGGGAGGGCGATCGATAGTTAGAGGGAGGGCGATCGATAGTTAGAGGGAGGGCGATCGATAGTTAGAGGGAGGGCGATCGATAGTTAGAGGGAGGGCGATCGATAGTTAGAGGGAGGGCGATCGATAGTTAGAGGGAGGGCGATAGATAGTTAGAGGGAGGGCGATCGATAGTTAGAGGGAGGGCGATCGATAGTTAGAGGGAGGGCGATCGATAGTTAGAGGGAGGGCGATAGATAGATAGAGGGAGGGCGATAGATAGATAGAGGGAGGGCGATAGATAGATCGAGTGAGGGCGACAGATAGATCGAGTGAGGGCGATAGATAGAGGGAGGGCGATAGATAGAGTGAGGGCGATAGATAGAGTGAGGGCGATAGATAGAGTGAGGGCGATAGATAGAGTGAGGGCGATAGATAGAGTGAGGGCGATAGATAGAGTGAGGGCGATAGATAGAGTGAGGGCGATAGATAGAGTGAGGGCGATAGATAGAGTGAGGGCGATAGATAGAGTGAGGGCGATAGATAGAGTGAGGGCGATAGATAGAGTGAGGGCGATAGATAGAGTGAGGGCGATAGATAGAGTGAGGGCGATAGATAGAGTGAGGGCGATAGATAGAGTGAGGGCGATAGATAGACAGAGTGAGGGCGATAGATAGACAGATAAATAGAGTGAGTGAGGGTGATAGATGGATGGATCGAGTGAGGGTGACAGATAGATCGGGTGAGGGCGACAGATAGATCGAGTGAGGGCGACAGATAGATCGAGTGAGGGCGACAGATAGATCGAGTGAGGGCGACAGATAGATCGAGTGAGGGCGACAGATAGATCGAGTGAGGGCGGCAGATAGATCGAGTGAGGGCGGCAGATAGATCGAGTGAGCGCGACAGATAGATCGAGTGAGGGCGGCAGATAGATTTAGTGAGGGCGACAGATTGAGTGAGGGCGACAGATTGAGTGAGGGCGACAGATTGAGTGAGGGCGACAGATTGAGTGAGGGCGACAGATTGAGTGAGGGCGACAGATTGAGTGAGGGCGACAGATTGAGTGAGGGCGACAGATTGAGTGAGGGCGACAGATTGAGTGATGGCGACAGATTGAGTGAGGGCGACAGATTGAGTGAGGGCGACAGATTGAGTGAGGGCGACAGATTGAGTGAGGACGACAGATTGAGTGAGGACGACAGATTGAGTGAGGGCGACAGATTGAGTGAGGGCGACAGATTGAGTGAGGGCGACAGATTGAGTGAGGGCGACAGATTGAGTGAGGGCGACAGATTGAGTGAGGGCGACAGATTGAGTGAGGGCGATAGAGTGAGGGCGATAGAGTGAGGGCGATAGAGTGAGGGCGATAGAGTGAGGGCGATAGAGTGAGGGCGATAGATAGATAGAGTGAGGGCGATAGATAGATAGATAGATAGAGTGAGGGCGATAGATAGATAGATAGATAGATAGATAGATAGATAGAGTGAGGGCGATAGATAGAGAAAACGGTTGCCCACAAGATAATGTAATGTGATAAAAATAAGAAAAATTATTCTTACTTGTTTTGAGACAGCGCTTCATGCCGCACTTCGGCCCTTTTTAAGTGCTGTAAATATCCACTGTTACTATTACCCAATTCAATCATAAAATGCATATTTATTCTAAGTGCAAGTAAACAGTGCCACTTACTTTATTAGGAACGTTTAGGATTCACTGTGCTTCAGTGAAGCCCTATATACTAATAAGAACAGTCTGCAGATGCTCTAATTAGCTTCAATTGTTGCTAAGAAACAAATAGTAAACTTGTAACGTAATCAAAAAAAATTCACTGAGTGATTTCTTGCTGACTTCATCGCCTCTATATTAGCATTATAATGACTTAGTGGACAAACGCTGTTTTTTTCCATCCACAAACAAGTTCTCAAAGCAAGAAGCAGAAGGAAGCATTTGGGAAGTTGGTAAAAGTAATATTTTTCCTCCCTGGCATCAGATCGGAGCGCAAAGTTGTAGAACCTTCATCTTGCATAAAGAAGATGTAATCAGAAAGCAGCATCGACTGACATTGGGGAAATGTTTACAATGCCTTCTCATCCAGGAGGCAGGCTGCTGCTATTTGGAGCCGCGCTTTGAAAGTCAATCTAAACAAGCTCTCGGCATTGCGTGGTGGGGGCAGGGGAGTGGCATTGGGTGGCGGTGGCGGAGGAGCGTCTTCCTTTGTAAGAAACAGAAGGGAGCATTTGGGAACTTGGTAAAAGTAATATTTTTCTTCCCTGGCATCAGATCGGAGCGCAAAGTAGTAGAAACTTCATCTGGCATAAAGAAGATTTAATCAGAAAGCAGCATTGACTGACATTGGGGAAATGCTTACAATGCCTGCTCATCCAGGAGGCAGGCTGCTGCTATTTGGAGCCGCGCCTTGAAAGTCAATCTCAACAAGCTCTCGGCATTGCGTGGTGGGGGCGGGGGAGCGGCATTGGGTGGCGGGGGAGCGGCATTGTGTGGCGGGGGCGGGGGAGCGGCTTCCTTTGCAGGAGACAGAAGGGAGAATTTGGGAAGTTGGTAAAAGTAATATTTTTCCTCCCTTGCATCAGATCGGAGCGCAAAGTAGTAGAACCTTCATCTTGCATAAAGAAGATGTAATCAGAAAGCAGCATCGACTGACACTGGGGAAATGCTTACAATGCCTGCTCATCCAGGAGGCAGGCTGCTGCTATTTGGATCCGCGCTTTGAAAGTCAATCTAAACAAGCTCTCTGCATTGCGTGGTGGGGGCGAGGTAGCGGCATTGGGTGGTGGGGGCAGGGGAGCGGCTTCCTTTGAAGTCTGAGTCTGATGCTGATGGTGTGCGATGTGCACGCGCCCGGCTCACATGCACTGTACCCGATCCGCAGTTTGGGTACACTTTTTGAAAGCCTTACTATAATCTCGCCAGCATCCCTAACGGGATTGCTTAGGCGAGACCTAAAAAGGAGGTGCAATGGCTCCAGACCAGGAGGCTCAACCAAAATCTGGAATATTCTGCCTCCAAATCTGCGACAATTACCTCACTGACCACGTTCAAAACGGACCTGAAAGAAGCCCTTCTCTTCCAACTGTATTTTAGCTAAAACACTGTGATCAACTCTTGGCTCACACATCTATACTACCTTCAAGGACCTTTACGGCTGTCTACTAACACGACATTTTATGGCCATATACACCTTTTGTACGCTTGGTATACCAACTCAACCTTCTTACGGCTGTACACTGTTTTATGTAATGATCTACCTTGTTGTATTCTCACTTGTGTAATTACTTAACGCTAGGGTGACCAAAATCTGAAAACAAAAAATCTTGGACATTATGCTCAAATAGAACAAGCAATGGCATAGCCAATAGGTCTCGCTTTTGGGAGCTTTTAAGTGTTTAGCCATGCAACAGTTAATGTTGTTGCACAAAGGATATTGTGCTGCATAACTAAATACTTATAAGAGCCCAAAAGCCAGACCTATTAGCTATGCCAATGCTTATTTAATCATGTGTTCATGAACAACTACTGGCATCTGTTGTCAACCATTTGCTGTCTTTTAGCGTCTGGAATTTTAAGTGTTTAGACAGCTTAGCTAAAGTTATGTGTTTGGTTGAAATTGATCTAAATATGTGTCATACATTTTTACGATATTTGGGATTGTCTATTTATGAATTGGGCAATGTGCAATATGTCTGTAAGACTAATTCTTGGAAATAAAGTATTGTGATTGAGTACTGGAATCTCTGTGTGCGAGTATATTTATGTCTGTGCATATTTCTTGATTTTTGTTTGTTTTATGAATGAATATACCTACACTTGCATATGAATGAATGGGTATATAATTGTGTACGGAACATGAACATGGCAATAACTGGCATGGTTAGGTCAGGCATTTCAATGAAAAGTCATTTCTTGTTTTCTTAAAAACATTGATGACGTTCAATGAATCTGGAAGACCGTCTCCAAACAACTAAATCGACATGGGGTTGGTCATGTTAAGTTTCCAGCAGAGCTGTAAAGAAGGGCTAAAAAGGGCCATTTTCTGCGCTGGCTCAGGCAAGACCTAACGAGCATTTACAATGCAATGGTTTCGCCTTTGGGTAAAGTTAGAGTTATTGGCATTGTAAATGACAACATTTTTATTTATGTGTTGGCTTTGAAAACAGATAAATAAATGGCATTGTCATTTACATTGCTATTAGCTCAATCTCTGCAGTCACTCTGTACTCTCTTGCACTCCCTAGCACTTCCTACTCACTCTGCACTCTGTAGCACTCCCTACTCACTCTGCACTCCCTACTCACTCTGCACTCCCTATGCACTCTGCACTCCCAATGCACTCTGCACTCCCAATGCACTCTGCACTCCTTATGCTCTCTGCACTCCTTATGCTCTCTGCACTCCTTATGCTCTCTGCACTCCTTATGCTCTCTGCACTCCTTATGCTCTCTGCACTCCCCATGCTCTCTGCACTCCCCATGCTCTCTGCACTCCCTACTCTGCACTCTCACTACTCTGCACACTCACTACTCTGCACACTCACTACTCTGCACACTCACTACTCTGCACACTCACTACTCTGCACACTCACTACTCTGCACACTCACTACTGTGCACACTCACTACTGTGCACTCACTAGTCTGCACACTCACTAGTCTGCACACTCACTACTCTGCACTTGGCACTCACTACTTTGAGTATGTAGAGTGAGTGTGCAGAGTAGTGAGGGCAGAGTGCACTTTGCACTCACTACTCTGCACACTCACTGTACACACTCACTCTGCATTTATATTGTGCACTTTGCACACTCACTCTGCATTCACACTTTGCACTCATACTCCACACACTCACTCTGCACACTTTGTGTTATATCACTAACTGGCTGTCCGAGGTTAACATTTTTTAAATTACACTAAATGTCAGGCGCACCATCCTGGCGAGCGCCTGACGTGCCAAAATATGCCCTATTACCGGACTTGTTGTGACCGACACTACCCCACTGCAGACAAAGTCTAAAACGAAAAATATCCCCAGACCAGTAGCTCCTGAGCATTCAGGCCGGGCTCCGTGACTCTCTGCCCCCAAGTGCTTCTGACATGCCTTCCTCGGCTTGGGCCAGTGTTACAAGAACTAGTGCTATTAACAGAGCTGTGTTCCTGATAACGTGCCACTCGCCGTAAAGAAAGCGCTTTGACGCCTGGCCAGCGGCAGCAAGTGCTACATAAATCCAATTACAATATTTTTTTTATTTTTTTTTAAACATCGGTATGACTTGCTCGTGAATTTACCCCGCTATTCGGCCCAGATCACGGGGTGTCTGAGGCTCTATACGTTATGTCCTTTCAGTTTTAGCAAGTAGGAGCCCCGGGTCGCTAATGTAAAACCTGCGAGGCCGAAGTGACCCTCGCGACCTCTAGGAGCTGGCACCGGCAGTTTAGCACGCTTAATATCCTCTGTTGCTAAAATTACACAATTAACATAGTTTACCCGTTTTAGAATAAAAGTATAGTAGTGCTTTCTTTCATTTACTAAAAGTCTAATTTAAAGCAATAATCCTTTCGGACTCTGGGGAAATATATACGCTTGTTGCGCTGCCCTTTGGCGCGAACCCAGGTCTCCCAGACCACAGTCAACCGCTCTACCAACTACGCTGATTCATATAGTGCAAACTCGACCCGGTGTCCCAGAGCGCTTTACAGAGTACCAGTTACAGAGATGTTGCTGAGGATCGATCCTTGTTCCCCAAGTCTGGCGGTATCATACCCCGGGCTTCTCGCGACCGCGCTTCCTCTTTTTTTTTTAAATTTTTTTTTTATCATTCATCGCTAAATACTCGAACAGCGCTCTCTTATAGCCCATAGGCCAACTCGCACCCCATCCCGCCACGCGGGTCGGAACGAAAAGCCCCTCCCTCCACCTACCGAATAATGCTGCCCTCGCTCTGCCCGCGATTTCGCTGCTCATGTTCTCACCCATGACTTAAAAACAGCAAGCGCCTATCATCTTCTTACTCTGGATAATTAACCTTGCTTTTTCCAGCATATATTTTGATTCTTGCTGCAAATAGGAAAATATCTCTACAATTAAATCGCTTCACCGGGGCCCGAACCCGAGGCTCCCGGCACCATAAACATGTGCTCCAAACGCTACGCTATGGCCTCTCACCCATTTGCACTCCAAAGCCGCCAGGCCTGACTCCACCGCACGATAACTATTTCCTGGCTAGCGAACGGACAGCTGGAGGGGGGGCGGGAACGGCGCACGGTCAGCGGGAGGGGGGGGCGGGAACGGCGCGCGGTCAGCGGGAGGGGGAGGCGGGAACGGGCACTCACCTGGACTTCTTCCGTCGACGGTCGGCCGCGGAATGGGATGAAAACAAACGGACTACAAAAAAAAATAAACCCCGCCCACCGCCGCACTGACGAGACAAAAGGGGCCGGATGAGAAAAACTCCAGAAACGCCCACGAGTCGCCTCGTAGTATGACGGACGCCTCTGTTTGCCAATGGCTAGCGTCCATTTATGGAGCTAGCCAATGGGAAACAGAGGCGGAACGAACATCCATACTGTTGACAAAAGATTTCGGCCTGGGCGGGGCACCAGTGCCCTCGCCAGGTCGAAACCTAAAAACGGGTGGGAGGTGGTGGTGGTGTGGACGGCTCCGCACTGGGAGATTAAGTGAAGTGGGAGCATACGAACTCTGTGTTTGTACGACAGAAATTAACTGTTTGCAACGGAGATGGCTGCTGCGTGTAGGGGGACAATGCAATGGAAATGCAAATACAATTAAAAGGGATGGCGGGGAAACGGGGTCATTAAAAAACACAAGACCAGATCAATCTGGTGAAAGCACACAGTAAGTCCAGTAAAAAATAAGATGCGGATGCCTCTTCTACGAACGGATACAAACTAACTCCATCTTTGCACCACAAAAATGAACGTGCTGCTGATGCAAATAGAAATAAAAGTGGCTGCTGTGAAGCACTGGTCATGCAGTTTATTCCAGGAGTCCACGCTTGCCTCAAGAAACACTTATGTACACTAGACGACTGAACAGGAATCTAAACGTCACACCTAAGCATCAGAAAACATGGAAATGTTGCATATAAGCAAGCTCAGAGCTTGGCAGCTGTGGCTCACGAGTTAAAATCTTTTGGGGTACACAAGTGAACAAGCATTTACAATGCAATGGTTTCGCCTTTGGAAAAGTTAGAGCTATTGGCATTGTAAATGACAAATTTTGTATTTATGTGTTGGTTTTTAAAACAGATAAATAAATGGCATTGTCCTTTACATTGCCATTAGCTTAATCTCTCGCAAATGTGAGACCTATTGTACCCTACGGACGAGCTCAGCAGTTAGCAATTACTACCACACACACACACACCCAGAGCCACCCACACACACAAACACACACCCAGAGCCACACACACACACACACACACCCAGAGCCACACACACCCAGAGCCACACACACACAGAGCCACACACACAGAGCCACACACACACACACACACACAGCCACACACACACACACAGAGCCACACACACACACAGCCACACACACACACAGCCACACACACACACACACACACACAGCCACACACACACATACACACACACACAGAGCCACACACACAGAGCCACACACACACACAGCCACATACACACCCAGAGCCACACACACACACCCAGAGCCACACACACCCAGAGCCACACACACACCCAGAGCCCCACACACACACACACCCAGAGCCCCACACACACCCACCCAGAGCCCCACACACACCCACCCAGAGCCACACACACACACTTTGCTCTTCTGAAATGTTGGCATGTATGATAGTGAGCTGTGTGTGGTGAGTGTGTCTCGTGAGCAGTGTGTGGTGAGCTGTGTCTCGTGATCCATCAGTGTGTTGTGAGCTGTGCGGGGTGAGCTGTATGTGGTGTGTGGGGATCATTGTCTGTCCCCCGCGCTGAGAACTGGAGTATAGGGGCATAGAGAGTACGGAGGGTGGGCCATAGAGTATAGAAGGAGTTCATATTGAGGTCAGTGATAGCACATTGGGGTTAGAGGGAGTTTAGCGGCATTGAAACAAAATAGGAACACAAAAAAGAAAATTAAGCAAAGAGAAATCTATCCTGCGGTGCATATTTGAAGGTACCGAAAGGCACAAAGGAGAGCTGTGAACCTCTAATACTAAGAGGAAATGTAAGAAGGAGACTAGGGTGGGTAAATGCAAACGGGTGTCGGTGGAAGGATGAATGCAGTTATCTGAGGGATTAGGTTAAAAATCTCCTGCTGGAGCACCCCTAATTCCTCGTGAGGGAGTCCCAAGTCGGGGGAACAGCAACGAGGGCCTTTGCTGTTAGCCTTGCCTGGGCATTATGTACAGCATTTAGTGTTCAACTTCAGGGGTCCCGTTCCGGGCCATACATAGACCTCTTAGCAACATGATAGGTGCATCACCTACAGGCCGGGGAAGACGCAGAGGACCGAGTCGGCTGGCAAAATTGAGATGAGAAAGAGCGGAAAAAGACAGAGAAATCACAGATTAGGGAGAGATATGAGCGCAGCACAAGCAGACCCCGGAAAAACAGACAGTTCAGGGTGGTGGGGGAGGAGAGTCGAAACATATTAGGGGAGAATAAAGACAGATCAAAGCGCAACACTGGCATATAAGAGGGACATACAGACACATCAGAGGGACATAGAGACAGACCAGGAAGAAGCAGAGACAGTTATGGGGAAGTAGAGAGTGATTGAGGGAGGTAGCGACAGATCAAAATCAGAGACCAGCACAGGCAGATAAAGAAGAAAATAGAGACAAACTAAAGAGCAGCAAATACTAGTCATGCAGAATAAGTAGAAACGGCAGACATCACTACAAACAGATGGGGAAGAAATGAAGATAGGTAAAAGAGCAGGAGCACAGAGTGACCCGGAAGTTCTAAAGTGAGCTCGAGGAGCAGCACTTGCAAAGAGTCAGACAACTTAGAAATATTTATTAGAGGCAGATCAGAGAGCATCACAGATCAATCAGCAGGAACGGGTAGGAACAAATGAGGGAGCATCAGAGAACTCAGAAAAGTGTAGAGGCAGTTAGGCAGATCCTGGATCGCCGCGAACGAATCAAGGAGAGGATGTGGATTAACGACTAGAGTGGCCGACTTTGACCCTGGGGGACCAGGTTCGAGACTGGCGGGGGGCTCAAGCATCCTGTGATTCCGGGAAAATCATGTAATTTACCCGTGCCTATAAATATAAATGAACATGTCCGCGGAAAACAGAGAAATCACAGATTAGGGAGAGATATGAGAGCAGCACAAGCAGACCCCGGAAAAACAGACAGTTCAGGGTGGTGGGGAGTCGAAACATATTAGGGGAGAATAAAGACAGATCAAAGCGCAACACTGGCATATAAGAGGGACATACAGACACATCAGAGGGACATAGAGACAGACCAGGAAGAAGCAGAGACAGTTATGGGGAAGTAGAGAGTGATTGAGGGAGGTAGCGACAGATCAAAATCAGAGACCAGCACAGGCAGATAAAGAAGAAAATAGAGACAAACTAAAGAGCAGCAAATACTAGTCATGCAGAATAAGTAGAAACTGCAGAAATCACTAGAAACAGATGGGGAAGAAATAAAGATAGGTAAAAGAGCAGGAGCACAGAGTGACCCGGAAGTTCTAAAGTGAGCTCGAGGAGCATCACGTGCAAAGATTCAGACAACTTAGAAATATTTATTAGAGGCAGATCAGAGAGCATCACAGATCGATCAGGAGGAACGGGTAGGAACAAATGAGGGAGCATCAGAGAACTCAGAAAAGTGTAGAGGCAGTCAGGCAGATCCTGGATCGCTGCGAACGAATCAAGGAGAGGATGTGGATTAACAGCTAGAGCGGCCGACTTTGACCCTGGGGGACCAGGTTCGAGACTGGCGGGGGGCTCAAGTATCCTGTGATTCCGGGCAAATCATGTAATTTACCCGTGCCAATAAATGAACGTGTCCGTCTGTAGTGCAACCGATGCTCATGTAAAGCGCTCTTATACAGTCATGTCTAGTTCGCGCTATATAAAACTGCAAAGAAAGGAACAAAAGGCAGGCCAGGTGCCAAATCTATATCATGTAGCAGCGCGTGCAGGTGGTGACAGGATATCGAAGGGTGAAGTGGGGAGATGAGGAAACAGCAAAGAAAGACCAAGGGGCAGCAAGCACAGAAAGTTGGAGGAAGGGCAGTAACGAGGACAATGAACAGTATGTTATGAACATGTGAGGGAGCCGCACACGCAGGACAGGGCAAGCAAGTAATTGAAAATGGCAGTACTGAGTTTAGGGGGCAGCGATGAGAGTGAAGGGGTTCAGGCCCCAAGGAGACAGGTAAGAGCTGAGATTCTAGATCAAGGACCAGAGAGAGGACAGAAGAAAATATCACACGGACAGCGGGAGGGGGGGCGGGGTAACGGGCTCACGGACAGCGGGAGGGGGGCGGGTGAACGGGCTCACGGACAGCGGGAGGGGGGCGGGTGAACGGGCTCACGGACAGCGGGAGGGGGCGGGTGAACGGGCTCACGGACAGTGGGAGGGGGGCGGGTTAACGGGCACACGGACAGCGGGAGGGGGGGCAGGCAGGCACACGGACAGCGGGAGGGGGGCGGGTGAACGGACAGCGGGAGGGAGGGGCGGGTTAACGGGCACAAGGACAGCGGGAGGGGGGGCGGGCAGGCACACGGACAGCGGGAGGGTGGTCAGGAAACAGCCAGCGGGACAGGGACAAGACGAACAATGAACACAAACATCGGTGTAAAAAAAAAAAAGTACACACCCACAGTGGCCACGTCTTCATGACGTTGCGGAGAGGGAAAGAATCGGCGAAACGCCCACCAATCGCCTCGGTAAATGACGGACAGATCTCTCTTCCAATGGCTAGCCTCCATTTATGGAGCTAGCCAATGGAAGAGAGAGGCTGAACTAAAGCACACAGTGTAAGACATAAGATTTCGCTCTGCGCGAAAGTCTGCTGCGCAGCTTTCGGCGAGGCGAAACCTAAAAACGGAACGTTCAATGTATACAAACCTATGAGCAGAAATTAAGTTTGCACATTTTTACCAACCCATTTTCAGCACAAAAACCCTGGTATTCTGGGCCGCCCCTTGTTTCACCTCATAACATTGCATTGTGCCACCTATCATGAGGAATTCACATCACACAACCTCAAGTTTCACAGAAATGGAACAGAAAGCAAATCAACATTACATCAAACTGCACGTTCCCTTATAGGTCTAAAGTGCCAGCCATTTTGAAAGAGTAAAAACCACTCTCTTTAATGTGATAAGTACATATGCAAACCATCATCCTCACTATGTTTGAAGTCATTGAAATATTCTAAAATTACGTTCACAATAATTAAACTTAATAAAAGTAAGTCCTAATCGTTGCTACAGAAAGTGATTCAAATAATAGAAAGATGTCAAGGTGCAAGACGGACATGTTCGATGATTCAAACTCGTTAAGTAATAGCGATCCACTCGAGAATGAGAGCTACGTAAACAAGCAAACAAAAGCGACGGGTAGGAGGTGGTGGTGTGGGGACGGCGCCGCACGGGGAGATTAAGTGAAGTGGGAGCAAACTAACTCCATGTTTGTACCACAGAACGAGCTGCCAATGCAAACAAAAAATCTAGCGGTGGCCATGAAGCGCTTGTGTTGTGTGCAAAGCCTGCCATATGTTTGTACCACAGAAATGAAACGTTTACCCCAGAGATGGCTCCTACGTGTAGGGGGACGATGCAACTCAAATATAAACAAAAAAAGAACAAGCATTTGCAATGCAATAGGTCTCGCATTAAGAAAGTTTGAGCTATTGGTATTGTAAATGTCAAATTTTTTATTTATGTGTTGGTTTTAAAAATTTTGAAATTAATAGCTTTGTCATTTACATTGGCACTAGTTATAACTTTTGCAAATGTGATACTTATAGCATTTGTAATGCAATGTCTTGTATTTTCGTGACTTACATGTATTGATATAACAAATAACATTGGCTTTTATTTTTTTTAATAATTAATACTTAAATAACATTTATTGTAATTTATAATGGCAATAGCTTAAACTTTTGTAAATAACTTATGAAGATTATGTTCAGTGTATTTTATTGTGACGAAAATCCAAGAACAGAAGTGAAATATTAACATCTTTTTGTGACATTTGTAATAAAGCTTGAAACATTGAGAGAACATATTTGAATCAGTTGTTGTTGAATGGTTGCACAGATTGATGCTGTGGTGGCGCAGAGTGATGTTGTGGTGGCGACGAGTGATGCTGTGGCGTTCAGTGATGCTGTGGTGGTGAATTTGGGCCCCGCTTTAGGGGCATATTATAATTGTAGTGTGAGTTCTGCAGATTTATGCTGTATTAGTAATGCCTAATGCAGTGCTGGTGATCAAAGATGGTGTAGTGGTGGTGAATGATGCTGTGTTGATGCTGTTTAATGATTTGGTGTGCTGAGTGATGCTCTAGTGGTGTTGACTAAAGCCGAAATGGTATAAATGATGCTGTGTTAGTGCTCATTGACAATTGTGTGTACCTTGAGGAGAGATGGGAGAGGGGAGGGGAGAGAAGGGAGAGTGAGGAAAGAGGGGAGAAAGGGAGAAGAGTGGGGAGAGAGAGGGTAGAGGAGAGAGGAGAGAAGGGAGAGTGGAGAGAGATGGGAGATGGTAGAGGGGAGGAGAGAGGGGGGAGAGAGAGGAGAGGGGGAGAGAGGAGAGTGGTGAGAGAGAGGAGAGTGGGGAGAGTGGTGAGAGGGGAGAGTGGTGAGAGGGGAGAGTGGTGAGAGGGTGGAGAGTGGTGAGAGGGAGGAGAGTGGTGAGAGGGAGGGTAGAGTGGGGATAGAGGGGGAGGGGAAAGTGATGGGAGAGTGAGGAGCGAGGGGAAAAGGGGAGGGGAGAGTGATGGTGAGAGGGGAGAGTGCCACATGGTGGCGCTGTTTGTGTAATTTAAGCAAGAGCAAAAAAAAAAACAGTTGCTTGTTAATTTAATATACATTAAAAAAGCAACTAATACCTGGCACCCAGACCCATTCTTAAAGCTTTGGTGGCCTTGAACAGTCGGAATTGTCACACTTGTAGCCGTGTGATGGTGGCCATGTGTGGTGCAAACTGCGGTGGCCTCCTGACGAGGGCCCCGGCACTTACATTTATTTACAAATTAGGCACTGTCCTAAAATCTACTGTGCTCCAAAACAATCATCCTCAGATGGAAAACGCTGCTGCGCTTGACAAACAACTGCGCCATCATCCAGATAATATGCTAGTGTTTGAAGAGGAGTTAAGTGCCCACATGGAGAACATATTTCCTACTCTGCCGCTTTTTTTGTCACATGAGGACGCCTGAGGCGAGCTCTCGTGATACCATCGGCCACAGCGCAGCAGCAGCAGAAGCGCGTGGCGGCCGGCGCGCCATTTACATGTATTGCTTGCCTGTAAGCTTTGTGTGCCCGTCCTTCATTTCCATGACCGGCCTTTGTGTCTCGCGATCTGATAAGCACGGCGATCCATAATACAACAATGCCGGCCTCCTTTAAAAAAATGCACACTGTTACTATAGTGCTTCCTGGGAGGCTTACAATGCAGCCTTAGAAATTGGCAACCTGTAAAAAAGCCCAGTCGAAAATTACGAACAGCTGGAGATGACAGTTGTTTTAACAGCTGAGCTGACAGGATTAATTTAAATGCACTGAAATCAAAAGTAGATAACACCTGTTTAGTCTTCCAGGGCTATTCGGCAAGGTAGGCCCGTGGAATAGAGCTCAGCCAGAAGCGCAAGCCAGAGAAATGGAGTGAGAGAGAGCCCGGGAGAGAAGAAAGAGAGAGTCCGAGAGGAGTAAGAGGGAGAGGGAAATACAGAGAGAGGGGTGTGGGGAAGGTGAGGGGTAAGAGGAAGAGCAGAAACATAAGGGACAGACGCCTGTAACAGAACAGAAACAGGGAGGGGGGGAGGAGAAATGCGAGACACGGCCTGGCGGCCGTGAAAAGTGTGACCGGCCTTTGTGTCTCGCGATCTGATAACCACGGCGATCCATAATACAACAATGCCGGCCTCCTTTAAAACAAGCAGTTACGAAAGTCGAGCTTTTACTTTCTACAGCACCGTCTTAAGAGGAACGAGGGACGCTTTGAAAGTGAAAGCGGGCATGGCATGTTGTGTGTGTGAAAGGCACGGCATGGGGCGGCAAAGCAGTTTCAATCAAAGAGTGGGAGGGGGGAAGGAGCGAGCATATGGGGATGAGGTGTGAGTGAGGGGGAGCAGAAGCCTTTGATGTGGTGATGTGGTGTGCGAGGCCAAGCTCTCGGAGGCAGGCGGCTCGGGGAGCGCGTGCACGAGCACATGCACTCAACGAAATCCGCGATGGTTTCAGAGCTTGTTTGAGCCTCTATACTCTCGTCCTATTTATCACTTACGTGATAGAATAGGCGAGACCTAAAAATGGCACACTGTGCTGCTCAAAAAAAATTTCAAATGATGAAAAAAAGAAGTTGGGAGAGCCGCGCGGCCGCAATTGTTTAAGATTAAGAGAGGCGTGCTGCGCTACTTAAAAAAATCGAATATTAAAAAATTGAGTTTGGCGAGCCATGCAAAAGAAAAGATAGGTGTGACCTTCATTGTTAAAGATGCTGGGTCGTGTGCAGCATCACCGTGCAGTTAAACTTCAGGGTGGGTTGCAGAAGCGGGATAAGCTCAAAGTTAAAAAAAAAAAGCAGCTAGACGAACTCTGTGGTGGGGGAGGGGGAGGGGCATTTAAGCGAGGCATGCGTGATGGCAAAAGGAAACCAGGAGTTGTATGTGCGCGCGTGCGCCACGAAACTAAAAGTGCATCGCAATGCACTTAATGACCCGTGACAGGAGGAAAGACAGATGGCGGCTGATATAGATGGCGGCTGCGTGCGTGCACGCTTAAGTGCACGCAAGCTTGAGGCGTAGCATTTTGATAACCCGCTTTCTAAATGTCTCGCAGAGCAGCGCATGCGCTGGCTCTGGCAAAAAAGGGCTACAATTATACATCATCCGTGGAGCACAGATTGACATTTCTCATTAACACAGACAACGAGGTACTAAGGAAAAAAAAAACGGAGGGCCCGATTCACAGACAGACTTAAGACAGACTTAAAAAAGACTTAAATTAGGATTTTGTCTTAAGTCTGTCTTAAGTTTGTCTTAAGTCAAACTTAAGACAAACTCCTAACTTTACTACTACTAAATGCCTTCTGTGAATACCAAAAGTAGTAAGTTTAGGATTTTGTCTTAAGTTAGTTCTGTGAATCGGCCCCTTATTTTTAAGCCCAGTATTTTACCTGTTAATTTAACTGCTTTCTGATGAGAGCTGCTACCTGGTCCTGCTTTAAAACACATAAAATGTGACTCCCACTGCTTCAGTCACCCTCTCTACATGGGGGAGGGCAGCTGGCGAACCACCGGGACAGTCCTGACAAATCCAGGACTCCTGCTCACCCTACGTACGGCTGCATTATTTATCCTAAATAAACCATCAGTAGCTTCAGCTGCTGTAATTCGCTCGGGCACCTTTGGGTAATACCCGCGCTATATAAATTTGCATAAATAAATCAATATTGTTCCTCCTGGGATGGAGCGGTCCCTGGCAGAGACCGGTTAGGCGTCTCTCTTCGTAGAGTCCCTCCTCTCTGTACACGCACCGAGGACGAGCTCCAGCGTCCTCTTGAAAGAAAGAGGCTTCGCGGCGCCTTATTAGGAGCAGAGGCTGGAAGCCTTCCATAGAATCGCCGTCTGTGCTGCTGATGCGCACCCAGCAGGCAGCTGAGCTGACAATAACCATTGCAGCATGGCTGGGGGGCCTGGCCCGCCCCCAGGTCGGCCTGCCCGCCCGTCCTCCAGCTCTCTCTGGCCATATTTGGTGGGAGGAATGCGGGCCTGTAAGGGGCAGCTTTCCCCTCCGCACGGGTCAGTGAGTGAGCGCTTTGGCAGGAAGTGCTGTAGAAAGGGCAAGGGGGATGGGTGAGAGGAGCAGTCGCCCTCAGGCACCCCCCTAAAAGAAACTGATAAAGAGCGAGCTGCAGAAAAGGCTGTGAGGGTGCTCTGTGCTCCCCACTATTGTGCAGTGAGAGACTGATAGAAATGTCTTAAGGAGCTCTTTATTCCCCACTGCTGTGCAGTGAGAGACTGATAGAAATGTCTGAGGGAGCTCTTTATTCCCCACTGCTGTGCAGTGAGAGACTGATAGAAATGTCCGAGGGAGCTCTTTATTCCCCACTGCTGTGCAGTGAGAGACTGATAGAAATGTCTTAAGGAGCTCTTTATCCTCACTGCTGTGCAGTGAGAGACTGATAGAAATGTCTGAGGGAGCTCTTTATCCCCACTGCTGTGCAGTGAGAGACTAATAGAAATGTCTTAAGGAGCTCTTTATTCCCCACTGCTGTGCAGTGAGAGACTGATAGAAATGTCTTAAGGAGCTCTTTATTCCCCACTGCTGTGCAGTGAGAGAAGGATAGAAATGTCTGAGGGAGCTCTTTATTCCCCACTGCTGTGCAGTGAGAGACTGATAGAATGTCTTAAGGAGCTCTTTATTCCCCACTGCTGTGCAATGAGAGAAGGATAGAAATGTCTATGGGAGCTCTTTATTCCCCACTGCTGTGCAGTGAGAGACTGATAGAAATGTCTTAAGGAGCTCTTTATTCCCCACTGCTGTGCAGTGAGAGAATGATAGAAATGTCTGAGGGAGCTCTTTATTCCCCACTGCTGTGCAGTGAGAGACTGATAGAAATGTCTGAGGGAGCTCTTTATCCCCCACTGCTGTGCAGTGAGAGACTGATAGAAATGTCTGAGGGAGCTCTTTATCCCCACTGCTGTGCAGTGAGAGAATGATAGAAATGTCTGAGGGAGCTCTTTATCTCCACTGCTGTGCAGTGAGAGACTGATAGAAATGTCTGAGTGAGCTCTTTATTCCCCACTGCTGTGCAGTGAGAGACTGATAGAAATCTCTTAAGGAGCTCTTTATTTATTTTATTTTATTTTATTTTAATTTCTTGTATCGCGCTGGAATCAATCCCATAAGGGTATCTCCGCGCTTTGCCAGCCAGAAAAACTGTCGTAGTCTACAAAGTGCATTAGAGGGTCTGAAATGCTTCCTGAAAGAGTAGTGTTTTCAGCGCCTTTCTGAAGGCCAGATGATTGGTATTCATCCTCATTTCTGTGGGAAGTTTATTCCATAGGGCAGGACCAACTGATGAAAATGCTCGGTCTCCCTGCCTAGCTCTTTTTGTTGCAGGGGGTTTCAGAAGTGCTTGGTTGCTTGAGCGAAGTGAGCGGTTGGGTTGGTACAGTTCAAGAGATTGGGAGAGATATTTGGGGCTATTCCCATATAAGCATTTGTGGACCGTGCAGCATATTTTGAAGCTGATGCGCTGCCGTATCGGGAGCCAGTGTAGCTCCATCAACAAAGGCTTAGAGGGAGTCCTAGCCGGCACACCCATGACCAGCCTAGCCGCCGTATTCTGGACCACCTGCAAACGACCTACTGCATAAGCATTAGCTAGCGTCAGCAGGCCGTTGCAGTAGTCTAGGCGGCTAGTAACCAAAGTCTGCACGAGTGTCTTCCTATAAGTATCAGGAAGGTATGGAAATACTCGTCTTAGAAGGCCAATGGTATAAAAGCATAGTCCTGCAGTGTGATTGACATGCTCCTTGAGGGTCAGTTTTTGGTCAATCTTAACCCCTAGATTTTTTACATGGGGCTTTGATGTGGGAACTGGGCCCAAGTCCAGCGGCCACCATTCAGGAGACCATAGAAGGCTCGCCCTGCCGAAGAGCATAACCTCAGTTTTTGCAACGTTACATTGGAGGCAGTTTGCGGCCATCCAATGTGACACTGCCCTCATACCCTCAGCAAAATTTTCCTTGACTGTAGGACCAAGGGAGCTGAAAGGGTAGAGGAGCTGGGTGTCATCAGCATAAGAAACTGGTATGAACCCATACTTCCGCACAATCTCAGCAAGGGGGGCCACATATACATTGAACAATGTAGGGCTGAGACATGAGCCTTGTGGCACCCCCTTTGTGAGCGCCTTCGAGGTGGAACGATAGGGGCCCAAGCTGACAGATTGCGATCTCCCGGAGAGGAAACTCTCCAACCAAGATAGAGCTGAGCCTCCAATCCCCACTCCCTGCAAGCGGCTGAGAAGGATGTTATGAGACATGGTATTCCCCACTGCTTTGCAGTGAAAGACTGATAGAAATTTCTTAAGGAGATCTTTATTCCCCACTGCTGTGCAGTGAACGAATAATAGAAATGTCTGAGGGAGCTCTTTATCCCCACTGCTGTGCAATGAGAGAAGGATAGAAATGTCTGAGGGAGCTCTTTATTCCCCACTGCTGTGCAGTGAGAGACTAATAGAAATGTCTTAAGGAGCTCTGTATCCTCACTGATGTGCAGTGAGAGACTGATAGAAATGTCTTAAGGAGCTCTTTATTCCCCACTTCTGTGCAGTGAGAGAAGGATAGAAATGTCTGAGGGAGCTCTTTATCCCCACTGCTGTGCAGTGAGATACTAATAGAAATGTCTTAAGGAGCTCTTTATTCCCCACTGCTGTGCAGTGAGAGACTGATAGAAATGTCTTAAGGAGCTCTTTATTCCCCACTGCTGTGGAATGAGAGAAGGATAGAAATGTCTATGGGAGCTCTTCATTCCCCACTGCTGTGCAGTGAGAGACTGATAGAAATGTCTTAAGGAGCTCTTTATTCCCCACTGCTGTGCAGTGAGAGAAGGATAGAAATGTCTGAGGGAGCTCTTTATTCCCCACTGCTGTGCAGTGAGAGACTGATAGAAATGTCTGAGGGAGCTCCTTATCCCCCACTGCTGTGCAATGAGAGACTGATAGAAATGTCTGAGGGAGCTCTTTATTCCCCACTGCTGTGCAATGAGAGACTGATGGTAATGTCTGAGGGAGCTCTTTATTCCCGACTGCTGTGCAATGAGAGACTGATAGAAATGTCTGAGGGAGCTCTTTATTCCCCACTGCTGTGCAGTGAGCGAATAATAGAAATGTCTGAGGGAGCTCTTTATTCCCCACTGCTGTGCAATGAGAGACTGATAGAAATGTCTGAGGTAGCTTTTTATTCCCCACTGCTGTGCAGTGAGAGACTGATAGAAATGTCTGATGTAGCTCTTTATTCCCCACTGCTGTGCAGTGAGAGACTGATAGAAATGTCTAACAGAGCTCTTTATTCCCCTCTGCTGTGCAGTGAGGGAATGATAGAAATGTCCGAGGGAGCTCTTTATCCCCACTGCTGTGCAATGAGAGAAGGATAGAAATGTCTGAGGGAGCTCTTTATTCCCCACTGCTGTGCAGTGAGAGACTGATAGAAATCACTTAAGGAGCTCTTTATTCCCCACTGCTGTGCAGTGAGCGAATAATAGAAATGTCTGAGGGAGCTCTTTATCCCCACTGCTGTGCAATGAGAGAAGGATAGAAATGTCTGAGGGAGCTCTTTATTCCCCACTGCTGTGCAATGAGAGACTGATAGAAATGTCTGAGGGAGCTCTTTACCCCCACTGCTGTGCAGTGAGAGACTAATAGAAATGTCTGAGGGAGCTCTTTATTCCCCACTGCTGTGCAGTGAGAGACTGATAGAAATGTCTGAGGGAGCTCTTTATTCCCCACTGCTGTGCAGTGAGCGAATAATAGAAATGTCTGAGGGAGCTCTTTATTCCCCACTGCTGTGCAATTAGAGACTGATAGAAATGTCAGAGGGAGCTCTTTATTCCCCACTGCTGTGCAGTGAGCGAATAATAGAAATGTCTGAGGGAGCTCTTTATTCCCCACTGCTGTGCAATGAGAGACTGATAGAAATGTCTGAGGTAGCTCTTTATTCCCCACTGCTGTGCAGTGAGAGACTGATAGAAATGTCTGAGGTAGCTCTTTATTCCCCACTGCTGTGCAGTGAGCGAATGATAGAAATGTCTTAAGGAGCTCTTTATTCCCCACTGCTGTGCAGTGAGAGACTGATAGAAATGTCTGAGGGAGCTCTTTATTCCCCACTGCTGTGCAGTGAGAGACTGATAGAAATGTCCGAGGGAGCTCTTTATTCCCCACTGCTGTGCAGTGAGAGACTGATAGGAATGTCTTAAGCTCTTTATTCCCCACTGCTGTGCAGTGAGAGACTGATAGAAATGTCCGAGGGAGCTATTTATTCCCCACTGCTGTGCAGTGAGAGACTGATAGAAATGTCTGAGGAAGCTCTTTATTCCCCACTGCTGTGCAGTGAGAGAATGGTAGAAATGTCTATGGGAGCTCTTTATTCCTCACTGCTGTGCAGTGAGAGACGGATAGAAATGTCTTAAGGAGCTCTTTATTCCCCACTGCTGTGCAGTGAGAGACTGATAGAAATGTCTGAGGGAGCTCTTTATTCCCCACTGCTGTGCAGTGAGAGACTGATAGAAATGTCTGAGGGAGCTCTTTATTCCCCACTGCTGTGCAGTGAGAGACTGAGATAAATGTCTAAGGGAGCTCTTTATTCCCCACTGCGGTGCAGTGAGAGACTGATAGAAATGTCCGAGGGAGCTCTTTATTCCCCACTACTGTGTAGTGAGAGACTGATAGAAATGTCTGAGGGAGCTCTTTATTCCCCACGGCTGTGCAGTGAGAGACTGATAGAAATGTCCGAGGGAGCTCTTTATTCCCCACTGCTGTGCAGTGAGAGACTGATAGAAATGTCTTAAGCTCTTTATTCCCCACTGCTGTGCAGTGAGAGACTGATAGAAATGTCCGAGGGAGCTCTTTATTCCCCACTGCTGTGCAGTGAGAGACTGATAGAAATGTCCGAGGGAGCTCTTTATTCCCCACTGCTGTGCAGTGAGAGACGGATAGAAATGTCTTAAGGAGCTCTGTGTTCCCCACTGTTGTGCAGTGAGAGAATGATAGAAATGTCGGAGGGAGCTCTTTATTCCCCACTGCCGTGCAGTGAGCGAATGATAGAAATGTCCGAGGGAGCTCTTTATTCCCCACTGCTGTGCAGTGAGCGAATGATAGAAATGTCTTAAGGAGCTCTTTATTCCCCACTGCTGTGCAGTGAGCGAATGATAGAAATGTCTTAAGGAGCTCTTTATTCCCCACTGCTGTGCAGTGAGAGACTGATAAATGTCCGAGGGAGCTCTTTATTCCCTACTGCTGTGCAGTGAGAGACTGATAGAAATGTCTGAGGGAGCTCTTTATCCCCACTGCTGTGCAATGAGAGAAGGATAGAAATGTCTGAGGTAGCTCTTTATTCCCCACTGCTGTGCAGTGAGAGACTGATAGAAATGTCTGAGGGAGCTCTTTATCCCCACTGCTGTGCAATGAGAGAAGGATAGAAATGTCTGAGGGAGCTCTTTATTCCCCACTGCTGTGCAGTGAGAGGCTGATAGAAATGTCTGAGGGAGCTCTTTATTCCCCACTGCTGTGCAGTGAGAGACTGATAGAAATGTCTTAAGGAGCTCTTTATCCCCACTGCTGTGCCGTGAGGGAAGGATAGAAATGTCTGAGGGAGCTCTTTATTCCTCACTGCTGTGCAGTGAGAGACTGATAGAAATGTCTGAGGGAGCTCTTTATTTCCCACTGCTGTGCAGTGAGAGAATGGTAGAAATGTCTATGGGAGCTCTTTATTCCTCACTGCTGTGCAGTGAGAGATGGATAGAAATGTCTTAAGGAGCTCTTTATTCCCCACTGCGGTGCAGTGAGAGACTGATAGAAATGTCCGAGGGAGCTCTTTATTCCCCACTACTGTGTAGTGAGAGACTGATAGAAATGTCTGAGGGAGCTCTTTATTCCCCACGGCTGTGCAGTGAGAGACTGATAGAAATGTCCGAGGGAGCTCTTTATTCCCCACTGCTGTGCAGTGAGAGACTGATAGAAATGTCTTAAGCTCTTTATTCCCCACTGCTGTGCAGTGAGAGACTGATAGAAATGTCCGAGGGAGCTCTTTATTCCCCACTTCTGTGCAGTGAGAGACTGATAGAAATGTCCGAGGGAGCTCTTTATTCCCCACTGCTGTGCAGTGAGAGACGGATAGAAATGTCTTAAGGAGCTCTGTGTTCCCCACTGTTGTGCAGTGAGAGAATGATAGAAATGTCGGAGGGAGCTCTTTATTCCCCACTGCCGTGCAGTGAGCGAATGATAGAAATGTCTGAGGGAGCTCTTTATTCCCCACTGCTGTGCAGTGAGAGAAAGATAGAAATGTCTGCGGGAGCTCTTTATTCCCCACTGATGTGTAGTGAGCGAATGATAGAAATGTCCGAGGGAGCTCTTTATTCCCCACTGCTGTGCAGTGAGCGAATGATAGAAATGTCTTAAGGAACTCTTTATTCCCCACTGCTGTGCAGTGAGAGAATGATAGAAATGTCTGAGGGAGCTCTTTATTCCCCACTGCTGTGCAGTGAGAGAGCTCTTTATTCCCCATATGATAGAAATGTTTGAGGGAGCTCTTTATTCCCTATATATTGAAATGTCAGAGGGAGCTCTTTATTCCCCACTGCTGTGTTCGGTATTTACGGAGATGGAAAGGCACCATGCCACTTTAAAGGAAAGGTTCTGTGTTTCTGGGAAGGAAAGGCTCGGTGTTTACTAAGAAGGAATGGCTCCATGCCACTGAGAAGGAAAGGCTCCATGCCACTGAAAAGGAATGGCTCGGTGTTTACTAAGAAGGAAGGACTCCATGCCACCGAAAGACTTCATTCCACTGAAAAGGAAAGGTGCGGTGTTTACTAAGAAGGAAAGATTTCATTCCACCGAAAAGGAAAGGCCCAGTGTTTACTAAGAAGGAAAGACTCCATGCCACCGAAAAGGAAAGGCACGGTGTTTACTAAGAAGGAAAAGCTCCATGCCACCGAAAAGGAAAGGTGCGGTGTTTACTAAGAAGGAAAGACTCCATGCCACTGAAAAGGAAAGGTGCAGTGTTTACGGAGATGGAAAGGCTTCATCCCACCGAAAAGGAAAGGCTCTGTGTTTACTAAGAAGGAAAGACTCCATGCCACCGAAAAGGAAAGGCTCTGTGTTTACTAAGAAGGAAAGACTCCATGCCACTGAAAAGGAAAGGTGTGGTGTTTATGGAGATGGAAAGGCTTCGTTCCACCGAAAAGGAAAGGCGCGGTGTTTACTAAGAAGGAAAGGCTTCGTTCCACCGAAAAGGAAAGGCACGGTGTTTACTAAGAAGGAAAGACTTTGTTCCACCGAAAAGGAAAGGCGCGATGTTTACTAAGAAGGAAAGACTTCATTCCACCGAAAAGGAAAGGCGCGGTGTTTACTAAGAAGGAAAGACTTCATTCCACCGAAAAGGAAAGGCGCGGTGTTTACTAAGAAGGAAAGAGTCCATGCCACCGAAAAGGAAAGGCGCGGTGTTTACTAAGAAGGAAAATCTCCATGCCACCGAAAAGGAAAGGTGCGGTGTTTACTAAGAAGTAAAAACTCCATGCCACTGAGAAGAAAAGGCTCCATGCCACTGAGAAGGAAAGACTTCATTCCACCGAAAAGGAAAGGCACGTGTTTACTAAGAAGGAAAGGCTCCATGCCACCGAAAAGGAATGCTGCGGTGTTTACGGAGATGGAAAGGCTTCGTTCCACCGAAAAGGAAAGACGCAGTGTTTAGTAAGAAGGAAATACTTCATTCCACTGAAACGGAAAGGCGCGGTTTTTACAAAGAAGGAAAGATTTCATTCCACCGAAAAGGAAAGGCGCGGTGTTTACTAAGAAGGAAAGACTCCATGCCACCGAAAAGGAATGGTGCGGTGTTTACGGAGATGGAAAGGCTTCGTTCCACCGAAAAGGCGCAATGTTTACTAAGAAGGAAAGACTTCATTCCACCGAAAAGGAAAGACGCGGTGTTTACTAAGAAGGAAAGACTCCATGCCACCGAAAAGGAAAGGCGCGGTGTTTACTAAGAAGGAAAGACTCCATGCCACCGAAAAGGAAAGGCGCGGTGTTTACTAAGAAGGAAAGGCTCCATGCCACTGAAAAGGAAAGGCGCGGCGTTTACTAAGAAGGAAGGGCTCCATGCCACCGAGAAGGAAAGGCTCCATGCCACTGCGAAGGAAAGACTTCATTCCACCGAAAAGGAAAGGCACGGTGTTTACTAAGAAGGAAAGGCTCAATGCCACCGAAAAGGAATGGTGCTGTGTTTACGGAGATGGAAAGGCTTCGTTCCACCGAAAAGGCGCAATGTTTACTAAGAAGGAAAGACTTCATTCCACCGAAAAGGAAAGACGCGGTGTTTAGTAAGAAGGAAAGACTTCATTCCACTGAAAAGGAAAGGCGCGGTGTTTACTAAGAAGGAAAGATTTCATTCCACCGAAAAGGAAAGGCGCGGTGTTTACTAAGAAGGAAAGACTCCATGCCACCGAAAAGGAAAGGCGCGGTGTTTACTAAGAAGGAAAGACTCCATGCCACCGAAAAGGAAAGGCGCGGCGTTTACTAAGAAGGAAGGGCTCCATGCCACCGAGAAGGAAAGGCTTCATGCCACCGAAAAGGAAAGGCGCGGTGTTTACTAAGAAGGAAGAGCTCCATGCCACCGAGGAGGAAGGGCTCCATGCCACCGAGAAGGAAATGCTCCATGCCACTGAAAAGGAAAGGCGTGGCGTTTACTAAGAAGGAAGGGCTCCATGCCACCGAAAAGGAAAGGCGCGGTGTTTACTAAGAAGGAAAGACTCCATGCCACCGAAAAGGAAAGGCGCGGTGTTTACTAAGAAGGAAAGACTCCATGCCACCGAAAAGGAAAGGCGCGGCGTTTACTAAGAAGGAAGGGCTCCATGCCACCGAGAAGGAAAGGCTTCATGCCACCGAAAAGGAAAGGCGCGGTGTTTACTAAGAAGGAAGAGCTCCATGCCACCGAGAAGGAAATGCTCCATGCCACTGAAAAGGAAAGGCGTGGCGTTTACTAAGAAGGAAGGGCTCCATGCCACCGAGAAGGAAAGGCTCCATGCCACCGAAAAGGAAAGGCGCGGTGTTTACTAAGAAGGAAGAGCTCCATGCCACCGAGGAGGAAGGGCTCCATGCCACAGAGAAGGAAGGGCTCCATGCCACCGAGAAGGAAAGGCTCCATGCCACTGAAAAGGAAAGGCGCGGTGTTTCTGGGAACGAAAGGCTACGTTTTATTTCGTAGGAAGGGCTTATTGCCAGCAAACAGCGAAGACTGTACCCCTGAGAAGGGCAGTCTGGGCTATAGTACCGGCAAAGGCTCAGTACCGCAGGGGAAAGAGCACTTTGCCAGTAAGAAAGCCCTAGTGGCGCTGGGAGTGATCGCAGTTTATCGTCGGCTTTATTCTGCATTCTCTTGATCAGACTTAGTATTTGTCCGGCCTGAGGCTTCGTCCGGTGTCACGAACACTAGGAGCCTGGGGCACACTGAAGAGGGCATGGAGCTGGTTGGCACAGGGGAAGGCCCGGCATTTGTTAGGTAGTCCAGTCCTGCAAGGAGGGCTCGATATGCGCCGTGTCTGGACTTGGACTGACCCGCTGGCCCTGGGCTAGTGACACCTCATCCAGGGCTAGTGACGCTCATCCTGGGCGAGTCACGCTCGCCCGCAAGCATCGAGTTGACTTGTGCTTCTAATGGGCCGGCTGCTAAATCCGATGTGATGACGATTATAAAGCAATTAGCGAGAACAGTGACATCAAAGGGATGCATAATCCCTGCCTTTGGGCCGGACACCGGTAGGAGGCGCCACAGCAGGCCTGGCCGCCCCCCCGCCCCCAGGACTGACCCCTGCTCCGGCTGCACAGAGACGTCCAGGCTGCACCATTGGCAACGAAGACGTAACGCTAAATCCCCTTTAATGAAAACCAGAAATAACTTTCAGTCTCTCGTGGCCAAATGCTAAATCAGAACATGTTCACAAAAAATCGCGTAAAAGCCTCGGAAAGACGAGCACAAGAATGTGTTCTGAAATGTTGTAATCCTGGCAGCAGCGCCGGGAGCGAACAATTGTTTGACATTTTTTTCTGGTTATCAAACATTTTTCTTACTATATTAGGATATTGTTTGGATGTTCCGGGCTTCAGCGTGCACTCTGGTGTACATCTCGCGTGCGTCTCTCTGGTTTCGGATCCGTCTCCCTCGTCACATTTTTTTTGTTAAATGTTCATCCTGGTGGAATTTCGTGTCCGCATTCCAGGCGAGGTTACTGCGCCGAAACTCACAGCCTGTTCCTAGAAAGGCGAGCTCGCGCCTCTCTGCACGGGGAGTTCTTGGCACGTGAATGATGAATGAATGATGCATTTTATTGTGTCACTTTGCTTACTCACGTGAATATCTCCAACATCTTTAGAGTGACAACAAGACCGCACTTGGAAGATATCTCCCCGCCGTCCTATTCGCGGAGAAGTAACTTGCTTTAAGTACAATGACTGTGCCTTTCGGCGGGTTTAGTAGCCTCTAAGCACTGTGGCAAAGTGGTATGTGTCGCCGGGTGCGGACCGAGCTGCCGTGAAGGATTGTGGGTGTCGCCCAGGCCAGCCAATAAGCGGCAGCCGTCACCATCCGGGATGGGCCCGTCTCCCTGAGACCCGAGTCCTGGGGTCCCGGGTGTGGCCATAATCCAGCGTGCATGGCGCTGAGGCTTGTGTGCCAATGGGAGGGCGTGCCAGGGCTGTAGCGCATAGAGGCCTGCGAGGGCCCGGAAGTAGCATTGTGCGTATGCTGGCACTCAGGTGCACAGCAACGAGAGGGCGACCTCGGAACCTAAAGAGCAGATGCAGCAGTGACGTGTGTGTTATTCTGATATGTTAGTGGTGAGCATTAGGGTTGATGGGCCCCTGACGTTCAGTTTGATCCTAATGTTTATGGTGGGGATCGTGTTGTGTGCAAGAATGTGTGCACCACATTCAAATTTGAAAAGAGTCTTATGGTTTGCAGTGTTTGCACAACACTACACGTGCAGTTGAATCTGTCGAGGGCAGTATTGAAACACCTTAAAACATTTACCTAGTGGTTTGTTTATTTATTTATTTATTTATAAAGGAACACAACCTGCTGGGCCGCTTCTTGGTATACCCCACTGGTGAACGACAGAAAGACCACAGGGGGGTACACCCATGTGTGGATTTATGGAGGACCCTGAATACGGCCAAACCACACTTTTGAGCAGAAGATTGCTAAGTGGAGGGTCATTGGGCACCGCTTTTCCAGGCTGGCCATGCTGTTGTGGCGCCATGCCGTGGAAAATCACCAGTTGTGTGTTCATCATTTCACCTCCAGCGAGTGTGCTTTGCATATGATAGACAATTAAAAGGGTGTCACCTACTTGGACCACGAGTGAAACCCTTTCTCTCTGGTAAGCCATTCTTTTCAGCCTGTGCCATACACATACTGCGCCATTTCTTGAGTATATATATATTTATATATATTTTGGGGCAGGGCCGGTCTTAGGAATTGTGGGGCCCTGGGCGAAATGGAAGATGCGAGGCCCCTCTAATTTTCATGTGACATCACATCCAGGGCCGGCGGCGGGGCACCCCTGAGAAACACACACTCTCGATATTATTAGACGGACGGAAGAATGCACTGTGCTGTGCTCACCACTGCGCAGCGCTTTTCCCCAGGCCATCATCATTTATTATTCCCGCAACTGCGGGGCCGGCGGCGGGGCCCCCCTGAGCGCGAGGCCCTGGGCAGCTGCCCATACCGCCCATGGCTAGGACCGGCCCTGTTTTGGGGATATGCAGCGAGATCTGCGGAGCTCTTGCAGATTTACACGAGGGGCCTCGCTGAGCTCCACAACAGATCTGTGGATCTCACGCATGGCAAAAAAAACTTGTTTTCAGGCATTTTGCTGCCCATTGTACATGCTTTTCAAACATCTATAACGCAAACATGGGGCGAGGAAAGCTTTAACTTGACCCCTTCATTTAGTTTACATGCTACTTTTCAGCCCCCAGGGACCAATTTCACGATATATGAAATGGCAGCCACAACTTTTCTATGAAGTTGCCACCAGCCAATCAGGACCTTGCTTTGGCATGTGGAGCCACAGAACCACCGCTGGTGGATCCGCTGCAGTTCCGTGTCCCCAGATATGCATATTTTGTTTCTTATGATATCTCGATAACTACTGCACTGATTCACACCAAATAGCTTGCTTCTGGACCAAAAGCTAGCTTTCTAGTAAGTCCGTTGAGCAGTTTGAGCTGTAACTGTGTTCAAAATCCCTAAAGGAATTGCATGGTGAAAACACGTTTTGGTACATCCCTTTTTATTCGGCCCCTGCTTTGCAAATCATCCTGAAACTTTCAACAGAGCGGCTGCACCGACTGTTGTACTCATTTTGAAACAAGCATTGGCATTGCCAATAGGTCTCGCTTGTGGGACCTTATAAGTATTTAGTTTTGCAGCACAATATCCTTGGTGCAACAAGGATATTGTGCTGCAAAACTAAATACTTATAAGGTCCCACAAGCGAGACCTATTGGCAATGCCAATGCTTGTTTTAGAATTCGAAGGATTCCGTATCAGTAAATCGAAGGGTAAGTTATTGGAACTGTGTGTTTGAATATTTGCCCCTAATCTGTAGTTTTCCTTCCTATATATCCCAGTTCTACGTTGTTTATTCTTTTTGCGAATCTTATAAACAACTATACCGTCCTACATTGAGTGCAAGTTGAGTACGTCTTTTTGAAGAAATATTTTCAGTTTTATGCTTTTATTAACAAACGTTGAACTTACCTCTCTGTTAAGTGCGTTTTTTTGTTTCTTCTACATTTGTAAAGTCTTGCTTGGTGTCTTGTTTCACGGTTTCATTTGCAAGGTCAAGGCGCATAATTTTTGTTTACGCGTCTTTAATTAGTATGTCTTGCACACTGATATGAAGAAACTACATTGATCTGTTGACTTTCTACCGGAAAGTATATTTTATAATGTAGAATTAAACAGGAGGCATTTTCAAAGTTTGTTTTGGACGTGTGTATTTAATTTTTGTTCCAAACAATTCTTTTTGAATTACAATGCGCTAAACATATCGCAGGTGATTCACTTTGTTTTGCACGGGTTTGGAAAAGTATAATGAGGAGAGAAACAAAGATGCTTGAAGAAACGGATTTTGAAACCCCGGCTCCAAAGGCTCTCCGTTCTCTTTAAGTTTAAGGGTTCACAGAACGGGCCTCTGTGGTTTCGCTCTTCAAACCTTTCCTTCGTCAGCGGAAGCCTTAAGAGGCACCCAATTAGTGCGCTCCGCTTCGGTGTTTTGTTTTGCCAATTAGTGTTTTGTGGCCAGCAGGAAGTCGATGCTGACGGAGATTACGGGACTCTCAGGCTTTTTGCAAGCTTTGCATTGAAAGAGGTTCTCTGTTGCAAGATAGTTGGTTGCGCAGTAGGGTTCTGGACTTCAGCTTTGAGTTAGATGGCGTACAATTAGGAAGCAGGGAGTAATGTAAATATTGTAAGTGACGAGATGAAGGAATAAAAGACTGTACTGGGGTGTGATGAATTTGACAACCTGCCCAGTGTTGGGTAATTAAATAATTATTTTGGGTGCAGTTTAAGCTTGTTTTAATTTGGAGGCCTTGACGCTGCTTCCTTCGATGTATATGCACACTCGTAATCCGGTGAACAATCAACAAGGAGCTGGAAAAAATGTGGAAGCTTTTGCAGAAGTCATGCTATTATCCTTTGCCGTCGTTTGTAACGCTGTGCTCGTGACACAGCAAACCCTGAGTTGAGTCACTCGAGGTAGCGCTGGAGAGTGCTCGGAAAAACGAGGGAAAGCCTACACAAACAGGCTGAGCTGCTCAATTAGCGGTGTCACGGAGCGAGCGAGCCCTGTGAGGCTTGAGCACAAAGGCATTTGGTGACTCCGTCGTGGCGTGTGTTAAACGAGGTTGTTCTAAAAAACCAAATCTTCCTGTGAGGCACCCAGTACTTACCGGTACCCTGTCTGAAGCTCGTGCTGCCGCTGGTCGTGACGTGCGATCATTGGAGGGGGTGCAAGGGATGAGGGAACACGTCCTGGGGGAAGCTGGCTGGGGAGGAGGAGGAGAAATGCAAGGAAGTTAGGGGAGGAGAAGCCGAGAAGCCGCAGAGCGCACGCTGGGCGAAGCCCTTTGATGTGCTCTGCGGCAAGATGCAATTAGGAGGGAGGGAGGCTGATGCGCGTTCGTGTTGATCACGTGGTTCACGTGAACTTCGTGAAAACGCCAGCAAAAAGCTGGTGGTTTCACGAGCAGTTTGCCTACTTGAATTCTCGCTCCGCTCGATGCGCTTGCGCGCATCGATAGGTCGCGAGACCTAAAAATTCATGAAGATTAGTCAAGCGGCACTAAAGTTATTGGAAAAACAAAAAAGCTTTTCTTATGGAAAGTAGGTGATAACTTTACTGCAAACTGAAGATTGACAAAGGGAGAGATAGCCATCAGCGTGTGGCAGCCGGAATTCCACCAGTGAAATAGTGACTCCTCATTTCCCCTTCTGCATTACTCAGGAAGAGTGAAGCATCACAAACTGAACAGAGCGGCAAAAAATATCCACTAATGGATTCTGAATATTGCACAACATAGCTACTCACTGAATTCGAATCTCCTCCAAAATTACAAACAGAGATCCTCCCAAATCCACCTGAATCAATTTCAACAAGAAGTAAACACCTTATTATTGGAACAAGCTCTTGAGAAGGTCTGACCATTAAAAATGGTCTCAGTTGGGGTCAGTGTTCCTCATGCCAGACTACAGACTAAGGGCCTGATTAAAATCTTGGTGGACGGCTTACTCTGTCACAATGGTGATGTATATTCCATCCGCTGAAATATAAATCCCATTATATCAAATAGGATTTATCTCAGTGGATGGTATATCCATCACCATTATGACGGAGTAATCCCTCTGCCAAAATCAGGCCCCAAGTCTCTTCAACAATGACTAGAGGATCAGTCAGTGCTGCAAGTTTCGAAGCCGCTAGTAAGACAGACCCACTCTTACACCAGTGTGAGATCCAATCATTCCCTCTGGTGGTGTTGAGGATAAAATCTGTGCAAAGAGGGTACATTCCCTCAAGACATCCTGGCAAAAACAATTCTGACAGATACCTATCGCATTAGTTGGGGTGCTCACATGGATCACATGCAGATGCAAGGATCGTGATGCCAAAATTGTGAGTAGTCCATCTGGCTCTAAAGTTGCTTCTTCCTACATTCAGAACAGGCTCCCTTCTGGTTCAAAAAGACAATACAATAGCTATGTACTAATTGAACAAGCAAGGAGAGATGGATTTCAGGCCTCTGTCTCTAGAAATTCAGTCAAACTGGAAATGGCTCATGGTGTTACATTTTCAGAACACTGCAGTACACCTTCCAGATGTGCAGAATGTGAAAGCAAACTCACTCAGAAGAATTTTTCGGGAACTCCAGAGCATGTTTTTTAATGCAAAGTTTTGCAATACGTCTTTCGCAATTGATTTGTTTCGTAACTAAACTGTTGTGCAAGTTTGCAAGCAAAACATGCCAAGGCTTCGTCTCCAAGTACTGTCAATCCGGGATGAAAGGAAATGGCCATTTGATAGACTGGGCATAGATGTTTTGATACGCCTTTCCTCCGATACCACTGATCCCATCAGTAATAACATACAGCCGAGCTGTATGATTTTGATAGCTCTGGAAAGGCACATCACGTATGGTTTACTGACCTTATGCTCCTGTCTGAGTGACTACATAGGACGCTACTGTATAACAGGAGCTCTATCAAAAGTTCAGGGGCCAGATTCAGCTTTCCAAATTTGCATCAATCATGGTGGCTCCTCACCCCATAGAATATGAGCTCCCAAATCAGCCACAAAAGTGTATGGACATTTTGAAAGAAGCTTAGCGTCCTTCAACCAGAATGTTGAATGCTTTTAAATGTAAGAGATTCTGTATCTTATGTAGTCAGAACAGCCTGGATTCCTCCAGATGCCAAGAAGAGGCAGTACTCGGTTACCTTCTCCAACTAGAGTTCTGGGTTGCACTTCTCCTCAATTAAGGTACAGTATACATCTGTTGCTGCCTACAGAATATGTCCTTCACAAACCTCTTTCTTCAGAGTGCTTTGGGTGAATGATTTCTTAAAAGCTAATAAGAAGGCCTTTTCAACCGAGAAGTCGTAAGAAAATGACCTAACTGCCATTGGTAGATCACGATAGAATACTGGAACACCTTATACGTTTAGTGTTAGTTTTCCAGTCTATGGTTCTGATTTAGATCTTGGCAGATGAGATACTCATTCATAAACGTGACGGATATCCCGTCCGCCGTATTACATGTGCATTATATGCATGGTACTTGTAATATGGCAGACAGGATATCCGTCATGTGTGGGATGGCGTTCCATTCCACCAAGATCTATATTAGGCTGTATGTGTTCGTCAGCCTCGGCTTGCGTATCCCTGCTTTTCCTTTCTTCTTCATTTAAAAACAGTTTAGTAAAGCACTTCCTTGCCACTTTCTTTATATTATCGACTTTAAAAAAATATATTTTATTTCTTTTATATTCGATTTTTTAAATTGGGCTTTTGTACTGAAAACATTTTTTTATAAATATGGGTTACGATTCCTTGTGTCGACAAACAACTCGGCATGTAAAAATTAATGAACATTCCTTGGCAATTTCTCTGTCCCATCACCTCCTAAACATCTCCCCTCCTGCTGCCTTGCACCCTGCCTCCTCATCCCTTTCATCTTGGTGCCCCCTGCCTACTTTCCAACTGTAGCCCAGCCAAAACATTTGCTGAAGCAACTGCCTCATGGGTTGCCTTCATGTGAATGAGCCTTGCACTGCTGCTACCCATGCTGTACTGTACCTGTGCTTGCACTCGTGCTGACTGTGCTGAACCTGTTCCATGGGTGAGAAAGGCTTACACAGCAAATGTCAAAGTATTTGGCACCTATTTTGTGGGTTATACTGAAGGTAGAGAATAACGTTCACTACACAAAGGCTAAAGCTATTGCCTTTGTCAATGTTTGTTTGCTTGGCAATTATCACGTCTTCCATGCTTGTAAAAGTATAAAGTCTTTTGGACTTGAATTGAAAACTTCTTAAGATGTATGGTACAGCAAAAGTTTATAGTTATTATTGCAAGTGTCTGCGAAAAGTGCTGAGGATTCCGTTTAGGGTTTTGGAGTGTACAAGAAAAAGTGGCGCCTATGCTGGTAGCGGTTAGTAAAGGTAAAGACAACAAGATAAGAACGGTGCAACAAGGTCAGAGGAGACCCAAAAAAACCTCTCTATGGGTTGGCAAGGGCCCAGCCAATTAGATAAAACACAAGTCCTGTGCACACGTTATAATAAGTTAAACATACAGGTTTTCTTCCCTATTAATGAAAAATATGGAGCGCAAGTCTTTAGTAATGAGACAAGGTAGACACATGTAGATAGTTTCTTTTTTTGATGTATTAAGCCCTCCTGTTCTGGAGGGGTAACTTCAAAACAAAACACCTTAACCAGCCGACGCGTGTTTCGTCAGGCGAGCCGATAGCTCGTGACTCTTCAGGGCTGTTAGTGGTGTAAGTATAACGGTTTTGGGTAGCCGGTGATATTTCCAACCCGGCGTTTAACGGGTACAATGACCAAGGAATGTGCGTGAAAGTTCACTGGAAAGTGAAACAACGGGCGGGTACATCCGCCATTTAGTTGGCAGTCTGAGTGCAATTACCAACAGGAACAGAATCGTGGTGTCTCATCAGTGTTGGAGAACCCAACACTGATGAGAGACACCTGGTTAAGGTGTTTTGTTTTGAAGTTATATAGGGAAGAAAACCTGTATGTTTAACTTATTATAATGTGTGCACATGACTTGTATTTTGTCCGCAAAAATGATATCCAGCAGACAGCACAGACTTTATGCGTGTTAATGTACTCGATATCGGTCTTTAAGATGTGCAACCAGTTGTGTCACACCCAGCATTTTACTTTTTTTAATGTTTAAAAATAATGGGTGAATTTAAATGCAAATACAAAAATCCAGGTATAATTTAAAAGTTAAAATGTAATACCTAAGAAGCATTCATTAAATAGAAATATATAATGAGATAGAACGGTAATATTTTAGTTTATCATGTAAATTTGTTATTAATCTGTATATAAAATATGGCTTTTATAAAAAAAAGAGATTTATATCGAATAGAAAAAGAAACCAACAGAAGGAAGATAAAGAGAAGTTAAGGAAAAGAAAAGATGACTAAGAAAGAAAAGAAGAATGAAGTGAAGATATCTAAAGAGGGATAATCGGAGTCCAGGAAATTCAAGAAGACTGTGCCTCATAGGCTTTTTTTAGAAACAATGTTTCTTCTGTAGCACAAACTTTTCAGGCATGCGTCCTATCTTTAATAACATGTACCACAGACACTGAATATTCAGTTTTGTCATGATGTTTCTTCCCATAATCCAAACTTTCAAAACTGTCTCCATGAGGTAGTTTCCTGGCTGTACTATAAGTCCTCAATATCAATTAAGCTGAATTCCTTCTGCTGGTCAAATAAGCATCTCTCTCTGGTCCTCCATCTGGTGGCCGCAGAATCCCGGTTCCCTATGTACACCAGTATCAGAAGTACGGAACCTTGGATTCTGGATCAAACATAATCTTTCTTTAACCAGACAAGTGAGCGAGGTCTCGTCCTCCTCTTGATTCCATCAACTGAGACTCATATGGAGAATCTTCTTTATCGGCCTATGACCTCTCGCCAAATGGCAACCCAGACCCCTGTAGTTTTCATATTAGATCACTGTGATTCCCTGTACCTGGTACTTGCTGTCCACCATCCTCTGGGCTGCAGCCGATTCGAAACACAGTGGTGCATTTCATCTTCATCCTTTTTTGCCATTCGCATATCACACCCTATATGGCTGCCCTTCCCTGGCTGCTGGTTTCCAAATGCATTTAATTTAAAACTCTGTTCTTGACCAATCTATCCTTCTGTAATCACAACCCTCTACTTTTGCGACAGGTTTGTTCATCAGTCTCCATCTGGGGTCTCAGATCCTCCTCTCTTTATTGCTTGCTATTCCCAAGTCATGAGCCCATCTTTTTCATACCTTGCTGCCAAATACTGGAACACCCTGCCTCCTACACTGTGTCTCGTGTAGTACTACTTTGCTTTCCGAACACAAAGCATGACTTCTCCTAATCCATTTCTCATTTGCTCATTCTCTGCTACTTGCCGATGTTTTCCCTGCACCAAAATACCTTCTAGGTGATTGTCCGCGTCCTAAATCCAGAGAATAAGCACACAATAAATATACACAATACTCTGTAAAAAAAACAAAGTAAGAAACAAATAGTTAAGGAGCTTTAATCTTTCTTCTACCTCCACTGAAGTTGTGTGAAAAGTATTTTTACATTAGATAAGTGTGTTGAAAATGGACTCCACAATGCGCCTATTTTACTCCATATAGGTGGAGGATGCAGGGAAGCTAATTGTGGTAAATAATGTACCATCAACATTTTAAAGAAATCTTGCTGTATACTTTCCAATTTGATGCAATTTGTTGGACTGCTATGGCTAACAGCATGTCTCCTAGTTCACCTTGTCCTGGTAATGCATCCCTACCCGACACCATTCTTCCCAGAAATATCTTTTAAAATGACAAAGGGGCCACAGTTTTCATGACCGTTTTAAATTACAACTTTACAGCTTATACAAAGTATCGGCTTTAGGTTCTGAACATGATCAAAATGTATTCTCAATTAGATAATTAGTTTTATGTTTTAAAACAGGAGTAAGCAAATATTTGTCTAAAATAGATGATTAGTTCTATTTAATGAAACAGGAGTATAACACAATCCATTATAAAAGTAAAAAAAAATATTTGAGTTGGATTTGAAGCTCTTGATGTGGAAATGTACTTTTTAACTAGAGGTTTTCCCACACTTATTACACCTGCTAAAATTAAGATAGTTTCCCCTTGTTTCTCTATATTAGATTTTACACAAGTAATATCTTTTAACATCTAACTTTTCTAAAAGATCCAAGCCTTTGGTCATTTTGAGAATTCATAAAAATAATAGAACCTCTTTGAACTTCAGATGTTGTCTTGTCAGACAATCTCTTTAAAAAAATTAGAACATGCCTCAGTGTAATATATTGGGAAAAGGAACAATTAGGGAATTTATAAATATCCTTTAGCTGAGTAAAGACCAGAAATAAATACCGTCAAGGAACTGACTACCCAATCAGTTTTTCCTGTGATATCAATAAATTACCCCATATTAGTGGCTCTAATATCTTTGTTATTCCATAATGGAGAGAGCAATAATAACTCTCTACTCTACAAGCCAGATGTTCGAAATCAGAAATAATAGGTATCATTTATGGTGTGTAACAAGAAAGATTTTGATTTCTTAGGGCCTGATTTATATATTGGCAGAGAGGGCACTCCAGTGCAACAGCCATTGTGTTCCCTCCCCGCCAATATAGTGGTCCGCCCACTACATTTACATGTGGGCGGACCTTAGTGTTAATCACGGCAGAGACTACTCTGTCCCAGCTATGATCAATCCCATACTATGGCCCTGGGGAGTAAGGGCCATCAGAGAAATGGCTACATGCCCGCCCACCCAATTTGGATAGGCAGGTGTGTAGACATTTTTTACTGTTTCTTGCCTCCAGGTGAAACATGGCGGTAAGGAACAGTAAAATCATTATAATGAGTTGTTCTTCTATCGTGTCATTGGTCACTGTACTGGTAGTGAGGGATAGGATACATTATTGTTGTGTCTGTTTGGAGGGAGGTATGTTTTCATCATGGCCTATGTGGGCATTGTTTTGGTATTGTACCTGATTACCAGAGTGGTTCTTCTATCGTGTTATCGGCCGCTGCACTGGTAGTGAGGGATAGGATATATTTTCTGTCTGTTTGGAAGGATGTGTGTTTTTATCATGGCCTATGTGGGTAGTGTATTGGTATCGTGCATGATTACCAGAAATGTTCTCTTATCCTGTCATATGTTGCTATACTTGAGCATGTAGGGAGGGATAGAAAAATATAATATTTTTGTGTCTGGTTGGAAGGGTGTGTGTTAGGAGTGTGGCCTATGTTGAATGGTTTTAGGTGTTACCCAGCTGGTATTCTCCTTCAAGGACCACTCCTCTGACTCCTTCGTTAGATTTAGGAGTTCCCTGAAGGGTTTCTCCAGCTGGATGAACAACAACAAATTAAAGCTTAACGCAGAAAAAACGGAGGTCCTGTTTTTTGGCAAGGCAGCCTCCCTACCTGGGACTGCCTGCATATCTGATCAAGAGATTGCGGATGGTGCAAAATGCGACTGCGAGATTGATCAGAAGAGTACTGACATCTCTCCGCACATCAAACAGCTACACTGGCTACCTGTAGCCAAACTGATAGAATTTAAGTCACAGACAGTAGCTTTCAGGGCACTGAGAGGCAACTGTCCCAGCTACATTGGGAAGCGAATCCGCCCCTATCTTCAAAAATGCTTGCTAAGATCGAACTCCGAGAATTTGCTTTGAGTACCTCAATATGCGAAGGCACGCATTAGGGATAGATCCTTCACGGTGGTTATGACCAATCTATGGACGCCTAATCCAACTGTAATTAGAGTCAGGAAAGCGCTGAAGACCTGTCTATTTAGCCAGAGCAAGATTCTCAATATTTTCTCTCTCCTGCTTGCCTGCAATACCGCCGGGACACCTCTATAAGAGGTAGCTGATGCGTTTTATAAATGTACTTTTATTATTATTATTAGGCATATTTAGCGGAGTAGTGTTATGGTGTCACGTGTGAGGAGTAGCAGAATGCACTCTTGTGTCACTAGCATCATGCAGGTTCGCTTATGCCTGGAGCGGACTGACGTAGAGGAAGAGATAGTTGAGTGTGTGGTGACCATGCAGACCCTACAGGAACAGGTTGTGGCTCTGTGATGGATATGGTCCAGAGTCATCTGAAGTCCACACAACCTATATTAGCCATATCGTCTGGCGCGTCGAGTTCTACAGCCTCCTGTGCTTCAATGGTCTGCTGAGTGGTTTAGAAGTATCTGAGCCTGTGACTGATGGGTGACAGTCAGAAGCCTGTGGAAGGGGTTGTGGTGCTCATGTTTAGCTTAGTAATGTCCAGACTTTCCGGTCAGCACTTGACCTGCCCACTTTGCATCATATTTTCTTCACGGTTCTGTAACATTGAGCAAAGCTGTTCGGATAAGGAGTCCACATTCCAGAGCCATTGGACTATGGCGCCTTTTGTCTCCTCCAACACCAAGCCCGAAGCGCAGTCTGTTTATTGCTGTCTGCAGAAGTGACTCTCGCATAGGAATGTCTCATTGTTTCCAAAGGTCACTGTGATAGCCAGGGACAGCGTAGGCGGTTTCCCTTTCTATATATAATATTTGTGATGTTGGTTGCTAATGTTAAGCATATTCCCAGTTTTCTGGACATAGTTTAGTGCTTGTACACTCCAGTTGTTTCCCTGAAATAGCATGATCGACAGCTGCACACCCCTCCCCCGTCCCTTGTAAATGACCCCTTGCATGTCATATCTTCCTGGGTCACCGTTGCAGCAAAGTTTGCTGATGCACCGTCATTTCTTCCTTTGTCTGCCTGTCGGGCTCTGCTCATTCTTATTAGACTGAGGATGCACTGTCATTCCTTCCTTTGTCTGCCTGTCTGGATCTGTTCATTCTTACTAGACTCTGACGATGCACTATCATTCCTTCGTCTGCCAGTGAGGCTCTGCTCATTCTTACTTGACTCTGACGATGCACTATCATTCCTTCCTTTGTCTGCCAGTGAGGCTCTGCTCTTTCTAACCAGACTCTGACAATGCACTATCATTCCTCCCTTTGTCTGCTAGTCAGGCTCTGCTCATTCTTACTAGACTCTGACGATGCACTATCATTCCTTCCTTTGTCAGTCAGGCTCTGCTCATTCTTACTTGACTCTGACGATGTACTGTCATTCCTTCCTTTGTCTGCCAGTGAGGCTCTGCTCATTCTTACTTGACTCTGACGATGTACTGTCATTCCTTCCTTTGTCTGCCAGTGAGGCTCTGCTCATTCTTATTAGACTCTGACGATGCACTGTCATTCCTTCCTTTGTCTGCCAGTGAGGCTCTGCTCATTCTATTAGACTCTGACGATGCACTGTAATTCCTTCCTTTGTCTGCCAGTGAGGCTCTGCTCATTCTTATTAGACTCTGACGATGCACTGTCATTCCTTCCTTTGTCTGCCAGTCAGGATCTGCTCATTCTTACTTGACTCTGACGATGCACTATCATTCCTTCCTTTGTCTGCCGGTGAGGTTCTGCTCATTCTTACTTGACTCTGACGATGCACTATAATTCCTTCCTTTGTCTGCTGGTGAGGCTCTGCTCATTCTTACTAGACTCTGACTGCACTGTCATTCCTTCCTTTGTCTGCCAGTGAGGCTCTGCTCATTCTTATCAGACTCTGACGATGCACTGTCATTCCTTCCTTTGTCTGCCTGTCAGGCTCTGTTCATTCTTACTAGACTCTGACAATGCACTTTCATTCCTTCCTTTGTCTGCCTGTCAGGCTCTGTTCATTCTTACTAGACTCTGACGATGCACTATCATTCCTTCCTTTGTCTGTAAGTCAGGCTCGGCTCATTCTTATTAGACTCTGATGATGCACTATCATTCCTTCCTTTTGTCAGTCAGGCTCTGCTCATTCTTACTAGACTCTGACTGCACTATCATTCCTTCCTTTGTCTGCGAGTGAGGCTCTGCTCATTCTTACTAGAATCTGACGATGCACTATCATTCCTTCCTTTGTCTGCTGGTGAGGCTCTGCTCATTCTTACTTGACTCTGACGATGCACTATCATTCTTTCCTTTGTCTACCAGTCAGGTTCTGCTCATTCTTATTAGACTCTGACGATGCACTATCATTCCTTTCTTTGTCTGCCGGTGAGGCTCTGTTCATTTTTACTAGACTCTGACGATGCACTATCATTCCTTCCTTTGTCTGCCAGTGAGGCTCTGCTCATTCTTACTAGACTCTGACGATGCACTGTCATTCCTTCCTTTGTCTGCCTGTCAGGATCTGTTCATTCTTCTTTTTTTTTTTTTTTTTTGTAAAAATTTGTTTATTGTGCAGTGAAGTATATAAGTACAAGCATGGGCCTACAACCACTCGGGCCGGCCGCCAAAACATGAAGCATAGCATACAAACAGCAGGAATAGGCGGTTAAGTACCAAGAGGCCAGGCAAGAACAGGATCCAAGTCGCGGCACATAGGATACGAGCAGGATAACACACTTTTCTAATTTTGGAAGAACACTAAGAAAACAAACACACAAACTTCATGGCGAAAGGCGTAATGAACAAAGTCGAGCCCCAGTGGGGGGGGGGATTCTCCTGTAGGAAAAACAAATTTGCAAGCAATGGAGCTTGTCAGGGTGGGGGAGAAACTGCGGGGAGGTCGAGAAAAACCCAGAAAAGGAGTATGTTCGTTAGGGAATGCCAGCTCAAGGGGACAGGGGAACATCAGGGATCTCTTCAAGCGGGGGCGTACAGATGTTCCCGCGATAGGCGTTCCACTGACTCCAGATCTTTGTCCATGCCCTCGGTCTGCCCCTAGCCGAATACACTGTCTTCTCTCTAAACATAGACCAGTCCATATTCTCCTTCCACACTGACACAGTGGAACCCCATAGCTGCGCTATATCCCGTTTTGCAATCATGTACCCAAGGGCCGCCCACCGAGCCTGGGCCACGTTGTAATCGTTAGGCTCCCACACATTCAACAAACCTCTCCGAGCCTCAGGCAGCAAGGCGACCCCAGTGACATCCGCCATCACCGCATGCACCCTCTTCCAATATGCAGCCACCTCTCGACATTCCCAGATGATATGGAGGAATGTAGCACTCAAACCACACCCACGCTTGCACAACCCATCCGAGGAAAATCCCGTTGCAACCAAGCGACGGCCAGTAACGTACACTCGATGTAAAATCTTAAGCTGGACAAGTCGGAGACTGGCGGGAATGGCGACCTCTTTCGGAGAAGACAACGCTGATTGCCAGTATTCGTCGTCCAACTCCAGCCCATCTCCGATACAGACCTCTCTAAGATGGACGAGGAGATCCGCCCGACTGTTGATCAATTTCTTATAGATTAAAGAAACCGTACTGTCGGGTAGATGACCGTCAAGTATGCGGTCCTCGAGGGGGGAGGATTCAGGAACAGTGGTGCCGGAAACGAGGACTGATGTCAGGGCGTGACGGACCTGCGCATATCTAAAAAACTCCCTTTCACTCAGTTCATACTCATTCTGAAGCACCTCAAAGGACTTCACCGCTCCTTTCACCCAGAGGTCACCCACTTTACTGATACCAGTACTGATACTGATACCAATCATATCCCACCGCTCAAACCCTTTCGTCGTCCAGAGACATCCCAGTCGTTCAGACGCGTAGAGTGGGGTTGCCAGCGTCACTCGATCATCCCAGCCCATGTTCACATTTGCCGCTCGCCACACATTCACAGCAATCTTGGTGGGTCCCGTAAGGTTCCGCCCAGCCGCCCTGGAATAGAGCACTCTATTATAGTCCCCACCCGGCAACTGGTACTTATCCATCTCAAAAGCCGGATTCGGGCCGGGTGAGTACATTGCATGGTTAATCGCGGACAACTGGGAGGCCCAGTAATACCGTCTGATATCCGGAAGTGCCATGCCCCCATCATACCAGGGGATAGTGAGTTTCGCGAGGGCAATGCGTGCATGCCCGTCCCAAACGAGTCGTCTCTGCAGACCCTCCACCTCCCGATAATAGCTAGCAGGGATAATGTCAAAAGAATTCTGGAGTGCATAAAGAAACCGGGGTAAGGACATCATTTTAAAAGAGAGCGGCCCTGCCAAGCGGTGACAAAGGCAATTTACGCCACCGAGCCACATCCAACCGCAATCTACGGAGAGGAGGAAGAAGATTCCGTTCATAGCGGGCCACCGGGTCTAGCGTAATAAAAATCCCCAAGTATTTGAAGCCCGACTGGGAAATCTGGATGGGAAATCTACGTGGTAGTGGAGGCAGTCCGCCCGAAATGACATATATACAGGACTTCGCCCAGTTTATAACCAAGCCAGAGTTCTTGCCAAATGAGGTGAGGACATCGAACAGGACATTTAAAGATTTACGCGGGGAAGTAAGGTACAGAAGAATGTCGTCGGCGTACAGCGAGACACGATCCTCGAAAGTGGGGGACCACCTAATACCCCAGATGGACGGTTCCCACCGGAGCCACGCAGCGAGCGGCTCCAGTGCGAGAGCAAAAAGCAATGGGGACAGCGGGCACCCCTGTCTAGTACCCCTACCGAGGGCAAAGGGTTTGGACACTCGACCATTAACCACCACCTGGGCCAGCGGATCCTTAGACAACAATTTCACCCACCCGACAAATTCCGGGCCAAAACCAAACTTAGCGAGAGCCGCCCAGAGATAGGACCACTCTATCGTGTCGAAGGCCATCGAGGCATCCAACGAGGCCAAGATGGCCGGCTCCGAAAGAGACCCCGCCCTCGCGAGGACCCCATGCAGGCGCCGCAGGTTGAGGGCTGTATTTCGGTGCGGGATGAATCCGGACTGATCCGGATGAATCAGATCACCGATCACTGTAAGCAGACGAGTGGCAAGAACCTTGGCAAGAACCTTTGGCTCAGCGTTCAGCAGGGAGATGGGCCTGTAGGACGCGCAAAGATCCCGAGGCTTACCCTCCTTGGGAATGACCACAATCGTGGCCAGGCGCTGATCATAAGGCAGGGCGCCTAGATCACGCGATTCCCTAAACATATCGCGAAGATAAGGCGCGACCTTATCCGGCCGCAATTTATACAGCTCGATAGGCAGGCCGTTCAGGCCCATAGCCTTGCCCAAACGGAGAGATCGAATCGCAGTCGCGATCTCGTCAGCAGAGAACGGGGCCTCCATACACACCCGCTCCACCTCGGAGAGGCAGGGCAGCTCAATGTCGCGTAACAGGAAGTGGGAGTCCTCTTCATCCCTTTCAGACACTGGGGAGTATACAATACGGAAATAACCCGCAAAACATTCCACAATCTCAACAGGGTCAGTCACACTCACACCATCCGAAGTCTGGACCACAGGGACAACACGATTCGCTCTTTCCTTCTTGTCTAGCCAGGCAATCAATTTACCTGCCTTATCCCCAACATCGTAGAGTCTGCCCTCCTGTTCCCTGTACATCGTCTTGGCAGCATCCGTGACAAGGGACTTCTAGTCAAGCTGCTTCAGACCAAGGGCATGGAGTCTCTCACGGGTAACACCCAAGTCCAATTCGGCCTCCAGATCCAGTATTTCGGCCTCCAGACCCACCACCTCCCGATTCCTGGCTTTCTTAGTTTCAGCGATAAGGGACCGGGCCTGCCCCCGGATAACAGTCGATCTGTTCATTCTTATTAGACTCTGACGATGCTCTGTCATTCCTTCCTTTGTCTGCCAGTCAGGCTCTGCTCATTCTTACTAGACTCTGACGATGCACTGTCATTCCTTCCTTTGTCTGCCAGTGAGGCTCTGCTCATTCTTACTAGACTCTGACGATGCACTATCATTCCTTCCTTTGTCTGCCAGTCAGGCTCTGCTCATTCTTACTAGACTCTGACGATGCACTGTCATTCCTTCCTTTGTCTGCCAGTGAGGCTCTGCTCATTCTTACTAGACTCTGACGATGCACTATCATTCCTTCCTTTGTCTGCCAGTCAGGCTCTGCTCATTCTTACTAGACTCTGACGATGCACTGTCATTCCTTCCTTTGTCTGCCAGTGAGGCTCTGCTCATTCTTACTAGACTCTGACAATGCACCCTCATTCCTTCCTTTGTCTGCCAGTCAGGCTCTGCTCATTCTTATTAGACTCTGACGATGCACTATCATTTCTTCCTTTGTCTGCCAGTGAGGCTCTGCTCATTCTTATTAGACTCTGACGATGCACTGTCATTCCTTCCTTTGTCTGCCAGTGAGGCTCTGCTCATTCTTATTAGACTCTGACGATGCACTATCATTCCTTCCTTTGGCTGTTGGTGAGGCTCTGCTCATTCATTTCCTAGCTCTTTGGTCCAGATGTCTCTAGATCATAACAATGAGGGGTCTCCACCACCATACTCTCTCATATTGGAGTTCATTCGAACTGCTTTGCCGGATTGGAGACAGCAGGCACATGCTCCCAGTTTCTGATAGATACATCTGCCATGTGGATTCCTCACCTTGTGAATATCCCCCTTGCGTCAGCAACGTTCGGAAATTTTCTTCGTAGCACGCTGACGTGGACGACGTCACAGGAGTACGACCTCGCGCGTGACTCCGCCTGACGTCACCGACTCCTTATTAGGCCCACGCCGGCGTGATGACGTCAGTTCCCTTTTTTCCGCGTCTTCGACGCTAACGGTTTTCGGGATCTTCTGCGATACTTAGTATCTTACTTCTATTACAGTGTTGCTGTTTTTCCTTTAATTCTTCCTTCTTCGTCGAAGATGTCGTCGAGGAAGACAGGATTCAAGCAATGTGGGTCTTGCGCTCGTATGATGTCAATCACCGATTGTGAGAAGTTGGCCTGATGTGCAGTGTTCACTATTCTAGTGATCACTATATATCAGTCCAAACAACCCTTATTGATGATTGGTTGTAAGTCAACCTTATAGACCAGCTATCCTAGTAGCATGGATACGAGCAGTCTAAGGCTAAGACTCTAGAGGGCGTGTTAAGCCAGCTGTTTTACCATCACATTACCCCTTGAACACCCAGTGAGAGGACACCACACAAGTGTTATGAAAATAAACAATGTATTTATTAGAATCACAACAACCCTGTACTCTTTATGAGGACAGGGTGCTAGGCACACAACAAAACTCTTACGAAAATACTTAAGTTAGCACGTTATACACAAATGCCCGAGGGGCACGAAAAACCATATACTTAAAAAGTGGAATGCGAAATTACTAGCAGGTAAGTACAGTACTAATAGGCTTTGGAATCGCTAGGACTTAACTAGGGAATCGTTAGATTACTTCTAGGAGACCTAGGGGACTCGGGTGCAGAGTGTGCACTCTCACGCGGGATGCGGGACAAAGTCTATGGAGGCTAGTAAAGGCAAAGTTAGTGTTCACGGGCGAACCCGACCTGGTAGGAAGAAAACGACAGTGGATCCTGACCCTAGGATAGTGAGGCTATGCTGGGACACCGAAGTGCCGAAGTTACCTAGCCCAGGGGCTGCAGCTGCATAGGTCTGAAAAGACGTCGGGGATCTCGTTGCCGGACCAGGAGCCTGGAAGAAGGAAGTTGCTGGCAGGCGACCAGTGAAGGAAAGTTCGTTGGATCCAAGCCTGGATCGAGGAAGAAGAAACCTGAAAGCAGAGGGGACCAAGTTCTTGAATCACTAGCCAGTGATTAAGTGGGCACCAGGATGGCACCGTGCGAAGTCACCTCGACTAGGTGAGTGGGCGACGCTGGCTCTGCAGATCTCACGGACCAGGAGGCGTTGTCGGCGACCAGGATGGAGAGGCGAGCTGTCCCACGATGGATGAAGCTGTCGGCGTCGAAGTTACCCAGGATTGGGCAACAAGCCTTGGCTAATTCAAGCCCACGCGGTGGACTCAAAATGGCGTCTTGAGTGGACCAGGAGGGTCCGGGGTGCTCCTCTTTTGGAAGGGAGCAAGGGCCAGCCTGGAGCAACCAGACCAGCAGCAGAAATGTCGTCGGGCGTCGTTCAGAAGGCCACAAGCCAGCGGGCTAGTAGCCAAACAACGCGGTGAGCAGCAAAAAGCAGAAGGGCCCCACGCAGATCGTGGAGATGCTGGGAGGCTGCACTTCGGTGCTGGAGCTGCTCAGGGTCAGGGCTTCTCGGACCCCAAAGCACTCACCAGGAAATTACTCGGCGGGCTTGCTGGAAAGAAGTCGTGCAGTCTTGAAGATGGCCGGTCCCTCGAGGTCTCGTCACACCCACGAATCTCAGCGTGACTGATGATGCAGGTAGAGGTCAGAGGTGCCAGGGAAGCCGGTTCTCGTCGAGCTGGGCAGTCTTGATCCGGAGGAGAGACTTGCAGCAGACCGCAGTGTTCTTAAGATGGTGCCTGCGGATGCAGGGTGACTACTCCTTAGTCACAAGGGAGAAATCTTAGGAAGAAGTCTTGAGTTCCTTTCGTGGAAAGTAGTTTCAGGATTCAAAGATGATCTGATTTGGAAGGGGGCCAGTTCCTACCTTTATCCTGTAAAAAGGGGCTGGCACGCGACTAAGTCCTGCCCTAGGGGTGGGACTAGGAGGGGGGTGGTTACACCCACTTCCTTGGCGGGCTTTTCCCCAGCACAGGGTCTGGAGTGACCCTGGAACTGGTTCCAGCCAGCCTATGCACAGTGAGCACCGGGGTGCCACGTGCAGTCACCTTCCTCTAAAGCCCTGCCTACCTACAATACACAAAACCCTGTCTGGGACGGTGCTGGCACCGCCCCTGGCAGGAAACCCTTTGTCCTTATCTCCTGCTCTGGGAGGACTCCCAGCAGCAGGAGGGCAGACTTGTGTCTCGGTGGCAGCATCCATTTTGTGGAGCTGAGGCTCTGTTTGACTTTAACCGGGGTTAGGGGTTACATACATGTCGTGTCCCTCTAGAAGGGTGGAATGCTAACCCCGTCGCCAGAATTGGCGAGGGGTTAGTATTCCAATTCGTATGACAACTTACTCGACATGTTTTGATAAAGCGATACCAGAGTTGGCATATAACCGCGAGGATTATAATGCACTTAAGAGTATATGGTATGCGATATCATGGAAACGGCTAAGGGATGGATCCCGAAAGCCGCAGACAGGCTCAGCTCATGCCAGAGCACCATCTCACACGATTCCAAGCACTCTGCCTTCAGGATTGTTAAGGCCTGCCATAGGAGTGACTGATAGGAGATCTGTGTGTCCATTTTTAGGGTTAGATATAGGTATACTATATCTAAAGCAAAGGGTGATTACACCACCTTGCCCCAGCTGTCAAGCAGCCAGTTGTGTCAGATTTGGATGGCCAGCCAGGGGTGGCATAATACATGCTGCAGCCCCTGGTAGGCCCTGGGTACACCTATGCCCTGGGTACCTAAGGTACACTGTACAGGGACTGATAAGGTGACTCAGTATCCAATTGGATATGTACCTAGGGTACATGGAATCCATTTTACAGAGAGAGCAGTAGGCCTGGGGTCCTGAATAGCAGGGCCCCAGGTCAACTAAGTCAGGAAACCAGCAAAACACCAGGCAAAAAGTTGGGGGCAACCATAGTCAGGGATCTACCTTCCTACATAACCCCCCCCCAAACGAAAGGAGATAAGGCTAGCCTTGCCAGGTAAGCCTATATTGCCTGAGTGGCCATATAAGGAAGTACCAGCACTGGCATGGTTACCCCCTATCTCATGGTCCACTAAGCAATCCCTCACCCTAAGGGTGTCTGAGGGTCTCCACCATAGGGAATCTCTACCTGTGGTGTGTTTTGGCAAAGTAAAAGGCTGGTGCTGAAATGGAGTACTGAAGTGAGGCTCCACTAATTTTGGGCTCGGCTTCCTCCAATCATTTTCCACCATAGAGGCCTTTCTTTCCAAGACTGAGTTGTTTTGGGCTCTCAGGGTCAACCTCTGGCTACCTACAGCTGGAGGTTGGGTCCCTCTGTTTGGCTTACTGGAGGGACAGGTCAGGTCTGGGGCTCTCAGGTCCCAAGTTTGGCTGTGCCCAACAGTGTCCATCTGTGGGAGGTCCCTAACTAAATTTAAGGGGGATCCCTCAGGAGTTTGTTTTATTTTCACTTGGCTAGGACTACTAGCTTCAGTGCCCTTAATCTGCTGATTTGGGAATTCTTTTGGACAGGGGGCCCTTTGGGGTCCAACACTGGCCTCCCTGACCTCTACAGCCCTGGGCTGACTGAGGCAGGGTAGAGAGGGGCAGGTTACCTGCTCCAGACTGGGTCCCACCTTGGAAGGGTCCACTGACATCAGGGGTTCTGCCAGGCTAGGCCTGACTACCTCTGTGGCAGTTTCTTCACAAGGGGTCAGATCAGTTCCCTGAGGAGGCTGACCCTTTCCTAAAGTCTGGTGGGAGGGAGATTTCTCCTCCTCCTCAATGCTCTCTGTCTGAGTGGAGTGATCCATAGTTTCAGGCTTCACAACACTATCATCTGTCTGAGTTTGAGCTGTGGCCATCACAACTCTCCCAACCTTTTCAGGAGGGGGCTCAGTTTGGGTGTGGGCTGTTACCATGACAGCCTTGACAACCTGTTCTGGGAAGGAAGTTGTCTGAGATTGGGTTGTGACTGGCACAACCCTCCTGACCTGTTCAGGGAGGACATCTTGGACTGGGGCTGTGGCTATCACTGCCCCACTAACCTTACCATGGGTATTTACCATTTTAGAATGGGTTTCTTGCTCAACTTCAGCCCAGGCTGAGAGCTCTAAATCATTCCCCAGTAGGCAATCTACAGGCAAGTTTGGTGACACTGCCACTCTCTTGTGGCCAGTGACACCTCCCCAGCTGAGATTGACCACTGCCATGGGATGATCTCTCTGTACTCCATCAATATTGGTCACCTGGTATGTGGCACCAGGTAAAAGTTGCCTTGAGGGGACTAGGCTCTCAGTCACCATAGTGATGCTAGCCCCTGTATCTCTATAGGCCTCAACTTTTATACCATTGATGAGGGGCTCCTGTCTGTACTTGCCCAAAGTGTTGGGACAAGTTGTGAAGTTGGCAAACCCCATGCCAGTCTCACAGACAAGAGTATCTAAGTTTGGGGACCTGGTTAGGCCAGAGTCCCCAGGAACTCCCAAAGTAAATGCACCCAAATTCTTGGGGGCACTCCCACCACCTGGGGGATTACTACTAGTAGTAACAGGAGGTTTGGGAATGTTACTTGGGGGTATGTTTTCCTTATTGTTATTCTTTGGGCAACTGCTGTCAGTTTTTAAGTGACCCACCTGTTTACAGGGATAACAATAAGGTTTCTTCTGGTTGTTGGAAGGATTCTGGGACCCACCCCCCTCAGAGGATTTTTGGGGCCCTGATGTGGTTTGATCTGTAGATTTATTCCCACCCTTCTCTTGAGGCTTGGTTGATTCCTTTTTCTGGTCACCACCTTGGTTCTTGGGCCTAATCCTGGTTCTGACCCATTTGTCTGCACTCTTACCCAATTCTTGTGGAGAGGTCAGACCAGAGTCTACCAGGTGCTGGTGTAATAACTGGTTCTGACAATTATTTAAGACTTGCTCTCTCATAATAAGATTATACAATCCTGTGAAGTCAGTAACCTTGCTACCCAGTAGCCAGCCTTCCAAAGCCTTAGTGGCACAATCAACAAAGTCAGACCAGTCCTGAGACTGAGTTTTCTGGGTATCCCTGAACAGCAACCTGTACTGCTCAGTGGTTAAGCCAAACCCATCAACCAGTGCATTTTTCAGGACCTGGTAATTGTTAGCATCCTCAACTCTAGTAGTGAGGAGCTTATCTCTACCTTTGCCATCAAAGGAGAGCCACAGTATAGCTGCCCACTGACTCTGGGGAATGCACTGCACAGTGCAGGCCCTCTCCAGAGCAGCCATCCATTTCTGGATATCATCCCCTTGCTTAAAGGGGGGCACTATTTTAGTCAGGTGTTTAGTATCTAAACCCTTCTCTCTATCTCTTGGGAGATTGCTGCCACCAGTGGGTGCTAGCCCACTCATCTGCTGCTCTCTAGCAAAGGCAAGCTTCTCTTTGGCCAGGGCAAGTTCTTCCCTTTCAATCCTCAGTTCAGCTTGTCTCATTCTAGCTTCATGCTCTTTTCTCTGAGGGGAAGTAAATCTCCTCTGTGGAGGATTCCTTCTCCCCTGAGAAGAGGCATTAGAGTGCAGAGATCTATTGGAGTCCCTAGAAAGAGATCTATCTCTCCTAACTCCAAGGTTAGGCCCACTTCGGGTTAGTACTGGGGGTCCCCCAGATCCTAGCCCAAGTAAGTCTAAGTTGGTCCTGGTTAGCCTTCTGACTACCTCAAGACCTTTGTCTACCTCATCCCCAGAGAGTTCCTCTTGATCCTCCTCCTCAACTGCAGTAGCAGTGTTGGGGAGGTCTGGATCCCCAGAGGTTCCCTCTAAGGCTGGCATATTCTCATGTAACTGAGAAATCTTTCTGGCATCATATGTCTCTAAGAGACCTATCAGAAAGGGAATGGTGGGGTTAGACCCCTGCTTCAGTTTCCTGGAGACACAGATTTGTCTCATCTCCTGAAAACTGAGAGCTGCATATCTTGAAGTGACCTGTGGAGGGTCAACACTGACCAGGGGAGTCTCAGTAGATTCTCCCTGGGTAGACATGCTTTTCTAGTGAGGTGTAAGTGGTGCACTTACCTACACTATATGTTTGCCTACTGATCCCTTGCTAGAGTTGTAGTTTAGGGTGTGCTAGGCCCTAGGAGCTACAACAGCTGGTTCAGTAGAACTCAGAGTATTCTAAGCTAAGTTATATGTACCTTTAGTACTTATGTGATCTTTCACAAGATATTCTTAGGGCATGTGTGGTAAAACAACAGCAAGCTCAAATCCCAACCGCTGCTCACCAATGTGAGAAGTTGGCCTGATGTGCAGTGTTCACTATTCTAGTGATCACTATATATCAGTCCAAACAACCCTTATTGATGATTGGTTGTAAGTCAACCTTATAGACCAGCTATCCTAGTAGCATGGATACGAGCAGTCTAAGGCTAAGACTCTAGAGGGCGTGTTAAGCCAGCTGTTTTACCATCACATTACCCCTTGAACACCCAGTGAGAGGACACCACACAAGTGTTATGAAAATAAACAATGTATTTATTAGAATCACAACAACCCTGTACTCTTTATGAGGACAGGGTGCTAGGCACACAACAAAACTCTTACGAAAATACTTAAGTTAGCACGTTATACACAAATGCCCGAGGGGCACGAAAAACCATATACTTAAAAAGTGGAATGCGAAATTACTAGCAGGTAAGTACAGTACTAATAGGCTTTGGAATCGCTAGGACTTAACTAGGGAATCGTTAGATTACTTCTAGGAGACCTAGGGGACTCGGGTGCAGAGTGTGCACTCTCACGCGGGATGCGGGACAAAGTCTATGGAGGCCAGTAAAGGCAAAGTTAGTGTTCACGGGCGAACCCGACCTGGTAGGAAGAAAACGACAGTGGATCCTGACCCTAGGATAGTGAGGCTATGCTGGGACACCGAAGTGCCGAAGTTACCTAGCCCAGGGGCTGCAGCTGCATAGGTCTGAAAAGACGTCGGGGATCTCGTTGCCGGACCAGGAGCCTGGAAGAAGGAAGTTGCTGGCAGGCGACCAGTGAAGGAAAGTTCGTTGGATCCAAGCCTGGATCGAGGAGGAAGAAACCTGAAAGCAGAGGGGACCAAGTTCTTGAATCACTAGCCAGTGATTAAGTGGGCACCAGGATGGCACCGGGCGAAGTCACCTCGACTAGGTGAGTGGGCGACGCTGGCTCTGCAGATCTCACGGACCAGGAGGCGTTGTCGGCGACCAGGATGGAGAGGCGAGCTGTCCCACGATGGATGAAGCTGTCGGCGTCGAAGTTACCCAGGATTGGGCAACAAGCCTTGGCTAATTCAAGCCCACGCGGTGGACTCAAAATGGCGTCTTGAGTGGACCAGGAGGGTCCGGGGTGCTCCTCTTTTGGAAGGGAGCAAGGGCCAGCCTGGAGCAACCAGACCAGCAGCAGAAATGTCGTCGGGCGTCGTTCAGAAGGCCACAAGCCAGCGGGCTAGTAGCCAAACAACGCGGTGAGCAGCAAAAAGCAGAAGGGCCCCACGCAGATCGTGGAGATGCTGGGAGGCTGCACTTCGGTGCTGGAGCTGCTCAGGGTCGGGACTTCTCGGACCCCAAAGCACTCACCAGGAAATTACTCGGCGGGCTTGCTGGAAAGAAGTCGTGCAGTCTTGAAGATGGCCGGTCCCTCGAGGTCTCGTCACACCCACGAATCTCAGCGTGACTGATGATGCAGGTAGAGGTCAGAGGTGCCAGGGAAGCCGGTTCTCGTCGAGCTGGGCAGTCTTGATCCGGAGGAGAGACTTGCAGCAGACCGCAGTGTTCTTAAGATGGTGCCTGCGGATGCAGGGTGACTACTCCTTAGTCACAAGGGAGAAATCTTAGGAAGAAGTCTTGAGTTCCTTTCGTGGAAAGTAGTTTCAGGATTCAAAGATGATCTGATTTGGAAGGGGGCCAGTTCCTACCTTTATCCTGTAAAAAGGGGCTGGCACGCGACTAAGTCCTGCCCTAGGGGTGGGACTAGGAGGGGGGTGGTTACACCCACTTCCTTGGCGGGCTTTTCCCCAGCACAGGGTCTGGAGTGACCCTGGAACTGGTTCCAGCCAGCCTATGCACAGTGAGCACCGGGGTGCCACGTGCAGTCACCTTCCTCTAAAGCCCTGCCTACCTACAATACACAAAACCCTGTCTGGGACGGTGCTGGCACCGCCCCTGGCAGGAAACCCTTTGTCCTTATCTCCTGCTCTGGGAGGACTCCCAGCAGCAGGAGGGCAGACTTGTGTCTCGGTGGCAGCATCCATTTTGTGGAGCTGAGGCTCTGTTTGACTTTAACCGGGGTTAGGGGTTACATACATGTTGTGTCCCTCTAGAAGGGTGGAATGCTAACCCCGTCGCCAGAATTGGCGAGGGGTTAGTATTCCAATTCGTATGACACCTTACTCGACATGTTTTGATAAAGCGATACCAGAGTTGGCATATAACCGCGAGGATTATAATGCACTTAAGAGTATATGGTATGCGATATCATGGAAACGGCTAAGGGATGGATCCCGAAAGCCGCAGACAGGCTCAGCTCATGCCAGAGCACCATCTCACACGATTCCAAGCACTCTGCCTTCAGGATTGTTAAGGCCTGCCATAGGAGTGACTGATAGGAGATCTGTGTGTCCATTTTTAGGGTTAGATATAGGTATACTATATCTAAAGCAAAGGGTGATTACACCACCTTGCCCCAGCTGTCAAGCAGCCAGTTGTGTCAGATTTGGATGGCCAGCCAGGGGTGGCATAATACATGCTGCAGCCCCTGGTAGGCCCTGGGTACACCTATGCCCTGGGTACCTAAGGTACACTGTACAGGGACTGATAAGGTGACTCAGTATCCAATTGGATATGTACCTAGGGTACATGGAATCCATTTTACAGAGAGAGCAGTAGGCCTGGGGTCCTGAATAGCAGGGCCCCAGGTCAACTAAGTCAGGAAACCAGCAAAACACCAGGCAAAAAGTTGGGGGCAACCATAGTCAGGGATCTACCTTCCTACACCGATCCACACGGTGATTGTTTGTGGTGTCTTGGATCAGACCACGATGTTAAGAACTGTTGGTCTTGTTTCAAGATGAACCCTAAGGCACTTCGAGAGCGTGAAGCAAAGCTTCTTCTTGCGAAGGTAAAAGGAAGAGAGACTGGGAGATCTTCGTGGTCGACGTCGAGACGCTCGAAGTCGAGGCAGAAATCTCACTCGAAGTCGAGGTCGGCTTCGAGGTCGAGGTCCAGAGCGAGGTCGAGGTCCAGGGAGAGATCAAGATCTGGATCCAAATCGGCTTCGGGTCACGCTTCGAGTTCTTCGAAGAGGAGGCACAAGAGGAAGAAGCACAGCTCTAGACATCATTCGGGAAAGGAGTCTTCGGATTCGAAGAAGTCTCGTAAGCATCATAAAGACTTCGTTTCTCCTTCTCCTGCCCAGTCCCTCGGAGGTTCCCCGACTCCGGAGCAAGAACCGGATCCGGTATCTCAACATTCTTCGGAGCACGAGGAAGAAGAGGAGGTAGTTCCTCAATCCCCAACTCCGGTGGAAACTCCTGTAGACCAAGAGGGTCAGAATGAGCCTATGTCAGAACGACCTCCTTCAGAACATCCGGTAGGTTCGTACCCTCCTTTTCCTGGTCCGGGACAGGACCCCTCACATTTTCTTAATGCGATGTTTGGAGTTTACTCGAGAGCGATGTACCCCACTGGAGCACCTGTTGGTCCCATGGGTCCGTTGTCTTACAACTTGGGCATTCCTCAGAGTTACGCCCCAGCTCCATTTATGGGTCTCCAGATGAGAGGGTCGACAACTAGGAAGTTTAGAGGCTTTGGTAGATCCTCTTTTCGTCCCTTCAGGCAGGGCCAACAGCAGCAGCAACAACAGCAGAACCCTCTGTACAAATCCTATAGAGGTAGACAGAAGGGTCATGGACGTGGGCGTCAAGTCTCCTCTTCCTCCACTTCCTCCAATAATGCCCAACCCCCACCCGCCTCAGCAAAGCAGCCCTAAATCCACCATTCTGGATCATGTGGGGCCAGTAGGGGGTCGGCTTACTCATTTTCTACGAGATTGGGAATCGGTTACATCAGATCTTTGGGTTCTCAATCTCGTAGAAAATGGGTATGCACTTCCTTTTCAGGAGTTCCCTCCCAATTACCCTCCTTGCCAAGGTTATTGTTCAGAGGACCACCTGCTTCTTCTGCAGGAGGAAGTCCTGGCTCTGTTCCGAAAGGGTGCGATAGAGGTGGTTCCAGAGCAAGAGAGTGGTCAGGGGTGCTACTCCCGGTATTTCCTGATACCCAAGAAGGATGGCAGACTGCGGCCAATCCTGGATCTCAGGATTTTGAACCTCTATCTCAAACAGGAGAAGTTCAAAATGCTCACCCTTGCTCAGGTTCTTCAAGCGTTGATGGAAGAAGACTGGATGGTGTCGATCGACTTGCAGGATGCGTATTTTCACATCCCTATTCTGAAGTCGCACAGGAAGTATCTCCGTTTTACGGTGGGATCGCAGCATTACCAGTTTGCGGTTCTTCCTTTTGGACTTACTACTGCACCTCGAGTTTTCACCAAGGTGATGGCGGTGGTGGCTGCGCATCTCAGAAGGTCGGGGATTCCCGTTTTCCCCTACCTGGACGACTGGTTGATCAAAGCAGAGTCGCCGGAGATTGTGCTCCATCATCTGCGAGAGACAAATCAGTTGTTGCACAAGTTGGGTTTTTCAATAAATGTGCCCAAGTATCACCTGGTGCTCTCCCAGCGCAACCTGTTCATAGGAGCGGTACTGGACACTACTGTATGTCGTGCATTCCCTCCACCTCAAAGGATTCACGACATACAGGAGATGATTCCTTTATTTTACAATGGAGCGGTTGTTCCAGTCCTGAAGGTCCTTCGTTTGCTCGGTCTGATGGCTTCTTGCATTCTGTTGGTCAGTCATGCACGCTGGCACATGAGGGCACTCCAGTGGTGCCTCCGCAGGCAGTGGTATCCGCACAACGGAGATCTCAGGGAGTCAGTGAGGATCTCCAGAGAAGCTGCGGCGGATCTGTCTTGGTGGGGCGTGGAAGGCAATCTGTCACAAGGAAAGCCTTTTCAACTGCCTCCATCGGTGGCCACAGTGATAACGGATGCATCCACTCTCGGGTGGGGTGCTCATCTGGGGGATCTGGAGGTCAAAGGTCTTTGGTCTCCAGAGGAAAGGTTGCTTCACATCAACCTTCTAGAGTTGCGGGCGATACGTTTGGCGCTCAAGGCCTTCCTTCCTTCCCTTCGCGGACGGTCAGTGCAAGTCCTGACGGACAACACTACCGCGATGTGGTACATCAACAAACAGGGAGGTGTAGGGTCGCAGTGTCTCTGCAGAGAGGCTCTGCGGCTCTGGTCCTGGGTTCAGGACCATCAGATTTGCCTGATGGCAAATCTGGCCGGGGTTCTGAACGTTCGTGCGGACAGTCTCAGTCGGCAGTTCTCTGCTGACCACGAGTGGAGGCTTCACCCGGAGGTGGTTCACGACATCTTTCAGATGTGGGGGACTCCTCAGGTGGACCTGTTCGCCACTCACGAGAATGCTCACTGCCCGTCTTTCTGCAGTCTCCAGTATCCGTTGCAAGGAGCCTTGGGGGACGCGTTTCAGTTGAGTTGGGGCTCGCAACTCCTTTACGCGTTTCCTCCCATACCCTTGATTCCTCGGGTTCTGAGGAAGATTCGCCAAGACCGGGCCCAAGTCATATTGATCGCCCCGGATTGGCCAAGAAGGGTGTGGTACACAGACCTTCTCCACCTCTCCTCTCACCCGCCGCTCCGTCTCCCTCACAGGGCAGACCTCCTCTCTCAGATGGAGGGGCAGGTTCTACACCCCCACCTCCAGACATTACACCTTCATGCCTGGAGATTGAACGGGGCAACTTGAGTTCTTTTTCTCTCCCTTACGATGTGGTGGATGTCATTCTTTCTGCCAGGCGTGACTCCACTAAGTCCATTTATTCGTATAGGTTGTCTAAATTTGTCTCTTGGTGCAAGGAGAGGGATGTTGATCCTTTGAAGGCTCATTTGTCTGACATCTTGCAGTTTGCTTTTTCTCTGGCGCAGCAGGGTTTTGCTGTTGCCACAGTCAAGGGGTATCTTTCGACCTTATCTGCATTCCTCTGTTTGCCGGATCAGCCCTCTCTCTTTAAGTCTCCAGTGGTTTTAAGATTTTTGAAGGGTCTTACTAATAAGTTCCCTCCTTCTCCGTTTGTTGTTCCTCATTGGGATTTGAATCTTGTGCTGACCTTTTTGATGGGTTCTCCCTTCGAACCCTTGCACAAGTGTCCCATGAGACTTCTCTCTTTTAAAACGGTCTTCCTTGTTGCAATCACCTCGGCAAGGAGGGTTAGTGAGCTTCAGGCTCTTAGTTCCAAGCCCCCATTCCTGACCATTCATGCTGAAAGGATGGTTCTTAGGACCAGGGCTGCTTTTCTGCCTAAGGTGGTAACTCCCTTCCATCTTGGACAGTCCATTACCCTTCCTACCTTCTATCCTCCCCCTCACCCTTCTAAGGAGGAAGAGAGACTGCACCGTCTGGACCCTAAGAGGGCGGTGTCTTTCTATCTGGACAGGACTAAGGACTTCCGCATGGACGACCAGCTGTTTGTTGGTTTTGCTGGCTGTCGGAAGGGCAGAGCGGTGCACAAGCGCACACTTTCCAGGTGGATAATCCTGTGCATCAAGATTTGCTACTCTTTGGCGGGTAAGGACCCTCCTGAGGGTATTAGAGCTCATTCTACAAGAGCAAAGTCTGCTACATCTGCTTTGTCTAGGGGTGTACCTGTTGAGGACATTTGCAGGGCCGCGACTTGGGCCTCGCTCCACACTTTTGCGAAGCATTACTGCTTGGATACCGAGGTGAGGAGGGACGGCCACTTCGCGCGCTCTGTCCTCCAAGATTTCCTGGTATAGCAGAGTGGACACCCTCCTCCGGGAGTGGGGACTGCTGTGGGACTCTATTCACAAGGTGAGGAATCCACACGGCAGATGTATCTATCAGAAGAAAAAGTTACTTACCTTCGGTAATGCTTTTTCTGGTAGATACAATATCTGCCTGTGGATTCCTCACATGCCCACCCGCCTCCCCGTTGTCCACTCTGTTATACCTGGTCTTTATGTATATATGGTTTCTGCTATTGTGCTATTTCTGCTGCACACTTTGTGTGCGATTTTTGCTTTGTTTGTACTGTGTACATTGTATATTTGCATATTTGCTGTCGTTGGTCCGTCCGTGTGCCTCGAAGGCACGGAAAAAAGGGCGGAACTGATGTCATCACGCCGGCGTGGGCCTAATAAGGAGTCGGTGACGTCAGGCGGAGTCACGCGCGAGGTCGTACTCCTGTGACATCGTTCACGTCGGCGTGCTACGAAGAAAATTTCCGAACGTTGCGGACGCAAGGGGGATATTCACAAGGTGAGGAATCCACAGGCAGATATTGTATCTACCAGAAAAAGCGTTACCGAAGGTAAGTAACTTGTTCCTCTCAAGGGTGCTCAGGTCAATATTGACACGGCTCCTATCCTGCCAGCAGCATGAGAGTGGTACAAAAGGGGGTGGTGATGGACGGAGCATCTGAACCAATCAAACACTCACACCCAGTCAACAGATCTGCAGCATGAGAGCAGCATCTGGATTGGTTGCAGGGGAGTCTGGGAGATTATGCCTGCAGTGGAGAGGAGCAGAAGAGCGTGATGCGGCGGGCAGCATGTAAATTCTTTTTTATGTTTTTATTTTTGTCTTTCGTACCCCGGTCCACCCGACCACCCGCCCCTCTTACCTTAAACCAACCGCTCCTCGATTGATCAGTAACTAAGAAGCAGTTAGTTGTTGAACATCTTTTGGGGTAGTCCGAGGATGTGCACAGATCTCCCTACAACCTGCAAATCCACCTAAAAAGTGTGTCTTAATGCAGCGCCAGTACTGAGGGAGCTGAACGGGGCTGGCATTCGCATATGGATGCTTTATATTCAGGTGTTTTGAAACTCAACACTCCTTACTATTTGAATTACAAAATAGCAGGCAGAAGCAGACTCTTCTGAAGCCCTAACAATCTCCACTTTGTAACCTTATTCTGAAAAAGGCATCTTCATTTCCCTCCATAGTAGCAGCCTGTTAGATCTGACATCTTTGCCGTGTTTTCTCCTATCTTTTTTGCTTCTGACCTCCTGTTAATGACTGTGTGATACATTTCGTTTTTGCTGGTTTTAGAACTCGGTGCACTTTGCCACTGCTGATCAGTGCTAAAGTACAAGTACTCCCTGTGTAAATTGTGATTATAATTGGTTCTCTCTGATTGGTATATTTGATTTATTAATAAGATCCTAGTAAAGTGTACTGTGTGTGCCCAGGGTCTGTGATTCAACTGCTACTACTGGGTCTGCAGTACTGATTGTGACACCCATGTGAGAAGCCCTGCAACCATGTCTCAGGCCTACCCCTACAGTGTCTGTGTGTGCAGTTTTGAACTTCCATGTTGACTTGGCAAGTGCCCCCACTGCCAAGTGGTGCCAATTCCAGTTTTGACCCCTTGGAGGTGGCTTTGGTGCAAAGAAGAGAAGAAAGTCCACGCATCGCCCTTCAGCACCTGTTTTTCTAACACAGCACCGCCGTGCGGAAGAAAAATCCACTCTTCACCGAGGGGCGGGCAAAGAGTCGATGCAGCGCCTGCTGTGCGGCTGAAAAATTGTAACAGTCCTAGTCCTGTGCCCTGTGTCTCCGACGTCTGAGACCCTCACTCTGTCTCGGATGCAGGTCCTGTTATGCGGCTGAAGAAATAGACGCATCACCTGCTTGCGGCTGGGAAAATCGATGCAGCACCTGTTTTGCTGCTGCTGCATCGATACCTGTGAGTCCTGATTTTCCATGCATCGCACCTCTGAACTCCACCTTCGTGGACAGCTTCTCTCATTCCTTGTATCCTCTACAACTAATTCTCCCTTCGCCGGGTAACTGATTCCACTGGACACGTATGGGTCTCTTGCGCTAAGGCTCTTATCTTCCCTCTTCGTATACTGTATCACTAGTCCGCTTACTGCCGTGGCCAATGTAGACATAAAAATTAGTTTTCTTGTACTCTTACACTTCATCAGTAGTGTAAACTAAATGACCGCAGTAGGTGCAAAACCACAAATGTGCTATGTTCCTGTACTCCCCTAGAGCGCGCCAACATCTGTGTAAGGTCTGTCAGTGCTAGTGCTATAGAAACACCTGAGAATACAGATCATTGTTGGATACGGAAAAGGCGCTTTCCTGGTCAGGACATCCTCTCAGCAGCATCGCTGCCGACTCCATGTCCTGTGTGGCTGATCGGGAGCTGGAAGTGACCGGATGCGGCCTCACCTGCCACCAGCGTCGGATTGGTAACGCGGGCATTCGGGCAATGCCCGAGGGGCCGGTGTCCGAGTTCTGCTGTGGGCTGCTTTTTTGAAGAGTCAGGGGGACCATTTGGGCGCTATCTCTATTGTTAGAACACAGCCAGCGGCCCAGTGGGTCTGAGTAGCCTATCTAGGGGCACATGGGCGCTCATTACCTCCGTTTTGCAACAGGCAGCGGTGTCACTCCCTTTCTCTTGCTGGCCGGCCCATTAATGTGTGCACATACTGAGCGGGGGCAGGGGGCCTGAGTAGAAGTGGCCTCACTTCTTTCACCATTGTAAACTAATGCGTGCATTTTTTTACCCCCTCCCCTCCTAAAGTTGTTTTATAAGATTACACCAAAGCAGTGATTTGACTGAGGAGTGATTATGCAATTGTGGATCTATTTTTTATTTATTTATTTATTTATTTTGCGTGCCCGGGCCGATTTTCAAGCCCAATCCAACCCTGCCTGCCACTCCAGCAGGCTGCACTTGTGCCATAGATTGGAAGCACTTGGACAGACTCAGTATTCATGCGGCCTCTACAAAGTGCGACCGGCAGGGCTCAGGCACTGCTGCAGTGTAGTTATTGTAACACCAGGGCTTTAAGTGGGATGAAAAAACTCGGGGGTTCCCTCAAAGGGGCGTGGCCAATGTAATTAAGGGCTTAACTAAAAATCTGTGTTTAGCACAGTGTGCTGCCCGATTTGTATTTTGCTGTTTATGTTATTGCAGCAATATTTACTCCAGTATTGGAACTTTCATAGATTCACATGCCTGAATCATTCCCCGTCGTCGAGTCGGGAGTCTCCGGTATATAAAAAAGCAGTGCTTAGTAGTGTAGCAAACTGAAAAGAGGCCTAGGCCCATTTCCCTTTTGCAACCCATATCCTTTGTTATGTAAAAAAGGCCCAAACTTTTCCCTGAACCAATCAGAGCTCCTCACCCTCTAGAACACTCCTGAGAGAACCTTCTGCCCCTCAGATTTTTATACTGCACGTTGTGCTAGGGAGTCTCCTTTGAGCTCTGCTCAAACTCTTTACTTCTACAGTATTTTGACTTGGACTTTTAGGTTTCTACATCAACCATGTCTGAGAAAGAGAAAAAAGGATTATTTAGAGCTTGTTCAACCTGCTCCAAGAAGAGGCTGTTTAGAGATGACCCTCACAAGGACTGCATCTACTGTCTCTATCCAGACCATAAGGCAGCAGATTGTAAGGTATGTCGTACCTTTTCAAATAAGACCTTGAGAGATCGTGAGGGAAGGCTACTGATCTGGCTTCAGAAAGTCAAAGCCAGGAAGGAAATCCTCATAAGTGAGAGTGAGGAGGAATCTGTGGCGTCTAAGAGATCTCAGAAGAGAAGTAGATCTCCTCAGACACATTCCTCAGGGGAAAGACCTGAGAAGGCCCCTAAAAAGTCTTCAGGGCGCAGTCCCTCAAAATCCCCTTCAGTCTCATCTAAGGGGAAGAAGGGATCTGCTGGTGAGGTGAAAGGAGCAAAATCCACCTCAGATCCACCACAGTCACCTCAGAAGATCAAGATTACCATCAAACGATCTTCTTCTGCGCCTTCTGAGGAGAAATCAACTCCGTCGACGGGACCGTCGACTAAAAAGGGACCATCGACGACGACGAAAAAGGATAAGGCTGGTGAGAAAACAACGTCGACGATTTCACCGTCGACGACTATATCGTCGACGGTTTCACCGTCGACGAAGCCGTCGACCGTGTCAACGGCGGCGTCGACGACGGCAGTGTCGACGAGGACTGTGTCGACGACGGCAGTGTCGCCGAGGACGACGACGTCGCGAGGACAGCATCGACGGTCACTACAACGTCGACGGTAGCGTCGACGACAATGACTTGGTCGACGACGGCGATGGGAAGAAAAAACACCAGAAAAAAGGTTGGTGCCTTGGAAAAAACCTATAACACCTGAGGTTACATCTCCAAGCAAGGTCTCCCCATTGCTACCGTCTCACTTACTGGAGGAGGAAGATTCGGAGGAAGATGATGAGCATGGTATTGCCAGTAGCCCTTCGCAATTACAGGTCAAGTACTAGGAAGACGATTCTGAGGAAGAATATGGGGGTTATCAAGAACAACCCCAGGAACAACACCGATATCGACAACAGCAACGAGAGGAGATGACCAGTGTGCCATCCTCTTTGTTGAGGGATCTCCAAGGAATGTTGGAGGATTATAGGAAAAGATACCCAGCGACTCCAGTCGCTCAACAGGCCGTAGAGGCTACTCCACGTCCACGATCTGTTCCAGGGACTCCGATTCGTAGGAGAGAGATTGTGCCAGAACCTACTGTTAGGTCCCCACCACCGACAACACACCACGATACCTCGGATGAGGATCAGGAGGATGGTGAGATTGCGGACACGAGTGCAGAATGGCATGACTACATCGCCCCATCACCTGCAACTCCTCCGCACAGACCAGTGGACTCTCCACCGGAGGACATTGGTGGATTTCATAATCTGATGGAGAGAGCCACTAAGAGGTTTGCACTGACCATGACAGAAGAGACAACGGAATGTTTTCTATATGACTTTAAAGACTCGTATCGGAGATCTGTACGATCTCTGCCTATAGTATCTCATATCTGGAAGGAAGGATTGAAGGTCATGGAGACGCCAGCGATGGTAACACCGGTTCTGGCCAGACTGGATAAAAAGTATAAAGCACCGGTCGATGCTCCATCTTGCCTTGTGGGTCATCCCAAACCAGATTCTGTTATCACGCAGGCGGCACAACAGAAATCCAGGAACCCATCTGCTCCGATTGCAACACCTCCAGACAAAGAGGGCATAAGGTTGGATAACGCAGGGAAGCGTTTTTCTTTAATGTCTGCTCTGCTTGTAAGAGCCGCTAATGCCCTTGCTATATTGGGAAGGTATGACAGGCAGATGTGGTGCGACCTGTCTCCATACGTTAACCTGGTGCCAGATCCAGAGAAGCAGGAGGCGAAGAAAATTCTCATGGAAGGAGAGAGGACTTCGGCTGAAGTCATAGACTGCGCTATGGATATAGAGACCACAGCATTTAGATCCTTGGGAGGAGCTGCGGTCCTGCGCAGGCAAGGTTGGCTGCGAGCAACAGCATTTAGGCCGGAGGTGCAAAACAAAATCTTACACCTCCCTTTCAATGGAGAAGAATTATTTGGAAAACGTATAGATGACACGCTGGAAAGTATCAAGAAAGATACTGATACGGCAAAGTCTCTGGGAACACAGCAGTACAGGAAAACCCCTTTTCGTGGCTCCAGGGGTAGAGGACAATCCTCGTATAGAGGAGGATACCAACAGGGGAGATATTTGTCTTCTTATCAGTCCTCATCGCAGCCATACCGTCAGCAATATAACCAGCGTCAGTCAGGAGGATACACAAAATCAGCTCCAAGAGGACGTGGTGGCCGAGGAAAGGACAGCACCCGTCGGCAATGACATCCTCCATCTTCTGGCTCTGTCAGATGCTCCTCTGGGTGGAAAGATTGCTCACTATCTTCACAATTGGCGGAAAATAACAACGGGCCAATGGGTCCTCAAAATAGTTCAATTCGGTCACACCCTAGAATTTCTTCAGACGCCCCCTTGTATGCCACCGATGCACCAAAGAGCCAATCATCTGCATCAACTCCGGCAGGAGATTCGGACTATGCTCCGAAAGGGAGCAATAGAACCGGTACCGAAATCCCAGGAAAACAAGGGGTTTTACTCCCGTTTTTTTCTCATCAAGAAAAACAAGCTCCAGTGGCGCCCCATTCTGGATCTCAGATCCTTAAACACCTATCTCAAGAAACAATCTTTCAGGATGGTATGCCTACAGGACATCCTTCCGTTATTAAACCCAGGAGATCATATGACGACATTGGACCTACAAGACGCGTATTTCCACGTGCCGATACATCCTGCACACAGGCAGTACCTTCGGTTCTGGGTAGCCGGAAGACATTACCAATTCAGGGTACTGCCATTCGGCTTGAAGTCAGCGCCAAGAGTTTTCACGAAATGCCTGGTTCCAGTGCCGGCTGTGTTGAGGAAGCAAAGACATCAAATATTTCCTTACCTCGACGACTGGTTAGTCAAAGCACCATCAAAGACACAAGCCAGAGTGTCGACGCAAGCTTGCATAGACTTATTCGCCGATTTAGGATTGACTCTAAACGAGGGAAAGTCAAACCTCCACCCAGCAAGAGTGATTACATTTCTGGGGGCAATATTGGACATGGAATGCAACAAAGCGTTTCCCTCCGAAGAAAGACAACTGAGGATTGTGTCCCTCTTCCAAGACTTGGGAAAAAGAAAGTCTCTTTCAGTCCGCAGGTACAAATCCTTGCTGGGCACAATGTCCTCTTGTATTCCACTGGTACCTTGCTGCAGGCTAAGGATGAGACCATGGCGGAACAGATGGCGTCAGGCGGAGGGATCCTTCGACGATACAATAAAGGTGACACCAGTGATGCTGCAGGCAGCAAAGTGGTGGACGCAAAAGGCAAATGTGTCTCAAGGACTGACGTTTCTAGCAAGAGCAGCTCTGCTAGTGGTAACGACGGATGCGTCGTTAGAAGGATGGGGAGCTTTCCTTCAGGACCTTCAGGTCAGCGGCCGTTGGAAGGCAGAGGAGCAGCAATTACATATAAATCTGCTGGAGCTCAGGGCGATCCGCTTGGCATTACTGGCTTTTCTGCCAAGGATAAAAGGTGCGCCGGTGTTGGTAAGAACAGACAACACCACGGCGATGCATTATGTGAACAAGCAAGGGGGAACAAGATCTCTCTCCCTGTCTCAGGAAGCCCAGGAGATATGGGAATGGGCTATTCAGCAGGAAATATCATTGACAGCAGAACACCTCCCGGGGGATCAAAACGTCAAAGCGGATACTCTCAGCAGGCTAAAATCGTCCTGCCACGAATGGAAGCTAGACCAGGAGATCCTGGACAGCGTCTTTCGGAGATGGGGAACACCGATGGTGGGCCTCTTTGCTACAAGAGAAAATAGAAAATGCCATTACTTCGCAAGCTGGCTTCCCCAGAGGGGATCTTGGGGATATGCGTTTTCCATGGCATGGTCCGGCATCTTTGCCTGCGGTTTTCCTCCAATTCCTCTTCTCCCCCACGTACTGGTGAAGATCAAGAAAGAGCCGTGCAGGCTGATCCTAGTAGCCCCGTGGTGGCCCAGACAACACTGGTTCACGGAACTGCTGCTACTGTCGGAGGACCGTCCAATTCGGTTGCGCCGGATTCCATCGCTTCTGACAATGTCCAAGGGGCAGGTGCGCCATCCGGACCCGAAATCCTTGCGATTAGCAGCCTTTCTCCTGAACACTGAGTTTAGCCATCTGAACATCTCACATGAATGTACGGAGATCCTGTCCAAGGCCAGAGCGGAGAGTACCAACAAAACCTACAGAATGAAATGGAAGAGGTTTTGTTTGTGGTGTAAGAGACATGATGTTCACCCTCTTACTGCTGCACCTCATCAAATTATACCCTACATTCTGCTGTTAGCAAAGTCAGGATTAGCAAACGCCTCCATCAAGGTGCATTTGGCTGTGTTATCCCGCTACAGGAGGTCATCGTCAGGCCCATCTTTATGGTCCTCAAGGATTATCAAACAATTCATGAAAGGGATATTCAGAGTCTTTCCACCACTAAAGCCTCCACCACCTTTATGGAATCTGAATATTGTACTTTCTCAATTGATGAAGCCACCATTTGAACCGATACACAGGGCGGACCTGAAGTTCTTGTCCTGGAAAGTGGCTCTTCTCATTGCATTGACTTCAGCGAGAAGAGTAGGTGAACTACAAGCGCTCACGATTCAGGAGCCTTTCTTGCAATTTCAAGAGGATAAAATGATTCTCAGGACAAACCCGAAGTTCATTCCAAAGGTGCCAACGGATTTTCATTTGAACGAACCATTGGTGCTGAAGCGTTTCTTTCCTCATCCATCAACAGCGGCAGAAAGAGTATTACACTCGCTGGACGTTCAGAGATGTATGAAATTTTACTGGAAAGAAACTAAGGCGTTTCACAAGTCTTCCCAGTTATTCGTCGCCTTCAGTGCACCCAGGAAAGGTTTCCCGCTGTCAAAGAGGGGAATTGCCAGATGGATTTCCAGTGCAATTGTCTACTGTCATCAAGCTGCTGGAAAGCCTTTGAATGCACGAGTCCGTGCCCATTCCATGAGGGCAGTGGCCACATCCACTGCATTGTTTGGAGGAGTGCCAATCCAGGATATCTGCAGAGCAGCAACCTGGGCATCTACGCACACCTTCACCAGGCACTACTGCTTGGAGGCAGATGCAGAATCGGATGAGGCGGTGGGAGAGGCGGTACTGCGGAATATCATCCAGTAACGGTGAGCCTTTCTTGCATCCCTCCATCCATAAGTTCTCTTGTTTACAAAGTCACATTTTGTATAAGTATATATTTATGTATATGAGATTATGCTTCATTTTCTAATGGTATTGCACGAGTATGTAATGTATCAGGAAAATGTGCTTTGTTTTTTCACTGCTCGCTATTCTGATTCAGGCATGTGAATCTATGAAAGTTCCAATACTGGAGTAAGAAAACAAGTTACTTACCTGTAACTTTAGTTCTCCAGTATTGGAATCTTTCATAGATTCACATGCACCCACCCTCCTCCCCTGAGAGGCTCACCTCGGATTTAGCACAAGAAGTGTGTTATATGCACAAGTGCGCGAAAAATCTGAGGGGCAGATGGTTCTCTCAGGAGTGTTCTAGAGGGTGAGGAGCTCTGATTGGTTCAGGGAAAAGTTTGGGCCTTTTTTACATAACAAAGGCTACGGGTTGCAAAAGGGAAATGGGCCTAGGCCTCCTTTCAGTTTGATACACTACTAAGCACTGCTTTTTTATATACCGGAGACTCTCGTCTCGATGACGGGGAATGATTCAGGCATGTGAATCTATGAAAGATTCCAATACTGGAGAACTAAAGTTACAGGTAAGTAACTTGTTTTCATATGATACAACAAGTAACATCATACCTACAACAAGTCAGGACTATTGGCTTTGTCAATGGTTGTTGTATAAGATAAATAAGCAGAATGTGGCTAGTATATAATATTGAACAAGCTTCCACTTAAAGCCCAGGTGACACCACAACGATGTTGGTGCTCCTGAGTTTCAAAAAGAGAAGGGAAATGCAGAGAGAAAATAACTCTTTAAAGGATTTCCCTTCCCCATCAACGCTCACCTGGCATGACGTCATGCCGCTACTACTCCACTAGTGAGAAGTGAGCAGTGCACATCGATGTGCCTGCTGTCACTGCAGTCTGGAAAAAACGGACCACCTGTGCCAGGGCAGAAAACAGAGCCCGATAGAGACCCGTTTTGAGGCCCCCTGAAAAAAAACTGCCGGTTCTCAGACGCGGTGAGACCCGGCCCACTGAAAGCCCTGTGTAACATACATTGTATTGTGTTTGAGCAGGAGGGCAAACACAAAGAGAAGACCATTAGAACACATGAACATCACGTGTCTGCACCTCCTGCACATCGACAACGTGTTGTCGTCGGGGTCAGATGATGCTAAATGGGCATAACAATGCTTGCCAGCTCAAGAACCTCAGAACGCAGCTGCTTGGGGGTCACGTTGCCATCACTTTGAGACACCAACCCACGTACCCCTATTTCAGACAAATAAAAGGCAATAGAGTCTGGCAGGTGAGTTGAGTTAAAAAAAAAATGAATTCCCCAGAAGCTGGGAGGAGCCGAAAAAGAAGGGAATCCCTACACCGACTCTAAATAAACTCGGGTAAACAACAGAAGGTCTCTGCAGACCACCGCACTGGTCTGTATGTAGCTCACAGTGGGTGTCAAGCGTCAGACACGGCAGGTGCCTGGGGCCACGCTTTCAACCTCATGCAGAGAGAGCCCCACAGTAATACCATTTTCTGTCGAGTAAAACAATGATTCAATACTGAATGAATCCTGCGCCAATAATCAATGCAATGTTTAACTCCCCACCCCCAATGCATTTTGAGCTTTAACCAAAGCCCTTCTTCCGGTATTTAACGTTCCATCTCTGCCTCCAAAATAAAATAAAATGCGGAAAATGAGCGTCTCCATTTGCTGTTCTACTGCTTAATCAATAAACAGTCTATAAAGGGCCTCTTATGAACCAACGATATCTCTTGCACATCCAATGATGTCTATAATGTGACAGTAGACTATAGACATTGTGATACCATGGTCAAATGTTTCATTTCGAAAACAAAACCAGTCCAGGGGCAGAGCCCGCGCCCAGGGAACAGGATGGAGGTGCTTTGATATCCATGGACAGAAGCTTGAGCGACGAGGAACCGACATCAAAGAACTAGTGCTTAATTTATTTAACCCCTTCCACGCTCATGACGAGCTCATCTCGTCATGAGGTACGCCTGTCGTACGCTCATGACGAGCTGAGCTCGTCCTGTAACGCGGGATTTGCGAATCTTTAGCGCACAGCGGGAAAACGCTTAGCGCGGATGGGGTTAAAAACATGTGCCAGGGCTTAAGTTAAGAGTTAAGGGGCAAAAGTGTCAGGAGGCCACTGTAGCTTGCGCTACACACTGCCCCTGCCATGCTGCCAATGATAGTAACAACACAACTACCAACCATCACATTCCTACACTGTAAGAATTCCAACTATTCCAGGACCCCAACGTAATAAGAATGTCTTGGGTGTGGGGAATGGGGGTCCGTTTGTAAGGGGTTGGTTTGTTGGGGGTGTGCCCCCCCCCCTTTATAGTAATGTATTGCAAGTTAATAAGAAACATGACGTGTTAGATCATATCGAGATAGTCCCTGAAAGTTTGCCAGCCCTTGATTGCCATGTTAGCCACAAGCCAGGGAGATAGGGACGCGATTTCAAGCACACAGGACACTCAGAAACAGTTAACAGTGCTCTCCTGGAATGTAAACGAACTGGGGGACAAAATTAAACGTGGGTTGGTATTGCAGTATCTGAAGCGGAAGAATCGGTAGTGGCTCTAATTCAGGAGTCGCATTTACAAGGTACGACTGTTAAGGCCCTAAACAGATGGGGGTTCCACATGGCAGTACACTCTGAATTCACCTCTGGGTCTAGAGGGTTCGGGTCCTTATAAATAAACACTTCCCTATGATAGTATCAAAGACATACCACGACGACCAGGGGCGCTTTGCAGCAGTCTCAGGCCAATGGGACAGCAGACCATACAGTGTTTTGTCGGTATATGTCCCACCGACGCTGCATCAGACTACTTTCACAGACCTAGGGAACTTCCTACTTACTCTCCCCGATGGAGAATTGATTATAGGGGGGACTTTAATGCAGTAATGGACTCGAAGCTAGACCGACAGCCTCCAGGAGTGGCCGGGTGTGGCGACCCACAGCTACAAGATTTCGTGGAGGCGATTGGGTTACTGGATGTGTTGAGGACTAGGCACCCGACTGACAGACAATATACGTTCCACTCCGGGGCTCATAATAGCCTTTCTAGATTAGACTATATCTTCACGTTGGCCACTGGGATGTTGGGCATGACTGACATTAGACCTCTCCCTCTGGATATTTCGGATCACTCCCTAGTCATACTTACGTATGCATCTTTTACCCCGCAGAGTCGGAGACTCTTACCCATTAGACCGGGATACCTCCGGGATCGGGGGCTACGGAAGTCCCTGCTTCAGGTCACAAAAAGCTACTTTGAAGAAAATGAACACTCGGTCCCCTCATCAATGGTCTTATGGGAGGCTTATAAGACCGTACTACGTGGCCACGCTATATCACTGATCACTGGTAAAAAGCGGGACCATCAGAAACACATTGACGAATTAGAGGCAGATGTAGCGAGGGCTGAGAGGGGTCAAGCGCTTAGTAACTCGGAGGAGACTACTGTAATGATTTCCAGGCAGGTTCCGCAGGAGCGTCAGGAATCTGAAGATAATTCCTCAGCCTTCCCCTACGGCCTTCCGACTCTATCAAACACTAGAGTAACGAGAGGCTCGCCAGGGGAAAACAGGGAGACAAAACAAGGAAAGGTGGGGGAAGAAAAATAGCTTGACTGTAATCTTCTGTGTGAAGTAGCGTGAACACTGCAAGAACTTCAGGTGGACGTGGGGCTGAAAGAAAGATACAAGCTTTCTAATCACAGTTATCATGCAAATATAAACTTATACTTTCTATACACAATCTCTACATACCATGAATGATTCAGGCTAAGCAGCAGAACTGATGTGTAGTGATTGTAGGCCTTGGCTCGAACTAAAAGCTGGAGAATAACACAACAATAGTAACTCCCCTGACACCCCTAAGAACATGAGTAAGAATGTCCTATAATGCAAAGCTCACACTTGTAGGAGGCTCTTAGACGTTGGCCTAAATCGAATGGAACAGGACCATACTTCAATACTAACTCCACTGTTTTGTCTGGAAGCCTATGATGCAAAATAGATATCGTTTAGGACTCAATGTACATATATAACGATCAAAAACATATGTGTAGCGCACAGCGCTGTTACTGTGATTCTGGGTTGAGAAGTAGAAGGTCTGTGCCCCACTCGAGTCCACGCAAGTATCCCCAAACACACCTGAGAGGCTGGCCAGGAACCACAACTTGAAGGGCCAGCTGATTACAGCCACAAATGGGGAAATGTTGGAAATGATAAATGGGGAAAACCACCGGATGGCGGAGACAAAGCCCGGCCGCCGGGTGGTCTGCTCAGGACAACAAAAGAAACCTAAATACCTAAAAAGGTTCACCCTGCGCTCGGCCAGACGGCGGAGACCAAGCCCGGCCGTCGGGCGGAGCAGGTGAGCACCGGGATTGAGGATGGGAATAATAGCCCGGCCGGACGGCGGAGAACAAGCCCGGCCGTCGGGCGGAGCCAGCAAACGAAGGAGTGGAGGTAGGGAAATACAGCCCGGCCGGACGGCGGAGAACAAGCCCGGCCGTCGGGCGGAGCCAGCAAACGAAGGAGTGGAGGTAGGGAAATACAGCCCGGCCGGACGGCGGAGAACAAGCCCGGCCGTCGGGCGGAGCCAGCACTACGATGATGTGCAGTACAATGCACAAGTAACGGGAAAAAATAATTGGAAGCACAGAAGACTGCCAATGAATGACAGAACGGAGGACTTCCAACTACTATCGGGATCCGGAAATACAAACAGGAAGTCAGGCACAAAGAGCAAGACGGAACAGAGAACACTGCGGAGCCCGACGCAAGAACGTAAAGCGTCGCTCCTAGGGCTCAGGGGACTTTTATAGTGTTGTCTCTAAAAAAGGGCAGTACGACGGGATTCTCGGGGCATGACAGTACACTCCCCCCACAATTCCCCTCTCCCGATTTGGGTTTGTCAGGATGTTTTTGATGAAACATACGTATTAGACGAGGGGCATGTATATTTGACTCTGGTTCCCATGTACGCTCTTCTATTCCATAACCCTTCCAGTGGATCATATACTGAAGTTTCTTTCCAACTCTACGGGAATCGAGTATTGCCTCCACCTCATACTCTTCGGAATCTTGGAGGGTTACAGGAGCAGGTCTTTGAGGCAATCTAGTACCCGGTTCGACTGGTTTCAACAGTGAAACATGGAACACAGGATGAATTTTGAATGAGGGAGGAAGTTCCAGTTTCATGGCCACTGGATTTATCATCTTCACCACTTTATATGGGCCAATGTATTTGGGGTTGAACTTGCGTGGACCCCCTAGCGCTATATATCTCGTGGAGAGCCAAACTTCATCCCCTGGTGTGTAAATGGGTTCTAACCGTCTGTGTAAGTTTGCCCCTTCTGTGTATCTCACTTTTGCCATCTCCAGACAGTCTAGTGTATTCTTCTGTATTTGTTGTAATTTCTCTATTCTGTCCGTGGCAGCTGGAGTAGAACCATCGGTAGGGATTCCTGAAGGCAACAACTTGGGGTGATACCCATAAGAACAATAGAACGGGGTGGTGTTGATAGAGGAGTGTGGGCTATTATTGTAGGAAATCTCGGCTAACCATACAAGCTCATCCCAATCCCTCAAAGACTGTAACACCTGATTTCGTATGTATTGTTCAAAGCACTGATTAACCCTTTCCGTCTGTCCGTCCGTCTGTGGATGGTGACTCGAGGACAATCGGACCTCGATCTGGAGCAAAGAACATAAACACTTCCAGAAGCGGGATACGAATTGGGCACCTCTGTCAGAAACCAGGACGGAAGGGACCCCATGGAGTCTGGTTATATGTTGCATAAATACGGAAGCCAATTCTCCTGCTGTGGGTAACCCTTGTAAAGGTACGAAATGGGCCATCTTCGTGAATAAATCTACCACTACTAACAATGTGTTGTTCCTTTTATTAGTGAGTGGTAACTCCACTATGAAATCAAGAGACACTGTATGCCAAGGGCCCGGAGGGGAATCCAACGGCATAAGTAGACCCACTGGATTCAGATGAGATACCTTGGTTTGAGCACAGAAATGGCATGTTTTAACAAAGGATTCTATATCTTTGATCATTCCAGGCCACCAAAACCGATCTCTCAATGCCTTGGTAGTCTTTTTGATTCCTGGGTGTCCTGCTACAGGATGAGAATGGTACCATTTCATCGCCTGTTCCTGTAATTCAGAAGTGGGTAGAACTACTCCCCCCTCGACAAATGCCAATCCCCCTCTTACAGAAACATCTCGGGAACCCACCAAGGTTGTCACGTCCCTTGCAGCCTGACTGCTCCGAACTTGTGCTACAAAATCTTCTTCAGTCGACATCCCTCCTATTATACTTGTCCTGGGGATGATGTATGGTTGTTCTACTACATCAGTAGGGGATGCAAAACCTAACCTTTACAGGGCATCAGCCTTGCCATTTCGTCTCCCGGGTCTATATTGAACGGTGAAGTCGTATTCACTGAAGAATTGTGACCATCGCAGTTGTCTCATGGAAAGGGCCTTGGCGGATTTAATGTATTGTAGGTTGCGGTGATCCGTATACACCACTGCGGGATACCTGGCACCCAGTAGATACTGCCTCCATTCTTCAAATGCCTTTTTGATGGCCAGAAGTTCTTTATCTCCCACTGCGTAGTTATATTCCGCAGGGGTGAACTTATGTGAGAAGTAGGCTACTGGATGACACTCACCAGAGTCCCTATTTATTGGGATAATACTCCTCCCACAGCCACCTGAGAAGCGTCCACATCCACCACAAAAGGGAAGGCCGGATCAGGATGTCGTAAAACAGGGGCGCTGGTGAAGGCCGATTTCAGGAGGTGGAAAGAGTTGGCAGCATCCGGGGACCACACAAAAGGTACACCTTTCCTCAACAGAACGGTAATGGGCGCCACTAGAGTAGAGACATTTTGAATGAACCTCCTGTAAAAATTGGCCAAACCCAAAAAACTTTGGATCTCCTTCATAGTACGCGGTGCCGGCCATGCCAATACCGCTTCCACTTTGGTGGAATCCATGCGAAGGCCACAAGGAGAGACGATATACCCTAGAAAGGGGACTTCCCGAGTGTGAAAGGTGCACTTCTCCAACTTGCAATATAGGCGATAATCCATTAATCGTTCTAACACATTGTGTACATGCTGTACATGTTCCACCATAGAAGGAGAGAAAATCAGAAGGTCATCTATATATGCAATAACATATATGTCAAGTATGTCTTTCAAGACTTCATTTATGAAAAACTGAAATGCTGCAGGAGCATTGCATAGCCCAAAGGGCATCACGAGATACTTGAAAAGACCGAATTTGGTACAGAAAGCGGTCTTCCATTCATCCCCCTCCTTGACTCTCACAAGATGGTACGCGCCACGTAAGTCTAACTTAGTGAAGATTTGGGCGTTGCGAATTCGGTCAAGGAGGGATGTGATCAGGGGAAGTGGATATCTGTTCTTGATAGTGACATCATTTAGCTTCCTGTAGTCAATACAACAACGAAGACCCCCTTCCCTCTTAGGGATAAAAAATAGAGATGCTGAGGCTGGGGATCGGGAAGGTCTAATAAAGCCCTTTTCAAGCATGATGTCCAAGTATTCACGTAAATACGCATTCTCCTTTTCTGTGAGAGCGTATACTCTGCTGCATGGAATCTTAGCCCCTATCTCTAGGTCAATACGGCAGTCGTAGACCCTATGTGGAGGGAGGATCTCGGCTTCTTTAGCATCAAAGACTGATCGTAGATCTTGATAGCAGGAAGGTAGTTCTGAATTACCCTCATCACCAATGGTTACCTTGTCAACGGAGGCTCCTACTGTATGTGCTCCTGATGCTGGCGGAAAAGCTATTGTAGAGGTTACCCAGTTTATATCAGGGTTTTGGGCTCTGAGCCAGGGTATACCCAGGAGCACCGGGAATTGTGGTGAACATATAAGACCAAACCTTATGTCTTCCTGATGTTCAGGTTCTATCGTTATATGTAGTAATGTGGTATGATGTGTTACAGGGCCCGAAACAAGTGAGCTGCCGTCAATGGTGGTAACATGACTAGCTATCTCCTTTTTCGTGCAAGGTATCATGTTTTCTCTGGCCCACTCTACATCCATGTAATTCCCAGATGCCCCAGAATGAACCATTACCAAAACATGTAAGCCATGCACTCCATGGGACAGAAATGCCGACACATACAGATGATTTGTAGGGGTGCTGTTGTAATCAGAGGAAGAGACTGTTAACCCAGACCTACCAGGAATCCTTGTCTCACAGTATTCCAGGCTTCCTAGTTTCCCGAATACTTGGATTGGGCGGGTTTCACAGGGCAGTCTCTCAAGAAGTGACCCGCCTTCCCACAATACAGACAAAGTCTAAGGGTTCTTCTTCTCTGTCTTTCTTCTTGTGTGAGGGGCCCTCTTACTATGCCTATCTGCATGGGCTCACTCTCATCACTGGTCTTATCTACTGTACTCTTCTTTTCTCTCAAAGGCATATACCTTGCTTCGTGTTTACCCCTTTCCTTTTTTCTTTCTTGTAGACGATGATCTATCTTTACCACTAAGTCAATAAGATCAGTACAGGCTGTCGGTAGATCTACTATCTGTGAGAGAGCGTCCTTTAAATCTTCTCGTAATCCCCTGTAAAACATAGTACTACGTTTCTCCTCTGGCCAATTGGATTCAACCACTAGTCTGCGAAAGGAAGTGATGTAAGCTACAAGGTCTTGATTACCCTGCTTCAGACTCAATTCAATTCAATTTGACTTTATTCGGTTAAAAGAATAATAACCATAAAAGTGCATAAAAAACAGTTCATAATAATACAGTACCATATAAAACATGAATTAAATTTAAGTACAAATTGATTTACGTAATCTAAAAACATTGCTAATAAATTCCGAGATGCAGGCAACATTAAAGATAACATCTAATTTCTGGAGTTCAAGAAAGGCAACCCTACAGCGTCTCACCCCCATTTCCCTTAAAATTGGTATAATCAATCTTTTCCTGGGTAGAGTATAATATTTGCAGAAAAATATGATATGGATGTCAGACTGTTCCGATAGGTCATCACATGGGCATTTAGTCAAATTTCAGGACCAACAATTCATTGCGGGGAAACTTAGGGCCTCAATAATTCTGTATCCGAGGAGTGGGTATAAACATGTCTGTCGAACAGTTTACGAAACTCCCTCCTGAACGCTGTGTAACTATGCAACAACGGATCATCTCGGTCAACTAAAGGTATGGCCCAATCTGCAGCCGCCCCACTGAGGTATGAGATCACAAAGGCCACCTTCGCCTGCTCAGACGGAAAACAATTAGCCTTACAGGAAAAATGCAGTTGACACTGGCTAAGGAAAGCAGCACATCGTGCTGCGTCTCCTGCATATCTTTCAGGGGGTGCTAAAGGTAGTGAAGGAGGTGTGGTGACCTGAACCACTGATGGGCCTCCCCCCGTGGCACCCGCTGCATGTTATCTCTGTAAAGTGTCCACCCTAGAAATCAATGCCTGGGTCTCAACCTGCAAGTTCCCCAACATGCTGGCTACGTCTGATAGGGAGACAGTTTCAAGATCCATGACGCTCGGGCAGAACAAACCACGTGGGCTTTACGTTCTGTAATGATTTCCAGGCAGGTTCCGCAGGAGCGTCAGGAATCTGAAGATAATTCCTCAGCCTTCCCCTACGGCCTTCCGACTCTATCAAACACTAGAGTAACGAGAGGCTCGCCAGGGGAAAACAGGGAGACAAAACAAGGAAAGGTGGGGGAAGAAAAATAGCTTGACTGTAATCTTCTGTGTGAAGTAGCGTGAACACTGCAAGAACTTCAGGTGGACGTGGGGCTGAAAGAAAGATACAAGCTTTCTAATCACAGTTATCATGCAAATATAAACTTATACTTTCTATACACAATCTCTACATACCATGAATGATTCAGGCTAAGCAGCAGAACTGATGTGTAGTGATTGTAGGCCTTGGCTCGAACTAAAAGCTGGAGAATAACACAACAATAGTAACTCCCCTGATACCCCTAAGAACATGAGTAAGAATGCCCTATAATGCAAAGCTCACACTTAATTCTGTAGGAGGCTCTTAGACGTTGGCCTAAATCGAATGGAACAGGACCATACTTCAATACTAACTCCACTGTTTTGTCTGGAAGCCTATGATGCAAAATAGATATAGTTTAGGACTCAATGTACATATATAACGATCAAAAACATATGTGTAGCGCACAGCGCTGTTACCGTGATTCTGGGTTGAGAAGTAGAAGGTCTGTGCCCCACTCGAGTCCACGCAAGAATCCCCAAACACACCTGAGAGGCTGGCCAGGAACCACAACTTGAAGGGCCAGCTGATTACAGCCACAAATGGGGAAATGTTGGAAATGATAAATGGGGAAAACCACCGGATGGCGGAGACAAAGCCTGGCCGCCGGGTGGTCTGCTCAGGACAACGAAAGAAACCTAAATACCTAAAAAGGTTCACCCTGCGCTCGGCCAGACGGCGGAGACCAAGCCCGGCCGTCGGGCGGAGCAGGTGAGCACCGGGATTGAGGATGGGAATAATAGCCCGGCCGGACGGCGGAGAACAAGCCCGGCCGTCGGGCGGAGCCAGCAAACGAAGGAGTGGAGGTAGGGAAATACAGCCCGGCCGGACGGCGGAGAACAAGCCCGGCCGTCGGGCGGAGCCAGCAAACGAAGGAGTGGAGGTAGGGAAATACAGCCCGGCCGGACGGCGGAGAACAAGCCCGGCCGTCGGGCGGAGCCAGCACTACGATGATGTGCAGTACAACGCACAAGTAACGGGAAAAAATAATTGGAATCACAGAAGACTGCCAATGAACGACAGAACGGAGGACTTCCAACTACTATCGGGATCCGGAAATACAAACAGGAAGTCAGGCACAATAGAGCAAGACGGAACAGAGAACACTGTGGAGCTCGACGCAAGAACGTAAAGCGTCGCTCCTAGGGCTCAGGGGACTTTTATAGTGTTGTCTCTAAAAGGGGCAGTACGACTGGATTCTCGGGCATGACAACGACACACACATTGCACCTGGCACAGCAGGCATACAGGGCATACACGCGAGAAGAGGTCACCAGCAGGCTAACCAATACTCAACACACCATATACGGTCAAGGGGATAAGGTGGGCAGACTTTTGGCCTGGTTAGGGAAAAAAGAAAGAGCGGGTAATTGGATAACACAGATACGTACCAATGACGGCGCCATGGTTACTGCCCCGCAACAGATTTCTGAAGCGCTAGCACAGCATTACGAATTGGTATATACACCAGTGGCCACTGTAACTGTAGAGGATAACCTTGCCTTTCTACACGATATACAAACACCGGCCCTCAGAGAAGACGCAGTCGCTGCTTTAGAGGAAGACATTACACAGGAAGAGATCTCGCAAACGATTGGGGCATTGCACACCGGGAAGGCGCTAGGGCCCAACGGAATTCCAGTGGAGTTTTATAAACTTGGGGCTGCACAATTAGTGCCACACCTACTGGATATGTACACAGAGAGCTTGGAGGTTGGGGCTCTGTCCAGGGACCAACGCCTTGCTACCATTGTTGCTATACATAAGCCTGGAAAGCCTGCGCAGGAATGCACTTCGTATAGACCGATATCTCTTCTAAACGTAGAGGCAAAGATACTCGCCAAAACCTTGGCCGCTAGGCTACAACCACATTTGTCAGAAGTTATTCACCCGGATCAGTCAGGCTTTATGCCACACCGCAACACGGCGCTTAATCTAAGGCGGCTGTTTAGCGTAATAGAGCGCAAATCGGCCTTGGGAGAGGATACGGCCATACTCTCCTTGGATGCGCGTATGGCATTTGACTTGGTGGAGTGGCCCTTCCTTTTCGCAGTCCTCCAGCAGATGGGCTTCGGACCCAAATTTTGTAGATGGGTCCGACTACTGTATACGCAGCCACTGGCGAGGGTGGTGGTCAACGGCTATCTCTCCAAAGAATTCCCACTGGGCAGAGGGACGAGGCAGGGGTGTCCACTGTCACCCCTACTTTTTGCAATAGTGTTGGAGCCGCTGGCGGCCTGGATTAGACAGGACCTCACGATACGAGGAATACGGTGGGCGATCGGCTGGGAAGATCGCATTTCGTTATATACGGATGACATTTTGTTGTACCTAACTTCCCCAGCGCGGTCCATTATTTGTCTACTAGATATATGTGCGGCATTCAGTCGGGCATCCGGATACACAATAAATTGGGACAAATCGCTATTATATGTCCCATAGGGCTCACCGCCGCGGCTACCGTGAGGATGTGCCCTGCAAGTAGTCACAAACGGGTTTAAATATTTAGGAATTTTCGTCACGCATGATCGGACACAATTTATTGCAACAAATTTGATCCAACCGCTGGTGCGTCTTAAAAAAGATGTTAAGCATTGGCGAACATTACCCCTGACACTCCTCGGCCGTGCTGCGCTTTTTAAAATGGTGGCACTACCGCGATTTTTATATGTGTTGTAAAGTACCCCGTTCCCGGTCCCATCAACGTACTTTGGTGCAATTGATGCGGAGATGACCACACTACTCAGGAACGGAAAGGCGCCCCGAATAGCCCAAATAAAACTTGTTAGGAGCTGGTATGACAGCGGGATCGCTCTTCCTGACATAAGAGCATATTATTGGGCCTCCCAGCTCGTCCCGATCAACCAGTGGCTGCACGTTCCTCAAGGAGAGCCAGCGTTCAGGCTAGACAGACATCTTCTTGAGCCGGCGGGGATCATGAATGCCCTATATAATAAAAAAAGGAAGCACACTATCACCGGACCAACACTGCACACAATACACATCTGATTTGTGGCTCAGTGCGCGCTGGGATGGGAGGGAGTAATCACACAGGCAATGCCACTATGGGACACAAAGAAGCCAGGGATGCTGGGTGACTCCAACGGGTTCCGAAACTGGGACACCATAGGAATATCGACAGTAGGGGACTTGTGGCAGAAGGGGGAAGTGGTTACATTCGCGCCCCTGCAGGCCACCTATAGCCTTGCTGAGACTGAGAGGTTCCGCTATCTGCAGATCAGGCACGCACTGCAGTCAGTCTTGCCGCCAGGCGCGACCCCGGAGGAATCCTCGCCATTAGAGATAGACTCCTGACGGACCATCTCCAAAAAATGGCAATCTCGATGACGTATAAAAAAATAATTAATAATAGACCTGCCCCCACAGGGACTGTAAAGGCCACATGGGAGAGGTGGGAGACATTGATGAGGCAGATTGGAGGGAGGCACTAGCTTCTCCTAGAGAGGCGGCTATTCCGTCAAGGCTACGGCTTGTCCAACTAAAAATTCTCCACCATACATATTACACGAGGGTGCTCCTTCATAAAAATTGGTCGGACGGACACGCCAAACTGCCTGAGGGAGTGCGGAGAGCTTGGGACATTTTTCCATACCATCGGAGCTGCCCCAGAATAGTGAGATACTGGATGGTAGTGATGAGGACGCCCTCCCAGGTCACAAGAGTCACTGTGTTGCCGGAGCCGAGGTGCTGCCTGCTCAATATATGGGGGCCAACGGACTTGAGCACGACGGCTCAGGGACGGGTGACTTTTGGCATTACAGTGGCAAAGCGGAATATTGCACAGCGATGGGGGTCTAGGATTGACCCTACTCTTGCTCAGTGGTGTAAGGACATGGACCTGCCAATGGTAGCGGAAAAGTCCGTCTTTATTCATCGGGGCAATCCGAAAAAGTGGGAAAAGGTCTGGGTGGGTTGGAACTCCTATCGAGGAGATATATTGCAACCACCGCCCCTTAAGGACTACGATTCGAAAGCGAGTGCTTAAATACACCAACCAAAGTAGACTGTTCGAGAATGTATGTGTGGGCAAGGGAAGGGTATGTAAGGATATTATCCGAATGTGGGACTATGGGAACGATGGACATGTTTATATGCCTAATACTGTGATCTATGTACACGTCATGACAATTATATTGTCTGGAAATTGCATTGATTATTTAAATAAAAACTGTTTAAAAAAAAAGAATGTCTTGGGTGGAAGGCAATAGTCAATTTTAATGTATATTGAATGAATAATTTACTGTTGTTGTGGTCCTTTCTAAATTAGCCAGACATCGCCTCCTTGTGGCAGACTGACACAAGCACTAGTTTTGACAATGAACTGCTGATGCCGAGTACCAGAAACCATTGGTTCAAATTAAGCAGTAAGAATAGCCAATCCCTCCAGACGGGAATGGTGGCGAAGACTTTGAGCATCCGGATGATCGGACAGAATTGACCTGCTCAGCTCCCCTGTGTGCTCCGGCGGCAACCCTATTAGAGAGTGAGTGTAACCTACTTCTCTCTTAGCCTCGCTGCCCTGAGGAACAGAAACTGAAACAGTGCAACCACATTCCCAGCAGGGCCGGCCATGGCCAAGCTGGACCTAGGCCTGGGGCACTAATATTCCGAGGTACATAACAGTGAGCTGCCTTATTTAATGTAATTCAAACAGCAGCTCGTCATCTCACTTGGTCTCAATCGGGTCCCGTTAATCAGCCCTTAATGTACCTCAGCGTAATTGTTTTCACTCCATCAACCCCCTGTCCCCTTCCCATCTTCCTCACACCTCCAGTCGTCACATTGCAACGACCTCCCGCCCCCACAACAAACACCACATTTTCTTTCCGACCAGGGCCCTGTCCCGGTCAATCCGATTTAGGGCCAGCTCTGCTCAGCACACTACTCCACGGCATGATCAGGCAGCAGGGGCAGCAGCAGGATTTGGCTGAAGCACAGGGCGGGGACTTCTGAGCAGAGTTGTTGGCAGACACCTTGGTTAATCACCCTCAACCATACTTAAGTACTCTCTCCACCAGGATCTGAACTACGTTCGTTATGTGGCTCCACCATCTAAACTGATGTGTTAACTAGGTACAAACCTTTGACGAACTGCTGTGATTCTCTCTTGTGGTAACTCCTGCAGCATCCACCCTTGTAAATGTCAGAGTTTAATTACTGGAACTGGAACTCGCTGTAACCCATGTTTCCTGCTACTGTTGTAAAGCACTCTGATGCCTTCGGGCCATGTCCGTGCTTTATAATTTGCAAAACCAATTAAAATAAATTATATAAATATTATAATTCCCATGAAATTCAAATATATTTCTGATGTGCGTAGTTAATTAAAACCATTATGCTTTTGTACTTAAAATACTTAAAAAGGTCGAAACACTTGTAAGATGATAGCACTGTAACCGTGATTTTGAAGCTTAACTATTGTGTCCATACTCCTCTACGATACCACTTTCAGTATCTTTATTTAACAAGCATTGGCAAAGCCAACAGGTCTCTCCTATGCAAGAGCTATTAGCTTTGCCAGTATGTTTTAGCCGTGTTGTACATCACTGTGGGTGCTGGTCAGCATAGGTAAATGTTAGTGGGGTAAAGGAGAGTGGAGTGTCGTAAAGTGGAGTAGAGTGCAGTGGCGTGGAGGGGTGTAGAGTGGTGCAGAGTAGAGTTAAGTATAGAGAGTGGAGTGAAGTGTCATGGAGTCGAGTGTTGTAGAGTGTTGTGGAGGGCGTGGGGTTGAGTGGCTTAGAGTGTCCGAGTGGAGGAGAGTTGTAGAGTGAAATCTCATAGCTTGGTGTAAAGCAGAGTGGGGTGGCGTAGTGGGTCTTGCGTGGAGTAGAGTGACAATGAGTGGAATAGATTGTTGTGGAGTGGAGTGTCATAGAGTGAAATGGTAAAGAGTGCTGTAGATTGCAGTTGTGTAGAGTGGCATAGAGTGCATTAGTGTAGAGTAGAGTGGCTTAGAGTGTTGTAGAGTATAGAGGTGTGCATTGGTGCAGAGTAGACTGGCATAGAGTGCAGTGGTGTAGAGTGTATTGTTTTTGGGGAGAATGGTGTAGAGTGCATTGCCCCAGTATTGGAACTTTCATAGATTCCCATGCTTTTGTATCATTCCCCGTCATCGGAATGGGAGTCTCGGTAACAAAAATACCATAGCAGTAGGTACAAAAGAGAAAGAAAAGGCCTAGGCCTCATTCCCTTTTGTAGCATATCACCCTCTTTTTGTAAAAGAGACCAAACTTAGGCATCAGCCAATCAGAAGAGCCTCACCCCATAGAACCCTCCTGAAGGAACCTCAGAGCCACAGATTTTCTACTGCACGTTGTGCTTAGGGAGTCTCCTTTGAGCTCTGCTCATTTCATCTCTTTCAGAGGTTTTTTCTTCAAGTTTTCTCTTCAGGATTTAGAAAAGAATGTCTGACAAGGAAAAGAAGAAGGCCCTTTTCAAGCCATGTTCCACCTGTGGCAAGAAAAGGTTGTTTGTGGAGGATAAACATAAGGATTGTATCTATTGCCTCTATCCGGATCATAAGGCAGAGGACTGCAAGATCTACCGCACTTTTTCTACGAAGACCCTTCGAGATCGGGCTGGTAGACTTCTGACCTGGCTTCAGAAACAGAAGGAAAGGAAACATGGAGTTTCAAGTGACAGTGAGGATTCATTGTCAGCTGTGTCATCTAGAAGGTCAGTCAAGAGGGGTAGGGGTTCCCCTTCTCCTTCTGTGGAACATCTTTCTAAGGCCTCAAAAAAGACCCCCAGAGAGTCTGAGAGCCTAGGTCCAGGCGAATCTCCTCACCATAGTGAAAAGGAGAGGGTAGGACCTTCTACGCCTCCTAAGGGTTTGAAGACTGATCCAGCCTTCAAGAAACCCTCTTCCCAATCTTCTGACAGAAGTTCAAAGTCCTCGACGATGAAGGCGTCGACGGAGGTTCCGTCGACGAAGAAATTGAAGCCAAAGTTAAAATTGGTTCCGTCGACGGAACATTCGACGACGTAGGTATCGTCATCGAGAAAGGAAGCGTCGACGACCGTTCCAACAGCGTTGATCGGAGGGTCATTGACGACGATATCATCGATGAAGGCGCCAACGACTACAGCGACGTCGACGGCGAAGTCGACGAGAGCCTTGACAACGACAACTTTAACAACAAAGACGGCTGAATCGTCGGCGATTTCACCGTCGACGACGCCTATTCCGTCGACGCGTGTACAGGCGTCCGCGAGGCATGTTCCGTCGACGGAGTCGACGACGTCTGCACGCACAGTACCATCGTCGACGGAACCGTCGACGATTTTGGCATCAGAGAAAAGGATCACTATTTCTGTCACAAGGATTACGCCGGAGATGACATCTCCTAGGAGAGTAACCCCCTTGCCTCCAGCTCTGCTATTTGATGAAGAAGAGTCAGATGAGGATGATCAGGACTCATATGGCTGCGCTAATAGTCCCTCTCAACTTATGGTCAAATGTCAGGAGACGGACTCTGAAGGAGGGTATGACCAGGAAGGTGGTTATCATCATCAGGCTGCCCAATCACAGCATTATTCAGGTCATGACATGGTTACGGTACCATCCTCTTTCCTGCAGGACCTGCATAAGATTCTGAAGGACTACAAATCTAAGGCTACAAGGCCGGTTCCGGCTCCAGTAGCGCCAGCAGCTCCTGTCTCGGCTCCTGCCTCAGCGGCTGCTCCTGAATTACCTGCTCAGGCGTCCCCTCAGCCACGGGCAACTATTCCGCAAGAGCCTTCCACACCTCCAGGCGAGCATGATAATTCCTCGGATGAGGATATTGATTCGGATCATGAAACTGATCAAGCTACTGAATGGGATGACTACATCATTCGGGACCCTCCATCCCCATGTCCGGATCCGGTGAATTCCCCGCCAGCGGATGTAGGGGGTTTTCATCAGCTGATGGAAAGAGCGGCTGGCAGGTTCAAGTTGGCTATGCCTGCGGTGGCCACGGAATGTTTCTTGTATGACTTCAAGGAACCTTATCGGAAGACGACAAGGTCCATACCTATAGTGCAACATCTGTGGGACGAAGGCCTTAAGGCTATGAAAAACCCAGCGACGGTGGTCCCTGTACTACCGCGTCTAGATAAAAAGTACAAAGCACCTGACGATGGGCCAGCTGCCTTAACGGGCCACCCAAGACCGGACAGTTATTTCGCAAGCGGCGCAGAGGAAATCCCGCAACCCCTCTGCTCCCTTGACAACTCCTCCGGACAATGAAGGACGGAGATTGGACAATGCTGGGAAGAGATTCTCGTCGATGGAAAGTCTTCTGGTGCGAGCTGCCAATGCCCTGGCAATATTGGGCAGATATGACCGCCAGCTTTGGTGTGATGTCGGGGGGGGGGGGGGGCGACCTCAATGGAGATCATTGACTGCGCCACGGACATTGCCACAACGGCGTTTCGTTAGTTGGCTGTGGCTGCAGTCCACCGTCGCCAGGGGTGACTGAAGGCGACCTGGTTTCGACCTGAGATACAAAATAAGGTCCTAGATCTTCCCTTTGATGGGGAAGAACTATTCGGAAAGCTAATTGACGACACTCTCCAAGACATCAAAAAAGACACAGAGACCGCCAGATCTTTGGTTACGCTTCAGTACCGCAAAACTCCTTTTAAAGGATCCAGAGGCAGAGGTACGAACTACAGAGGATCCTATCGGCAACAGCGATATTCATCCTACGGCTCAGGATCCCAGCAATACCGCCAGCCTTGTCAACAAAGGTAGGGCCAATCCTCCAATTACTCCAGACCTTACAACAAGGGGAAACAGGCTCAACGGGGATGTGATAAGTCCAAGCGCCAATAGCGGCCTCCTGGCTCTTCCTACTGTTCCCTCCTCCAAGAAGTCATCAGTTGGAGGCAAGGTAACCAAATACCTTCGGAATTGGTCCAAGATAACATTGGACCGTTGGGTGCTCAAAATCATTCGGAAAGGCCATACCTTGGAATTTACGCAAATTCCACCATCCAAGCCCCCTGCAGCCATTCCATCGAAACACCTGCGTCTTCTGCAGCTCGAAGTTCATCAGATGCTCCAGAAGGGTGCTATAGAGCCGGTTCCCTCCGACCAAAGAGGACAAGGGTTCTATTCCAGGTTCTTCCTGGTAAAGAAGACGCTGGAGAAATGGCGCCCCATTTTAGATCTCAGGGAGCTCAACACCTATCTCATCTCCCTGTCTTTCCAGATGGTCTCTCTTCAATACATCTTGCTGCTCATCAATCCGGGGGATTTCATGGCCACGCTCAATCTTGAGGATGCGTACTTTCATGTACCGATTCACCCAGCACACAGAAGGTTTCTACGATTCACAGTAGCCAAGAGCCACTTTAAATTCAGGGTTTTACCATTTGGTCTTCGCTCAGCCCCGAGGATCTTCACGAAGGTGCTGGCGCCAGTAGGAGCGTTCCTGTGAAGGAACCATTTTCAAGTCTTCCCCTAACTGGACGACTGGTTGCTGGAAGCCTCGTCCAGGGAAGCAGTGCGGGACACTGTTCAGGCTTGTACAAACTTGTTTCAAAATCTGGGATTCACTTTAAACAAAGACAAATCATCCCTGGTTCCGTCCAGAAAGGCACATTTCCTGGGAGCCATCTGGACTCAAAACTCTCAAAGGCTTTCCCAACCCTGGAAAGGGGGGAAAAACTACAGACCTTGGCTCTGGACTTACAAAAAAGAAGGTGTCTTTCAGTACGCCGCTACAAATCTCTGCTGGGGGTAATTTCATCATGCATACCTCTGATTCCTCTCTGCAGACTGAGAATGCGTCCTCTGCAGGAACAACTAGACATCCAATGGAAACAGATTCACGGATCATTCGACGACAGGGTGACCGTCACTCCAATGATGAGAAGAGCAGCCTTATGGTGGACAGATCAGAGAAACTTGTCCCAAGTTGTATCCTTCGTAAGCGATCCTCCTCAAGTAGTAACAACTGACGCGTCATTGGATGGTTGGGGAGCAGTGATGCAGGACCTACGTGTCAGTGGCCATTGGTCTCCTCACGATCGACGGCTCCACATCAATCTCTTGGAACTAAGAGTGATAAAACTGGCTCTACAAGCCTTTCTTCCTCGCCTAGGAGGTTCACAAGTGCTCATCAGAACGGACAACACCACGGCCATGCATTATGTGAACAAGGAAGGAGGAACCAGATCTCTTCCGTTGTCGCAGGAAGCTCAACAGATCTGGGAATGGGCGATCCTTCACGGGATATCGCTGAAGGCAGAACACTTGCCAGGAGTTCTAAACGAGAACGCCGACAGGTTGAGCAGGTTATCATCAGTCAGTCACGAGTGGGAGTTGAACCAGCGAGTTATAGAAGAGGTCTTCAGCCAGTGGGGCAGACCAGCAGTGGATCTCTTTGCCACACCGACCAACAAGAAATGCCGGTCTTATGCAAGCAGGCTTCACCACCGAGGATCATTGGGGAATGCGCTTTCGATAGCCTGGTCAAGGACATTTGTCTACGCCTTTCCCCCCATCCCTCTGATCCCGCGGCTCAACAGGAAGATCAAGGTGGAACCATGCAGGATGATCTTCATAGCCCCTGCTTGGCTGAGACAGTTCTGGTACACGGAGCTCCATCTGTTGTCGCTAGCTCCTCCTCTTCCCTTGAGGACTATTCCAGATCTCCTCACAATGTCCGAAGGACAGGTTTGGCACCCAGATCCACAGTCATTACAACTGACAGCATGGCTCCTGAGCAGCGAGAATTTATGAATCTCCCCATCTCAAACGAAATTAAGGAAGTCCTCTCCCAGGCGAGGGCTCCTTCCACAAACAGGACTTATCGCTTTAAATGGAAGAGATTTTGTATTTGGTGCAGGAGAGAAGGAGTTGACCCCTTTGCTTCAAAGCCTTATCAGCTTGTACCTTATCTTCTGTTCCTGGCTAAGTCGGGGCTGGCCCATTCTTCCATAAAGTTTCATTTGGCAGCCATTTCAAGATGCAGACGGTCTGGGTCTGAACCTTCGTTGTGGTCTTCCAGGATTGTCTAACAATTTCTTAAGGGCTTGTTCCGGGTCTATCCACCAGTGAGGCCTCCACCTCCTACTTGGCACCTAAATCTAGTTGTAGGAAGGTAGATCCCTGACTATGGTTGCCCCCAACTTTTTGCCTGGTGTTTTGCTGGTTTTCTGACTTAGTTGACCTGAGGCCCTGCTATTCAGGACCTCAGGCCCACTGCTCTCTCTGTAAAATGGATTCCATGTACCTTAGGTACATATCTAAATTGGATACTGAGCCACCTTATCAGTCCCTGTACAGTGTACCTTAGGTACCCAGGGCATAGGTGTACCCAGGGCCTACCAGGGGCTGCAGCATGTATTATGCCACCCCTGGCTGGCCATCCAAATCTGACACAACTGGCTGCACGACAGCTGGGGCAAGGTGGTGTAATCACCCTTTGCTTTAGATATAGTATACCTATATCTAACCCTAAAATGGACACACAGATCTCCTATCAGTCACTCCTATGGCAGGCCTTAACAATCCTGAAGGCAGAGTGCTTGGAATCGTGTGAGATGGTGCTCTGGCATGAGCTGAGCCTGTCTGCGGCTTTCGGGATCCATCCCTTAGCCTTTTCCATGATATCGCATACCATATACTCTTAAGTGCATTATAATCCTCGCGGTTAAATGCCAACTCTGGTATCGCTTTATCAAAACATGTCGAGTAAGGTGTCATACGAATTGGAATACTCACCCCTCACCAATTCTGGCGACGGGGTTAGCATTCCACCCTTCTAGAGGGACACGACATGCATGTAACCTATAACCCGGTTAAAAGTCAGACAGAGCCTTAGCATCCACAAAATGGATGCTGCCACCGAGACACAAGTCTGCCCTCCTGCTGCTGGGAGTCCTCCCAGAGCAGGAGATAAGGACAAAGGGTTTCCTGCCAGGGGCGGTGCCAGCACCGTCCCAGACAGAGTTTTGTGTATTGTAGGTAGGCAGGGCTTTAGAGGAAGGTGACTGCACGTGGCACCCCGGTGCTCACTGTGCATAGGCTGGCTTAAACCAGTTCCAGGGACACTCCAGACCCTGTGCTGGGGAAAAGCCCGCCAAGGAAGTGGGTGTAACCACCCCCCTCCTGGTCCCACCCCTAGGGCAGGACTTAGTCGCGTGCCAGCCCCCTTTTCCAAGATAAAGGTAGAGACTGGCCCCCCTTCCAAATCAGATCATCTTTGGAATCAAGATACCACTTTCCACGAAAGGACTTCACGATTTCTTCCTCAAGATTCTCCCTTGTGGCTAAGGAGTAGTCACCCTGCATCCGCAGGCACCATCTAAGAACACTGCGGTCTGCTGCACGTCCTTCCTCCGGAATCCGACTGCCCAGCTCGACGAGACCCGGCTTCCCTGGCACCTCTGACCTCTACCCACCTCTACAGCACAGCTGAGAACCGTGGGTGCGACGAGACCTCGAGGGACCGGCCATCGCCAAGACTGCACGACTTCTGCACAGCAAGCCCACCGAGTAATTTCCTGGTGAGTGCTTTGGGGTCCGAGAAGCCCCCACCCTGAGCAGCTCCAGCACCGAAGAGCAGCCCCCCAGCATCTCCACGATCGGCGTGGGGCCCTTCTGCTTTTTGCTGCTCACCGCGTTGTTTGGCTACTAGCCCGCTGGCTTGTGGCCTTCCGAACGACGCCCGACGACAACACTGCTGCTGGTCTGGTTGCTCCAGACTGGCCCTTGCTTCCCTCCATCGGAGAAGTACCCTGGACCCTCCTGGTCCGGCTAAGACGCCATTTTAGGTCCACCGCGTGGGCCTTGCATTTGCCAAGACTGGTTGCCCAATCCTGGGTCCAGCGACGTCGACAGCAAGAACCTTCGTGGGACAGCTCGCACCTCCATCCTGGTCGCCGACAACGCCTCCTGGTCCGAGAGACTGCAGAGCCCAGCAGCGCCCACTCACCTGACTGCGGTGACTTCGCCCGGTGCCATCCTGGTGCCCACTTAATCACTGGCTAGTGATTCAAGAACTTGGTCCCCTCTGCTTTCAGGTTTCCTTCTTCCTTGATCCAGGCTTGGATCCATCGAACTTTCCTTCACTGGTCGCCTGCCAGCAACTTCCTTCTTCCAGGCTCCTGGTCCGGCAACGAGATTCCCGACGTCTTTTCAGACCTATGCAGCTGCAGCCCCTGGGCTAGGTAACTTCGGCACTTCGGTGTCCCAGCATAGCCTCACTATCCAAGGGTCAGGATCCACTGTCGTTTTCTCCCTACCAGGTCGGGCTCGCCCGTGAACACTAACTTTGCCTTTACTAGCCTCCATAGACTTTGTCCCGCATCCCGCGTGTGAGTGCACACTCTGCACCCGAGTCCCCTAGGTCTCCTAGAAGTAATCTAACGATTCCCTAGTCAAGTCCTAGCGATTCCAAAGCCTATTAGTACAGTTACTTACCTGCTAGTAATTCGCATTCCACTTTTAAAGTATATGGTTTTTCGTGCCCCTCGGGCATTTGTGTATAACGTGCTAACTTAAGTATTTTCATAAGAGTTTTGTTGTGTGCTTAGCACCCTGTCCTCATAAAGAGTACAGGGTTGTTGTGATTCTAATAAATACATTGTTTATTTTCATAACACTTGTGTGGTGTCCTTTCACTGGGTGTTCAAGGGGTAATGTGATGGTAAAACAGCTGGCTTAACACGCCCTCTAGAGTCTTAGCCTTAGACTGCTCGTATCCATGCTACTAGGATAGCTGGTCTATAAGGTTGACTTACAACCAATCATCAATAAGGGTTGTTTGGACTGATATATAGTGATCACTAGAATAGTGAGCACTGCACATCAGGCCAACTTCTCACACTAGTCCTCACTCAACTCATGAAAAACCCATTTGAACCAATTCATCATTCTGACATGAAGTTCCTTTCATGGAAACTGGCTCTCCTTCTCACACTCACATCGGCAAGACGTATTGGAGAATTGCAGGCTCTTACAATCCAGGAGCCTTTCCTACAATTTAAAAGGAACACTGTTATCCTGAGAACTAACCCTAGGTTCATACCCAAGGTACCCTCGGACTTCCACTTGAACGAGCCGGTTATTCTGAAAGCGTTCTTTCCTCAACCGGCTACACCAGCAGAGAGGTCGCTGCATTCTTTGGATGTACAACGATGTTTAAAATTCTATTTGGATCGTACCAAGGGATTTCGGAAATCCTCTCAATTGTTTGTTGCTTTTGGTGGTCCAAGCAAAGGTCTCCCGCTGTCAAAACAGGGGATAGCACGATGGATTACAAGTGCCATTCTACATTGCCATACTGCAGCAGGGAAACCACTGACTGACTGGCAGGGTTCGGGCACATTCCACGAGGTCAGTGGCTTCGTCAGCAGCCCTCTTTGCGGGGGTGCAGATTAAGGACATTTGCAGAGTTGCTACCTGGAGCAGCGTCCACACCTTTACTAAGCATTACTGCTTGGAATCCTTACAGCAAGAGGATGCGGCAGTGGGCCAGGCTGTCCTGAGTAACCTCTTTCAATAATTGGTGAGCTTTCCTTTCTATCCCACCTTCCGTTATTTTGTACATTTTGTATCTTTATGTCATGTTGGTTTACAATGTATTTATTACACAAAATTTGTTTTTTATTGCTAACTGCTTGCTACTCTGATACAAAAGCATGGGAATCTATGAAAGTTCCAATACTGGGGCAAGAAAACAAGTTACTTACCTATAACTTTGGTTCCCCAGTATTGGTAACTTTCATAGATTCCCATGCGCCCACCCACCTCCCCGAGAAAAGCTCAGCCTACAGCAGATATGGTGACTGTTACACAACGGCTACGAAAATCTGAGGCTCTGAGGTTCCTTCAGGAGGGTTCTATGGGGTGAGGCTCTTCTGATTGGCTGATGCCTATGTTTGGTCTCTTTTACAAAAGGAGGGTTATATGCTACAAAAGGGAATGAGGCCTAGGCCTTTTCTTTCTCTTTTGTACCTACTGCTATGATATTTTTGTTACCGAGACTCCCATTCCGATGACGGGGAATGATACAAAAGCATGGGAATCCATGAAAGTTACCAATACTGGGGAACCAAAGTTACAGGCAAGTAACTTGTTTTCTTGTTGTGTAGAGTGCAGTGGCTTAGAGTACAGTGGAGTGGCGTAGAGTGGTATGGCGCAAAGTAGAATAGAGTGACGTAGAGTAGATTGTTTTAGAATAGAGTGCAGTGGCATAGAGTAGAGTGCAGTGTCGTAGACTGCATTGGTGCATAGTACATTAGAGTGGATTGCCATAGGTTGCAGTGGTGCATAGTATAGTAGAGTAGTGTGTGGTAGAGTACATTGGCATAGAGTAGAGTGGTTTAGAGTAGAGAGGCATAGAGTGAAGTGGCATAAAGTGGAGTGGTATAGAGTAGAGTAGAGTACAAGTGCGGCAGTGTGGAGTGGCTTAGTATGCAGTGCTGCAGAGTAGACAGTGGCATGGAGTTGTGCAGAGGAGAGTGGAGTGGGATATGCATGGTGTGGTAGCGCACTGCCATTACAGACAACACATCTTTAATTGAAAATGACCATTACATCTGCAGAGACATACAGTTTTATGGATAAAAGTATGCAGCGCTCAATCAATAATGTGTGGTAATGTCATCACCTAGTATATTGATTCATTTTGATCGTATTTAAATATGCGCTTCCACCACACTTCAGAATTACCCAAAAATGTGCTTCATTTGTGCTTTCCATACTCTGAAATATCTGCGTGGTTAATTTACAGACATTTAAATGTAGTTTTGTGCTAGAAAGAAAAAAAAATAACATCGTACAGCACACCCTGAGTAGACAGAATGATTGACACATAAAACCTCTCACTTGGAAGTCAGAGGAGTAAACCCCAAGCTCCCTGGAAGACAGAGCCTGACATTTGACCTCCATCCTTGAATGCACAGCAAATGTGATAAGTTAAGAAAAAGTTTTAAAGGCCTGTTTACAGATATTCAGTCCTGGTGAAAGAAAACAGTAAATAAAGTTTGGGCAAGAGAAGGGACAAACTCGAGCTGGACAGCATAAAACAAATAAAGCCAGAAAATCGAAAGCAAGCAAATGTGAATTGCAAACCACAAAGCCAATGGTAACCAGTGGGTGGAATGTATTCCCGGCAAATCTTTCTGAATGATGTAGTTTGGAAACCAGGCAGCTGTGCTGTCTGGTAGGCTTTGGCCTAAAAATTGTTAGTGCATAATTTGTTATAACACCTGCACTTTTTTGTAATGTCCAGTGCCTGGCTATGGGCGAGTCCCTCTTTCTGCCATTGTTACTTGTCAGTTCCTTACATTAGTCTTTATTGTGGTTTCACATGTTTCTAGGAACTTTACCGCCTGAGTATTAAGGTGCGGCTGTTTTGGGTTGAGTCTGACGAGAAGAGCGTGGCCTGCATGTGTGAATGACAGCTTGCTTGAAGGCTCCACACAGCAGCTTTCGACGTTCAGGTAGCTTTGCAGAACAGGTGCAGAGTTAAATGATCCTTTGCAAACAAGAGTGTTAGGAGGGAGAAACCCCTGCCTAGCTGACGGGAGAACTTAATAAGAAAACTGTGCTGTTTTCTTCATCCAATTCAAACACTTAGCAGAACTTTTAAATCAAAATATTGACGCTTCATCCAATGTTAAATTATCATCTTGTGATTTATTCGGTCAATCAAATGCCATTAATCCAATGATTCCTTGGTAGCGGTAATATTTGGAACACAAATCTTTATACAACCCAATGCATTTGGGGTCAGAGATGGCCCCTCATCAGGGGCCTCATCAGAGTATTCAAACCGGTGTTCAGGAAAACCAGATTTTCGGCAACAGCAAGGGTTTCCTGTTCCCGAAATCCCTATGACCCTATTCAATGCAGCCTTAACGTCTATAAAGCAAGTGTAACGTGTTGCTTTAGCCATACAAAGTGTTAGTGATGCTAAATTTGTGTGTCCCCTGTCCAACACGGAATCCTGTTTGGTTCCATGGGATTACTGCCTGGCTATCTACCCATGCCTGGAGATCTTGTTGCACTAAATTTGCAAAATAATTGGCCTCGGTGTCGAGCAGTGCAATTAGTCGATAGTTTGCTGGATCAGTATGTCTCCCCCTTTAAAATTTGGGTGAATTATTGATCCATGCTAAGAGGTTGGGTCTCCCTGTTGTAACATCACTGCACTGCAAAGGAGGTTAAGGTGTTTCGCCCAGAGCTCTGGAGAAGCTTTGAAAAGGGCATCAGGTAACCCATTTGATCCAGGGGCCCCATCTCTTCTACTCTTCCTTATAAATGGATTCTATGGAACATGACTTTTGTACTTCTTGCATTGATTGCCCATTAGATATCTCAATTGTAGTTTGACAACTGGTTTTATGATCAATGTCTTCACCCTCCTTCCAAGTTGATTTCCATGCTCATTTTTACCCTTACCATCTGATTTTTGTAAGGGCATCCGGGTGTGTGCTCGACTGTGTCTTGTGTTGGTCTTATGGTCTGTGCGGTCAGAAAACCCGGCTACCTCTGATGGTGCTGCTGTAATTAGTTGTGCATTGGGGAGTCCTGGTTCCGGTGGTTCAGCTTGTGTGATGGAATAATGAGAGCCCACTCGTACACTATGGAAGTATTCCTGTTTAGTGAGTATCGAGTAAGTGACAGGTTTTTTGTTTTGAAAGGAATGTGAGGGTGGACCCTACACATGGTCAGTAGTTCTTGCTTATGTAGGATTCCAAGTTTAGGTACAAGCTGAAGAGAAACCCAAGGTTTCTGGCCTAAGGATTAAATCTTAGCGTGTCCAGCGGAAAGTAGATTTGCCCTGTTCCAGCAGTGGGTGCTGATGAGCAGGAAAGGGAGTAAGACCTCGGTTTTTGAAGTATTACCATGATTGGTGGCAGAGCCATTCACTGGATAGCATCAAATGATGCTTCTGTAAGAGAGTCCTTACAGCTGTCATGATTGCTTCTCTTACAGCTGTGAAAAGCAAGACGGCTTGTGGCAGCACCATCTGCGCCTCATAAAATAAATTAAGAGGAAATAATGAAACAACGTCTTGCCCTGTCCTTTTCTAAAACAATGTTGGTTTTCAGAAAAGCTTGTGAAGCGCTTGAGGCTGTCCTCCTTGCCGAAGCCTTACGCCCCGGCCATCTTGGACATCCCTTGCCCCACAGTTGGAAAAATAGCTGCTATGGAGGCCGGCGTAGGAGCAGTGTTGTGCAAGAGTTGACAGTATGCTGTTCATATGAGTGTGGGATAGATAGATAGATAGATAGATAGATAGATAGATCTCTATCTATCTATGGGCGCCAAAACCGTAGATGTTTTACTCGTTTGGAAAATAAAACCCTGTTTGCGACAACTGGTGTGCCAGTCTCGTGGTTATAGCAACGAAGTTTCGAATTTACATATATATTTATTCTAAAACCACTGCTTAGCTAAGGAGCAGACGGCACTCCCAGCAAGTCCACATTGTATCAGAGTTTCTCAGGTCACACCTTTGAAGAATGAGAAAGAGGACCAGCGCGTCTTGGTGGCGCCGCCTTCTACTGGGTCCAACTCAATCTTATATTACATTCGATTATATTTAGCACGATATGGGCAGGTTACAAGAGGCTTTGTAGGAATGGGCATTTTTGTTAAAACTCTGTTACGTAGCCCTATATTATCCAGTATTATGGGTGTTTTTTATAGATTCACATGCCTGAATCATTCCCCGTCGTCGAGACGGGAGTCTCCGGTACATAGAAAAGTAATGTCCTATAGACATATATAGAGAATAGTAGGCCTAAGGGCCTCTCCTTAGTAGCCTATCTATGTCTTTTTGTAAAAAGGACCAATCCCTAGAAGAGAGCCAATCAGCTAACACCTCCCTCTAGAACCTTCCTGTCGGGAGCCTCAGTCTCTCAAATTTTCTACCGCACGTTGTGCTAAGGGAGTCTCCACCTGAGTTCTCCTCAGGTTTCCTTTTTTCTAGCTTATTTCTTCACAACTTTGGATTTCTTCACTTCAAGTTTGACTATGGCTGATCCTCAGAAGAAGGGTCTTTTCAGGGCATGTACTTCTTGTGGAAAAAAGAGGTTACATGTGGATGACCAGCATAAGACATGTTTATATTGTCTCTATCCGGACCATTCAGCAAAAGACTGCAAGATTTGTAGAACCTTCTCCACAAAAACGCTAAAAGACAGAGAAGGACGCCTTTTACTCTGGCTTAACAGGCTCAAGACCAGGGACAATCTGGAATCTTCAGAGGAAGATGAGTATTCTTCTGTTTCTTCAAAATTGTCTTTAAAAAGGCCAAGGGTGGCTTCCCCTAGCCCTGCAGACGCTCCTCCAAAGAAGGCTGTCACAAAACCTTCAGAGACCAAGTCATCAGCATCAGACAAGGAGGCTCACTCCTTCAAAAAGCCAGTGCCATCGACGACGACTTCGTCGACGCCCTCATCGGCGCAAAAGAAAGCTGTGTCTCCCGTCTACGTTTCCATGTCGACGACGACAGTATTGACGACGACATCATCGTCGATGTTTTCTCCATCGATGATGACTACACCTTCATCGACGGCGGGTAAGCCTTTGTCGTCGATTATTCTCATAAAAAAATCATCGTCGACGAGTGTACCGTCGACGAAGGAGTCGGCGCCGACTACGGTGGCATAGTCGACGAAGGTATCGTCGTCAAAGTCATCGTCGACGAAGGCATCGTTGACGAAGGCAACGCCGATAGAGCTACAGTCGTCCACCACACCGTCGACGAAGACATCGTCGACGCCTCAATGGAAACACTCGACGACGGTTCCATCGTCGATGAGGCAAACACAAGAAATACAATCTGTAGACGATGGGTCATCCAGGATCCTGCCGTCGACGAGCCCTTCCATAATAAAGAGCTCAAAAAAGGTGATTACGCCAGAGTTAACGTCCCCAAGTAGAGTGCAAGGATTGCCACCAACTTGTCTCTTACAGGATGAGGAGTCGGATGAGGAGGATGACACACAGGCTACTAGTCCATCCCATCTAGTGGTCAAATGCCAAAGCACTGATGAGGATGTTGATGATGTTGAGATTACACAAGAACATGATGTTCAGCCACAGGTTCAGACTCTCATTACGCCCATGGTATGTCTACCAGCGTCTATAGTGTCTGACTTGCGATTTTTGATTCAGGATTACAAACAGCGATTCCCTGAGTCCTCAGCTCCAGCAGCTAGACAGCCTCCTCCAGCAGTGGGGACTGCTCCGTCTCCACGACCCAGACCACCGCATTGGTACTCCATCAGGAAAGGGAACAGATACAAGATCCTCCATCATCGGATGATGAGGAAGGACAACAGGAAGAGGGGGAAATACAAGATGACCCTTCCAATCATGATGACGGTGATGACTACATCATTTCTTCTCCTGCATCCCCGGAGCCCGCTACCTCAGGTTCACCTCCGGCGGACATAGGAGGGTTCCACAATCTGATGGAGAGAGCGGCCAAAAGGTTCCACAGGACAATGGAGTCTCAGGAAACTGACTGCTTCCTTTATGATTTTAAGGAGCCACTTAAGAGGACAACCAGATCAATTCCCATAATTGAACATATATGGAAAGAGGGCCTGCAGTTGATGCAGACTCCAGCCTCGGTTTCAGCACTGGTTCCACGGCTGGACAAAAAATACAAGGCCCCAACATCAGCACCAGCCTGCCTTACAGGGCATCCCAAGCCAGACTCTGTGGTTACACAGGCAGCGCAGAAAAATTCCAGGAATCCCTCCTCTCCACTAACAGCTCCTCCAGATAAAGAGGGCAGGAAACTGGACAATATCGGAAAGCGTTTTTCCACCACCTCGGCAATGACAGTAAAAGCTGCAAATTCTATTGCGCTGCTGGGAAGGTATAATAGACAGTTGTGGGCCAACATTGCTCCGTATTTATCTGAGCTGCCAGATGCCACGAAGGAGGAAGTTCAATCCCTACTTCTAGAGGGTCCATCTTCGGCCTCTGAATTGATCGACTGTGCCCTGGATGTGGCAATGACTGGATTCAGACAGCTAGCAGGGGCAGCTGTCCTGCGAAGGCAGGGGTGGCTCAAATCTACCTCATTTCGACAGGAGGTACAATGTAAAGTCCTGGACATGCCATACGATGGGCAACACCTGTTTGGAGCCAAGATCGATGAAGCGCTACAAACAATAAAAAAGGACACGGACACAGCGAGAGCACTCAGCACGTTACAATTTAGGAACCAGTCCTTTCGAGGGAACAGAGGCAGAGGACAAACCTCTTACAGAGGCAATTATCAAAATAGATCCTCATATTCTTACAGCCAAGGCAAGTCACAATACCCACCTCGCCAACAACAGCAGGGCAGACAGTCCTCTTTTGGAAGGTCCAATTTTAGGGGAAAGAACCAACGGAAGGCCACTGGCAGACGCCAATGACCTATTCCTACAGACAGTCCATCCCTCATCTCCTTCTTTAAAGATTGGAGGAAAATTGACCCAATTCTTCAACAATTGGAGGAGAATAACAACGGACCGGTGGGTCCTCCAGTTAATTCGATTTGGACATTCCATAGAATTCGAAACTATCCCTCCAACAACCCCTCCTCGCCCTATGCCCCACAAAAACCTGCGATTGCTTCTTCAAGAAATCTCCATTATGCTACAGAAAGGAGCAATAGAGCGAGTACCAACAGCTCACAAGGGGAGAGGGTTTTACTCCCGCTTCTTCCTCATTCAAAAGAAGGAAATGAAATGGAGGCCCATTCTAGACCTTAGTGCACTCAATACATTCTTAAAAAGGCAATCGTTCCGCATGGTCACGATTCAGGAGATCTTGGGTCTCTTAGAGGAGGGAGATTTCATGACGTCCTTGGATCTGCAGGACGCATACTTTCACATCCCAGTCCACAAAACTCACAGGAAATTTCTAAGATTTGCAGTGGCGGGGCGGCACTTCAGTTCCGTGTCCTCCCTTTTGGCCTCAACTCTGCGCCCCGGATATTCACCAAGTGTCTCTCCCCAGTGGCAGCATTCCTCAGACAACATGGTAATCAAGTCTTCCCGTATTTGGACGACTGGCTGGTAAAGGCACCATCCTTAACAGGCGCAACCAAATCCTCCAACGCCTGTTTGAATCTCTTCAAGCACTTGGGTCTTACACTCAATCAAGAAAAATCCACTTTACATCCCTCTCGAGTCATTACTTTCCTCGGAACAACACTGGATACAAAAGCTGCGAAGGCATTCCCATCTCAGGAGAGAAAACGCAAACTCGTCTCTCTGGCCTCAGCAGTGGCTTCAAAGAAAACTTTACCAGTCCGTACCTTCAAATCCCTCTTGGGAATGATGTCCTCGTGCATTCTGCTCCTACCGCACTGTCGCCTCCGGATGCGTCTGCTCCAAGAGGCTTTGTCCAAACAGTGGACGCAATGCACGGGATCGTTCGAAGACCGCATAAAGATCACGATGCAAATCGCCAAGGCATTGCAGTGGTGGAGGTCGCTCAAGGACCTCTTGCAGGTATTGCCGTTCCTGCTTCCAGCAATTCCGCATCTCATTATAACGGACGCCTCCCTGGAGGGTTGGGGAGCAGTCCTACAGGAATTGCGGATCAGTGGCAAATGGTCAGAACCGGAGACGCGGCTCCATATCAACCTGCTGGAGCTAAGGGCAGTCTTTCTAGCCTTGCAGTCTTTCTTGCCAAGGATCAAGAACTCCCTTGTGCTCGTCAGGACCGACAATACCACGACGATGCGCTACCTGAACAAACAGGGAGGGACGCGTTCGCTAACACTCTCTCGCGAATCGCAGAAGATCTTGGATTGACTCATTCTCCACAACGTCTCGTTGAGGGTGGAGTACGTCCCAGGCAAGGACAATGTCATTGCAGACGCCCTAAGCAGACAGAGGTCTTTACCACACGAATGGGAGCTAGACGTGAGAACCACAGTTCAAATCTTCTCAAAGTGGGGAACACCGCAAATCAACCTGTTTGCGACCAGGGAAAACACCAAATGCCACAGCTTCGCAAGTTGACATCCCCAGTCAAGGTCTATCGGAAATGCAGTTTCCATCGCATGGCGCAACATCTTTGCGTACGCATTTCCGCCATTTCCAATGATTCCCAGAGTCCGCAGTAAGATGAAGGCGGAGCCATGCACTTTAATGCTGATAGCCCCATTCTGGCCGAGGCAACATTGGTACACAGACCTTCATCGCTTCTCTCTGCAGCCGCCGATCCATCTACGTCAACATCCATCTCTGCTCACGATGAGCAACAAGCAGATTCAACATCCGGATCTGAAATCTCTCAGGTTATTGGCTTGGCTCCTGAGTACCGAGAATTCAGCAATATGAACATCCCGCAGGATTGTAAAGACATCCTAGCCAGGGCAAGAGCGGACAGCACTAATAAGACTTGTTCCTTAAAGTGGAAACACTTCTGCATCTGGTGTGCGGAGAAAGGTCTACGTTCATTTGCCACCTCTCCAGAACAAATATTACCCTACTTGCTGCATCTGGCGCAGTCGGACCTTGCCCACTCCTCCATAAGGGTACATTTGGCGGCGATCTCAAGGTTTAAAAGAACGTCTAAAGGGCCCTCTCTCTGGTCTAATAGACTTATAAAACAGTTCCTTAAAGGTCTCTATAGATCTTTTCCTCGACCACGGATGATACCCCCAACATGGCACCTAAATGTGGTTCTTAATCAACTGATGAAACACCCTTTTGAACCCATTCACAGAGCAGACGTGAAATACGTCCCGTGGAAGACGGCTCTCCTCCTGGCGCTTACATCAGCAAGGAGGGTCAGTGAACTGCAGGCTCTTTCCATTCAAGACCCCTTCCTGCAGTTTAGGGATGACAGAGTAATTTTAAGGACCAATCCTAGGTTTATTCCTAAAGTCCCGTCGGACTTCCACTTAAATGAACCTGTGATTCTCAGATCATTCTTTCCAAATCCCAGCACCGCAGCTGAAAGATCGCTGCACTCATTGTACCTTAAGAGATGTCTAAAATTTTATATTGATAAAACCAAACATTTCAGAAAATCTAACCAAATCTTCACAGCCTTCAGTAGGCCTAGGAAGGGTCTACCGCTTACCAAACAAAGCATCTCCAAATGGATCTCTTCGGCGATTGCCTTTTGCCAGAGCCGGACAGCCATTGCACTCTAAAATCAAGGCGCACTCTACAAGTGCCATGTCGACTTCTATGGCGCTATTTGCAGGAGTGCCGGTTATCGACATCTGCAGGGCGGCGACGTGGAAGTCGCCCCATACCTTCACCAGGCACTACTGCCTGGATACAGAGCTGATGAAGGATGCTGCAGTGGGGCAGGCAGTGCTACGCCATCTTTTCCAGTGAGGTGAACCTTCCTCCATCCTTTTCTGATATGCACATTTTTCTGTTACTGCTTCTGGTTGATGTATAATGATGGTTCATAGTCGCATGATATGTATTATCTAATGACTTGTATATGATGCTCCTTCAGAAATGTGCACAAGATATTGCTTGCTACTCTGACTCAGGCATGTGAATCTATGAAAGACACCCATAATACTGGATAAGAAATGCGTTACTTACCTGTAACTGCAGTTATCCAGTATTGGTGTCTTTCATCGATTCACATGCAACCCTCCCGCCTCCCTTGGAAGGACTCAAGATCATCCGAAAAGACCGCACCAACCAAACAGGAGGAGGCATCGCCATCATCCACAGGAACTCCATCAAAATCACGACCTGCTTCGACGATAATCTTGCAACCGCCGAACACCTCCACTTCCAGGTCCACACCGACCTTAGAACCACACTCAGAGGTACCCTCATCTACAGGCCTCCAGGAACCCGCACTCAATTCAGCGATGACATCACTGACTTCATCAGCCCACATGCCCTCACCTCCGAGAACTACATTCTATTAGGAGACCTCAACTTCCACCTTGAAAACAAACACGACTGCAACACCAACTCCCTTCTGGACAACCTGGCCAATCTCGGACTCAAACAACTTGTCGACACCCCCACCCATGTAGCGGGCACACGCTCGACCCTATCTTCACCTCCAGCAAGCACATTTCCTTCGACCGCACCACAGCTCTCCATTGGACGGACCACAGCTGTGTTCACTTCAGCTACAAAACCGCCTTGACCCACAACCGCCCACAACCTATTCCTCTGAGAAACTGGAACAAAATCACCACCGACCAACTCCTCACATCACTCAACCAAAACCCTCCCACCCTTTCATTGGACCCAAACCAAGCGGCCAGCAAACTCAAGCAATGGATCACCCACAGCGCTGACGTATTAGCACCCCTGAAAAAGCACCAGATCAATTCAGGTAGCAAAAAGGCTCCCTGGTTCAATGATGACCTTAAAAAATCCAAGAAGCTATGCCGCACCCTAAAGAAAACATGGAGAAAAAACCCAACCACCGACAACATGGCCACCCTCAAGACAGCCACCCGCAAACACCACCAGCTGATTATATCCACCAAGAAATCAGCATTCAAGGATCGTCTCGACAACAACGCCCACAACAGCAAGGCACTTTTCAACATCGTCAAAGAATTCACCAACCCCGCCGCAGCATCTAACGACATCACTCCCTCCCAAGACCTCTGCGATGCGTTATCCTCTTTCTTCTACAACAAAATTGCTGACATTCACAACAGCTTCGAGAACACTCCCTGCGAACAACCATCCCCACCCCCCTCAGACCGTACACCGCCAACTAACAACCTCAGCGCCTGGAACCCAATCACCACCGAAGACACCATCCGCCTAATGAACTCAATCCACTCTGGCTCGCCAACCGACCCCTGCCCCAACCACATCTTCAACAAAGCTGACTCCATCATCGCACCCCATCTCCGTGACGTCATCAACTGCTCGTTCAACTCTGCCACCTTCCCAGAAAGCTGGAAACACGCCGAAATCAGCGCCCTCTTGAAGAAACCCACAGCGGACCCCTCCGAACTTAAAAACTACCGACCCATATCCCTCCTCCCCTTCCCCGCCAAAGTCATTGAGAAAGCCGTCAACAGCCAGCTAGCCGCCTTCCTTGAATCCAACAACTCCCTCGATCCTTCTCAGTCCGGATTTCGAGCCAAACACAGCACCGAAACCGCCCTCATTGCAGCGACAGACGACATCCGAACACTTTTGGATAACGGAGAAACAGTGGCCCTCATTCTACTCGACCTCTCCGCTGCTTTCGACACAGTCTGCCACAGCACCCTTATACAACGCCTCAGCAACATCGGCATACAAGGAAAAGCCTTGAACTGGATCATCTCATTCCTCGCTGGGAGAACTCAAAGAGTCCGACTTCCCCCATTCAACTCAGAAGCCACTGAAGTCATCTGTGGAGTACCACAAGGATCATCACTCAGTCCCACCCTCTTCAACGTTTACATGAGTCCACTCGCCTCCATCGCACGTCAACACAACCTCAACATCATCTCTTACGCCGACGACACCCAGTTGATCCTCTCCCTCACCAAAGACCCCAACACCGCCAAAACCAATCTTCACGAAGGCATGAAAGAAGTAGCCGAATGGATGAAACACAGCCGCCTAAAACTCAACTCAGACAAAACGGAGGTGCTCATCCTAGGATCTTCCCCCTCTGCCTGGGACGACTCTTGGTGGCCTTCCGCTCTGGGCACAGCACCCACACCCACAGACCACGCACGCAACCTGGGCTTCATCCTAGACTCCTCTCTCTCGTTGTCCAGACAAGTCAACGCAGTCTCATCCTCCTGCTTCAATGTACTTCGTATTCTCAAAAAGATCTTCCGCTGGATCCCCCTCGAAACAAGAAAAACTGTCACCCACGCACTGGTCACGAGTCGACTGGATTATGGTAACACACTCTACGCCGGAATCACAGTAAAATTACAGAAAAAACTCCAACGCATCCAAAACGCATCAGCGAGACTCATATTGGACATCACTCGCCAAGATCACATCACCGGACACCTAAAAGACCTCCACTGGCTTCCCGTCAACAAGAGAATTATATTCCGTCTTCTCACCCACGCACACAAGGCCCTCTACAAACTTGGACCCGAATGCCTCAACACTCGACTGGCCTTCTACACACCCACCCGCCAACTCAGATCGTCCAATCAAGCCCTCGCCGCAGTCCCGCGCATCCGAAAATCCACCATGGGTGGAAGATCCTTCTCCTTCCTGGCGGCCAAGACCTGGAACTCACTCCCCACTCACCTCCGCCTCACTCAAAACCACATCTCCTTCAGAAAAGAACTTAAAACCTAGCTATTCGACATAAAATGAACCCCCCTTCCCCAAGCGCCTTGAGACCCTCTGGGTGAGTAGTGCGCTATATAAATACATGAACTTGAACTTGAACTTGACTCCCCTATCTCTCTATCAGTGCTATGCCTACTTAGCTTGGTGCATACGAAAATCTGAGAGACTGAGGCTCCTATCAGAAAGGTTCTAGATGGAGGTGTTAGCTGATTGGCTCTCTTCTAGAGTTTGGTCCTTTTTACAAAAGGACATAGATAGGCTACTAAGGGGAGGCCCTTAGGCCTACTTTTCTCTATATATGTCTATAGGACATTACTTTTCTATGTACCGGAGACTCCCGTCTCGACAACGGGAAATTATTTAGGCATGTGAATCTATGAAAGACACCAATACTGGATAACTGCAGTTACAGGTAAGTAACGCATTTCTTGGGTCAGTTTATGGGTATGCAACCAGCTACACTGGTTGCCTGTATCCAAGTGGATTCAATTTAAAGCACTAACTGTTGCCTATAGAGCATGTGAACGTAAAGGGCCTCGCTTACTAAGGAAGAGGCAAAGCTCACCTTCAGGCTAGCCTCAATTTAAAGTTACTTCAACTTATTTGGATTCGCACAGCTGGGAGATCTTTTGTTTATCTCACTTCTAAGCTTTGGAACGCTCTCCCTCTCAGCCTTGGTCTTGTCCGCTCTGAAAGTATTTTTAGAAAGACGTTGAAGACTTTTCTTTTTAATTGGTCTCTGGGGGGTTTTTGTTTCCGGCATTGGTTGCCGGGTTAGTTGTGGTTGTTGTTCTTCCCTTCGGTAAAAGCGGTGGGCTCTATAGATGTTACTGTATTGTTTACATACACTTGAGCGCACCACAGCAGGTGCCCCGCTTTGCAAGTCTTGAACTCGGCTGGGCAGTGTTAACTTCCTCACAGGGACCCATCACGGGCTTGGGTGCTGCAGGGGGAACAGTGACAAGATGTTAACATTCGCTTTGTGGGAGCAGAGAGGCACCCTGGGTAATAGTATTCCCAATATTCGGCGCTGCTTTCACAGCCAAGCCAGTCTGAGAACCAGCGAACGGTGCAGGCGTCCGGGCCAACCATGGCAAGTCTGAGCAGAGCCGGCACCGAGGCGTGGATGCTGAAAGGCGGAGCTCTTCCAGGGTACCGCGGAGCTGCCAGGAGCGGGGTGTGCGTGGGAGTCATCAGTGTGTGCTGGCAACGTTCGCCGAGTATCCCTGCGCTGGAGCAGGGTTAGCACGCTGACACTCCTCGGATCCCTGGGCTGTAGGAGTGGGGTTAGCACGCCGGCAGGGGGTGCCCGGACACTCGTCTCCTCTGGGGCTGGACGGTGGTCATCGCTCCTTAGTTTCAGGGACTCTTTATTTGGCCTCTTTTTATTTTTTAAATAAAAACCCTTGCACAACAACGAGCAGGCAGCTATAAGCAATGCGTATTATCTTGACACACTTTCGCATCCTGCCAACCCGTTTTGACGGTGCCTTCTTGGAACCTCAGTTCTGCCGAAACATGCCCCTCCTGTGCGGGATTTACAGGCAGGAGGGACTTTTAATTTCACTGTCATTTCTCTGCTGTTCCAGACTTTAGAGATTTACTTTTCTCTTCATAAAGAGCCCTGTGCGCTCCTGCTGGCCCTCGCTGGCATGATCTCGAATCCTATTCAATTAATTTCTAGTCCATATTTCAGATGAGTCCTGGTTTACAATACCACTTTAAAACTCTTTTTACTTCATATAAACAAACATTGGCAAAGGCAGTAAGTCTGAGTTTGATGTGCTAATGAATGTGAGGAACCCGGAAAAACACCTTCAAGGTCAATCTTCAGCTTATAATACACAGATATGGAGCAACCCGAACAGAAAACAACTTTTTATATACAATTAACTAAGATGGGCTGACCTATGGTTCGCCTGGGTATTATATTGTTATGTCAATTCATTATATAACCGTTCTGGCCCGCACTAATACCTTAACACTCAGCGGTCAGCGGCAACTCACCCCTCTCACTGACATGACATGTTTGCTACAGGGCTTATCTGTCACCAGTACTGAACCAGCCAATAACCAACCATCACCAAGGCATGGAATTACTGAAGAGATCTATCACACGCAGCTGGTCCATCGCAGGACTTTAATCTAGTCCATCACTTCAGGTCCCAAAGAACCGTAGGCTGTGATCCCTTCTTTGCATCTCACTGTGATACTAAGATGTGGTATGATAGTAACAAATCCTGTCCCAGCAGGTCACTCCGCTTTTTTTCTCTCTCCAACCATGCCAGTTAAGGATGAAAATTATAAACAAAGTGTCAGGTTTAATAACCCAGGGCAATGACCAGGGCAATGACCAGCTAATTAGAGTATGATCCTAAAAATACTATAAAGGCACCTGCAGAGCCGCTCAAAGCTGCTAGCATACTGGAAAAAAACCCATAAATGGGCCCTCTCTCTGTCACACCTCATAATCCACCTTACTGCTAAGCAAGGGCTCTTGGGGAAACGGCTTCATGATGAGATGGACAGGGATTTTTGCGTACGCATTTCCCCCTTTCCTCTTGATCCCAAGACTTCTGAACAAACTCAAGATGGAACCATGCTGCATGATTCTCATTGCACTGAGATGGCCGCGTCAACATTGGTTCACAGAGCTTCTCCTACTATCCAAACGCAGATGTAAATGTAAATGTAAATGTCATGGTACTTATAGAGCGCACTGTCACCAGACGGTCACCTTGCGGTGTCGCCTATTCGGCTTCCTGGCGCTGATACTCATACCGCTGTGGAACCCCTCCTGGCTTTCCCTGTGAAGTGTCCACTCCTGGGCACCCCCAGGGTGAAGCCAGGCATCCTTAGCGCTGTTGGGGCCAGTGTGGGGGCTAAGCAAGCTATTGCCCAGAGTTGCAGCGTGGGGCCCGTGATTAGAATAGGCACAGAGGCTAGAATTAACAGGTCCGAGGAAATTGAGCCTGGGACCCCGCCGAGGCGGGAATCGAACCCTGGTTCCTTGCCAGAACTCTGCATCAGGGTCTGCCGCTCTAATCATTGAGCCACACTCCTCCTGTCTTCCAGCAGTCCCGAACCTACTGTCCATGAGCAAAGGCCAGATTCTTCATCCTCGTCCAGTCCAATTGCACCTTCATGCTTGGTTTCTGGATTCACAGAGTTTAAGGAGATAAATTTACCTCAAGACTGCAGAGACATTCTTGTTAGAGCAAGAGCTCCTTCTGCCTTGAAAACGTATGCGCTAAAATGGAAAAGATTCTGTTCCTGGTGTAGTAGCAAGAATATACATCCTTTAAAATGTTCTCCAGATAAGATTCTGCCTTATCTTCTATCGTTATCTAAATCTGGTCTTATGTTTGCTTTGATTAAACTGCATCTAGCGGCCATTTCTACCTACAGGCGCTCTACAGGAGCGGAACCCTTTGCTGTAATCGTCTGATTAAACAGTTTCTAAAAGAGGTTTTCAGAACTTTTCCACCTATTAGAGCTCCTCCTCCAGAATGGAGGCTTAATTTGGTGCTGCAGCAGCTCATGAAGCATCCGTTTGAGCCTATTCATAAAGCTGATTTAAAGTATCTCTCCTAGAAAACAGCGCTCTTAGCGCGCCTGCTCGAAGAGTCAGTGAAATACAGGCTTTCACTATCAAGCAACCTTATTTGAAATTTACCAATGACTGTCCTTTTAAGAACTAATCCTACGTTTATACCTAAAGTTCGCTCTACATTCCATCTTAATGAGCCTGTTATATTGCACCCTTTCTTTCCCAATCCGTCTTCCTCTGCTGAGAAATCTTTACATACCTTGGATGTCAAGAGGTGTTTAAAGTTCTAAATTTCACATACTGTATCCATCAGAAAATGCGACCAATTATTTATTTCCTATGGTGGTCAAAAGCCAGGAACAGCTGTGACGAAGTCCACTATCGTAAGATGGATTGCGTCTACTATCCAATTCTGCCATTTCAAAGCTGGACATCCGCTGTCAAATAAACCTAAGGCTCACTCTACAAGGGCAGTATCCTCGTCTACAGCTCTTTTTGCAGGAGTACCTTTGGAGGAGATTTGCCGTGCTGCAACCTGGAAAAATGTGCAAACATTTACGCGGCTATACTGCCTTGATCTGGCAACAGAGGCTGAATCGGCAGTGGGTCAAGCAGTGTTGCGAAACCTTTTTAAATAAGGTAATCTTCTGTAAGGAGGTAATTATATCTTTACAAGTTGACATGTTGATTATTAAACATGTTTATTTTGATGCATATGCTTATGAATTGCCCCTTATTAGGGTTAAAATGTGTACAGCATTATTGTATTAGCTTTACGAGGTATCTATTGTTTTTTCTTATGATACCCACCAAGTATTGTTTACTACTAGCTATTCTGATTCTAAGCATGTGAATCTATGAAAGATACTCCAATACTGGATAAGAAAACGAGTTACTTACCTGTAACTTCAGTTATCCAGTATTGGTATTTTTTATAGATTCACATGCGACCCACCCTCCTCCCCGGACAGGCTTACCTTATCATTATGGCATACTTATGATCACTTGTGCTATGAAAATCTGAGGGTTTGCCTCTCTGTGGAAGGTTCTAAGAGGTTGCTGCAGCCTGATTGGCTGTGTTCCAAGTTTGGTTCTTTTTTGCAAAAGGACTAAGATAGGCTAATGTAGTGACTTTGCTGTCCATAGTAGCCTATTGTGTAATGTTGTTATGACTATAATGTATGTTTTATTATACTGCAAGACTACCACCTCGTCGGCGGGGATGATTGTAAGCAAGTGAATCTATGAAAGATACCAATACTGGATAACTGAAGTTACAGGTAAGTAACTCGTTTTCTTATGTTGACAATGACGTGTGTCAGCTTAGTGTTAGGACGGGACTGTGTATGTCCTAAGACCTAAGGGGTGAGTGGAAGAAGGTGCAAAGTGCAAGCCAGTGGGCATCGAAGGACATCCCATAGGGTGTTCCCCATCCTGGAAATACGTGCAACATAATTTCTGTGAAAGGCAGCATTAAGTGAAACGTGAAGGTCCTGCTCATCCTTTCACCAGTCTGCTCACAGGTCATCCTCACTACTGGATTTCAGGAAAGGACTGAAGACCTGGCTGCACAACTGACGGACCCCTCCCCCAGTTCACAGCGCCTGGATACCCTCACGGGTGATTAGCCGCGCTTTACAAATCCTGCTTGATAGATTAATATGAAGTTCCTGCTCATCCTTTCACCAGTCGGCACATGAAGGTCTTGCTCATCCTTTCACCAGTCGGCGCACTGCTCACAAGAAGGCTCTGCTCATCCTTTCACCGGGTGGCTCACTGGTAATTTGAAGGCCCTGCTCCTCCCAGTCGGTTGTATGATGATACAACGAACTCCGTTGTAACGCATGCCTTTACCACACATGCGTTACAACGGAACACTATTTTCACGCTTTTCCTTCTCCACGTTTTTTCCGTGGTGACGTCATACGTAACAAAAAAAACGGCCGTTCCCTTCCCCTGCGCCGCCGATTTCCTGCGCATCTTCTCTTAAGGTTAGTGTTTTTTTTTGGGGGGGCAAGCCCCCCCAACCCCCCCTTTTTAGGTTTCGCTGGAGGGCGGAGCTCTTAGCTCCGCCTCCAGAGAAATCTCTTGATTTCAGTAAGGACTCTGGAATACGCCCCCCTGTCCCATTGGCTAGCTCCATAAATGGAGGCTAGCCATTGGAACAGAGATCTGTCCGTCAAGGCCGGACCAGATTCGGGGGCGTTCCCGAGATTTTTTCCCTGGGCGTTCCCAGGTGAGTGCTCTGCCTTTTGATTACCCTTTCCCGCCCCCTCCCGTTGTCTGTGCGCCGTTCCCGCCCCTGTAAACACGCCCCCACTCCCAAGCGCTTGAAAGTCCTTTCTTTCCTTTATTTTGCTTTGCAGGTGCCACCCTGCTTATGGCTGCCCTAGCGAGTGCCCACCTCACCTCTACGTTTAGTTTTCACTTCGAGGGTGCCACCCCTCAGTTATGCCCAAGTGTTCACCGCCGCCGGCCCGTGGATCTGCTCTGAGGCGCTGTCCCGCCTCCATCCCCCCAGGGCCGCGCTGCCATTGGCGGCCCGGAGAAGTGATTGCCACTTGGTGATTGGTCCCCGGCTGCAGGGACTCCCGACGCGTCATCTTGAGGCCGCGCAGGGATTGGCCCAACCTCGAGGGCTTCCCCAAGCGCGACCCGGAAGTTTTTCACTTCGAGGGTGCCACCCCTCAGTTATGCCCAAGTGTTCACCGCCGCCGGCCCGTGGATCTGCTCTGAGGCGCTGTCCCGCCTCCATCCCCCCCAGGGCCGCGCTGCCATTGGCGGCCCGGAGAAGTGATTGCCGCTTGGTGATTGGTCCCCGGCTGCAGGGACTCCCGACGCGTCATCTTGAGGCCGCGCAGGGATTGGCCCAACCTCGAGGGCTTCCCCAAGCGCGACCCGGAAGTCCCCGCGGACACAAGGAAGGAACCGGCTGCATCGGCCAGCAAGACTCTCAAGAGGGAGAGCCCCGGCCGCCGGCGAACAGAGGAGACGCGCTACTCCCTTAGAGCAGCCGAGGGAGCATGCAAAAGAACCCGGTGTCTCTTCGAGACACACTGCTTTACACACAGGGATGTTGCTGGTCGAAGACAAGCGCCTAAAGGTCCCGTTTGGACTCGTCTGAATTTCTGAAATAAACAGCGCAAGAAAGTGTGCAGCATTGTTTGCGCTTTCGCGCCACCGTGTTTTTTGACACCTGTGGAAAAATCACACCTTTTAAAAATTCCCCGTTGGGGGTTTACTAATGTGCATCATTAACACGGAAGTACTCACGGACTGAATTATGAAGGGGGTGACAGGACTTCCGGTAGCACTTTGCTTTTCTGAGAGGCTGTTGGTCATTCCTAAATTGAACTTGAGGTGCTTGATATTCAGAGGTGATGGAGGTACTCAGGTTTCCAACAGATTCTGAGGTCAGACGCACAGCCTCTCTAGTTCTCAAGCAGACTACACTCCTTTCTTCTCCCCCAAAAACTTTGCAAAATGGCAAAACTGGTGGTCTATAGCAGGGTCATGGCAGCTAAGCAGGGCCTTCCCATGAAAACTCTCAGGCTACTGAAGTCTCCAGCAGCGGTTGGGCTGGTCTCTGTATTCCTAGGGCTGCTGAATGTGGTACCATGTGTTCCAAAGAGAGTGACCCTAGAGAAATTCTAGATTCCTTTTTCAAAAGTCTCAAACAGAGTGTCTGACAATCGTCTTTACTGTTTAACAAGATTAAGCAAAGTTTGAATAAAACCAATCAGATGACCTCACCAAATCCAACATATTGTTGGTAAAAGTGGAAGGAAAAAAGCATTGCTAAAAATGCAAATATATAAATCCGAAATTCCTTTTTGACTAAGAATGTGTGACAAGAAACTTTGGCTAAGAAGGGACTCTTGAAACACTAAAATAAAGGCAGACCAGAAATCCCAGTATGCTGAATAAGCAAGGAGGCAATCAAGATTTTAGATCGAGCATTGGCAGAGTATGCGCTGCTCTGCAAGACATGCTGTATTGAGGTAGGGACTTGAAGCTCTACCCACTCCCCGCTCATATTTTTCATTTGCTTATGTCATTATCCACTGTAGACACTGGGTGTTCATCAGTCAAAAGGCTTAGTAGGCCCTACTTAGTACCGACATTGCTCATTTTGTAACCTCCCATGGAGACAACTCCCGTTACAAGTGTTGTTACTTGGTAGGCTCTAATTACAGCCTCCGAGCACTATTTTCTCAAAAAGCTTTGTCCTGCCTGCTTTTGCAGGCAGGACACGCTGTCTCCTAATGCTTTTTAAAAATGTTATAGTACACATTTGCAATGCAATAGGTCTCACATTTGCAAATTAATGCCAGTGCTAGTCAGTCTCCCTTTATTTTGCAGCAGAAGATACAAAAAGTGATAGTCAGAAAAAATGGTTTGCAATGTGCTCACCTGTTCCTTATCTGCTCAGATCTGCCTCCTAGTCCTACCTCTTTCAGTGATCATACATCATGTCATTATCAACTAGAAGAGGGACGTGGCACGCTTCTTTTCAAAACCGGGAAAGGACTTGAAATCCAAAGAAGACTTACTTGATTTTGACCATCTTTGCAGTGCAGGCTAACATGACTTAGGGGCCAAACTCACTCACTGCTCCAGAACAGACAGTGTGGGCTTACCTCCATTGATCTACTAAGTTAACCCCTCTCAATGGGTCTATACCCACTCCTGAAATGAGCAGGCCTCGACCTCTACTCGACCCTGGCAGAGTTTCACAAAATGGAGAAAAAACGTTGTTTGTTCCGGTTCTTTTTGCAGAACAGCTGCATTCTTCCTTTGTGTACACCAAACACAGCAAGCTTCAGCATACAGCAAGATGTAAACTGGGGCAGCTTCCCCTAAGACTGAGGCCCGTGCTCAGCGTGGCCTGCTATGCCCCTCGTTGGATGTACATCACAAAATGCTGGCATTGTTACATTGAAGGTAGTTCTTGGACAACGATTGCACAAAGTTGGGGGAGGCGCCGATCATGACAAAATGTAGGTCGTCGGATCACTGAAAGAATATCGACGGACACAATATCGACCTACAGAAGTATCGATTTTGGAATATCGAAGGCAAGTATATCAACACCCTATCTACAACATTTTAAGTACAAAAATATCGAGATAAAAATATCGATGTTAAAAATATTGTTTTTTTTTCTGTGAAATAAAGTAATTCACAATGCCGATAGCTCAAACTTTTCCAAAGGCGAAACCGTTGCATTGTAAATGCTTGTTTTAATTGTACCCTTTACCACACATGCCTTTACTACGTACTTCGTAGTAAAAGTATGCGTGGTAAAGGCTGTCGTTGTAACCACGCATGCGTTGTAATGCATGCGTGGTTATGGTTTTAGTTGAAACGGCCTCGTTGTAGTGGCCGTTTCCCCTCCCAGTCCACCTGAAAGGCTCTGCCCTTCCTTTCACCAGTCGGCTCACGTGTCACATAGTGGTCATACTTATACTTTCACTAGTCGGTACACAGGTCACACGGAGGTCCCGCTCATCCTTTCATCACTTGGCAGACACGTGACAACGTCGTGCACATCCTTCCAGCAGTGGGCAGACTGCTCACACGAAGGCCCTGCTCTTCCTTTCACTAGTCGGTACATAGGTCACACAAAGGCCCTGCTCCTCCTTTCATCACTTGGCAGACAAGTGAGAAAGTCGTGCACATCCTTCCAGCAGTGGGCACACTGCTCACACGGAGGCCCTGCTCCTCCTTTCATCACTCGGCAGACAAGTGAGAAAGTCGTGCACATCCTTCCAGCAGTGGGCACCCTGCTCACATGGAGGCCCTGCTCAGCCTTTCACTAGTCCTCTCAGAGACGGCTGGCTATAAGGCCACGGCCTCTGGAGACGTTCCAGGCGGGATAGGGTGCCTCTGGTAATGCTCATGCGAGCGGCCCGAGTGCACCGCACCGGAGCTCGCTCCGCACTCCCTGCGGGCAGGATTCTTGCAGGCTGTGCACAGCACCGCAGCCCGCACTCCCGGCGGGCAGGATTCCTGCCCGAGTGCACCGCCCCGGAGCTCGCCCCGCACTCCCGGCGGGCAGGATTCTTGCAGGCTGTGCACCGCACCGTAGCCCGCCCCGCACTCCCTGCGGGCAGGATTCCTGCCCGAGTGCACCGCACCGTAGCCCGCCCCGCACTCCCGGAGGGGCAGGATTCCTGCGGGCTGAGGTCATGCAGCGCCGCCGGGGTGCTGGCAGCCGCAGCAGGCGCGCTGTCCTCAGCAGACAGGTAACGGAGGAGGGCGTGCCAGGGACGGCGTGCACAAGAGCGATCCTTCACTCTCGGCTTTAAACGCGGCCATATTCATTACACCTGGAAGCGTGAGCTCATCCGCAGCGGTTCACTGAGGGATCTGTTTACTCAGGTGTGGGGGCAGGAGCGAGATATCCGGCCTGGCCAGGCCCTCCTTGCAGGACACAATAGCGCCAACCGCGGTGCCTCAAGCCCTCTCAGAGCCGCTGACTGCAGCATTGTTTGAAGGGACGGGGAGTCTTACATGTGTGTTGAAAACAGACCTTTCAACATGCATGTAATGGTACCGCCTTCTCTGGATCACACTGGCATGTACAGATCCCGCGCGCTTGCCACTTTGGTCAAATCAGGAGAAGGCCCCAATGATACCCTTGTGTCTTTGTTCCGTGTGATGGAATGTATACATATCAGCATGGCTATACAATCAATCAATCAAAATAAGCTTTATTCAAGGTGAATCATAAAAGCTACAAAATACATCCATGGCAAAGTTTAAAAACCAGAATACAAGTTAAAACCGAGTACAAAAGGCTGTTATATGTAAAAACAATCATCAACTGCGCGATCACTCGGTTACTATTTACAACTGCTTCCTGTCATTAATAACGGGCAGCAGATATCATGACATTACTACACGTGTATAAATTCGGTAACATTTGCGCGTATATAAAAGCTGGGCGACATTGTACAAAACCCAGCTGTAATAACAAAGGTTTGCTGAGTTTCTTTCTCAGACCAGAAAGGCAGTGTGGATGGTGCTCTGTAGTGAGGTATCATCACAAGGACAGTTCCCCAGGGCAGGTGACCAGTTGTTAATAGTAGGGAAACTAATGAAACTGTGGAAAATATCTAACCGAAAGCTGGTCAACACGAACCTGCGGCGCGGTTTATACACTTTGACTAAGTACAGTTGCATGTAATAACTGGTCAAAATTGTCTGATTCCTCAACACTGAAGGTTTCAACATTTCTGAAGATAATCTGATTTCCTCTTGTTGAAATTGGCAATGTATATGCACATAAGCGGCGTTCATTTGTGTTCACTGTACCTCTTGTCGTAAGCAGAACGGATATTGCGAAACACTGACTGTGTTATCCCGCCAGCATAGACCCATGCGCACATATATACGACAGCCATTTTAGGTACCATGGTCTCCCTGTTCGCGATCGATCATCAGCGCCCTTCCCTGACCCTGCAAGCATCCCCCATGCACCCCGACCGCCCCCACTCTCACATGCACAAGTCATGAACCCTTCCCCTTCCGCATGACCCTGGCTCTGAGAATCACACCCCGCGCCTGACCAACACCTCCTTTTCTTCCATGAATACCCCTCCTTTGATGACCCCTTCCTCTGAGCCTGATTGTCTGCACGGACCGCTGGTCATCCCTTAGCCTGAGGATACAGTTTATTGCCCACTACTGTATGCACTCGCCCCTCTTCAAAGGGAGCTACTATTGATCATGACCTCCCCACCCCCTGAGATTCGATCAGGCGCACACATTCCAAAGGAATCGACAGAACACTCAGCGGCGTGATAGCCCCCCCCCCCTCCTATTGTATGAGGGGTAAAGGCCACTACTGTAGCCATGTGTTGAAATGGGCCGGAACTGGGGGGCGGGGGGGGGGGGGTACCGGGGATGTCATCTTCATACCTCACAATGTCTTGATTGTAATGAAGGGTGTTTGTGCACCATAAACCTGTGTATAAAAGACGAAGCCTCAGAGAAACTTGTTAGAGCACCTCCTGAAGACACTATGCGAGTGTCCGACATGACAGGCTCTCCTCATGAGAAATAAGACTCTGTTCTTGTTTTCCTGCTTCCAGCGCCCGTCTCTTTATTTGGTAATTGTTCAAGATGGGAACTAAGAGGCGTCTTGCGCCAGCAGCCTGGGCATCAGGAACGTTATGGGCTGACTTTTCCACAATTGGCGTCCCAACGCGGGGTCCATCAGCGACATAAGGTCCGGTAAGAGAGGTCCAGACGATGGGGTGAACATCTAAACGATTGGAGTATACCTGCCTTGAGAGGGCCCTCGTCCGGCTGCCGATTGAATGAACTTCACCGATTCCGAACGGACCTCTCTCAAGTGACCTACTGTCCTGACTGGAATCCCACAGGAATGCTGCGGTAAAAACATGGAGAAAGAGAACGATTGGGCGCTGGAAAAAGGAAGGCGAAGAATTGCCCACACGGTCCTGTCCGGGTAAGGTTAACCGCATGCGTGCGGGCGGAATTCCGCCCGTACGCTGGGTTTCTCGTAATCGCACTTTACGTGACGAGCTGGGCTCGTCATGAGCGTGCGAGGAGGCTACGCCATGACGAGCCCAGCTCGTCATGAGCGTCGAAGGGGTTAAATAGGACATCTTTATGTCCGATTGGTAGGATGGCTTTATCCATCTGATTGATTGATTGATTGTACTTGAAGTATTGGTTCTCTTTGAGACATTTTCTATTTGCAAACAGCGATGAATAGGAACGTTCCTCTCTTTGCAAATAGTAAAGGATAGGTAATGCAGACGTTTGTCCCCCATTGTAATCCGTCATGCCTATCTTTCTCCCCACTGATTGTTTGTTATCGATTTTTATCGATTATTGCTCTTTGAGATATTCCCTGTCTACAAACAGGGAAGAATAGAAATATTCTGCCCCCTTTGCAGATAGTGAAGGATAGGTAATGCAGACTTTTGTCCCCGTTGTAATCCGTCATGCCTGTTTTTCTCCCCATTTGATTGATTGATTGTCTGGACATTTATTGTTCAAGGAATAGTTCTTTCGGGGTATCCTCTGTTTGCAAATAACGTAGAAAAGAAATATTCTGTCTAATCTTTGCAAGTAGTGAAGGGTAGGTAAGGCGGACCTTTGTCCCCCGTTGTAATCTCTCGGGCCTATCTACTCCCCACTGGTTGGTAAACTAGTTCCACCCGGACCATTTATTAGAGGTAGGTCATCTGGCTCGACCAGAGGGCACCCCTAATAAAAAGGACATATGCAATAATAATGAAGTAATTATCGTATCCTGTTAACAGAAACTTTAGCACGAAACACACTAGGAATAAAAAGGGAAGAAAGAAATAAGAAAGCAAAATCAGTAGGCCACTGACGAGTTTTTGATTTCGCTGCAAATAGAAAAAAAGCTCACGATAAAACACATGGTTTCGCTAGAAATAAGAAACGTTAGAAATAAGCCCGTAATAAGAAACATGAAAATGGTGAGAGAAGCCAAGCTTGACATCACGGCAGCCACGAGGCAACCAGGTTTCGTCACCCCTCACTGCTTCAAACATGTCTGCCCCACCGCTTGCCACGCCCCAATAACGGTAACATAAGACAGATACAAGTCAACAGATACCTACCCCCATTCTGGAAACTCCCGAAATGCAGCAGGTTCGCGGCTACGCCCATCCGGAAGACGAGATCTTCGGCACATGTAGGGCGGGTCCTGCTGCCAGCCGTCGGCCGGAGGTCATCGAGTAAGGTGGGCCCGAAGAAGAGCCGAGGCCGACGGGGTCCGGCCGTCCCCACTTCTTTAATAATGGCTGCGACAACACTGGGCGGGGGATGTCTTGCTCGTGCCATCGACCCCCCCCTCGCATCTCCTGGTCCAGCCACGGCTTGGTAGAAGCTCCCCGGTCGGCCCTGAAGCGGCGCCTTGTAGGCCACCAGGGGGGGGGGGATGTCTTGCCTATGCCTCCGACCCCCCCCTCTCTCATCGCCTGGTCCGGCCATCATGTATATTAGCGCGAGGAAAACGGCGTGGGGTGCGCTGGGAGGGAGAGGCGGCGCGAACGAGCCTCTCCCACCTCCCCAGGTGGAGGCCCCCAGCGGCACCCCCAACGCTGGGTGCCCAGCATGAGGCACCCCTACGAAGATCGGTTAGGAAACAGGACTGTGATCTAATAGCAGAGGACTGATTGCACCCTGCAACGCGTAAGGATGAATACGAGCTGGACCTATAGCTCCACCGCCGGTGCTCAACAGCGCCAACAAAAGAAGACGGACTCTGTTAAAAAGACATTGTGACAAAGACCCCCCCCCCCTTTTTTTGAACTTTCTACCCACCCCTTGACTTATTGCTTGTATCGGACTGAATTCCTCCCTCAGCCATTTTGTTATTGCTTTCAAAAATGTTTCATCGGTCACTCATGTATTTAGTTTTCTAAAAGTCTCTTATAGCGCTGACAAAACCCAAAGGTATCAGAGCACTTTTTCTGTATGTTGATGTCACCGGAGAGAAAGTCAGAACTTGATTCTATAATGCGTCAGAATGTTTTTCTTGATTGACCCCGACTAAGTATTATGCCGATCTCTAGCCTTGTATGAATAATCCAACAAATGTAAATTCATATGTACTGCATTCCGCCAATCGTATCGACTGTATATGGTTACATGCGATCTGCTAGTATTGACAAACGGGAGAGGTGTGGCGCCGCGGCCAGGGCGACTGACGCTGGAATGTGGGGATCAGGGTTCGATCCCTGGCTCCGGCGTCAGGTTAGCTCAGCACCATGCGACTCTGGGCAATAGCTCGCTTAATCTTCCCGACGGCCCCCAGCGCCTAGAGACCCTTACGGGTGATTGTGCGCTTTACAAATGTGGATTATTATTATTATTATTATATGTACACTCCACCAGTTGGGGTAAACACAAATGAACTAGCTATGTTAAAAAGCGGCGACTGTTGAAATTGGCAATGTATATGCACAGAAGCGGCGTTCATTTGTGTTCACTGTACCTCTTGTCGTAAGCAGAACGGATATTGCGAAACACTGACTGTGTTATCCCGCCAGCATAGACCCATGCGCACATATATACGACAGCCATTTTAGGTACCATGGTCTCCCTGTTCGCGATCGATCATCAGCGCCCTTCCCTGACCCTGCAAGCATCCCCCATGCACCCCGACCGCCCCCACTCTCACATGCACAAGTCATGAACCCTTCCCCTTCCGCATGACCCTGGCTCTGAGAATCACACCCCGCGCCTGACCAACACCTCCTTTTCTTCCATGAATACCCCTCCTTTGATGACCCCTTCCTCTGAGCCTGATTGTCTGCACGGACCGCTGGTCATCCCTTAGCCTGAGGATACAGTTTATTGCCCACTACTGTATGCACTCGCCCCTCTTCAAAGGGAGCTACTATTGATCATGACCTCCCCACCCCCTGAGATTCGATCAGGCGCACACATTCCAAAGGAATCGACAGAACACTCAGCGGCGTGATAGCCCCCCCCCCTCCTATTGTATGAGGGGTAAAGGCCACTACTGCAGCCATGTGTTGAAATGGGCCGGAACTGGGGGGCGGGGGGGGGGGGGTACCGGGGATGTCATCTTCATACCTCACAATGTCTTGATTGTAATGAAGGGTGTTTGTGCACCATAAACCTGTGTATAAAAGACGAAGCCTCAGAGAAACTTGTTAGAGCACCTCCTGAAGACACTATGCGAGTGTCCGACATGACAGGCTCTCCTCATGAGAAATAAAACTCTGTTCTTGTTTTCCTGCTACCAGCGCCCGTCTCTTTATTTGGTAATTGTTCAAGATGGGAACTAAGAGGCGTCTTGCGCCAGCAGCCTGGGCATCAGGAACGTTATGGGCTGACTTTTCCACACTCTAATAATGATACACTTCAGTTTCAAGGCTTTTCTTTGGACATTAATCATGCTCTCGGGGTGGTTAAAATACTCAGGATGGCTGAGGTCTCTCCCCACAAATTGTGCACAAATTTGAACCAGGGGATTTTGAGAGCGTGCGTAGATTTTAGACAATCAGCAATCATGGCTCGATTGGAAGAGGTGTGTTCAGATGACCACATTTAATGCCAGAGAAGAACTGGCTGGATCCTGATCATATCTGCTATGTAAGGGGCTCATAATTCCTAGTGACAAACATAGGTTGAGCTACTTTTCGGGAGTGCAAAGAGATTCCTTAAAAGGGCATTTTCTTCAAGTTGGAGAGTATCAATCTTCTGATACCCCCAGAGCTCAGATCCGTACATAGCAGTTAGTCTGAATTTGGCCGTATAGATGGTCATCAGTTCCCTCGGTGTTTAATTCCAAGCTGTCTAGCAAAATTTAGTAGGGCCATTATTGTTTTAACAAAATGAAGTTGCCTTCATTTGATTGCCCTGGCCAGTCCCCAGCTTGACTAAACACAATCCCCAAATATGAAAATGTCCCTGTGAACTGAATTTTAAAACGCTCAATAAAGATGTCACAGCAGCGGGAAGCCTTATTCCCAATTTTCATAGCAAAGGTTTTACTGATGTAAATTTTTTGACCATGGTTTTGCATGAATTGGGCAAACTCGTCAAATAGACGCTGGAATGCCAATTGGAGTGCGGGCCATTAATACTGCGTCATCGGCTTAAAAAAGTGCTGATATGGGCCGATGTCCCACCTGAGGTATGACCACACACATGCTAGCCAGTGTGTCACCTACACTGTTGATATAGAGGTTAAATAGGAAGGGGGCAGTACACATTCCTGGTGTACCCCTCTTCCTATTTTAAATGGCCTGGTGCAATTATCATTGAGGCCGTAGAGCACTCTACCCCGGCCTTGGGCATACGGATTTCTAGGAAAGTTCAGGAAAGTGCAGTCCACGCCCATGTTAGCCATGATTGACCATAACTTACCATGGGCCACAAAATCAAACGCAGAAGATAAATCTACAAAAACTAAAAACAGATTGCCTCCTTTTATACGCACATATTTACCAATAAGTAGGTTCAGATTAATGGCCTGCTCTGTAGTCCCAAGCCCAGACCGAAAACCATACTGCAGATCCGAGAGGATATTGTTGGTTTCTGCCCAGTCCTGCAGTCGGCCTACCTTTACTAGGCAATCCAGAAGAGAAATTGGCCTGTATTGAGCTGGGTTATTACTTCTTGAATATAGGGACAATAAGAGACTCCGGCCAAGTGAGTAAAAATCTTTGTTCCTGACAGGCTCTGAAGAGCAAGGTAAGGATGGGGCCCCAAAGATCGGTGTTAAATTTAAACAGATCAATAGGGATCCCATTTGGCCCTGGGGCTTTACCCCATTTGCTTGATTTCAGTGCCAGAACAACTTCGTCCTGGGAAAATTCCTGATATTTCACGTTATTCAAAGGTCGCATAGAAATGGAAACATTAGGTGGAGACAAGGGCCCAGTATAAGTAGAAGCAATAGGCGATGGGGTCACAAATCTTCCTTAGAAGCATGCAAATTAGTACAATGTGCTATCCATGCAGCCTCTGTAATGGCTATTTCAGCTCGACGGAAGTCTGGAGAATTATAAGAAGGAGAGTCCCAGTCGGAGCCGCCAGGACGCCAGCAACGCGCACCACATCTGTGATACAGGTAGACACACACCCGTGTCTGCCCTATACTTGCTTTCTTCATACCGTTCCCTTACCCATTTGGGTCTTTGATTGACGTCAGAATTTCTAAACTTACGAGCGTACTGCCGATACTTGCTTTCCTTCATAACTATTTAAGATTTTTCAAACACATCAGCCTACATGAGCTGACCAGTCATCGGTTGCCGGGTTGGAATTATCTCCGGCATCACAATTACACCGTCTGCGACCTCACCTGTCAGCTAACTGCCTACCATTCTGTCAGAAACTTGGGAAGTTATGGAACCTTGTGCCCTACCGGGTTGGAATTCTCACCGGTCTAGGGACTACTCTGAGCCTTGATATAGTCATTCAGCCCTGAAGAGTCTCGGACTACTTTTTCCCTGGCGACACACGTGTCGGCTGGCTTCATTGTACAAACACTAATTAAAGAAACCAAGACACCAACGAAGAATATTGTTGCATTGTTTTCTAATTATACTTGCAATGCCTCTTTAAAATTGTATGTGTGCACGCGATAGAATGCATATAAGAAGGAGAGTTGATGACATGCTAGATCGTGATGTATCATTGGACAGACTGCCTTCAAGTAGTCTGTACCACGTTTCCTCCCTCAGGTTTCTTTTCCGATGTTTAATGGCTAGTTTATATGCTAGTCTGCATTCTCCAACCTCATTAACAGATCTAGGTTGTTTGGCTGAAGCTAGTTTTAAATTTCTATGGGTTTTTGTGCACAATGGATCGAACCAGCCACAATGACCTGCCTTCGCTTTTTTCTGATTGACATGGAGCCCCTCTCCAATGCCCTTTTTTATGAGGTTGAACTCTAAAATAAATTTGTGTGCCTCTGTAGTTTCATCTAGACGGTGAGGTGCGGTGACTTTTTGTGTGTCTCCCCTCTGGACGTAAAGGTCAATATTCAGGGCAACACTTTGGAGGAAGTGATCACTGATCACTATGTCATGGATAAAAAAACCTCTAAAACCAGTGCTGAATAGCGCTGAGGAAACAGTAAAAAGTCTATCACACTATTCTCTCCCCTGCTGTTATAGGTGCTCTTCACTGTGGTGTACGGGTGAGTTCATTACAAAACCACAAGTTGTGTTTAAAGAGTAAATCATTTAAGTTATCCCCGTACTCCGAATGGAGCAAGTGGATGATGTCACAATTATCAGGAGATTTCATGCCACACACCTTGTTAGATGGCTGAGGGCAGAGACGTATGTTAAAAATCTCCGCCCCATAAGATAATTGGATCCCTACAATTGTTGGGGTAAGCTTTCTCCAAATCATGATCTAGTTGTTGGAGAACTGTTAAGATTTCTGATGTGCAGGAGTTCCTATAAAAATTAACAATGGCCAGAGTCGAATGTGCAGAAATTTGGAGAGAAACAATGTGATAGGACACTCTTGTAGCAATCACTGTTGTATTTAGGGGAGAAAGCATGTTTGACACATAGATACACAAGCCCCCTTAGGTCGCGCACAATTGCACTGGATCGATGGCTGTGAAATGTTTTAAAACCATTAAGATGGGTTGAATCCAATGCCCATGCTTCCTGTAAGCAGAGAATGTGAAACTTGAACGTGAATTCAAAACATTCGCTTGTAATGCATTTGTGCCGTAGACCAGCTACATTCCAATAAAGAACTGTGGGAGCTGCCGTAGGGGTCTTAGCTGCCTCGGGTAGTAGCTGTGGAGCTGAGGAGTCATCCGCAATACAAGGCCCAGGGAACTCTGAGGACTCAAAGGCCTCATCTATCTCTGTTTGTGGCCCCATCTCATGCACTAAAAGAGTTGCAGATCCACTCTGATTCTCCCCACTTTGATTATCAGTAGTCTTTAGTCAATCCACACCGCTTAATGTGGAAAGACAATCAAACCTATTATGGGTCTCAATCGGGGGCTGTTGCGCTGGTAATTACGCCTGATGGTGCGAACGTGCTGCTTGAGGCAAAATTGGGAAGTGGGCAGGAGGCTGATAAAAAAAGTTAAGTGGTAAGACCCCAATCTGCTTTGTGGTAAGAGATGGTAAGCTGGCTCTCTCAAAGATTAATCTCACTAAATTAGGGGAGGTAAATGAAATCACCACACAGTCGCCCTCTAAGGGTTTGCTTACCGTACCCACCCATTTAACTCTCCTAATCATTTTCAGGTCTGCAAAGAGTGCCCCACCAAGCTCTACCCTTGCATTCAACCAATTTAGAGATTTATGCCTAAGAGATTCCCATGATTCGTGTACAGAGCTAGAAACACAGGGGACTTTGGCTAAAATTATTACATAGGGTGTAACTGCAGGCGGCAGCTCTAGACAGGCCATTTTTGAAATAGGAAAGGAACATTTAGAGTCAGTAGTTGTGTAATCAGTAAGAATTGGATTTTGGAGAACGTTATGTGATATAGTGGGGGGATTACTAAGTTCTGGTCTGTGTAGTAGAGACTGTGGAGGGAAATAGGGGCCATGCCCTCAATGATTGGTGCTTGAAATGGAGCTAATCATGTCCCCTGTCCTAGCAGGCACTGGTTGCAAGGTTGATAATTACCTTGAGTGCTATAAATAGGGTCGGACGGTGAGCAGGGTTGGTGTGAAGCATTGTTATCCTAATTTGAGGGGGATTTACTGATGGTGTCTGAGTGTTACCCAGCAGGTCCAGTCGAGAAAGGAAATTCGTCTCGATCCCTTTTAGTTGCTCCGTAAGTGAGCTAAGTGCAACCTTAACTGAATCCGAATAGGACTGTATCAGGGCGGACAGAGATGCGTAATCAGCGTGCTGATGGTCAGCCACGGTCTTATTAGGTTTTCCTGGTCAATGATTGCTTTTGAGTTGAAGTTTTCTTAGGACGTTGGCCTCCCCCACCTGCTCCACTAGATACAGACACTAGAGGGGCTTGGGACGACACAATAGCTGGGGTTTGAAAGCGCTTACTTGGGCGTTGGATGGCAGATTGGGTGTGAGGAGGAGCTGTAATAGGGAATTTTGAGGTACATTTCTCTAGTTCCTTATCTTCCCGCTTATCTTCCCACTGCCCAGTTACCAATAGACTATCAGAAGTAAGAGTAGCAGTAGGAATAGCAGTTGCACCTGTTTCAGTAGGAATCAAACCAAAGATGTTATTAGTGCAATTTGTTAAAGACTCCCCCAAACTCATGATCTGTTTTTCCAACACCCCATTGCACCTGTAATATAGTTCAAAATAGAAGAAGGGGGGGTGGGCACTACTCTGCGATTTCGCACCCCACCCCCCGGATGTTTCCTTTTTACCATGTCCAAAAATTGTGAAAAGACCACGTGGGTATACTATCACGTATACGTGGATCGCATACGTAAGATGATATGGTAAATATAACTACATATACAAAAACTACAGAAGTTGAACACAACAGGCCTACTGCAAAACCCCAGATGTCAAAGTCAATGATCAGTTGCAATAGGGACTATGTAGGCAGGTCAGGAAAGTCAAAGCAATAGGACAAACCTTGGCTGCAGAACTGGACACGCACGAGTCACTTCAGCATCCTGAGTCGTGTAATAAAACCAAGAGGGGTTGACCTTGCCCTGCCTCTTCTGTCGCTGACGGGCACAGACAGGCCTACCCTTGGCCCGGGCGCGTCCAATGCTGCGGAGGTCGTGGGCGCTTTTTGAAGCGCTAGGATGCGTGCTCGCTAGGAGAGCAGAGGATTCTGGGGCTTGGCGTCCCCCAACTGGTACCAGCAAACAAACAGTGGTAGCACAAGCATTGCTATACATCCTGCCCTACGGCCCTACCATGGTATAGGCTCATCAACCTGTACTGATGGACTGACACATTCAGGTTTCTAGCTGTATTGGATCAGGTGTGTGTTAAGTTTCATCCTGCCTGTCCTGTTGGCTCAGCGTGATGTAGTGGGAGTTCTTTTACTCCTCACATGGCTGTGTGTTGGATCAGGGATGTGTTACGTTTCATTCTGCCTGACCTGCTGGCGCTGCGTGATATAGCGGGAGTTCTTTTACTCCTCACATGGCTGTGTGTTGGATCAGGGATGTGTTAAGTTTCATCCTGCCTGTCCTGTTGGCGCCGCGTGATGTAGCGGGAGTTGTTTTACTCCTCACATGGCTGTGTGTTGGATCAGGGATGTGTTACGTTTCATTCTGCCTGACCTGCTGGCGCTGCGTGATATAGTGGGAGTTCTTTTACTCCTCACATGGCTGTGTGTTGGATCAGGGATGTGTTAAGTTTCATCCTGCCTCTCCTGTTGGCTGAGCGTGATGTAGCGGAGTTCTTTTACTCCTCACATGGCTGTGTGTTGGATTAGGGATGTGTTACCTTTCATCCTGCCTGTCCTGTTGGCTGAGCGGGATGTAGCGGGAGTTCTTTTACTCGTCACATGGCTGTGTGTTGGATCAGGGATGTGTTAAGTTTCATCCTGCCTCTCTAGTTGGCTGAGCGTGATGTAGCGGAGTTCTTTTACTCCTCACATGGCTGTGTGTTGGATCAGGGATGTGTTAAGTTTCATCCTGCCTGTCCTGTTGGTGCCGCGTGATGTAGCGGGAGTTGTTTTACTCCTCACATGGCTGTGTGTTGGATCAGGGATGTGTTACGTTTCATTCTGCCTGACCTGCTGGCGCTGCGTGAAATAGCGGGAGTTCTTTTACTCCTCACATGGCTGTGTGTTGGATCAGGGATGTGTTAAGTTTCATCCTGCCTCTCCTGTTGGCTGAGCGTGATGTAACGGAGTTCTTTTACTCCTCACATGGCTGTGTGTTGGATTAGGGATGTGTTACCTTTCATCCTGCCTGTCCTGTTGGCTGAGCGGGATGTAGCGGGAGTTCTTTTACTCGTCACATGGCTGTGTGTTGGATCAGGGATGGGTTAAGTTTCATCCTGCCTGTCCTGTTTGCGCCGCAGGATGTAGCGGGAGTTGTTTTACTCCTCACATGGCTGTCTGTTAGATCAGGGATGGGTTAAATTTCATCCTGCCTGTCCTGTTGGCGCCGCGGGATGTAGCGGGTGCTGTTTTACTCCTCACATGGCTGTGTGTTGGATCAGGGATGGGTTAAGTTTCATCCTGCCTGTCCTGTTGGCGCCGCGGGATGTAGCGGGAGTTGTTTTACTCCTCACATGGCTGTGTGTTGGATCAGGGATGGGTTAAGTTTCATCCTGCCTGTCCTGTTGGCGCCGCGGGATGTCGCGGGAGTTGTTTTACTCCTCACATGGCTGCGTGTTGGATCAGGGATGGGTTAAGTTTCATCCTGCCTGTCCTGTTGGCGCCGCGGGATGTAGCGGGAGTTGTTTTACTCCTCACATGGCTGTGTGTTGGATCAGGGATGGGTTAAGTTTCATCCTGCCTGTCCTGTTGGCGCCGCGGGATGTCGCGGGAGTTCTTTTACTCCTCACATGGCTGTGTGTTGGATCAGGGATGGGTTAAGTTTCACCCTGCCTGTCCTGTTGGCGCCGCGTGATGTAGCGGGAGTTGTTTTACTCCTCACATAGCTGTGTGTTGGATCAGGGATGGGTTAAGTTTCACCCTGCCTGTCCTGTTGGCGCCGCGGGATGTAGCGGGAGTTGTTTTACTCCTCACATGGCTGCGTGTTGGATCAGGGATGGGTTAAGTTTCACCCTGCCTGTCCTGTTGGCGCCGCGTGATGTAGCGGGAGTTGTTTTACTCCTCACATAGCTGTGTGTTGGATCAGGGATGGGTTAAGTTTCATCCTGCCTGTCCTGTTGGCGCCGCGGGATGTCGCGGGAGTTCTTTTACTCCTCAAGTGCCACAGTTCCTGGGTACCTGATTGCGCTGGTTTTACCCATGCCAGTGGGTATGTTCCTTCTCGTGTCAATGATGGTACAGGGATGTTTTATGGGAGTGCACAAGTCTCCCGGTACCCGGATGGATGCCTTATGTGGCCACCTTGATGGGGCCCTCACAGCGGAGTTGGCAAAACTGCCCTGGCACGTGGCCAAGTCAAGTAACTGTTGCATGTAGGCTGAAGTAATGAAGGGAAGGCGCTCATAAACAAAATCCGAGACCCGTTTAACCCCCCAAATTCGAGGACCAGGAAATGAAAGGCATATGGGAAACGCGGACCCCCTGCGGAGCAGAGATTCCCTTAACTCCTCCGAGAGAAGGTTCACGGCAGACCGAGTCCGCATCGGATCTGGCGGGGCCTGGGTGGCACACCATCCGGCGGAGGCCCCAAGGCAGGGGGTCATCGATTGCCCACCCCAAGGGGGGCTCAGGTGAACTGCAAGGGGGGGGGGCACGACTTCCCCTACAGCACCGACGGGGCACTCCACTCTTTCAGAAATACGATTTATGAAGAAAACTTGCAGAGTAAGAAATAAGCAGGTTGTCCCAAGCAAACCGATTTCGGCAACCAGCGGCACATTGTCTCCGAATCAACCCCCAACGAAAGCAAATAGAGAGTATGAGTCAATCATCCGCGTTAGAAGCAGCTAAGTAAACATCTGATTCTGCTGCAAGCCGGGGGCGCGCTGGCCTGAGCCGCCACTTGTAAGAAAGAGCCAGACGCAGGAGAGCCGGGCCTGGTGTGTGGAATCTTCCACCCACCCCACGGTTATCAGGGCATTCCTCTTCTGCTGTCCCTCTCCAGGCGCGAGAGAGCCGGGCCTGGTGTGTGGAATCTTCCACCCACCCCACGGTGATCAGGGCATTCCTCTTCTGCTGTCCCTCTCCAGACGCGGGAGAGCTGGGCCTGGTGTGTGGAATCTTCCACCCACCCCACGGTGATCAGGGCATTCCTCTTCTGCTGTCCCTCTCCAGACGCGGGAGAGCTGGGCCTGGTGTGTGGAATCTTCCACCCACCCCACGGTGATCAGGGCATTCCTCTTCTGCTCTCCCTCTCCAGACGCGGGAGAGCCGAGCCGGGTGTGTGGAATCTTCCACCCACCCCACGGATATCGGGGCATTCCTCTTCTGCTGTCCCTCTCCAGACGCGGGAGAGCCGAGCCGGGTGTGTGGAATCTTCCACCCACCCCACGGTGATCAGGGCATTCCTCTTCTGCTGTCCCTCTCCAGACGCGGGAGAGCCGGGCCTGGTGTGTGGAATCTTCCACCCACCCCACGGTGATCAGGGCATTCCTCTTCTGCTGTCCCTCTCCAGACGCGGTAGAGCCGGGCCTGGTGTGTGGAATCTTCCACCCACCCCACGGTTATCAGGGCATTCCTCTTCTGCTGTCCCTCTCCAGACGCGGGAGAGCCGGGCCTGGTGTGTGGAATCTTCCACCCACCCCACGGTGATCAGGGCATTCCTCTTCTGCTGTCCCTCTCCAGACGCGGGAGAGCCGGGCCTGGTGTGTGGAATCTTCCACCCACCCCACGGTGATCAGGGCATTCCTCTTCTGCTGTCCCTCTCCAGACGCAGGAGAGCTGGGCCTGGTGTGTGGAATCTTCCACCCCACGGACATCAGGGCATTCCTCTTTTGCTGTCCCTCTCCAGACGCTAGAGAGCCGGGCCTGGTGTGTGGAATCTTCCACCCACCCCACGGTGATCAGGGCATTCCTCTTCTGCTGTCCCTCTCCAGACGCTGGAGAGCCGGGTCTGGTGTGTGGAATCTTCCACCCACCCCACGGTTATCAGGGCATCCCTCTTCTGCTGTCCCTCTCCAGACACGGGAGAGCCGGGCCTGGTGTGTGGAATCTTCCACCCACCCCACGGTTATCAGGGCATTCCTCTTCTGCTGTCCCTCTCCAGACACGGGAGAGCCAGGCCTGGTGTGTGGAATCTTCCACCCACCCCACGGTTATCAGTGCATTCCTCTTCTGCTCTCCCTCTCCAGACACGGGAGAGCTGGGCCTGGTGTGTGGAATCTTCCACCCACCCCACGGTTATCAGGGCATTCCTCTTCTGCTGTCCCTCTCCAGACGCGGGAGAGCCGGGCCTGGTGTGTGGAATCTTCCACCCACCCCACGGTTATCAGGGCATTCCTCTTCTGCTGTCCCTCTCCAGACGCGGGAGAGCCGGGCCTGGTGTGTGGAATCTTCCACCCACCCCACGGTGATCAGGGCATTCCTCTTCTGCTGTCCCTCTCCAGACGCGGGAGAGCCGGGCCTGGTGTGTGGAATCTTTCACCCACCCCACGGTGATCAGGGCATTCCTCTTCTGCTGTCCCTCTCCAGACGCGGGAGAGCCGGGCCTGGTGTGTGGAATCTTCCACCCACCCCACGGATATCGGGGCATTCCTCTTCTGCTGTCCCTCTCCAGACGCGGGAGAGCCGGGCCTGGTGTGTGGAATCTTCCACCCACCCCACGGTGATCAGGGCATTCCTCTTCTGCTGTCCCTCTCCAGACGCGGGAGAGCCGGACCTGGTGTGTGGAATCTTCCACCCACCCCACGGTTATCAGGGCATTCCTCTTCTGCTGTCCCTCTCCAGGCGCGAGAGAGCCGGGCCTGGTGTGTGGAATCTTCCACCCACCCCACGGTGATCAGGGCATTCCTCTTCTGTCCGTCTCCAGACGCGGGAGAGCCGGGCCTGGTGTGTGGAATCTTCCACCCACCCCACGGATATCGGGGCATTCCTCTTCTGCTGTCCCTCTCCAGACGCTAGAGAGCCGGGCCTGGTGTGTGGAATCTTCCACCCACCCCACGGTGATCAGGGCATTCCTCTTCTGCTGTCCCTCTCCAGACGCTAGAGAGCCGGGCCTGGTGTGTGGAATCTTCCACCCACCCCACGGTTATCAGGGCATTCCTCTTCTGCTGTCCCTCTCCAGACGCTAGAGAGCCGGGCCTGGTGTGTGGAATCTTCCACCCACCCCACGGTTATCAGGGCATTCCTCTTCTGCTGTCCCTCTCCAGACGCGGAAGAGCCGGGCCTGGTGTGTGGAATCTTCCACCCACCCCACGGTGATCAGGGCATTCCTCTTCTGCTGTCCCTCTCCAGACGCTAGAGAGCCGGGCCTGGTGTGTGGAATCTTCCACCCACCCCACGGTTATCAGGGCATTCCTCTTCTGCTGTCCCTCTCCAGACGCTAGAGAGCCGGGCCTGGTGTGTGGAATCTTCCACCCACCCCACGGTTATCAGGGCATTCCTCTTCTGCTGTCCCTCTCCAGACGCTAGAGAGCCGGGCCTGGTGTGTGGAATCTTCCACCCACCCCACGGTGATCAGGGCATTCCTCTTCTGCTGTCCCTGTCCATTCTAAGAATCGTGTCACCCTGAAGCAGTGATTGGGCATATCTTTTGCTGAAGTCGGTCCCTCCAATGCCCTCCATCTCCCAACTCAACCCTCCCCCTCCCCTCGAGTGTTTCCTCTCTCCAGCCTTTGACCCTGCTGGCTTGCATCAGCTGCCATTGACATATTTGTACAGGAACTCCTCCTTCCAGAGCAACTTCCTGTGCCAGATGAAAAGTGAAATAAATATAATTCATAATTATCCTTCTGAACTCTAGCAAGAAGGAATGTTATGGCGATGTGGTCGTACGTGTAGTTCAGACTCTTGTGAGTGTCACCATCCTAGCTCGTCCTTCTTGTAACTATCTGTTGAAGAGGAAAGAAGGGGCGGAAAGACAGAGCACCCAGATGTGAAGCATCAGTGGGTCTTTAGATCCAATTCTACCCCCCCCCCCACCACATCATTTTTCCAAAGTTAATTCTTTGTAGAATTCACTTGAGTGGAATAGAGTACCTGCAGGAGCCGGTGACTGCTCTCCACCTGGTTGTGCACCACAGCTCGGGTTGGAGAAATATAAGTGTGCATGTGGGTTTGGCTGTCCTAAGACAGCCGGACAAACCGACAGGCACAGGTATAGTGTGCCCTACTTCTGTCATCAGTATGGCCCAGCCCGCCGCAGACTCAGCTGGCTCTGCCTCCGTAAGAAAAGTAAAATTATAATAATATTGTTTATTACCTTACCATTTTATTTGTCACGTTTGCCTCAGCTGGCTCCCAGCAGGGGGGCAATGCTCATCCGCCATAACGGAGGAGCTGCCGCTGGAGCGAAGACCAACACCCTGACAAACCAAGCAAGAAATCTAGGCATCAACCTAGACAAACAGCTCAGCTTCACTGCCCAAGTCAACGCAGTGTGCACCTCTTGCTCCCACATCCTACGCTTACTGCGAAAGATTGTCTAATGGTTGCCTCAGAATACTCACACCAGCAGGCTCAACTACGGCAACGCTTTCGACACCGGACTGTGCAAACATCTCCTACATAGACCATCCAGAACAACGCCGCAAGGGTCATACTCTACTTCCCACGTCACACCTACATTACATCGTACCCAACGAAGCTTCACTGGCTCCCTATTCACATGCGCAGCTAATTCAAACTTCTCACACACACATACAAAGCCTTACTAACGCAGGAGCAGAATACCTGAGCAACTGCATACACTTGGCCCAACCTTCTAGACACCTACGCTCTGCCTCACCTCACTCGCACACATTCCGCGCATCTGCACAAGCAAAGCTGGCGGTCCATCATCCTCCTACATTGCACCCAAGACATAGAACAACCTCCCTCAACACATCGGAGCCTCCTCCTACTCACTTCTTGAGTTCCGCAATCAGCTGAAGACCCGACACTTTGAATAAGCACCTTGAAGAACACACCTACCCAAATGCCTGGATACCCTCTCGGGGGTATTTGTAAAGTATACAAATCAACATAACAAGGCTTCCTCCTGGGTAGTGAGTCTAAAATGTTCGAATATTTTTGAAAAGTATTATTTACTTCAGTGCAACTGACCAGGTTCATTTTAAACAAGGTCGCTTGAGCCAAGTAAAACCTGGCAGCACGTCAGAAGTTTATCGTGTACTGGGCATGTGCCTTCTTTGGTAAATACAAGCTGGCTCAGTATCTCTAGGGAGAATTCTGACATCTATATTTTTTGTTAGGAACTCTGGTCCGCAGCGTATGCCGTGTGGCCCTACAAATCTCATGAGACAAAGTTCTGTAGCTGCCTAAGAATGTTTGAGTAAATATCTTTGGTTTTCTTGGATCCAAGCTTCACATCAATCTAGCGCATTCTTGTCTGTGGGTTACTTGAGCTTGGTCTTGCTAAAGATGGTTGAACTCCTCTCATTCCTGTTTTTGTATTCCTTCCTCATACAAACGTGTATGAATATATGTTCCTTTTCCGCAGGTTCTTATTCCGCAAAGTATCACAACGTGGTTGTTACAACGACCACGTTGTGATTCCAAATACCATTACTCCGTAAGTCAGAACAACGACTTATGCAGGGGGGAGGGGGAGCGCTGGATGTTGGAATAGTATAATTTACTATTCCAACTCCAGTCTGTGCGGATACTAGGATAGGTGTTGGATTTTAAATCCAACACCCCCCCCCTCCGCAAGTTGTTGTTCCGACTTGCGGAGTAATGGTATGCGGAATCACAAAGCGGTCGTTATAACGACCGCGTTATGATTCCCTGCGGGGAAAAAGATTTGCGGTAAACGTTGTTTACCAGCGTGTATGGATGCCGGCAAATCGGGGCCAGTGCATATTCATTCTTGTTATTCTCTGGCCCTAGTGACTACCCTCTCCTCAGTTTTCCCTGATCTCTCTTGACCGTTGAGTGCCTGAGGGTACCAACGACTCTTCCATCCTCCCAGGGATCTATCTGGTCCATGGTCTTCAAGGTCACAGGTGACCTTTCCTCTTCCAGGAAGGTGTCTGGTTCTGGGTTGCCAGGAAGTTGCAGACAAGTGTTCTTTTCCCAGTAGTCTCTTGTGTGATGTATTTGAACACCTCAGATCTCCTTCAGAGCCTTCTTACTCTGAGGTGTTGTAGGAGAAAGACTGTGGGCTCAAAGTATATCTGATCTTTTCTTATTTCTTGGATCAGGATCTTAACAAAGCTGCTTCCTGGCCTTCTTACTGACGAAAGGATGACCTGTCAGGTTCCACCATCCTTCCGTGTCAGGATCTACCTACTTTTCCCTCTCCTGGCTCCGGTCATTTACTGTTTCCAAACAAGGAGCTCCAGACTTAGAGAAAGGAAGTAAATGGCAGAGTCACAGGTCAGTTACGCTGAAGAGAAAAATCCCATTTCCCCCTCTCTAAGTTATTCTCCAGCAAAGGAGATTGGAAACAAAATGACTGAGTAACAGACCCCATCGGCCTGGTGTTTAGTGAGATTTCTGCAGCTTTCAAGTTTTCTAGGAGTCGTGGGGAATGAGAGCTGGAAGGCTGCACTGTGCTCCACGGGACAGAACATATGTTCAAAGGCAGTGGTTTCAATGGTGAGGGATTCAATGTAAAGAATGTAATACTTCCTTCAGGCTTGTCCTAGTGCCCAGTGGCACTTGTGTGTCTGCCCTCTCCACTTTAACACTCGATGGTGTGTTTATCCCATCTCCCCAGACTACACTCTCTCTTTGTGTACACTAACCTGCTGTAAAAATCCCATCATGTTCAGCACTACATGGTTTTGTTTTTAGGTTTGGTTCTTGTAAGTCACATATTCCTACTATGTAGCATTTGATTTGGAAGCCTCCCTATGTAGACTGATAAGTGGCCCGTAAAAGTAGCAGTTCACCGTAAGATGCGATGGAGTGGGAGAGCCCGCTAATATACTCGCGACTGCCTTGACGCCTGTAACCCGTTGGTACGGTGCCATTTAGTACATCGAGATACCATTGAGGAGGTCAATATTTTCACCAACCTGTTATCCACCATCAATGCGGATCACTGAATCTAATTTTTAACCTGATATGCAACGTACATAATATCAGATTCTCTACCAGGTCACGGGTTCCTTGGTTAAAATCCATTAAGAAATAATATCATATACCAAGAGGTGGTGACTACGGCACTACACCTTACAAGTAGTCGTGAATACCAAAAGTTTTTTTCTACAGAAAAGAAAATACGGGGACATTCCCATCAGCGAGTCCCATACTATATGTCCATACATATAAAGTATTGTGACTTTTCCTGAAGAAGGCGTGCTTTACGCCGAAACGTGCGTTGAAGACTTCTTATTCTGCCACGTAATTGTGTTTTTAATTGTAATTTTATTTAAATTTGATTCTATGTTTGCAACAAGTCATGAACATTTTTTCGAATAAATTTGTGTTTTTCACTTATCAGTGTAATAACGTGAATACAGCATTGAATACTTGCCATTAAAATACATTTAGCATTTTTGTAATTTGGTCGTTACACTGCGTTCATTTTTAGTAGACACATAAACCAGTATGATATCATTATATTGCCTATGAATTTATTTTTCATTATGGAGTGGGAGAGAGCCATTGGGCAGTTATCAAGAAGGGCCTCTGGTTGATGTGAAAGTGGTCATCATGGGCTGCTGAGATGAACTGGGGCCTCCCTGTGGAGGAGGTGTTACTGGAGGGCAGTAGATGGACTGTGTGGTGGAGGGCAGCAGTGGATATAGAACCTGAACTGTAAAAAGACCGTGCCAGGCGCATGGAAGGAGCATTCACTGCGAGGGTGCCAAGCTACCGAGGCCTGGTACAAGGGCTTCTTTTTGTAAGGCTTGTAAATATTGAGAGCTTCCGCTGAGCTTTGCCAAACAAACACTGTCTTCTTTTAAAAGACAAGTGATGGCAGCTTGAAAAAACTGTTAATGAAGTGGAAGTGGGCAAGCCCTGGCATACGTGTGTGACGTTCGCGCCAGCAGTGGTGCCCTGCGCAGCACTGCACGTGTCCATTTGTACATTTTACAGGACATTCTGTACAATGTCATCTGCCAACAAAAGAAACGTAGTAGGAATAGTCTTTCGATAAATGGATCTTCGTTGAAGTGGTGTGCGTGTTCTTTAAGATATGTTAGAAATATGACTATGAGCATGTGACACACCAAAAAAGTCAGTAGCCTCGAGGATGTCATTTAAAGTCTTTCAGGGGGTGCTGGTGTGCAAATGTAGGATCTGCGTCGTGGGCTAGAGGTCATCAAGGATGGTGGTCTAGACTTAATGTGGTCTGCCAACGAATTCACGACACTGCACAGAGGTCTGCCAGTTATAGTAGTATGGTAGGTAGTTTATAAAAGTATTTCTACAGACTTTGGTAAAGTGCCTAATTTTTTTCTACACATTCTAAAAAGACTAATACCCTTTCAAACCCAGAACAAACATTAAGGGGCCGATTATGATGTCGGTGGGACCGATACCGACGTTCCTGTCTCACCGACCTCTCTAACCGTAGTCAGACTGGCGCATTAGGATGTGGCCGGTCCAATCGCAGTGGCCCAGCGACCGACTGACCGCTTCCGACGGGCTCAAGGAACCCATTGGACAGTCAATCCGATCACATCCCCCACAATGGTGTAGGTGCCTTCTCAGGCCCCGCCGTGGGGATTACAATCCACCGTTCCACCAGTCATTTCACGTCGCCTGAAAGGCTTTTTGGGGCCCCTGTCCCAGTGGCCCTCCGCTATGGGCCCTGGGGGCCTCCTGTGGTGCCCCCCTAATCATCCCTATGTCGTGTGGCAGGCACGCATGGTGCCTGCCATGGGCGGCAGGGATGTTTGAAAACATGACTCTTTGCATTGGGGCTTGTGCTGTGGTTCTTTTCCGGGTCGCACCACAAGCCTCAATACATATAGGCACATTTCCGTCCACCTCCATGGCGGTTGGATCCTGATTTGGGGGGCGAGACCTCTGACTACCTGTCAGCTGGTCCAGTTCCCGCAACAATGGCGGTCGGACGCTTGGGTAGGTAGAATAGCGAGGAGTGGCCTGAAACTCTTAAGCAGTATTACTACTCTGCTTCCTTCTGCTGTTGGATGTGTGTCCTCATAGGGGCGGCCTGACCGGCTGTAGAAAGAGCACAAGACAGGAGGACTTGGTGCCGCTACTAGACACTCCCGATGTAGACTTCCGAATGGGCGCCACCTCGTTTGCGTCCAAGAATGTCTCAGTCGCTGGGTCTCAAGCACGCCGCCTCCTCATAGTCCCAGAGTCCTCTCCCCAAGAACCCTACCTTGGACCCGGGATGCACAGTGGTGGACTGTGGAGTGGTGCTAGCAGTGCTTTGAGTGGGATTACAAAAGTGTGACTGGGGGGGCTCCAAAAGGGTCCTGGATAAAAGAACGTAACTAGGAATCTTTTAGTAGCGGCATGGCCAATGCTTTGAGGGGCGTGGCGTAAAACACGTAAACTAAAGTCCTGTGCTACACACAGCATCCTGCCTGGTCACTGCTTGGATGTTTGGGTGCATTTATTTGCCCTTGTATTTGTACAGCACAATCGTTGGACCGTGGTGTGGTGAAGATGAGGAGCAGGTCTGAGGCGAGGATGGGGGTGGGAAGCAGGCAGGACAGATGAGATCGCAGCCCTCTGCAGAGCTGCTCATGGGTGAGCTGGTGCCTGGAGAGGGTGGTGCAGGGGGTGAAGAGGAGGAGCAGGTCTGAGGTGAGGATGGGGGTGGGAAGCAGGCAGGACAGAGGAGATTGCAGCCTGCTCATGGGTGAGCTGGTGCCTGGAGAGGGTGGTGCAGGGGTTGAAGAGGAGGAGCAGGTCTGAGGCGAGGATGGGGTGGGAAGCAGGCAGGACAGAGGAGATTGCAGTCCTCTGCAGAGGTGCCCATGGTTGAGCTGGTGCCTGAAGAGGGTGGTAGACAGACTCTTCCTTCTGCCATCCTCCTCAGGTATGAACAGGGTTCATTTTGGAAAAGGACGGATTTGCTACATTTGATCTGCACATCGCTTGTCTCTTTGTAATCCAAGAACGTAATTAATAAGTATATCTTATTTTTTTAGTGCAACCTTGATGTAAAAATGCTTTTCCTCCTTAAGCATTAACCATGTACAAACCGCCCCACAACCGTGTTGCAGATTGTCACATCCATGTACAACACAATAACATCAGTGCACATCACAGAAAGTCGCTTTCATCCATGTGCTGTAAGCACGCACAAACACAAGTCCTTTGTCCCAAGGAATCTCGTGGTGTAGCCAAAATCCAAATTGTATTTCTTTTAAAACACGATTCTTGACAGCTGACGCGCGTTTCGCCCTTTATGGGCTTTCTCAAGGCAAATCTTCAATTGTGCAATCTTTTCTTTCCTGATGCTTTTATAATTTGCACTCCCTTGTAGCGAAGTTCACCCAATATTTAATTCCAATTCAAGTGGCACACTAGCATAGGTAGCAGTTGTCCTCGTTAATCGTCAATGTGGAGCCATGATAAGTTCCAGCATGTAGTCCAAAAAGTATCTCCGACCAAAATCACACCGCGACCAGGTTGGAATTAAATATTGGGTGAACTTCGCTACATGGATGAAAGAGACTTTCTGTGATGTGCACTGATGTTATTGTGCTGTACATGAACAGGGTTCATGGCGGCTTTGAAGCCTCCTTCAGGGAGTTATCACGTGCAGCATGAGGAGCCGGCAGGAGGCGGGTTGTGGCTTGGATGTCACTCGATGGTGGTGCCAGTGTGGCATCCGGTTTATTCAGTTGGCTAGTTGTGGGCTGAAGATCTAAGGCCCGCCAGTCAGAGACATTCCTGCACTTTCCTGTTTTGTGAGCTACATGTTAGCCCAGGCTGTGTCCTAGATGGCTTACCTTCAGGTACCAAGCAGGTGCCTCGTCCTGGGCACAGGTGAGGCGATCCGCGAACCTGCTGACGTCATTTCCTGAAATGAATGAGTTGTATGTCCACAGGGGGCTTTTATTGTAGTGTTCTAATTAGCGCGCACCCATCGGGGGTATCCCCAGCTCACATGCCCACCCACATGTTACCCTTCAGGTGTGCCAAGCTGTGGCTGCCACCCCCTTCTTTGTGCCCTTCATTAGCGCTCACTCCTCCAGCGAGCTGGAATCCTGTCGGCTCTCGGGCCGTCTGCCCACTTCCTTTGCTCCAGGCGGCTTTTGCTGTGTGATGTTTTTCGATACAATATGTTTTGAAAGGGACTCTCGCACGGTGACAGAGAAACCTTCTAGATACAAGGGGGTTGCCTCAGTACCACCCCCTCCCCACTCAAGCAATGTCCTGCCCCACCCCTTTACCAGCAGTTGCACTCTCACTGATTTCTGCACCTTCTGTGATTTCTGTAACCTCCCCTTTAAGAGCTGGGAGCATTTAAACATGGAGTTAAAAAAAATTGGCAGCAGGCAGCGAACAAAATTCCCAAATGATTACAGAGCTGAAGAGTGAATCACCCTCAGGTTTGCTTCAGTTCTCAGACTCTGTCCTGCAAGTCTACCTCTAACCCGCCATTAGGCTTACTCTCTCTTTATTTCTCTCTGTCCTAGCCGCTATAACTCTCCCTTGTCTGTCACTGTCCTGTCCGGCAGTCTGTCTATTCCTCCTTTTAAAGCCTGCGCCCATTCCTTCGCTCCTGTTGCCCCGCCCCACCGAATCCCAACAACAGGAGTTAAGAGAAAGGCCGAGGACGGCCCGGCGTGGGTTAAATCAAGACCCTTGCCAGCTGGGCCCTAGACAGATTGTGGATAAGTGCCCTTGAGAGGGCGAGAACTTGGGATGAGTCACCCGGTGTGTGATGGAGGGCGAGGCTGGATTACTCAGTTGTTTCATGATCGAATTGGAGAAGTAGGCAGGGCAGCCTAGCACTTCCGGTCTGTGTTCCTGCACACTATGGTGAGGCCCTCTTTTAAGGGATAGCCAGAGGCCAAAGGTCAGGCAGTTCGTGGAGGTTGCGCCCTACTGTTTTCCCTCTGTTTTATCACAAAACCACAGCTTCTCTTACCTCCTACCCACTGGCACCTTTTTGCAAAGCCATCACTGAGTGATGACGCGCCCATCGGATGAGCTGCAGATGTCCCAGGGTGTGGCAGGCAGTGGAGGAAGCTTGGAAAGCGGGAACCGTCCTAGTCCCTAAGTGACCCATAAGAGTGGCCTGCTACGGTTTCTGAAAAGCAGAATTGTGCTGCAGTTTAGGATTGTGCTGGTCTGGGTATGTGCATTGCACAGGGCTTGCCATGGCTGCTCCTCTTGCGTTGCGCATTCCGCCCAGTTAGCAGGTTTGATCGTGCATGCCATTCTCATCGCCTATCAAGCGAGACCGCAAGCACGTCAGCCTTTATGCCCTTGGATGAGGTGTTTGTAGCCTGTCTTGAAATGTATCAGAGAAAAGCATTCACCATTTCTCCAGAATTGCATCTTTCATAGATTTACATGCTTGAATCGCCCCCATCGTGGAGCTGGGAGTCCCACGGTAACCTCTCAGCAGCATTACTGTGTTACTGTGGGTGTAGGTCTAAAACACAGACTGTTCGGGAGCCTAGTCACATCGTTTATAAAGAACAAAACTTCAACCAATCAGAGGTAATCAGCCTCATGACCACACCCTGATAGACCACCCTCCTTCAGCTTTCTACCGCCTGTTGATTGTGAAGGGAGTCAGCTGCTCTTTTTCTCACATATAAATGATTCTTCTTTCAGTCTAAATCATTGCTATTTAATGAAGGCTTCTTCCCACTTCTCTGGGGTTGACATCGAAGGACAGATAATGTTTGACACTTCTAAAAAAAGGTATCTTCAGACAATGTGGAACTTGTGACAACAAAAGACTACTCTCTGAAGATCCTCATACGGAGTGTATTCATTGTCTTTACCCTAAAATAAAGCTAAAGGGAAAATATGCCATACCTCCTCAACCACGACTATAAAGGATCGAGAATGATGACTTCCTATTTGGCTCCTAAAGGTCAGATCTAAGGAAGCTCCATCTTCTGAAGAAGAATTTGATGCCACCTCAAACAAGCATAAACAACATCTAAAAAGGTTATGTTCAGAAGAAAGACACCATGACCCTTTGAAATTCAAACCATCCACCTTTAACTAACCTCCACATAAGGTTCAAAAGATGACAGGGAACCAAAGTCCATTTTGTGAGGAGATTGTTCACGTTGATAAATACAGACCTAAGCCAGCATCTGAGCAACCGATGCTGAAGCAAAAACATTCCTCAGATTTTCACCAAAGAATGATTAACAACAAGACCATTGTAGAGAGGCCCCTCAACGGCCATACCATTGGAAAATGTGGTATTGACACAATAATCATCATCAACAAAAAAACAGGCTAAACCTATAGTGGTAATGTCATATTTTACAAAGACCAGTGCTACCTCCTTGTTAATGACAGTGTCTACTGCACTATCGACTATAGTTGATATTTCATAACCGATACCATTGACAATGCCACCTTCATCAAAGAAAACAGTAGAGCTTTTACCACCATCGACGATACCAAACAAAAAAACAGTAGTCTCAAAAGCTACATAAGAAACCTTAAATTCTCCTAAAAACTGACATAGGCACAACACCAACTTTGCTTCAAGTACAGAACCTGGTCTGCTCCCAAAACAGACATCTTCTAGCAAGATGTCCTCAAATCCTCCATAGCGCCTGTTGACTCTGAAGAAGCAGAAGAGGAAGATATGTTTGGGTCATAGTATAGCCCCACTTAATGCATAGCACTAGGACCTGGATGATAACTGTTATGAAAGTGGTAATTGCCAGTAAATCTACAAATCACAGAGGCGTGGCTAGGAGGCGACCAAGATGGCCGCCTCTGCTTGAAGCTCCGCCGAACGGGCGACCGTTTTCAGCGTTATCCATGTAAAGACTCGGTATTGAGGAGACCACAACACACCATCCTGCAGCTAATCCTGTCCCACGTCGGCGAGTGAAATCTCAGCCCCCGCGGCCGCGGAAAAGCTAAGATTAGGCGGAGGGGAACGAGGGCCCGGTGCTCTCGCGGAAGGCCTCCCTAACTGCGCCCGGCTGGTGAGTGGACGTCGTGCTGGCTGAGCGCCTGTTGCCCCCTACCCCCATCGCTGCGGCGTTCGGCGCGCTCTGCCCTGTGCCCCTGGCCCGGCCCCCGCCCTCTTTTGCCCGGCGCCGCGGCGTTGTCAGGATCCTACCCACCGTAAACTTAGTTTCGATAAGGCGTCCCTTCTTTCTACGGACCCCCCCCAGGGCTCCTCCTCGGGCGCGGCAGAGGTGACGGACCGCGACGACACTACCTCCTTGGTCACGGCCATGATGACGGAAATGAGGGCGAGCTTCAAAGCATTGGATAGCCATTTTGACAGTCTCGAGCAGAAAATGGCGGACATGGGCTCCAAGATACAGGCCCACGACCATCGGTTAGATGTGGCGGAATCCAGGATCTCGGATACCGAAAATAGCGCATCCAGGACATTGAAGAGACTTGAACGGGTTGAAAAAATCCTTAAGGAGGTGGCGGTGAAGAACGAAGACCTCGAGGCACGTGGTCGAAGAAACAACATACGTATTCTTGGCGTGGCGGAGACATCTACGGGACAGATGGATATATTCGTTGAAAAGCTACTGATCGACCTGTTTGGTAGGGAGGTGTTTACGCAGGGGTTCGTGGTGGAACGTGCTCATAGGTCCCTTGGGCCACGTCCCCGTCCTGGCCAGCCTCCTCGCCCCATTATCGCCCGCCTCATGAACTTCAGAGACCGTGATTCTGCTCTAAGGGCGGCTCGTGAGAAGGGAACAGTGACATGGCTGGGCGACACCTTGTCTTTCTTCCCGGACTTCACCTTTATAGTACAGGAGGCGCGCAGGAAATATAACGATGTCAAGGCCACGCTTCGGAACTTGGGTCTAAAATATGGTATGCTTTATCCAGCGCGCCTTAAAGTGGCCATTCAGATTCCGCATCTTTGAATCACCCACTGAGGCTCTGGAATTCTACCAGCAGTACAAACGGCAGGGGTCCAGCGCGGCTGCTGACACTGCTTCTGGCTCCCGTTCTCCAACTCATGCGGCCTCGCAGGATAGTGTTGAGCTCTTCACAGAATCTGGGACTGGCTGAACTTCCATCAATGTGTGTCCTTTGGGTCTTCTCTGACAGCTGCCGGATTGTACATCCGTTGCTCCCCCCCATGGCGATTGCCGCTATAGTTCTGTTCAGTGGGGTTCTTATGATTATGCAGTTCCTTTGTGATGCTGATTTGCAACTGATTCCTTTTGCCTATACATGGTTACAAACACTTGGGGTGTGCCTCTACGGGGTTGCTACGAGGCTGGGTGGGTGGAGGTGGGTAGGGTTGTTTTTGGTTACTATCTCTACTAATGTTCACAGATCGCATTATGCATTTGGGTGTCACACAGCTAGCCTGCTTTTTGTCAAAGGGAAGACATGGTTCCACAGATGGCCAGACTAGGTCTCCAGACTGGCCCCTCGGGGCTGTCCTTGATGTCCTGGAACGTTAGGGGACTTAATGATACCCGGAAGCGCAGACAGGTTTTCAACGATATCTCTAGGCATGGAGTGGATGTTGCATTCCTGCAGGAAACGCATTTATCCTCCTCGGACTCACAGTCTCTTGCCATGAACTGGGGCCCGCATCGGTATTTCTCGAATTACAGCAGGTACTCCAGAGGGGTTGCCATTGTTATTCACAAGAGAGTACCATTTGCCTTGTCCTCCTCTATAGTGGATGGCGAAGGCCGATTCCTGATTGTTTCGGGTTTCCTTTTGGGTCACAGGGTCACCTTAGTGGGAATTCATGGTCCCAACGTCGACACCCCCTCCTTTTTTCAAGAACTCCAGTTGAAACTCCTAACGATGGATCCTGGCCTGCTAATTATGGGTGGTGACTTTAATGTTTTATTAAACCCCCCTAGGGACAGCACCTCCTCTTCCCCTGACATGAAGACTCGATCACGTCCCATTCTCCTGGATCTCTGAAAACATTTCTCCCTTATAGACATTGAGGCACGGCTTCACGCACATACCCCAGAGTACACACACCACTCCAGATTCCACTACACATGGACGCGAATCGACTACTGGCTCATTTCACCTGGGATCGTGGGGTGGGTCAAGAACCTCCTCACCCTTCCACGCACGCTCTCAGATCATTCTCCTGTGATACTTCAACTGGGGATTCCTCGGTTGGGAGGTTATGAGAGACAGTGGCGGTTCCCTGGGAGGGCCTTGGCTGACCCGGTGTTCACGGAAATGATCCGGCAGGCCATAGAAGACTATTTCGAACTGAACACCGGATCTGTGGACACCTGGGCGTCTTTATGGGAAGGGTTTAAGGCAACAATCCGCGGTGTTTTTTATCGCGACGCATGTGGGGGCTTTGAGGGACATCAGGTCCACTCTTTCCCGTATTGAAAAAGACATTGTGACCTTGGATGACTTATTGTTACATAACCCTTCCGCAAACAATGAGGCAAAGAGACTGGCATTGATGAATGAATTTCGAGAGGAAGCTGATAGGGAACTAAAATATCTTTCCAAACAGTACACGGCGAGGCAATATGGTGAGGGAGATAGACCCGGTAAGTTGTTGGCGCAGCTGCTCAGACCCCCACACCAGTCACCATATATCACGGAAATCGCGGACCACAATGGGAACTTACTCCACTCCACACCAGAGATATGCGACACGTTTCTATCCTACTACAAGACCCTATACAAATCCACCTTGTCTGGAGGGTTGGAGGAGCAGGGCACGTACTTGAATGAGATTGCAATGGTATATCTTGAAAAGCATATGCAGGAGTTCTTGGCAATGCCTATCACACCTGACAGCATTAATGAGGCCATTGACGCATTGAGGGGCTCCTCGGCTCCTGGACTAGATGGCTTCTCAGCCGATTTCTTATAAGGCTTATAAAGAGGAACTCGTCCCCCGGTTGGTAGAGGTTTACGCAGAGGCACTCGAACAGGGACATCTGCCCCCCACGCTCAGATAAGCAGTTATAATTCTTCTCCCCAAACCGGGAAAGGACCCCACCTCATGCAGTTCCTATAGACCCCTGTCTCTGCTGAACCTTGATTACAAGATCTTTGCTAAGGTTCTTGCCATCCGACTCTCTCTCCTTATGGAATCAATAATATCACCGGCTCAGTCCGGGTTTGTCCCGCACCGCTCCACATCCCTGAATTTAAGGACCCTGTCTCGGTCCTGCACCGAGTTGATCCTGCCACCCCGGCAGCTGCTATTCTGCTAGACGCCGAGAAGGCATTTAATTAATTAGAATGGCCCTTTTTCCTATCCATCATGAGGCGTATGGGCATGCCAGAATGCTTTGTGGCCACAGTTGCTCTATTGTACACCCTTCCCACAGCTAGAATTCGACTGAATGGCACCATAACAGAACAATTCACCTTATCACGCGGCACAGGACAGGGATTCCTGTTGTCCCCGTTACTTTTTATACTAGCAATGGACCCTCTGGTCCGACGCTTCCAAGAAAAGCACTTGTTTCGTGGCCTGCGGTTTCGCACTAGCCCACTCCTGATGTCACTGTACGCAGATGACACGATTCTCTATGTTTGGATGCCCCACGTCAATCTGGAGCCTCTCCTCTTAGAGATTACCCGATTTGGTGTTTTTTCTGGACTCCACATAAACTGGCACAAGTCCCTCATTTTTCCTCTCACCCCCAGTACCACCAAATGGGACTGCCCGTTCCCACTGGAATGGTGCAGTGAATCGGTCAAATACCTGGGAATACATGTGCACCTCGATACTGTGGCCATTGTTAGGCTAAATTATGGTAAAGCGTTGGATTTCCTCGAGGATCAGATCGACCGCTGGATACGCCTTCCGTTATCCATGGCTGGTAGGATCGCCATTATCAAAATGATCGTGCTCCCCCGGTTCTTGTACCCTTTTATCAATATTCCGATCCCCCTATTCTTCTCCCAACTACATTCCCTACTTTTGCGGTTAGTTTGGGGAGACAAGAGTCCACTTGTTTCCTGGAAGGTGCTTACACTCCCATATGAAAAAGGTGGCCTTGGTGTTCCCGACTTCTATTTGTATTTCCTGGTAGCGCAGGGTTAATTTGCCTATTCCTGGTTCCACCCTGATGCCCGTATACCATATTTAAAACCTGAGGCCGACCTGGCACTGCCGACTCCACTACCCACGGTCCTGCCCAAAGGGGTCCCCCGGGACCCCCAAGACATACAAACAGTTTCATCCACTTGTTGGGCGTGGGACAAGATGCGGAGACTACTGGGACTAGCAGTATTGTATTCCCCCTCTCTACCCCTCCCTAACGCGCACTGGCTCCCTATAACTGGGGAGACTGTGGTTAAACAGACCTTATCCAAATTCAAAATCGGTACTATTGGTGACCTCTTCCCTGATGGTCATGCCTTTTCCATGGCGGAAATACTCCGCTTCACAGATCGCACCTTCATGGACTCCTTTGTGCTGACCAGATTGTTATCCATGATGCGCGCTGCGTTTCCCACATTCCCACTTGCCCCTGACGAGGCCCTCCCTCTATCCCTTATCATGCAGGACCCGCAGGGCACGCATTTAGTTGCCAGATTATACAGACTATGCAGCGCTGCCCTTCCTACACTAGATGCCAGGGTGCACGCGGCGTGGGAGGAGGATCTGGGTAAACCTATAACGGACGACCAGTGGGCCCAGTGCTGTAGTGCTACACGAGAGGTTTCGATAAATAGCAGACACAAACTCATTCATTTTAAGTTCCTCCGCAGGTTGTATCACACACCTGCATTGGCCCACAGGATTGACCCTGACCGATCACACCGATGCCCTAAGTGCAAAGCCCCCCACGCTGACTTTGCCCACCTTGCTTGGACTTGCCCCTTGCTTGGCGACTACAGGTCTCAGATTCATTTCACATTCAGTCAAATACTCGGGATTCGCCTGATTCCCACACCCGAAATAGCGCTTTTGGGTTACGTTTTGAATTTCCCACGTCCTACCCGCAAACTTGCTGCATTGGGTTTTCTGTTAGCTAAGAGAGAAATCGCTTTGCTTTGGTGTGCCAGGCGACCCCCTAGCTTGAAATCCTGGCTTCGTAGTATGGCCTGCTGTAATATCAATAGTGTGGAGTATTCGACTATGGTCCCTGCCCCTTCGCGCCCTTTAGACATCTGGGGGCCTTATCGCACCTACATTGACAAGATCACAGCTGAGCGCCAGTCCCAGCTGGAGAGTCAGGTGGTTCCAACGGGAGTGGGTTGAGGGATGTCGCCTGCCTCCCCTGACAAATGTAAGCTACCATTCTGCTGTGGGACCTAGGGGCGCTCCCCTTGATACGGTGAGATTGCATAGCCGGAATGTACACTTGATCACCTTCATGTCTCCTGCTTCATTTGTCATTTGATTCAGTTTCTGCTCCTCCCTGACACGTCTTCTCCTTTGGTTTGAAACGTCCCTGTACTGTCATGTCATCTTGCGCTCCCCATGACCAAGATGTCTTCTAATAGCTATGCTATGTGTGCCTTGTTACCTACATGCTGTACTGGATATGTCTTACTGTGTAACTCAAACTGCAAATGTGATTTACTACGTGTTTTGCTTACTATTATTTGGGAAATGACAAATAAAGTTTAAAAAAAAAAAAAAATCTACAAAACACTATCCGAATCCCCAACATCCAGAATGCATTACCAAACTTTTCAGGAATATCATAAATAGTGGCATTTTTTTGCGAGCAGTACCCCTGCGCACCGGTAGGTGGCATAGTTCAGCTCCGTTTGGCGTTGTCCCCGCCGGTATTAATATGCCCAGTGCCTATATAGGCGCCACCCCAGCGTGCTGACATCAATTCTTTTCTTTCCAGGCCAGTCAGTGCAGATCTGGCGAAAGCTACCCCTAGTCACTTTTTGACTAGCCTTTTCTTTACTTTTATCGAAGTGTTTTGAGAAGTTTTTCTCCTGGTATTGTTGGGATGTCATCTCAGAAGGCTTGCTTCAAACCCTGCGGCTCCTGTCACAGATTGATGTCGGTGACTGTTCACACCTTATTTGCCTCTGGTGCCTCGGTGTGACCATGACATGAAAACCTTTAGCTATTATCGCGCAGGCCTTGAGAGAGTGGTCCCTCAAGTTCCTGGCGGCTTGATGTAGGACTTATATGACGTTCTTGATCCCGATTGAAAGGAAGGTCCTGGGATCTGTTGTGGAGCCCGAAATTTTGATTGCACTGGGTCCCACCGCAAGAAGAAGAGCAAGAAGTCCAAGAGGTGTTCCAATTCACCTTATCCATCGGCCAATGAGACGAGAGAGTCACCATTCAAGGCCTGACTCTGTGGTTGAGACAGTGCCTGCGTCGGCACTGTGTTTTCCTGAGTTTCTGGGAGCCGAAGAGACCCCCGCCTAACTCAGAGTTTTGTGAGGCCATGTGCCTCATAGCTGAGTGACTCATTCCTGCCGGCGTACCTTTGGTCCCCACAGGTTCGGGAGGGGACCCTTCTGATCCCACTCCAGCACCTGCAGCGCCCGTTGGACCCCTTGGATCCACAGATGGATCCGGAACGGTGCCGGTTATAATACCTCGGCCTTCCCTAGCACTGGTGCCAATGTCGACGCTCCCGGTGTTGCTGGCTCCCTCTGGCGGTGCCTCCCCCATTATGACCTCCAACACGGAGTCATAGGGGCGTTGCCCAATGCCGACTCTGGCGCTGACTGGATCCATGCCTTACAGGCTGGAGCCTAAGCCCTAGTCCTATGGGTTAGGACTCTGGGAGGATTGGGAGGGGTCGTGGACCCTGAGGAATACCAGCCTTTAGACCCACAAAAGGGCTGGTGTGAGGGCTTGGCAGAGGCCAGTGAACTGGACACTTGTCCAGATACTGGCATGCTTTCTCCCTCTACCATTACTATGGAGGAGGGAGCGTCCTTTGCAATGGTGGTGAGAGGGGCAGGCAAGGCCCTGGACCTTAGCCTGCCCTCAGTGGCAGTCAAGATGAACATCTTGACGGAGTTGCTTCAGCCGAGAGTTTCCCCCTCAGAACCACTTCTCCCATTCAATTCAGTCCTCACATACGTCCAGCTTGGGACCTGGTCGAAACCTAGTACAGGGGCTCCTGTGAACAGGACAATTAGCCACCACCCCACCCCCTGGGTACCCAAATTTCCTCACACAACACCCTATCTCGGAAAGATTGGTGGTTCAAGCCTCTACCTGCCATTTTAATCCTGAAGCATTCCATACTACCCCACCAGATAGGGATTCCAAGAGGCTAAATACCTTAGGGAATAAGAGGCTTCTTCCAACATCCTGGCACTTTTTGGGGCCATTACTCCCATGCTCTATGGAATTCTGTTGCGCAAGCGCTGTCAATGGTCCCAGAGAAGACCCAGGCCATATTCTCCCAGACTGTTGCCGACTTGAGAGATGCAGTGCAGCTAAGTTCACAATCAGATGTGGATTGGATACCACCGGCTTACTAGGCAGAGTGGTTTCCTTGAATTTGTCCTTGCGGCGCCCCACCTGGCTGAGAACAACTGGCTTTTCTGGGGATGTACAATCATCTCTTATAAATCTGCCCTTTGATGAATCCCATCTCTTCTGAGGCAGAGCGGATTGAGCACTAGAGGAGCGCTTTTAGGACTGCAGGGCTGTGGGGAGGTCATTGGGCCTTTCCATGGCCTCTCGCCACCCCCAATCCACCTTTCACTCCTTTTGTGGTCATGGAAAGAGCTTCCAGTCACATCTGTACCCTCTCAACTACCGCAGCACATGCTTCCCAGCCTGTGTGTGGCCAAGGACGCGGTACCCACAGACCTTGTGCATCTGGTAGTCAGAGGTCAGGCCAACTCACCCCACCCCCAGCAAACACAGCCTCCAAACCCTTATAATATGCCCTCTTATCATCATGGGAACCCAATGGGAGGCAGGATATGCCATCCCTTGTCCCACGGGAGGTCTATAACATCAGACCATGGGTTCTCCAAATTGTCCGGAGAGGATATTTACTCCCCTTAGTTATTACCCTTCCACCTATGCCACTTGCTTGCGACAGGTTGACAGAGGACCGTCTCTCCTTGCTCTGCCAGGAATTGAAGGCTCTCTTGGCCAAGTGAGCCATTGAGAGGGTGCCGACGCCAGAAGTAGGCTGTGGTTCCTATTGCTGCTATTTCCTGGTGCCCAACAAGGATGGAGGCCTTCGTCCTATCCTAGACCTGCGCCGTCTCAATTTCTTCCTCATGACGGAGAAGTTCAAATGTTCATGCTCACTCAAGTCCTGTATAACCTGGACCCAGGAGACTGTACAGTGACGTTGGACTTGCAGGTCATATATTTCTACATTCCCGTCCTGCCTACCCACAGGCATCACTGCCGTTCATGGTCTGCCATGAGTACTTTCAGTTCGCTGTGCTCCCTTTTGGCCTTACCAGCATCCCTCAGGTGTTCACTAAAGTGGTGGTTGCAGCTCATCTGCGGAGATCAAGGGTGTCAGTCTCCCCCTATCTTGACGACTGGCTGTGGTAGGCAGGCTCGCCCCAAGCTGTTATCTCCCAACTCCAGACGACGGCAGACCTGCATTTGCTGGAGTTCCCTATCAACGTGCCAAAGTCACACCTGGCTCGCTGTCAGACACTCCCTCTCACCTACGATGTTCTGGAAATTGTGCAGTTTTGGGCCTTTTCTCTAGAACGGCGAGTCTAGGATGTTCAGGCCATGATACTGCTGTTTCAGCCTCTATCCTGGATTTCTGTAAGACTGACTCTAAGGCTGTTGGGCCTCATGGCCTCCTGCATCCTGCTTGTGGCACATTCCCACTGGCATGTGCAGGCTCTGCAGTGGGACCTGAAGTTGCAGTGGGCGCAGCATCAGAGGAATCTCTCCGATATGGTCCAGATCTCGGAGGGAAATGCAAAAGATTGGCGGCAGACCTCTCTCCCTTCCCCAACCAGTTCTGAGAGTGGTGACAGATGCGACACTCCTGGGATGAGGCAGCCATCTGGGAGAGGTAGAGATCAGAGGTCTCTGGTCTCCGGCAGAATTGGGGCTCCACATCAATCTACACAAGCTCTAGGCGATCCAACTGGCATTGAAGTCCTTTCTACCCTCCATCAAGGGATGGCTAATTCAGGTGTTCACGGACAACACCACCACTATGTGGTACTGCAACAAACCATGCGAGGTGGGGTCGTGGTCCCTTTGTCAAGAGGCTCCCCCAATCATTTAATATGTAGCCCCAGAGAGGTAGTGGTCCGTGGGGCACGGAGGTCCGGCCGGCAGCCCCTAGCCCCCGCTTCTTGATATAATTAGCCTAGAGGTGGTGGGGGTCCCCAGGGTATTTTTGAATATTCCCAGCATGCTCCTGGGACCTGACCCACCTGGGGTTACAATTGAAATGGTAGACCACAGCGATATTCACAAATATTTTGCGAAAATCACCCTGAAATTTGAAAAAATGCTGTGGTGGGGTACCAGGGTAATCCCAAGGCTCTGGAGTCGGGGTAATATTACCTTGCCCTCTTTTGCTTTTTTTCCTGTTTTTTGTGGGGCTTGGCTGAAGCTGAGTTCAAGGTCGCTGCCAACACTTCCTGGTTGAAGTGCTGGCAGCCAATCAGAGCTCTGCATTTTCCTGTACAAGCTCGTTATTATTCTCGAATTAGCTGCGGGCACAGATATCCTTATTTGGTTTTCGTCACATTTCTCAACAACTTCTGAGCGGATTTACACTAAATAATAAAAAAACACAATCTGCATACCAAATGCTAGCATTTGGTGTAATTCCGTCCAGTGTCTAAAGCTCCTATGGGAATTAACATGGGAAACATACTTTTTTTTACCCCCTCCTTTTTCTCGGGCCCTCTTGATGAATCATCCGGAAACTTTCCATGCATAACTAGAATCACCTGTGTACTTTTTGGGGGAAAATTTAGCGAAGGTTCGTCAAAGGGCTCTAATGAAAGGCAAGTAAAAAAACGCTTTTTCCATGGAAACATTGTCCTAACTATAACTATCTACTGGTGATCACCTGTAGGTTATATATATATATATATATATATATATATCCTTACTTTTATGTTACATTTTGCATTTTCCTTTTTATCAAATGATTTCTCAACTACACATATGCTCCAATTGATATTCCATCCTTTAACCCAGTATCCATTTTCTGTTTCCATGTGCAGCCGTCAAGCTTCCTGCGCCACCTCTTGCGAACAGGCCTTGTTGCAGCCTTGGGAATCATCGTCTTCTGGTGGGGAACCAAGCAGCTGGGCTGAACAGCCAACTTCCACTCTCCATATGTCTGTGCCTCCATTTTTACCACTATTCCTCCAGCTCTCACCAAAGCAGGACTGGGACCTTCGTGACAGAGACGTCAAATTATTTGCTGTGGCCCCCTCCCAGCGTCCCCAACCACAAAGCATTCTGAAGGAACTTTTGATACTGACAGCCTAGCTTTTTGTTCTTCAAATCAGACTGAGTCCTCTTGTGTGACGAGAGGAGCTGGGGATGGACAAATATTGCAAACCCTTTTTATGGTGAACATTTCTATTCAACTAAAACACCACTCTTGTGACTGACATTCTTGATGTGGCAATCTGACATGATTCATTGTGCAAGGAGGCTAACATTGCTGCTGATGAAACTAGGCCTTCAGGGCTTTCCAAGGCACCGGTACTCCTAGAGAGAGCAGGCTGGTGACCCCTGCACCCCGAGCATGCAAGTAGACTCCACCAAGTTGATTGCATGTTAGGTCTTCAGGCAAGTCTTGTTTTGACCATATTCTCTTATTGTTTGGTAACAGATTAGTGATTAGAGATTCCTCATAATGATATAGGCTAGGAAATTCCCTGCAGGTGGGTTGATGCATCTCACAGCATAGACAGTTTCAGGTACCAGCAGTTCTGATGCCAGCCCATCCCGATCAATCACTGTGGTATCAAATGCCCCACAGATAGGTACTGAGGAAGAGGCCGCCAACTGGTGCCTGTTGGCGAGTAGGCCATTACAAGGGATCTGGTACCAATAAACATGGAAATGGAAGAGCTATGGGTCTTCTTAACCAACAAATCAGTTGGAGGCTTAACCTTTAAACCCCCATCCTAAATACTCAAGTTTTAAAATGCCTTAAAGTGAAGCAACATGCCCTGTGATAAGGTACTTATCAGAGACCAGCATTCAGGACTTTTTCGAAGGAGCCTTCATAGATTTAAAGGGAAAGCCTTTTAAAGTAGGTAATTGATTTCATATCAACGTCATCCTTTCCTGTGCCCAACCATGACTCTTAGATGTATTTAGCAGTGTAGCAAGCACTTTAGGTCAGAGCCCTCCTACTTCCTGTGATGGAGTGACCTATGACCTCAGAGGTTACTCAGTCTACAGTGAGTCAAAGGCCGCTCAACATGACTGGAAGTGAAGTTGCTAGGCTGGGCTGTGACCAGTCATTTCAATGTGTTTTAAAAATATTGCTAGGGCAACTAAAGAAGTAAGAAACAGCCTAGCTCTTGTTAGGTTGCTAGGTAGCGACTTAATGTATGTTTTAAAAATGATTGGAATTCTTTTATCAGCATGGTCACTAAACCCATGTAGTGTGGGAAATGGATTAAAAAAACAGGTAAAAAGAGGACTGTCACAGTGACCTAGTAAAATGTGCTCCACTGCCTCTGGAAAACGAAATCAACGTGGGCATTTTGTGGCCGAAGAAAAGTTTGTCGCGGACCTCCTTCATGTGAAATGACAGTGATTTCCAGTGGCTTCGGCAGTGATGAGATCAGCACACGACGACGACGACTAGTTTGGCTTCAGTGGCTTGATGCAGTGGCCTCTCATTGTAATGCCCATATTTTCTCTCTGTCCATGTGGATGTAATGGTCTATCACTGAGGCCTCTTATTGTAATGCCCATCTACTCTCGCTGCCCGTGTGGATGTAATGGTCGATCACTGGAAGCCGTTATTTGTTGTTTCCTTTTTTACTTTATCTCGAAAGAGAAAAATCATCATGACAATGAAATGTTTCCATTTCATATCTTGTTTATTTGTTTGTAGTTGATTTTTTGGTAAGGAAAAGTGTTTCCATCTCATGCTGGGATGTAAAAAGGACAAAAAATAGTAGCAGCCATCTTGCAAAGTCCCCGCGCTTAGGTAGGGCGGTCATGTCATTTCATCGTAGAAGTATCAGTTTAGCAGTGACCAATGGGCTCAAGTCTGTATCTAATGTTTAAAGCGCTATGCCCTGGCTTGCTCTTGCCCACCCTAGCCCACCCGTTACCTTCTATGGCCCTGAGTGTGCATGGTCACTTGTGGTTCTGCAGCAACAATCAAACATGTATTACAATCTACACCACAAGCTGTCCGAACAGTGCCAACACCCATATTCTGTTCAACCAAATTTACGTGACCCTGGCCTGAAAACCGGGACTAGGAACAAGGTGTGTTGGAAACCTCTAGTAAATTACTACATTCTGGATTCTCCTGCACTGGATCGTTCATAGTTTATCATGAGTTAATTCTTCCTGTCATCACTTTGGGATTCCAAGGTGATAAATGGTGAACAATCATATAAAATGCCACCTTGTTCAGTCTACTCACCTTATTCTGTGACCTAAACTGTGGCCGATGAGGTCTAGAGCCTTTGAACTGTAATCTCCCCAGAGGCTTCCACAGTTCGCATTTTCTATCTCGTGTCCGTTCACAGAAACCTATTCTTGATTAAAACAGTATTTCTTTTGACCTTTCTCGAGAGTAATCTCTTTCTCGCCCCTAGTTACTCCATATAGAAAACTTTCTTTCACTATTTCTGGGAGGCTTATCCCACAAGACATTGGATTTTATCAGTATGGCAGAGACTCCTATAAATATCAAATAAATCCCTTATTTTTTTAAACTTTTTTTTATTGCCACACTGCACAGATATTGCATTACATGTTCTCCATACAGTTTACAATGTATCATTGGCAGGCTTATTATTAACATGTTACATCACAGCAATCTACTTGGGAGCCTGTATGCTCCGCTCAATAGTTTAATTGTTGGGAGCATAACAGCTATTCAGTATTTGAAGCCTTTCCCGCCCATGAGAGATGTGTGCAGCAATATTTATCAAAACTTATAACAAGAAAATTAAAATAACAAAAGACACCCTGGCAGCCACCAGTGGCGGGACCGCTTCCCATAGGAAATGTATATAAGACACCTAGAGCTGGGCTATTGGACGACCAACATTATTTGTCTGAGGAAGCAGGGTGTGATCTGTTTTGTGTCGCCTGCAGGAATAAGAACATTTTTGCAGGTAACCTTCACATTTAGTGCTTTTAATGTTTCCCCATCACATTCCTCATAACTGTGACATTTGTAAGATCTTCTAAACAACAACTTTAAGAGATAGCAAAGATTATTTTTGATTGATATTTATACCTGCAGGATCCTCACCAGTAAAACAATCCCAGGTAACAGGCTGGATCCGGACACTTCAAAGCTCTCACTATGCTGGATGCAGGCAGCTGCTTTTTATCAACACCAGAAGTCTGGTGCCTTCATTGTAGCCATATATCGTTCCCCCCCAACACAAATTCAAATAGTACAGTACAATATCCCCCCTAAAAAATCTGGGATTACACCCTGTAGAGATTGCAAGGGACAGAAATCCATCTCTGATCCTCCTACCATTTACTACTGGTGCCTGGGATCACGCCAGGACTCCCGGGCCTGTTCTTCTTGCCACAGCATGCAGCCCAAAACCATTAAAGAATGCTAAGCTAAGGTCTTTCTGGTCAAGGCCAAGGAGGACAAATATAATAAAAATGCTCTAGGCATTGTCCCAGGTCACCATTCTCTTCGTCTGGAAGCAAAAAGAAGAAACACAAGAAGTAGACCAAGGACATGTCACCCTGTTGTCTCCAACCCCCACAGGACATTTGTCCTTGGAGCCACAGTTAGCCGACCTTCCCCCAGAGGCTCCCACCCTGAGCAACCCTGCTCCAGTGTCTCCACTGGACCCAGCATCCGATAGGCCTCCGACACTGGATTTTGTGGCTCCGGTATCAGCGCCTCCCAACGCCTCATTGAGAAAAGATACAGAAATTGACTTCATTTAATATTCAGCACTGATTTGGACCCGCTAGACCTTAGTCCTGTAAGACACTGGTGAAGATCTTCAAGGGGTATTCCAGGGTCTAACCTATGCTCGTGGATTGGACACCACCCCTCAGCTAGCCATGGATTTCCCCTCTGCCCCCCCCCCTACACCAGAAGTGGTCTCCTTCCACAAAAGTATGCTTACGGCTGCAGAGGTGTTGGACCTACAACTCCCAGCTACGGACACCAAAATGAATATCCTAACTGAGGTGCTTTTACCATCGGCCCCACCAGCGGAGCCATTGCTCTCTTTTATTGAAACCATACTAGACCCAGTTATGGGAGAAACTGTCTTCAATTCCTACAGTCAACAGATTAGTGGCACATCGCTATTGCCCTGCACCAGGTGACCCACCTTTCCTCTCTGTTCACCCTTCTCCAGAGAGTCTGGTCATTCAAGCTGCAGGCTGTGGGCAATCCGGAGGAACCTTCCCAACTACCCCAGCTGACAGGGAATCAGCATCAGCATGGGCCTCAGCTCAATTAATGCCAACTGTCTCCTAACACGTTTCAATGATGCTTTGTGGGATATAACCCAGATGATAGTTTCTTATGTACCAGATGATATGTGTCCGCACTTCCGCAAAGTAATACAAGATGGTCAGAATGCCTTCTAGCATATCATCAAATCAGGGTAGGATATAGTGGATCCTATCATCGTCCACTCCCCTGGCTGGCTCAGGACCTCCAACTTTTCACCAGACATCCAAGCAAATCTGTTGGACCTGCCGTTTGACGGGGGCGTTTATTTGGAGATAAGGTTGATTCAGCCCTGGAACGTTTTAAGTCCAGTAAGGCCACTGCTTGCTCCTTAGGCTTACACTTGCCTTCTCCCACAAGAGACTACCATCAGTTTCAATGCTTTCGAGGGTTTCAGAAGGGATTGTCCCTTTGGCAGTGCCAGCCATACCAACCACAGACTCAACAATAGTCAAACCTGCTGTATAAACAGTACTGAGGCAAAGCTAGATAAAGAGGCCGTAGATCTTCCCTGCAGACCTACTCCCCCACACCACCAGTGAAGCAGACCAAATTTGCTTCCCCAAACCCATTCGGAGCCTTGAAAGGGGGTGTGGTGGGGGTGTCTATCCCTCTTTATCCCATCCTGGCATGGTATTACTTCAGACCAATGGGTTCTTCAGAATGACGAAAGGGCTTACTCCCTTCCTTCAGGCTCCATTTGCAATTTCCCCTTCACCTTCTTGGGGTCCCCCACCCCCCTTACCGCCGTGCCATTTTGCAGCAGTCAGTGGCAGTTCTTCTACAGAAAGGAGCAGTGGATTTGGTCCCGGAACAGGAAAAGGATCAAGGATGCTAGGCACGTTACTTCCCGCTGTCCAAGAAGGAGAGCAATTTATATCTGATCCTAGACCTCAAGGACCTGAAGTTCTTCCTCAAGAATGAGAAGAGCAAAGGCTGACCCTAGCACATGTGCCACTGGAGTTGGAACTTGGCAACTGGATGGTTTCACTCAACATGCTGTACTTCCACACCTCTATCCTGCGGGCACATCGGAAGTACTTGCTGTTTCTGATGGGTTCCACCCAATACCAGTTTGCAGTATTTCCCTTTAGCTTGTATCGCCACCTCGGGTCTTCACAAAGATGATGGCGGCTTGTCTCACAACAACTGGCTGATCAAAGCTGGTTTTCCAGAGGTGGTTTCAGGCAGTCTGCAGTCAATTGCATCCCAGTTGTTTGAACTGGGCTTTTCAATTAATGACCCCAACTCTCACCTGCAGTCCTGTTCATAGGGTCAATACTAGACTCTATCCTTCTCACTCCTTTTCCTCCACCACAGGGATCAGACACATTCAGGAAATGATTCCATCTTTCCAGCAAGATGTGACAGTTCCTGTCCTGAGAGTCCTAAGATGCCTAGGTCACCTGGCTTCCAGCATTCTTTTAGTCACGCAGTCACTTTGGCACATGGGTGCCCTGCATTGTTTCCTCTGAAGGGAGTGGCTGCAGTAGAGGGAGACCTGTCGGACTACATATTCCCCAGCGCTACAACAGTCGTAACTTGGCAGGCAAACAAGGTGCACCTGATCTGAGGGATGACCTTCACTCCCCCTCCAGCGGTGTCCACTGTAATTACGGATGCCTCCATCCTAGGATGGTGAGTCCATCTGGAGAATCTGGCCTTTGGTGTCCACAAGAATAGGTTCTTCTCCTCAACCTGTCACAACTGCTGGGGCAATTTTGGCTGGCATTCAAGGCCTTGCTTCCTTGCATCCAAAGTTGGTCTGTCAAGATGTTGAAGAACAACACAACAGCTATGTGGTCCATCAAGAAACAAGGAGGAGTACGCTCTCACCTCCTTTGCTTTGAAGCATTCATACAGTGGTCTTGGGCACACCACCAAGGGCTATAGCGCACTGCCAATAACCCATCGCAGTCTCTGAATGTCAGAGACGACAGCCTGAGCTGGTGTTATCTTGCCGATGACGAGTGGCATCTTGAGCTGGAGGTATTCCAGGATATCTTCGTCCAGTGGGGCACTCCTCAGGAGTACTTGAGTACCTCTGAAAATGCTCAGTGCTGGTAGTTCTGCGCCCTTTAGTATCCATCGAGGGGAGCATTAGGATACCCGTTTTAGCTGAGGGGGAACTTTCTGCTACATTACATGTTCTCACTACCCCCATACCCTTGATTCCTCGAGTTCTGATCAAATTTCGTCAAGACTGGGCTCAGGCTATTTAATTGCTCCATACTGGCCAATGAGAGTGTGGTATGCATACTTTCTGATCTTCTCAACATGCCTCCCAATGTGTCTACCATTTAGGCTGAACCTTCTCTCCTAGTCGGGGGGGAATGGTTCTGCACCCCAGTCTCTGAGGACTCCATCTACATGCTTGATGATTGAGCGGGGACACCTGAGTTCCTTTTAACTGCCTTCAGAGGTAGTGGACGTCATATTATTAGCATGTCTCCCCTCCAACAAATCTGCTTACGTGGGCAGAAGGACCAACTTTCTTTCATGGTGTGTGGTCATTAATGTATGAACAAAAACCAAGTAGCATCTCCTGACGAGATGTCCCCCTGTGCACAGCTCAGATCCCACCTCGTGGGTAATCATTAAATCATAATGTTCGAGGCATGTGGGCTGCTGAATTCATATCTGTGCTTAGATCGCCGCCTAGTGTTGGGTCCGGATGATTGCACAATGTTGTCCTGGAAGAGTCTTCGAAGTATCGCGAGATAGGTGGCTCCTCCCCTGGACTACAGTGCGCATGGGCATCCTCTCCATCCTCAGATTGTTTTTTTCCGCCATTGGGTTCGGATGTACTTTCCTTTACTCGAAGTTCGGAATCGAAACTACACTTTCTAAAGGCCAAAAGGCCTTCGGTATCGTCGGTATTGTCTCGAATCGGTGCCGACAGCTTCTTTACAAACTTTATTCAACTGGGGACGTCGAATCGGGCCGCGGGCCTTCTCGGCGCCACGCGACCAGTCGTCGATGGAACGTAGCCCATTTAAAAGATGCCCTCTTTGTAACTCAAAATACCCACATATCGATAAACACCCTGTATGTAACAAGTGTTTATCTCCTGAACATAATGAATCCGACTGCCTAGCCAGTGCCCAATTTCGTTCCAAAAAGACACTTCAGACTCGACGGGCCGCTAGGCTAACCATGCAGAAACCAGATCCGGAAAATATCGTCGACGACGAAGAAGATCTTGTCGAAGCCGAAGAATATGAACAACAGTCGGATCAAGATTCGGAGCATGACTCCGACTACTACATCGACGACGAAGAAGACATCGTCGAGGTAGGGGACGACGAACAAGGGATCGAAGCCATAGAGGACGACTCCAGTGATGAAACGGGGCCAACCGTGAGTACGGCGCCCCATACCTATACCTCCATGGTTCCACAGGCTCAGGTCGAGGCATCGCCACAAGGCCTTAGCCAAGATCTCGAAACACATTCTATAGCCCCGCAATACAGCTCGGCTAAGAATATTACAAAATAGCCATCGGATCAACGTACTCCGAAATTGGTAATATCGAAACCAAAAGTTGTGGAACCAAAAACGAAACCGAAACTAATCGACTACACGGTCTTCGGACCACACTACGTCGATCCATCGGAGTCGAGACCGAAGAAACTCATCGACAATACGGTCTTCGGGTCAAACTATGTCGAACCATCGGAGTCAAACACAAGGGTCGTCGAGCCGAAAACAAGCGGCCCTATCTACTCCAAGACAAAAGGTCGTCGAACCGAAAACATCGGCGTCGACAGTCGCTAACACAAAAAAGGGACTCGATCCAAAGAAGGTTGTCGACCCCAAACAAAAAGTCAACAAACCAATGGCTCTGCAAAAGAAAGCAATCAAGCCAAAGAAAATCGACCTGAAAAAGGCCATGGAACCGAAACCAAAGGGCGTCGATCCGAAACCACAGGTTCCAAAATCGACACAAGTCCATAATCGAAACGAAAAAAACTGTAGAAACGGGAAAAACTTCGGCTCCGAAGAAACAGGCACTACCGAAACAAACTGTAGTACCACAAAAGGACATCGGACCGATTAAGTTTGGCCTACCACCTTCCTCGAAAACAAAGGCGGTCGACCCAAAAAGTCGAACCGAAACAAAAGACATTGGCAAAAACACCCAGAACTGCTGAACAGGAGGTCTTACATCCAGACCCTGAATCAGTGGAAGAGTCAAAACTTTACATTGACCCTAACTCTGGGAAATTCACTCTCTACAAAAGGAAGATCAGACCAGAAACTGAGAAAGAGACTTACAGTATACCACTCAAAAAGAAAAGGGACTGTTCTACTTCACCTATTCTATTTGAGCCTATTCAGCCAACTAGGCCTAACCCATACTCATATACACCCACACACTCAGATGAAGAGGTGGATGAGGAATATGATCAGGAATACAACTACCCAGTAGACACTGACCAAGACAGTCAAACTCAACCATGGGTTGACCCAGTACATCCTGGTGACTCTCAACCCATTCCTGATACATTTGCATACCCTGCTAGGCCTTCTCCTACAGAGGACACAGCTGCTTTTAATTCACTAATCGAAAGGGCAGCCCTCCATCACAATGTGGACATGCATGCAGACCCTGTGGAGGAAGAGTTTCCTCTTTGACACTTTTGCCACATCTGAAAGAACTGTTAAGACACTACCTATGTTAAAAGGTGTACTTAAACATGCAGTAGACATATTTAAGGATACCACTAGGGCACAGGTCATTAACCCAAGAATAGAGAGGAAATACAGGCCAGCGCCACTAGACTCTACATATATTAAGGGACAACTGCCTTTGGATTCTTTAGTGGTAGCAAATGCACGTAAACGTGCAAACTCAAACAACTGGAGAAGCTCCACCTCCTGACAAAGAATCAAAGATCTTTGAGGCATCAGGGAAAAGGGTAGCCACACAAGCAGCTAACATATGGAGAATATCTAACACGCAAGCCCTGTTAGCTAGGTATGACAGGGCACACTATGACACCTTAGAAACACTTCTCCAGCATGTACCTGACCCTTACAAAGAACAGGCTGAACAACTAGTACAGGAGGGAAAGCTAATCACTAACGCCTCCATTAAATGTGCCTTAGATGTGGCAGACACAGCGACCAGGTCTGTTAACACCAGTGTCATGATCAGGAGACATGCGTGGCTAAGCATTACTGGTTTTAAAAATTAAGTCCAGTCCACTTTGTTAAACCAGCCAGTCAATCCTGACTACTTATTTGGTCCAGGGGTAGATACAATCCTGGACAAAATGAAAAAAGACACTGAGACAGCTAAGTCTATGGGAGCCCTACAATCACAACAACATAGAGGCTCCTTTCGTCGCTCAAATTACAGGGGTGCTGCAAGAGGTAACTCATCACAGCAGACTACAAACTACAAGGGAAACACACAAACCACCTACAATAAAAACAATCGAGGTGGATACCGCGGCAATAACAACAAAGGCAGAGGACGAGGGAATAACACCACCAGATCCTCTACCAACACAAAAGAGTGACTCCTTAGCGCTACCCCCAGACCATATAACACCGGTCGGGGGGCGATTACAGCAGTTCCTACCAGTCTGGCAAAACATCACTACAGACAAGTGGGTAAGGCAAATTATCCGGGATGGCTATTGCCTAGAGCTAACCTCCACACCACCGAACATACCACCAAAACACCGTCCTATGTCTGTAGAACACCTCAACTTATTGCAGCAAGAAGTCATCAGCATGCTGCAAAAAGGGGCCATAGAACTAGTACCATTAGAACATCAAGGTACAGGGGTATATTCACTATACTTCCTCATCCCAAAAAAAGGACGGGTCTCTCCGAACAATATTGGACCTCAGGCCCCTAAATCATTACATCTTATCGGAGCATTTTCATATGCTCACTCTACAACAAGTCTTACCACTGTTGCAGCAAGGAGACTTCCTCGCAACCTTGGACCTCAAAGACGCATATTTCCATATCCCGATACATCCTGCTCACAGGAAGTATCTCAGGTTCACGCTACTAAATCAACATTACCAGTTCAAAGTCCTTCCATTTGGTGTAACAACACCTCCAAGAGTGTTCACAAAATGCCTAGCGACAGTGGCTGCACATTTAAGAAGACAACATATTCATGTCTATCTGTACCTGGACGACTGGCTAATGCAAGCAAAGTCAGCCCAGCAGTGTGCCAGCCACATGTCAAAAACAATTCACCTACTGCACAGCCTAGGCTTCACGTTGTACTACCAAAAATCTCACCTTCAGCCATCCCATGTACAGCAGTACCTGGGAGCAACAATAAATACTCTGACAGCAAAAGCATACCCAAACGCTGCAAGAATAAACAGTATGCAGCTACTAATCCAAAAGTTCAAGCCCCAACACTCGCTCTCTGCCCGAGTGTTTATGCAACTCATAGGCATGATGGCTTCGTACATCTTCATAGTCCCTCACGCCAGACTACACATGCGTCCGCTACAGGAGTGCTTAGCACGGCAGTGGAACCAGGCTCAAGGACAGTTGAAAGACCTAGTGTTGGTGACCAGTCGTGCATACAACTCTCTGCATTGGTGGAATCCACAAAACCTTTGCAGGGGACGACTGTTCCAAGAGCCTGTACCACAAATAGTGTTGACTACGGACGCATCCCTGATAGGATGGGGAGCCCATGTCCTTCAGTACACAGTGCAGGGCCTATGGATAACACAACAAAAGAAAATGCACATCAACTTGCTAGAAATTATGGCAATTTTTCTGTCAATGAAAGCGTTCAAAGTACATTTATGCAACAAAACTGTGTTGATCCGGACGGACAACATGACAGCAATGTACTATATACAGAAACAGGGAGGAACACACTCTCCACAGCTATCACATCTAGCACAAAGCATGTGGAAGTGGGCCATCCAATGAAACATTTTTCTCATGGCGGAACACCTCCCAGGCAAAGACAGCCAATAGCTGCACCAGTGGGAGATTCATCCCACAGTGCTCCAACCATACTTCCAACAGTGGGGACAACCACAGATAGACCTGTTCGCCACAAGGGAAAACGCAAAATGCCAGTACTTTGCCGCCAGGTTTCCACATCCGCAGTCGCAGGGCAATGCAATATGGATGAACTGGTCAGGCAGATTTGCGTACGCTTTTCCCCCAGCACCGTTAATACCGCTAGTGGCACGCAAACTACGCCAGCATTCACTGACACTAATCCTGGTTGCTCCAACATGGGCGAGGCAACCATGGTACACAACGTTCCTAGAACTTTCCGTTGTGCCTCATCAAAGACTGCGGCTAACACCCATTCTCCTCACTCAGAGCCATGGAGACATACAGCATCCAGATCCCCAAGAACTGAACCTTGCAATCTGGCTCCTGAAGTGTTAGAGTTTGGGTACCTAAACTTACCTCCTGACTGTATGAACATTATCAAGGAGGCAAGAAAACCTACAACAAGAGCTTGTTACGCTGCAAAGTGGAAGCGTTTTGTCATTTACTGCAATAACAATGACATAAACCCACTAGATGCTTCAACGCAAAATATCATTTGCTATCTTTTGCACCTACATCGTTGCAATCTAGCTTATTCATCTATAAGAATACACTTAGCTGCCATTGCAGCTTATCTTCAGAACAGACAGCATCTTTCGCTATTCAGAGTACCTGCAATTAAGGCATTAATGGAGGGACTCAAAAGAATAATCCTCCCAAAACATCCACCTTCACCTGTCTGGAACCTAAACATCGTTTTAACCAGACTAATGGGACCACCATTTGAACCATTGCATTCATGTGAATTACAATTTTTAACATGGAAGGTGGCATTTCTAGTAGCAATTACTTCACTTAGAAGAGTTAGCGAGCTACAAGCCCTAACTATTCAGGAGCCATTCATCAAAATACATGCAAATAGGGTAGTTCTTAGAACAAACCCTAAATTCATGCCCAAAGTGGTATCCCATTTTCATATCAATCAGACAATAGAACTGCCAGTGTTCTTTCCAAATCCACAGTCAATACCTGAAAGGGCTCTACACACACTAGATGTCAAGAGAGCACTTCTATACTACATTGATAGAACTAAGGATTTTCGAAAGACTAAACAGTTGTTTGTTGCCTTCTCACCACAACACAAAGGCAACCCCATTTCAAAATCTGGGTTAGCCAGATGGATAGTTAAGTGCATCCAAATATGTTATCTAAAAGCAAAACGCACTTTAACAGTTCCCCCAAGAGCGCATTCTACACGCAAACTAGGGGCATCCATGGCTTTCCTAGGAAACATTCCTCTAGAGGAATTATGTAGAGCAGCCACATGGTCTACCATACATACTTTCACAAAACACTATTGTGTAGATGTACATTCCAAACAGCAAGCGGCTGTAGGACAGGATGTTCTAAAAACTCTTTTTCAGACTGCTGCAGCTGGCACAGGTAGCCACCGCTAAGGGAGAGACTGCTATACATTCTATGCAGAGATATGAATTCAGCAGCCCACATGCCTCGAACGGAATATGCTACTTACCAGTATGCATCTGTTCTTGGCATGTAGGGCTGCTGACATTCATATCGCCCACCCTCCTCCCCGGTGCCTGTCGCAGCTGTAGCATTCTTTATTTCTTTCTTACTTTCTTGCATGGACATCTCTTACTGTACCATACTCCATCTCTGCCACAATGGCGAAAAACAATCTGAGGATGGAGAGGATGCCCATGCGCACTGTATTCCAGGGGAGGAGCCACCTATCACGTGATACTTCGAAGACTCTTCCAGGACAACAATGTGCAATCATCCGGACCCAACCCTAGGCGGCGATCTATGCACAGATATGAATGTCAGCACTCCTACATGCCAAGAACAGATGCATACTGGTAAGTAGCATATTCCATTCTTCCAAAGTTTATGAAAGTTGAAAGGTTGATGTTTTATTCACATCAATATTCATGTAATAACATATCTTCTCATCATATTCCCTAAATGTAAAATTCAACAATCCATAGGAGTTTGGGTCAAATTCACATCAATCCCGATGCATTTCGGGCAACATTGGTGCCCTTCGTCAGGGGAACCCTATGATCTAAACCTAAAGATAACGCAAATCTTACAGAAAGACCATCAACATAATGCATATTATGTAATCGTGTATCCACAACAACTGAACAAAGGCTGGTCAATTGAACAGTGAGTGAACTATAATCAACGTGTTTAAACACAAGAAGAGCCATCCCAAAGATATAATAGCATGCATAAGGTCTAATAAACATCCTCAAGCCCGAAGGTGGGAACTAATGTGAAAAACTAACGTTGGTGCCGTGATGGTTGGATAGCCAAATTAGTATCCGACGTGATAAGGTGCACGAAACTCTCATGATTCTAGTGGGTCAAAATATAGTGAACGATATAAATAGCTCGACTCTAAGAGTCGGAATGTGGAGTAAAACGAGGAGTGGATGACTAATAACGTGCTCAAAAAGGTGAAAGTCAAAGTCTAATGAGCGCCGTGATTTACAAAAAACAGCGTAGGTGGTGAAATGAAAAGCGGGTGACTAATAACATAAACAAGCCTGTGAAAAAAATGTACACAGATACCACACCCTCTTACTATGTAGCTGCTGAGGTCTCCAACACGACTGTCCTGTAAAAGTGGCAGTGAATTAGACATTTAAAATTCCTGTAGGAGAAACCGGTATAAATATAGCACGCGAGTATGCGTCTATTCTAGTACTTTCGAAAAAAGTGCTCGTAGGTGAACAGTGGGATGTAACTTGTCGTCTAACTTCTCACTACGGTCAGTGATAATCATGGATAGTGAAACTGATTTCAATAAAGTTAAATGTCACGTGATCGCAAGCAGGTGAACCTCGCGGTAAAAAGTGAAAGGGACTCGTGTGCGCGTGGGTGCCATCTTGAAATGTAGTTAAAGAGCTCATATGTATGGAAAGAATCGGGGTGTAGGGAGTATAAGGTGGCATTACAAGAAAATAAATGTACTGTACCCCCCGTCATTCCCCGGAGGCGGACGAGGGGGACAGGGGCTCCGCCCCTGCGGTTCTTTTGGAGCCGGGGAGTCCCGTAGCCTACCCACTGTACCCGGGTCCGTCGGCGACTCCCAAACAAATGCAAGAGTTTCTTGCTGCCATGGACCGCCTTTTTAGGCCCTGGGCTCCCGTCTACGCGCCTTCGGGCCCCACGGTCCCGTGTCCAGATCCTGTTGGCCCGGCGGCTCCGCCACCGGCACCACTGGATCCTGCTCCTGCCCCGGTGCCACAAGGTGCAGCGCTGCTGGCTCCGGTGCCGCCACAGGCGCCGCACTGGGTGCCATTTCTCCCGCCCCTGCCCCGGTTCTCGGACCATTTCATTCCGGCCTGCGATCCACATCCGGATATGGCTCCGGCTCAGTCCCGGCCGGCGCCGTTTTCGGCGCCTTTCCCGTCGCTGCTTGCCCCTTCTCTGGCTCCAGCCCTGCCACTGCAGCCGGCTCCCTCTACTCCAGAGCCGGACGAGGACTGGGACGGCTCCGCGGACCCTTTTGCCCGGCAGTGTGACTCCGGGCAGGATTGGGTGGACGACCTTCAAGATGCGGGTGAACTTGATGTGTCTTCTGACCCAGGGTTTGCCTCTCCACCACCTACTATGGAGGAGGGCGCCTCCTACACCGTGGTGCTGCGTCGGGCTGCGTAGGCTCTCAATCTCAACCTCCCTACAGTGGCCCTTACGACCAACCTCTTTACAGAGGTGCTCCTGACGGGGTCTGCGTCATCGGAGCCGCTGCTCCCTTTCAATGAGGCCCTCACTGAAGTCCTCTTGGGTACTTGGTTGCGACCGGCCACGGGGGCGCTGGTGGATAAAAACGTTGCTCTTCTTCATCGCCTGGTGCATGGTGATCCTGACTTCTTTACCACTCACCCCACGCCCGAGAGCCTTGTCATTCAGGCCTCGACGTCGCAGAGTGCTTTTTCCACGGCTCCGCCGGATAAGGACTCTAAAAGGCTAGACCAATTTGGCAAGAGGTTGTTCTCCTCAGCCAGCTTGGGGTTGCAGTCAGTTAGCACCGTCTGCTTGTTGGGCCGTTACTCCCACACAATGTGGGATTCTGTAACTCAGGTCTTGCCTCAGTTTTCTGAGGAGGTCCAGGCTGTCCTTTCCCAGGCAATTGCGGAGGGTAATGATGCGGCGAAGTTTGCCATCCGGTGTGGTCTGGACACCGCTAATTCATTGGGCAGGGCAATCTCTACGACTATGGCGTTGCGGCGCCACGCCTGGTTGCGTTCCACTGGGTTCTCACCCGATGTCCAGAGCTCGCTCATGGACATGCCTTTGATGGCTCCCGCCTCTTTGGCGATAAGGCCGACAATGACCTGGAGCGCTTTAAAGACTCTTGTGCCACAGCCAAGTCTTTGGGTCTTTCCACAAAGAACCCTGCTACACCTGGGTTTCGTTCCTTTCGTGGCCAGGACAGGGGCACCCAGGCACGCTATTCCAGCAAGCCTGTGCAGAACCAGCCTCAGCGTAGCCGTGTATTCCGCAGGGGCTGTTCTGGTAACCCGTGGGCAGGTCAGTCTGCTTCCACCCCCGCTGCTTCCGCCTCTAAGCCGTCCTAATCCGAGCTTCAGGGAGCACCCCACGCCGGTGGGTGGCAGGATCCGCCACCACCTCCACCACTGGTGCGACATTATATCAGACAAGTGGGTGCTGCAGATAATCAACCAAGGTTACGCAATCCCCTTTCTGTCCTCCTCTCCGGCCATGCCACCTCGGTACCCCCGCATGTCGGGGGATCATTTGACTCTTCTCCGTCAGGAAGTCTCGGCCCTCCTGGCCAAGGGGGCCATCGAGCTCGTTCCTGGTCAGGAAGTAGGAAGTGGTTGTTATTCCCACTACTTTCTGGCCCCCAAGAAGGACAAGGGGGGCCTGCGCCCCATCTGGGACCTTCGGGCGTCAATCGCTTCCTCCGGAAGGAGAAGTTCAAGATGCTGACTCTGGCTCAGGTCCTAGCTGCCCTGGACCCTGGAGACTGGATGGTGGCGTTGGACTTGCAGGACGCATATTTTCACATCCCCGTCCTGCCGGGCCACCGGCGCTACCTGCGATTCACGGTAGGCCAAGAGCATTTTCAGTTTGCCGTGCTCCCCTTCGGCCTTACCAGTGCCCCTCAGGTGCTCACAAAGGTGTTGGCAGTGGTCGTAGCTCATCTGCGCAGGTCAGGGGTGTCAGTCGTCCCCTACCTCGACGACTGGCTGTTGAAGGCGGGCTTGCTCCAGGCAGTCGTCACCCACCTTCAGACTATGGCCGACCTCTTGCATTTGCTGGGGTTCTCCATCAATGTGCTGAAGTCGCACCTGAGTCCCTCAGAAGCTCCCCTTCATCGGAGCGTCTCTGATTCGAAGCTGTTTCGGGTTTATCCTCCCTAGCAGCGAGTTCGGGATACTCAGGCTAAGATTCCACTCTTTCAGCCTCTATCCGGGGTTTCGGTCAGGCTGACCCTCCGGCTTCTGGGCCTAATGGCCCCCTGTACCCTGCTGGTGACACATGCCAGATGGCATATGCGGGCACTGAAGTGGGATCTGAAGTTCCAGTGGGCACAGCATCAGGGCAACCTGTCCGATCGCGTCCGGATCTTGGAGGGCGCTGCAAGACAGTTGCAGTGGTGGCTCACGATTCGCAATTGGGTCAGTGGCAGACCCCTCTCCCTTCCCCAACCAGAGCGCACAGTGGTGACGGATGCGTCCCTCCTGGGATGGGGAGGCCACATAGGAAAGGCGGAGTTCTGAGGCCTCTGGTCTCCGGCGGAGTCCCGGCTCCATATCAACCTTCTGGAGCTGCGGGCGATCCGACTTGCACTGAAGGCATTCCTTCCCTCTGTCCGGGGAAGTATAGTACAGGAGTTCACGGAAGACACCACCGCCATGTGGTATTGCGACAAACAGGGCGGGGTGAGGTCATGGACCCTATGTCGGGAGGCTTTGCACCTCTGGACATGGCTGGAACATCAAGGCATTACCTTGGTGGTTCAACATCTGGCAGGTTCTCTGAACGCCAGGGCGGACGAACTCAGCCGCCAGTGCATGGTGGATCACGAATGGCGTCTGAACTCTGACGTGGCGCAAGGTCTCTTTCTGCAGTGGGGAGAGCCTTGGTTAGATCTATTCGCCACCGAAGAGAACGCGCAATGTCATCAGTTCTGCGCGTTGGAATATCCAAAGAGGCACTCGCTCTGAGACGCTTTTCATCTCGAGTGGAGTTGCAGTCTGTTGTACCCCCTTTCCGCCTATACCACTTCTGCCCAGAGTGCTGAAGAAGATCAGGCGCGACCGGGCCCAAGTCATTCTTGTGGCTCCGGCCTAGGCTCGAAGAGTATGGCATCCCAAGTTACTCAGTATGAGCAGCGATCCCCCGATTCGTCTGCCTCTTTGGGAGGATCTTCTGTCGCAGCAGCAGGGGACGATCCTCCACCCGAACCTGTCCAGCCTCCACCTCCATGCGTGGAGGTTGAGCGGCGACAGTTGACACCTTTTGATCTTCCTCCCGAGGTCTGTGATGTCATTCTGGCAATGGCTGTGGATCACCTTTCTGCCCCTCTTTCTGAGGTTCTTCTGTTCCTTCTCTCTTTGGCCCGGCAGGGCTCTGCTCTGGGCACTATCAAAGGTTATCTTTCGGCCATCTCTGCCTTTCTACGGCTTTCAGATCAGCCTTCTCTTTTTAAGTCCCCGGTTGTTAACCGTTTTCTTAAGGGCATTACGCACACGTTTCCACCCCTACCCTTCATAATGCCTCATTAGGACTTAAATCTTGTCTTGACTTTTCTGATGTGCGCTCCCTTTGAGTCCCTTCATAACTGTCCCTTGCATCTTCTCACGCTAAAGACCGCTTTCCTGGATGCTATCACCTCTGCCAGAAGAGTGAGTGAGCTCCAGGCCCTTTCTTCCAAACCTTCTTTCCTTTATGTTCATCTGGACAAGGTGGTTTTCTGCCAAAGGTTGTCACGCCCTTCCACATCGGGCAGACCATCACTTTGCCCACCTTCTTTCCGCCTCCGCATCCTTCAAGGGAAGAGGAGAGGCTCTCCACCGTCTGGACCCAAAACGTGTGCTTGCAGTCTATCTGCAGCATACACAGCAGTTCCGGGTGGATGATCAGCTTTTTGTTGTTGGTTACGTGGGCGCCAAAAAAGGTCGGGCTGTGCACAAACGGACCATCACCCGGTGGGTTGTTCTGTGCATCAAAGCATGTTACTCCTTGGCCAAGAAGGAACCTCCTGTGGGGCTGCGTGCCCATTCAACCAGGGCAACTGCGGCTACTACTGCCTTGGGACGCGGCGTTCCCTTGCAGGACATTTGTCTGGCAGCTACGTGGGCCTTGCTGCACATGTTTACCAAGCACTACTGCCTTGCCAGTCCGGTCCGGAGAGACAGCTTCTTTGGCCGTTCTGTGCTCCGTGACTTTCTGGTGTAATCTTGTTCCCAGACCCACCACCGGGGTTGGTATTGCTGGGGTATCTATTCTAAGGTAAAGAATTGATCACTAACGTGTCTCTTTCAGATGCGCAAGTTACTACTTGTCTAACGATATATCTGTAAGAGACATTAGTTAGTGATAGATTCCTTACCGCCCCACCCATCCTCCCCGTTCTGCAAACCGATTACTAGGGTTAAGGTTATCCCCTTTTAGGGCCCTAGTTTTATGCACCAATGGTCAGTATCTTGCATGGCTCTGCGTTTCGGCGCGGAAAGTCGTGTACTGACGTCAGCGCACATGGGTGGCACCTAAGTAGTCTCTGTGACGTCATCTTGGTGCTCACGACGCCAGTGACGGACGCAGAGCCGCACAACACCACCTACTGATGCGCAGGGGTACTGCTAAGCAAAACTTTCCGGATCCAGTCTGACACCTGTGGAATATTCTAAGGTAAGGAATCTATCACTAACTAATGTCTCTTATAGATATATCGTTACACAAGTAGTAGCTTGTGCATATTCAGCATCTCTAGAACATGCACACTTTAAACTTCAGAACGTAGCCTTTATTTGAAAGGAAAAAGGCAAGGGAATAGAAGGCATTGTAAGCCAATAGGCTGCATTGAAAACCACAACAGAGTAAACTGCTGTGCCTTTAAAACCTCCAAGACTGCCTTAATACTATTATCCAGTATTGTGGTATCTTTCATAAATTCACATGCCTGATTAATTCCCCGTCGCCGAGGCGGGAGTCCCACTGTAAATTGCAAAAGTAGTGCCATAAGTAAAAAATAGTAGTAGGCTCAAAGAAAAAAGCCTAAGGCCTAAATCTTAGTAGCCTAGCTACATCTTTGTAGTAAAAAGAACCAAAAGTCAGCTCCAACCAATCAGCTAGCCGCACCCTCTAGAACACTCTCAGCAGAGGCAGTTCTCCTCAGATTTTCACCGCACGTCGTGTGGGAGGGAGTCTCCCTGAGTGCCACTCAGTTCTTCTCTACAACTCTTTAGAATGTCCGACAGAAAAGCGCTGTTCAAGCCCTGCAGGACCTGTGACAAGAAGAGGGTCCATGTTGATGACCAACATAAGAGCTGCATTTATTGCCTTTATCCTAAGCATGAGGCAAAGGATTGCAAGATCTGCCGTACTTTCCCTACCAAGATTCTTAGGGATAGAGAGGCAAGACTACTTTTGTGGCTCAAATCTGCTGAGGAGCATGATTGAGCCTAAACGTCTAGCAAAAGAGCTAGATCCCATGATAGCTCTTCAAGTGAGGGAAGGAAACACCATAAATCTTCCCAAGAGGTTTCTGACCCTTCACAGAGGTCACCTAAGCTTTCCTATGGGTCTACGCTGTCTCCACCCTCTACATCAGTCAAGGAGTCTAAGAAGACATCTACTTCAAAAACAGCGAGTAAAAGCCATGTCAAATCTGTCACTTTGACTCCATCGTCGACGATTTCTGTGACTTCTTCTGCCCTATCGTCGACTGCTACTGTCTCAACGACGGTCATTACATCACCTATTTTGTCTACCAGAATCTCAATCACAACTAAAAAGACAGTTTTTGAAGAATCATCGACTAGGAAATCATAGAGGAAGTCCCTGTCGACGTCGAGTCCATCAACGACGGTACAGTTGATGAAGCCTCCATCGTCAACGAAGATATCATCGACAAAGTCTACGTCGTCGACGTCTGCCCCGTCGACGACTGTTCCATCGACGGCAGCACCATCAGTGAAGACACCGTCGACGACGGATTTACCAATTCAATCTAATATATCGACGGTGATAGTTCTACCTTCGCAGTCAATGCCCATATCGTCTGGGCTTTACCAACTCAAGACTTTTCAAAGGCAGCAGGATTACAGTAATAGTTCTCTGCTTCTGCCTTCACACCTCTTAGAAACTTATGTTGAGGATGATGACTATGAGGACCAAGACGATAAGGGACCATTTGGCACAGCTGACCATCCTTCTGAGCTTAACATCCAGTGTCAGGATGACGACGACGATTAACAGGAACAATATTACCAGGAAGAGCTTATGGTTCCACACCATAGATTTCATCGAAGGGAGTCACGCCAGAGGGAAATGAGTCACCTCCCTCCAACACTCATACAGGATCTCCAGGCCATGCTGGCAGATTACTGCCAAAGTTTCCCCCACAACAGGCTGTCCCAGAAAATCCACCCCCACCAGCGGTGGTTCCTGATCCGTTACCTCAGTCTGAGGATTTTGTTACTCCGACTCATCCTTCAGGTCCTTCTGAACAGTTGGAGCATGACACTACCTCCTCTGTAGATGAGGTTGAAGAGGGCGAATTACCTGAAAATACTCATATTACAGATCCCTGGGACGAATATATAATACCGATGCCATCTCCACCTCTTCCTCTCCTTTCTGATACTCCCCCTGAGGACATCGGGGGCTTTCATAATTTAATGCAGCAGGCGGGAGCTAGATTTCAACTGCCTGCTACGGTCAAACAGACAGAGTGTTTCTTACATGATTTCAAGGAAGAGTCCAGGCAAATCACACGAGCTGTATCAATCATAGACTATATCTAGAATGAGGGGGTTAAGATCATGAAGACACCTGCATCTATTCTGGAAGTGCTTCTTCGCATAGAGAAAAAATGCCGTGCCCCTGCTAACAGCCCATCTTGTCTGATTGTTTGTCCACGACAAGATTCGGTAATTTCGCAAGCCGCCCAACAGCGATCTAAAAACACCTATCACTACACCGCCTGATAAAGAAGGACGTCGTCTGGACCTACTAGGCAAAAAATGATCTACCACGGCAGCGGCCTCTATTAGAGCTGCTAACTCTCGAGCGATAATTGTCCGTTATGACCGTCAAATGTGGTCAGATATGGCAGGTCTCATTAATCTCATACCTGAAGAACGTAGACAGGAAATCAGGAATATTCTTTGGGAAGGAGAATGTGCTGCATCTAAAACTATAGATTGTGCACTTGTCATTGTGATCACCAACTTCCGTCAACTCACTGGGGCTGCAGTGCTTAGACGCCAGGGATGGCTTAAGGCCACTACTTTCAGACCTGAGATACAAACAAAGATTCTAGACATGGCCTATGACGGAGAGTCTGTTTGGTAAACACATTGATGAGGCCCTCCGAGCTATCAAAACTGACACGGATACCGCTAGATCATTAGGCGCCCTCCAATTCAGGCGCGGATCTTTCAGAGGCGCAAGAGGACGCGGTTTTACATCAAGAGGATACCAAAACCAACAAAACAGGCAATATCAATCTCAGTATAGACAGCCTTACAACCAGTCATCATACCGCCAATCCACTACGGCTAGTTTCTCCCGTCAGGGTGGTCGAAAGAGATCACAGAATTCAAGTCGAGGCACTGACAGGAAACAGTGATCTCCACAGGGTACCAACCTGATTACCCTCCATACCTGTGAGGGTGCGAAGATTTCAGCTTTTGTGTACAAGTGGCAGGAAATTACTTCAGACCGATAGGTTCTGGACCTAGTAACCAAAGGGCCACACCATGTAATTTCTCAAACAGCCACCTACTACTCCGCCCAGGGGTCCCCCTCGTCTTCTCTTATTATTCAAAGAAGCCTTAACGATGCTCCTCAAGAATGCGATAGATAAGGTTCCATCATCCCAAAAAGGAACTGGTTTCTATTCTCGTTTCTTCCTGGTCAGAAAGAAGTCAGGGGAATGGCGACCAATTATAGACCTCCGCAAGCTCAACAAATTCCTCAAAAAGCAAAGTTTCCAGATGGTCACGCTTTCCGACATTTTAAGCTGTTTAAACAGAGGATGTTTAAACATGGCTTCTCTGGATATGGAAGACACGTATTTCCACATCCCTATCCACTCTAAACATTGCAAATATCTTCACTTCAAAGTGGCTGGCGCCCACTATCAGTTTAAAGTGCTCCCATTTGGGCTGAAATCGGCACCAAAAATCTTCACGAAGTGCTTGGCATCAGAGGCGGCAGCATTGAGATTTCGAGGAATCCAAGTTATCCCTTATCTCAACGATTGGCTGCTGAAAGGTCTTTCAGAACACGAAGCCAAGGTTGCCACAACAGCATGTCTCCATCTCTTCGCTTCACTGGGGCTGACTCTCAACGAGAGCAAATCGCAGTTGCATCCCATCCAAGTCCAAGTCATTCTTTTTCTCGGAGCAATGCTAGACACGGTTCAATGCAAGGCATTCTTGTCATACGACCGCCAAATACGTCTCCAAAAATTAGCAACTTGTAACCTTGTGGGTATACAAGGAGGGACGGAGCCACTGCTAAGGTCTTAGAAAACAGGTTTATTAGGCTTTCTACGCAAGACAGCAGATCAGTTCACTTTACAGTTCCAGGGGACTTGGGGTAGCTTCCTGCTTTTATCTTCGGAGGTCTCCACAGCCCGGTCTCCGCGTCTTGCCCGGATTCCACAAGAAAAAAGAAAAGGTGGCAATTACTTCACTGCCTGAGTCAAAGTAATAAAAAGGGGAAGGGAGTGAGGGTAACTAACGTGGGGAGTAGATATAGATAGACCGAACTACCGTCACCAACAACGACCTCACAACCATATAGCCCGAAGTGACGGTGAAGTGCTCAAAGTAACCGGTGTGTCCTGGTCCCTCCCGCTCCCTCCGTTACCCGGTTCCTCCTTTATTAAAACGAAGAAGGTTACTAAAGCGACCCCGTACCTGACTGAGCCACGCGTCTTCCTGCACGTGGCTGGGCGTTGCGTGGGACCGGAGGCCTCCTGGCTTCTCCCTCGGCGGGGCTTCCGACTCTCCTTCTCGCTCCAATGGTCCATTGTCGGCTTGCTTCGTCCCGGGTCCTCTGGTTCTCCAGTCCGACTCGGCGTCCTCCGTTCCTTGTTCTCCACGTCTGCTTCTTCTCCGGGGCTCGATGTCTCCTCGGCACAGCAGCAACTCCGCGTCTTCCGGGTCCTCCTTTTCTTCGGCAACGACTCCTGGGGATAGGCTGACCTCCGCTGACGTCAGAGGGGTGGATTCACGGCCAAGGGAATCCAGGCTTCCCTTAAAGGGCCCGGACCAATCCTGCAGGGAAGACGGAAAGTCAGTCACGGGGAACGATCCCGGTGCTTTCGTGACCCAGTGACACAACTATAATTTCAAAAAGGTCAGTTTCTGTCACGATATTTGCTTCACTCCTGGGGATGTGCTCTTCAGCAATAAATCTCATACCCTTGGCACAGCTCAAAATGAGTCCTCTTCAGGAGGAGCTACACCTACAATGGCAACAAGCCATGGGTTCATTCAACAATTCCATCAGGGTCACGCCGCTCATGATAGATTCTCTTCATTGGTGGTCACAAACAGCAAATCTAGCCCAAGGTCTCACATTCCTACAAACTATTCTAGACTCAGATTATCTGCCTGCTGTTTAATAACGGTCGTAAATGCGGCTTTATCATTGTCAGCTTGTTCAGTAGACTGCCCAACGGCCCATTCCAATTTGGCTTGTCCATCCCTCAACTGGGTAAGTAAGGTCTCCATCTTGTCAGACATAAATCTCCTATCTGGCTCGCCACTTGTAACCTTGTGGGTATACAAGGAGGGACGGAGCCACTGCTAAGGTCTTAGAAAACAGGTTTATTAGGCTTTCTACACAAGACAGCTGATCAGTTCACTTTACAGTTCCAGGGGACTTGGGGTAGCTTCCTGCTTTTATCTTCGGAGGTCTCCACAGCTTGGTCTCCGCTTCTTGCCCGGTTTCCACAAGAAAAAAGAAAAGGTGGCAATTACTTCACTGCCTGAGTCAAAGTAATAAAAAGGGGAAGGGAGTGAGGGTAACTAACGTGGGGAGTAGATAGACCGAACTACCGTCACCAACAACGACCTCACAACCATATAGCCCGAAGTGACGGTGAAGTGCTCAAAGTAACCGGTGTGTCCTGGTCCCTCCCGCTCCCTCCGTTACCCGGTTCCTCCTTTATTAAAACGAAGAAGGTTACTAAAGCGACCCCGTACCTGACTGAGCCACGCGTCTTCCTGCACGTGGCTGGGCGTTGCGTGGGACCGGTGGCCTCCTGGCTTCTCCCTCGGCGGGGCTTCCGACTCTCCCACTCGCTCTGACGGTCCGTTGTCGGCTTGCTTTGTCCCGGGTCCTCTGGTTCTCCAGTCCGACTCGGCGTCCTCCGTTCCTTGTTCTCCACGTCTGCTTCTTCTCCGGGGCTCGGTGTCTGCTCGGCACAGCAGCAACTCTGCGTCTTCCGGGTCCTCCTTTTCTTCGGCAACGGCTCCTGGGGATAGGCTGACCTCCGCTGACGTCAGAGGGGTGGATTCACGGTTAAGGGAATCCAGGCTTCCCTGAAAGGGCCCGGACCAATCCTGCAGGGAAGACGGAAAGTCCGTCACCGGGAACGATCCCGGTGCTTTCGTGACCCGGTGACAAATCTCATCCCCTAGCTTTTCCCGTTCGTGTCACGACCTCGTATCCTCGGGATCAGGGCGATGCTATAAGGGGTCCACCTCCAGACTGCCCTAAGCTCTGAACACAAAATCACAGAGCCTATAGGAAATCAGGCGAGGGAAAGGGTCAGGAAGGGACTGGAACGGGAAGGGAGGCTGAAACGAGAGAAACAACAGCACACACAAATGTTAATATGCACACAATCCTGGCTACTCTCGGTAATTCTCGCTAGATACACCACCTACCAAACTTGCTAACTTGTAAGGCTTCTTCTCCCTCTTGGTAGGTAGCGAACGAAATCACTTCCTTCTAAAATATCATATCTGTAATACAGAAAACAACAATACAGTAATCCACAAGGCGGTTCCACATCTCTCTTACACTCAACCAATTATTCACCCTCCATGCGTACCTTCCAGCCTTCCTGGGATCAACTATAATCAATTATCCTTAAAGAAAGTCCCCTTAATGAGCAGAGGGTTTCCAATAGTGTCAAAAACAAAACAAACGAACTTAGAACAAAGTCTTGCAAGGCTTTCAACGTAATCCAGTAATCAAGAATTAAGCCCAACACGAACGGTGATCAAAAACACCTCAAAATCCAAAAGGTAAAAGTACTTGAAAGCGCCTGTCAACAGACGCTCTTACTTCCATAGATCCTCGGTGCACACACACCAGCCGGCGTATGAACCGCGTGCAACTGCTGCAGCACGCCAAGTCAGGAAGCCTTTCTCCCTGCTGATGTATCCCCTCAGCCGAGGGAATAGTAGTCTTTCCAGGCAGCCGCCTGGAAAAGATGCGTCCCCTGCTCTGATGACAACGAGCCTTTGAAACGCTGCCTCCAGCCCCAGCCGGGACGGAGAGCGAAGGGGGATCACGAGGGACTGAAGAAACAACACGGCGGAAGCCTCACGCCGCTTTCCTCGTAAGGGAACTCCGCTTTGGCAAGACGACCAAACGCGGGAAAACACTGGTTCCAAACACCAACTCCAAGGAATCAAAATCACGAACACAGCGCCCCCTCTGGTGATGTCCTAAATAGAGGATGACGCTTCCTATCATTCAAAGGATTCTTGTTTCTGTAGTTTCTATCGTTTTGTAATGTACTGTTCTCACAGTCAGCGCTGTTGGCGCTCAATTCATGACAGTTCGGGGGAAAGTGGATAACGGGACAGGAAATCGGCGTTAGTCTGGAGTGCGCCTTTTCTATGGCGAATCTCAAAGTCATATGGTTGGAGTGAAAGAAACCAGCGCAGGATGCAAGGGTTCCTTCCCTTGTTTTGTTGCAACCAAGTCAATGGGGCATGATCAGTAAACAGGGTGAAATGGAGGCCCTCCAGATAGTAACGGAGCTTGTCTATGCTCCACTTGACCTCCAGACACCGCAATCGTCGAATATGCGATTTCTCTAGGAAACAACTTCCGACTCAGGTATAGGATGGGTTTCTCTCTGCCTTCGTTATCTGTTTGAGACAATACTGCCCCTAGACCTACGCCCGAAGCATCGGTTTGTAAGAAGAATGGTTTCTGGAAGTCCGGGGTCATAAGGATCGTGGCGGAGGATAGGATGTCCTTAAGGTACTGGAAGGCGGTGCAAGCCTGAGGTGCGGGGGTTTTGAAGTGTAAAGAAGTAGCGGTCTTTTTAAGCATGTCTGTTAGGGGAGCAGAGACTGAAGCGAAATGGGGAATAAAACGGCAATAGTAGCCGACCAGGCCTAGGAAAGCCCTAAGATCTCTTCTGGTGGTAGGAAAGACCTGTGCCTGGATGGCTTTAATCTTTTCCTGTTGTGGAAATAGGTGGCCTTTCCCCAAAATGTACCCCAAGTATTTTACTTGTGTGAATGCCATTCGTGACTTCTTCGCATTTATGTGTAACCCAGCTTTTTCTAAGGCTCCTAGTATTTGTTCCAGGTGTTGTAGGTGGGCTTCCCAGCTGGGACTGTGAACGACTATGTCGTCCAAGTAGGCAGCCGCGAACTGGGTGTACGGGGCTAAGAGGGTATTCATAAGACGTTGAAACGTCGCTGGAGCCCCATGCAGGCCAAAAGGAAGAACGGTGAATTGGAATAGCCCTTCAGGTGTCGAAAAAGCAGTCTTCTCCTGATCTTCGGGAAGAAGTGGCACCTGCCAATAGCCCTTGGTGAGGTCAATAGTTGTTATGTATTGGGCCTCACCAAGGTGCTCAATAAGTTCGTCCACCCTCGGGAGTGGATAACCTTCCTGTTTGGAGACTTTGTTGACAGCCCTGAAATCTATACAAAATCTGGTACTCCCGTCCGGTTTCGGCACTAATACAATTGGAGACAAGTTGCTTTTGGAGGGGACTATTATGCCTGCTTCTAACATCTTCTGAACTTCGGCTTTTAGCAACGTTCTTCGTGGATAAGGGACGCGATATGGCTTTTGTTTCACTGTTACTCCGGCAAGGGTATGAATGGAATGTATGGCTAAGGTCGTTTTGCCAGGCTGATCCGAAAAAATGGGATGATGTTTCATTAGTACGTCTCGTAATTCGTTTGTCATACCTTCGGTCAGATCAGGATTCAAATTTGTTTGATCTACCGTGTGTGGAACGGACGTGGTGACAGAAACTGAGTGGCACGTTCGGGGGGGGGGGGGAACCCAACCATTTTTTAAAGATATTAATGTGATATATCTGGGTTTTAGAGGGTGACAGTTTCAGCGCATAGGTGGTTTTCCCTATTTTCCGGACCACGGGGAAGGGTCCTTGCCACTCCTTTCGAATTTTAGGAGTGGATGTGGGTAAAAGGACAAGGGCCCAATCACCTATGGCCAGTTCCCTCCATTTCTTCCCTTTGTCGTAAAAGGTTTTCTGCTTACTTTGGGCTTTCTCAAGGGTTTCATAAGAGAGGGTTCTTAACTTATGCAATCGTGTTTATAGCTGTTCTGAATAGTCCCGGAGTTCTTGGGAATCCTGGGCCCCTGCTCTTTCCCAGCTATCTCGAGTGATCTCTAACAGGGTGCGGGGTTTTCTCCCAAAAAGGAGCTCGAAGGGGGATGCCCCCAGACTACTTTGAGTTTGGCTTCTGAGAACAAACAGTGCCAGTGGAAGCAATTGGTCCGAACGTTTCCCATCCCCTGTTAGAAGTTTCTTTAGAGTGGTTTTCTGGAGTCCGTTGTACCGTTCTACCAAACCGTCAGTTTGCGGGTGGTAAACCGAGGTGTGAAGGTGTTTGATATTTAAAATGGCACAGACCTGCTTCATGAGGCGGGAAACAAAAGGAGTACCCTGGTCGGTGACCATTTCTTTGGGGAAACCCATTCTCGTAAATAGTTCTACAAGCCTCTGAGAGATAGCTGTCGTTGTGGCTGCCCTTAAAGGGAACGCCTCCGGATAACGGGTGGCGTAATCCACAATAACCATTACGTATTGGTAGCTCCCTGTTGTTTTAGGAAGGGGTCCCACTATATCCACTCCGATCCTGTCAGAGGGCTTCCCTATGATCGGGAGTGGTACAAGGGGTACTTTGGGTGGTATATAAGCATTACGCTTCTGGCAAATGTGACACTCTTGGCAGTAACGTTTCACTTGTGCATATATTCCAGGCTAAAAGAAATGTTGAATGATCGAGTCAGTGTTTTTTTCAGCTCTGGAGTGCCCTGCTAGGAGATGGGCATGGGCATGGGCATAAAACATGACTTGGTCACGAAAGTCGGTGGGCACGATTAGTTGAGGAGAGGCTTGGTCAGAACCTAGTCTATATAGGAGCCCTTTTTTCTACAAAAGCAGGGTAGACGAGTTTCCCTTTAGTTTTATTGTCCTGGGCGTTCTGCCAGGCTTGAGTCAAAGAGGCATCGTTTAGTTGGGCGGTTCGAAAATTGGAATCGGTTGCCCAAGGTTCTGACACCAATAACCCAGTCCTACTTGTCTCCATGTGCTTACTCTTTTGTAACGCTTCGGTTAATAGGGTGGAAAAACACTCATTATCGGTACCTATGATAAGGGGTTCAGGTAGTTCAGTGAAGACTCCTAAATCACATTGTACTTGGGCGCTGTCTTCAGTAGTGATGGTTACTCTAGCTAAAGGATAGGTTTGTGTGTCCCCATGTACACATTTTATTCTGACTGTACGTCCTGACAAAAGGAAGGGTTTAGCAATCAGGTGTTTCCTGACTACAGAATGGCGACACCCTGAGTCCAATAAGGCTTTAGTCTTTTGATCATTGAGAAAGACACTTACGTAAAAAGTGGGACCGGTTTCCTGAGTGTACATGATGGCGCGGGGCAGGTATCCTACTTCCATTGGTTCTTCGTCTTTCTCTTTCTTTTTACGACAAAACCTCGCAAAAGGCCCCCATTCCCCACAGTCATAGCATTGTGGATTGGTCATAACGGGAGGTTCGAACTTCTGGGGACGGGGCTTGAAAGGAGGTTCTGTAGGAGTCTTGGTCATTTTCTTTTCTATTTTCACCGGGGCTTTGTTGTTGGTATTTCTTTCTACTTCTCGGATGTTAGGGCGGTTTTGGGCTCTGGCATAAGAAGTAGCCATTTCTATTGCATGCTCCAAAGTTAGTCCTGCATGCTGTCTGAGCCATCTTTGAGTCCCGTATGGCAAAGCTTCAAGAAACTGCTCTAGGTATAGCTTGCTCATTACATCATCCATGGTTGAATCCTGCGGTTTCAGCCACCTGTCGGCTGCATCTTTTAATTTGTAAAATAATGTTTTGGGTGTGTCATTTGGTATCCCTTTTTCTTGACGGAAACGTAACCTATGGCTCTCATCGTCAACCCCAAGCCTATCTAATATGATCTGCTTTACATGTCCATAGGCCGCTGTACCATCTTTATTGGCCAGCTGGTATGCTGCCTGGGCTTCTCCTGATAGAAGAGGGGCGAGATAGAAGGTCCATCTTTCTCCAGTCCATGCGCTGGCCCTAGCAGCCCTTTCAAAGTTCAGAAAGAATGACAGGGGATCATTACCTGATACATATTTTTGAAGAGCCACCACAGATCCTGGAGGGGCAGCGGCGCGGGTTTGCGCAAGGGCCGCTAAGAGCTGGTTTTGTCCCTCGGCTAATTTAGTCAGATTATCTGCCTGCTGTTTAATAGCGGTCGTAAATGCGGCTCTATCATTGTCAGCTTGTTCAGTAGACTGCCCAACGGCCCATTCCAATTTGGCTTGTCCATCCCTCAACTGGGTAAGTAAGGTCTCCATCTTGTCAGACATAAATCTCCTATCTGGCTCGCCACTTGTAACCTTGTGGGTATACAAGGAGGGACGGAGCCACTGCTAAGGTCTTAGAAAACAGGTTTATTAGGCTTTCTACACAAGACAGCTGATCAGTTCACTTTACAGTTCCAGGGGACTTGGGGTAGCTTCCTGCTTTTATCTTCGGAGGTCTCCACAGCTTGGTCTCCGCTTCTTGCCCGGTTTCCACAAGAAAAAAGAAAAGGTGGCAATTTCTTCACTGCCTGAGTCAAAGTAATAAAAAGGGGAAGGGAGTGAGGGTAACTAACGTGGGGAGTAGATAGACCGAACTACCGTCACCAACAACGACCTCACAACCATATAGCCCGAAGTGACGGTGAAGTGCTCAAAGTAACCGGTGTGTCCTGGTCCCTCCCGCTCCCTCCGTTACCCGGTTCCTCCTTTATTAAAACGAAGAAGGTTACTAAAGCGACCCCGTACCTGACTGAGCCACGCGTCTTCCTGCACGTGGCTGGGCGTTGCGTGGGACCGGAGGCCTCCTGGCTTCTCCCTCGGCGGGGCTTCCGACTCTACTTCTCGCTCCAACGGTCCATTGTCGGCTTGCTTCGTCCCAGGTCCTCTGGTTCTCCAGTCCGACTCGGCGTCCTCCGTTCCTTGTTCTCCACGTCTGCTTCTTCTCCGGGGCTCGAAGTCTCCTCGGCACAGCAGCAACTCCGCGTCTTCCGGGTCCTCCTTTTCTTCGGCAACGGCTCCTGGGGATAGGCTGACCTCCGCTGACGTCAGAGGGGTGTATTCACGGCCAAGGGAATCCAGGCTTCCCTTAAAGGGCCCGGACCAATCCTGCAGGGAAGACGAAAAGTCAGTCACGGGGAACGATCCCGGTGCTTTCGTGACCCAGTGACACAACTATAATTTCAAAAAGGTCAGTTTCTGTCCGGATATTTGCTTCACTCCTGGGGATGTGCTCTTCAGCAATAAATCTCATACCCTTGGCACAGCTCAAAATGAGACCTCTTCAGGAGGAGCTACACCTACAATGGCAACAAGCCATGGGTTCATTCAACAATTCCATCAGGGTCACGCCGCTCATGATAGATTCTCTTCATTGGTGGTCACAAACAGCAAATCTAGCCCAAGGTCTCACATTCCTACAAACTATTCTAGACTTTGCTTTAACGACCGATGCTTCCATGGAGGGTTGGGGAGGTCATCTGCAAGATTTGCAGATTCATAGAAAATTGTCTCAAATACACAAGCAACAGCATATCAACAAACAGGTGCTCCGCCCCATCTTTCTGTCTCTGCAACCGTTCCTCCCAAGGATTGCAGGTTCCTTAGTGCTGGTCCATACCGACAATACGACCAGCATGTATTACATCAACAAGCAAGGAGGAACAAAATCAGCTACACTCTCGCAGGAGGCTCGGGAGTTGTGGGAGTGGGTCACATACCACAAGATAACCATGAGAGCCGAGCACGTCAGAGGTCTCCACACTACTCTGGTGGACACGCAGATCAGTTCTCAATCGGACTGTTACGAGTGGGAGCTGGAGCAGGAGCAGGCGAGCAGAGTATTCCAGGCTTGGGGCAAACCAGCACTGGATCTATTCGCAATGAGGGAGAATCAGAAATGCCGATACTATGCCAGCAGGTTCCCCCAACAGGGCTCAAGGGGGAATGTTCAGGGATTTGTGCATATGCTTCCCCCCCCCCCCATACCTTTGATCCCGAAAGTGCTCCGTAAGATGAAGCTGGAGGGTTGACGTCTAATTCTGATTGCACCCCGTTGGCCAAAGCAGTACTGGTACCATGAACTTCTGTTATTGTCTCAAGTCAAGCCCATTTGCCTTCTTCCAACACCTATGATGTTGTCGAGGGACAGAGGTCAAGTGGTTCATCCGGACCCAGAGTCCCTACACTTGCACGCATGGCTCCTGATTTCTTAGAGTTCAAGGACCTCAACATTTCACAAGACTGTAGTGAAATTTTGGCCAAATCTTATGCCCAGCACACAATCAAGACTTATCGCCTTAAATGGGAGCGATTTTGCTGTTGGTGCGAGGCGAATAATGTTCACCCAGTTATGTTATGTTATGTTATGTTATGTTATTTATGTTTTTAATATAGCGCAACGGATACTCAAAAAGAGTGTCCCGGCGCTTTGGGTAAGGGGAACAGATTCAGAATAACATAACGCAATTAAAAAGAACACAAAAAGACCACACACACACAAAGAAACAAGAAAGAGCAACTAGTGAGGCCTACTGGGTGAACAACCAGGTTTTAAGACCTCTCCTGAAGTCCAAAAGACTAGTCGCTCCCCGAAGTGAGAGTGGAAGCGCGTTCCACATCTGTGGGGCTAGCAGACTGAAAGAACGGCCGCCCCGGCGAGCTCTCTTTATGCGAGGGACGACCGCCATAAGCAGCGATTCAGACCGCAGAGAGCGGCCCGGATGGTAAAAGACCACTCTCTTCTGGAGATGTTTAGCTCCTACAGCGTGGAGTGCCTTATAGGCCAATATCATGGCCTTAAAAGCGATCCGTTTACGGATCGGAAGCCAATGCAAAGTCCTAATTAACCCAGAGGCACTGGCACGTCTGTTTAGACCAAAAATGGCCCTGGCCGCCGCATTCTGCGCGACCTGAAGCCGCTGCAGCAGGTACTCAGGTAGGCCCAGGTAGAGAATGTTGGCATAATCCAACCTGGAGCCTATCAGGGCCTGCACTGTCAGCCTCCTATGCTCCTCCGACAAAAGAGGCAGGAACCTCCGCAGCATTTTTAATAGGCCGAAGCAGGTGCCGGTCACCCCGAAAATCTGGGCTTTCATTGACAGTCCCCCATCCATCTTAACCCCCAAGTTCTTAGCCACAGGGGAAGAGCCGGACGGAGGGAACATGTCAATGGGCCACCAGGCCTGCCAGCTAGGCTCCGCATCGCACCCGAAAAAGAGTACCTCGGACTTATCGGAGTTGCACTTGAGGCTGTGCAGTTGGAACCATGAAAACACAGCCCCAAGGCAACTCCGGATACTCTCCCCGTCAAAGTCAGCCCCTCTCTCGCAAGAGAAGAGGAGCTGGGTGTCGTCGGCATATGACACGATCCGGACACCGAAAGACTCCGCGACCGCCGCCAAGGGGGACAGAAAGATATTAAAGAGGGTCGGGCTCAAAATAGAGCCCTGCGGGACCCCGACTCCCAATGGCGGCATCACAGCGGTGTCAGGCGGCGTCCAGATCGTTTGCCGGCGGTCGGCAAGAAAGGATGAAAACCATTTGAGCACCGTCCCCCGCAGGCCAATCTCATAGAGTCTTGCGAGAAGGCCACCATGGGGGACGGTGTCAAAAGCCGCCGACAAATCCAGCAACACCAGCATGACTTTGCCCCCGGTATCCAACACTCCCTTGATGGTTTCAGAGACCTCAAGGAGCGCGGTTTCGGTACTACGATTAGTGCGGAAGCCAGACTGGGAGTCGTGCAAGATCTCATGAGACTCCAGGAAATTGGAGAGCACCGACTGGACGTGCTTCTCCAGGATTTTAACGAGGGCCGGCAACAGCGAAATCGGTCTATGATTGGCTGGGACCTTCGGGTCGAGCCCCGGTTTTTTTTAGCAGCGGGATGACCATCGCCTGCTTCCATCCTGGCGGAACCACTCCCTGACTCAACGAAAGATTGAGAAGAGGGTTCGCCAGTGGGTTAACCACCTCCGCCAACTTACCCAAGAGCTTAGCTGGGCATGGGTCAAGTGGCGACCCCGATTTTAAGTTCAAGCTCCTGCGGAACAAATTCTCCCTTATTTGCTTTCTCTAGCCAAGTCTGGCTTACCTTTTCATCAGTCAAGGTCCATCTTGCTGCTCTTTCCAGATTCTGAAAATGCGTGAACTTTCCTTCTCTCTGTTCGTCTTCACTTGTCAAACAATTCATGAAAGGGCTTTTCCGAGCCTTCCCTCCAGTGCGCGCACCCCCTCCAAAGTGGGAACTCAACACAGTGTTAGCCCAATTAATGAAACGTCCATTTGAGCCTATCCACAAAGCTTATCTCAAATTCCTCACTTGGAAGGACGCCCTTTTACTGGCTCTTACTTCTGCACGAAGGGCTAGTGAAATCCAAGCTTTCACTATCACGGAACCCTTTTTACATTTTACTCAAGACTATGTAACTCTTCAAACAAATCCTAGATTCATCCCTAAATTACCGTCACAATTTCATATGAATGAACCGGTAAGATTAAGAACTTTCTTTCCGGATCCATCCACTCCAGCTGAAAGAGCATTGCACTCTCTGGATGTTAAGCGCTGCTTAAACTTCTACTTACAGAAAACTAAGGACATCAGACGTTCCAACCAACTGTTCGTGGCCTATGGTCAAGCATTACTTAGAATTGCAGTGACAAAGGCAACAGTCGCCAGATGGCTGGCATCTACGATTCATTTCTGCCATGACAAGGCCAACAAACCTTTACAGAGGAAAGCCAAAGCTCATTCTACAAGAACTATGGCAGCTTCTACAGCATTGTTTGCTGCAGTGACTCTGGAAAATATCTGTCCTGCTGCGACATGGATAAATGTCCACACGTTCACGAAGCATTACTGTCTTCAATCTGCACAAAAAGAAGATGCCGCAGTTGGACAGGCTGTCCTATGCCATCTCTTTCATTAAGGTCAGATTCAGGTATTTTTTCTCTTTTAATATACTGTTCTATTGCTTTCAATACTCACGCTACCATGTTTCTTGCAACATACATATTTATATGTCTAAAGAGATGTGTATATATATATATATATATGTGTATATATATATATATATATACATATATATTAATATTTATGTATTCATGTTTTATTACAGTAATGTCTTTTAAAATGGCTTTTGATTTCTCGAAGGCTTAATCATTTTAAAATTTCTCAACTATTGTGGTTGCAGTTTGGGAGTTTATGAACACTTGTCTCCCACCATCCGCAAAGGACAGTACATTTGGTATACTGCTTGCTATTCTGATTCAGGCATGTGAATCTATGAAAGATACCCCAATACTGGATAAGAAAACAAGTTACTTAACTGTAACTACAGTTATCCAGTATTGGTATCTTTCATAGATTCACATGCACCCACCCTCCCCGGCGAGTCAGTTCTCTATGATTTGGGATACTTACTTCCCCCTTCTGCTAAGAAAATCTGAGGAGAACTGCTTCTGCTGAGTGTTCTAGAGAGTGCTGGTAGCTGATTGGTTGGAGCTGACTTTTGGTTCTTTTTACTATAAGGATGTAGATAGGCTACTAAGATTTAGGCCGTAGGCTTTTTTCTTTTAGCCTACTACTATTATTTACTTATGGCACTACTTTTGTAATTTACCTTGGGACTCCCGCCTCGGCGATGGGGAATGATTCAGGCATGTGAATCTATGAAAGATACCAATACTGGATAACTGTAGTTACAGGTAAGTAACTTGTTTTCTTATGCCTCACAGGTGTCAGTTAGGTCAGTTCTTTTTTCCAACTCCTTCTGTGAGAATCTTAGAGTACCGAGCGCTTCGCTTTTGACAGTTCTGTCAAAACATTTTGTCCAGAACCCACATTATTTGCTTTAATTTAACGTTTTTAAGTACCTGCTGTACTTTTAACCATTTTCCTGATTTAACAAATGCCCTTCCTGGGGCCAAAACATAGCAAATTCTGATCCACACTCTGCATTGTGTGTTTACCATCTTCTCATCACCGAGAAACTTGTTACTACTATTAGCAGTATTCCAGAAGAATGATGCGAGACAGAAAGAAAATCAGACTGCATCCTCTGCAAGAGAGAGACCTTGGAGCGTCTAAAATCCCTTTTAAGGAGCCTTTCTCGTGTGAAAAGCCTGAACTCAGGGGTGGAATCGAGAAAAGACACCAAAAACACTGTTCTCCATCGCGGGATATACCTTCGTGCTCTCCATTGGCCTCACAATCGTCGTCAGAGCGGTCATCTCAGCATGCAGCGACGTTGAAGCACCCGACAGTGGAAAGATCTCTGTCGATGCATTCAGCTTCAGCCCCGTCAACGAAGAGGAGGTGGACGTCGGGCTGCATACTTTAGCGTCAGGTACTGAGACAAACATCTCACCATTCGACGAACCGCAAGAGATTGATGTTAAAGCAACCCTCAATGCAGGGCTTGACGTTGAGAACCTCGCCATCATGCCACCAGTCAACGTCAACACAACAAATTTCTGACTCTCCTTCAAGGCATGGTCGGCGGACGTCGAGAACCCCGCCGTCACGCTCTCCTTCAAGGTGACTCTGGTCGACGGTGAGACCCTTGGGGTTGCACCACCATTTGATGCTGATAAAGACACCTCTGGCTTGCTAAAAAAGGATGCACAGTGACAGTTGATGTCTAGACCCTCATTAACTTCAAGGCCTTCCTCGACATCGAGGAATGTACAATCTGGTACGGCAGAATTGCAAAGATGTATATCAACCTCGAGATTTAAATGTTTGAGGAGCAGATCCCCCCCCCCCCCCCCCCCCAGAACTTAGAACTGTACAGAGCACTCCTGAGGGATCTCCAGCTCTGGAAAAAGAGGCTACAACTATCAACCTCTCACCACGTTCATTACAGAGTGTGAAAGAGTGGAGAGTACCACAGCAGAGTCCAAGTTCGTACTTCTCACAGACCTACTCTCCTTCTAGAGTCTCAGCTGATACTCCTCCTCCTACTCCTCCTCCAAAGACTACCACAAAGACTCCACGAACATCTCCAAGAAGAACATGATCACCTTCTGCAAGTAGATCTCGTTCTAGAACACCTCTCGGGTGGACACCATGCAGATCTCACCGGTCTCATTCATCTAGATCCTGGAGCCGCAGGTATAGATCTCCCTCATGGTCCACAGACACCTCTCGTTCCTCTGTACAAGATTATTCACCAACTCAAATAGCTATCCCTCTAGTGAGGATCTCACTGGTGTATGACATTATCACCTTTAATGAGGTCCCGATCAGAGGGGCCACGAAATTAAATATTGAGATGCCTGCTCCAACAACTTGGGCTTCTGTGATTTTCGAACCATTGCATCACAGGACATCATCCAGGCCGATGCTTCGGCTGGTCCCTGGTCTGTTAGAACCAGCCCTCCAGACATTCCTAACACTAGCATCAAAAGGGCCCACCCCTTCATGCATTACAAAGAATAATAAAGCACCAGACCAGGGATCTCTCTTTCTTAGAGCAGACCGACCACCTGATTCTGCAGTGGCTAGGAAAGCGCATTCAGGGAAATCTTCATCTACAGTGCCCCCCCCCAATAAGGACAGTAAGCACATGGACTCACTCGGAAAGAAAATGTGCAGCACCTCCACCTCCTTCATGAAAGTTGCCAGTACCTTAGCACTGTTAAGGAGGTATGACAGAGCACTATGGGATTTCCTGTCCAGGTTTATTGAGAAACTGCCAATGGAAGATCTACAAGATTTTCCGGAGATTCTCCAGGAAAGTGGCTTTGTGGCAAACTAAGTGATCAGCACAGCAGCTGAAGCATCGGACCTAGCAGCCCGCAGCTACTCACACGGCATCTGTGCAAGTTGTTCCTCCTGTCAATGGCTTAACAGGGTTTAACCTGAGGCCCAGCACAGAATTTTAAGCAATGGGTCTGGAGAGGCGCAAGGATGTCTGACGTAAATACCGGGCCGATGTTCATCACCATTACCAGCAGAGGGTTCTAGCCCCTCCACTGGACATCTCAGCAGCAACACCAGGCCAGGTTACACTATCATCCATGCCGGCAGGGCGATAGGAAGGGGAGCTCCCGGGCCATCATCCTCCACTACTAAATCACCGGCAAAACAATGAGCGCCTGCTTCTCCCTTCTCCGTTTCCACTCCGGTGGGGGGATGTGTTCTCACAAACCTGGACGAGTGACGCAGAAGAATAAAAGACAAATGGGTGCTCAATATTTTACAGAATGGCTACTCCATCAGGTTTAAGTTTCCTCCTGCTGCTCTTCCACCTTGTCGAACTTCTGGTAATCAACAAGACTTGCTGCAAACATGGCCACTTTGCTACCAAAAGAAGCCATCAAAAAGGTTCCCGCTTTTCAACAAGGACTGGGAATATCCTCCTGTTATCTGCAGGATGCCAACTTCCACATACGTATCGCCAGAAAACACTGGAAATTCTTGTAGTTCAAAGTGGCATCAAAGCACTATCAATACAAGGTTCTGCCCTTCAGGCTTAAGTCAGCACATTGCACATTCTCCACATGCATAGCAGTGGTAGCGACTTACCTGTGGAGAGAGAAGCTTTTAGTCTACCCATACTTAGATGACTGGTTGATCAAATGTTCCTCACCTCTTCTCCTTCCGGAACAATTTCAGACTTGTATACAAGTGCTACAGAAGTTGGGATTACGTAACAACTTCAAGAAATCCATCCTCAACCCAACGATGGCGATTCACTACCTGGGAGCAATCCTGGATACTGAAAACGCAAGAGTGTATCCTTCGGAGGAAAGATTATCCTCAATTAGCAACAAGTGTCTCACTCTCCTCCACACTCCTTATCCTTCGACCAGGCAGGTGGCTTCTCCGCTGAGGTCCATGGCGTCCTGCATCTACATTATTCTCAATGTCAGACTTCACATGCAGCAGGCATTGGAAGAACAGTAGTCGCAGTGGACTCTCTGCAAGTTCAAGGACTGTGGTCAGAAACTGACAAGCTGTACCATATCAACATGTTGGAGCTGAGGCTAGTCCATCACACAATCAAGTCCTTTTGCCCATCTATTTAGACACGCTCCCTGTTGGTGCAGACAGACAATAACAAGCCATCATCAGGACAAATACCATAACAAGTTGTTCGAGGCATATGAGTTGCAGATCGTATACTGTGCATTAGATCGCCACCTGGTGTTGGGCTCGGATGATTGCAGTTTGTTGTCTTCTTGCAAGAAGTCTTTGTAGTCACGAGATAGGTGACTCCTCCCTTGGACAATACTGCGCATGGTCATCGACTCCATCCTCAGATTGTTTTTTTCCGCCACTGGGTTCGGATGAAAGTTTTCCGCTCCGGCTAGAAAAGACTTTTCTGCAACTTCGAAGCGAACAACTTTATAACAAACACTATCGACATCGAATAAACAAATTTCGACATCAACTACATCCCGGTGCGTCGACGCGGGCCGTTGAGCCTATCGGCGCCGTACGGCCTACGCCTCATGGACAGAACTCCATTCAAGAGATGCCCAGTATGTCGAGCAAAGTTCCCTCATAGCGACCATCACGAGGTCTGCAACCTCTGTCTATCGCCGGAACACGACGAGTCGACCTGCACAGATTGTGTGTCCTTCCGATCGAAGAAGACCATTCGGGATCGGAGGGCGCATCGACACGAGATGAGGAGATCAGCACCAGCACCGGAGGCCATCTTTATGGAGGAGATCTCCGAGGACGAGGATCCACTCGAAGATATCTCCGAGGACGAGGCTCCACTCGAAACCACCTTCGGCACCGAAAACTTTGCCACGGGACTCAATAACGCCTCCTAAAGCAAAACACACGAAACAACCCCTATCGGCACTGAAAAAATCGACGACAAAGAAGGTTGCAGAGGAGGAAGAACTGTTTAGGCCAGAGCCTAAACAAAAGAAAGTCCATATCAATCCAAAGACTGGACATGTAGAGGATATTCCTTATAAAAAGAGACCAGCAGAAACACCACTTCTACCTGTGGTTCCTGCCAAAAAGAAGGACTGTGCAACTTCTCCAATGCACCCTTCCTCTCCTTTACCTTCTTCCTCTCCTATCCCTCCTTACATTGAACCTACAGTTTCTCCTGTTCAATCTCCTGCATCATCACACCACACTGATGAGGAGTATGATATAGGGGGGAATGACATACCAGAACCACAAGAATACCCTTTAGATGAGGATGTCAATCCTGAATACCCTAAGGACGATGACATGTATGGCTTCCCACCACACAATGTGCCCGACATTCCTGATCCTCAGTCCTACCCAACAAAACCTCCCCCTCCAGAGGATAGTATTGGGTTTAATCATTTATTGAATAGGGCAGCCCTTTACCACGGGGTTTCAATGCACTCTGATGCTATTGATGAGGATTTTTTACTGAATACATTTGAGCAGTCACAAAGGTCTACACAAATATTACCTATGATCAAAGGAGTCATTAAACATGCTCCAGAAATATTTAAAGACCCGGTACGCTGTAGAGTACTGAATCCAAGAATTGAAAAGAAATACAGACCAGCACCATCTGATCCAGTCTATATTAAGGGACATCTGTCACTAGACTCTTTAGTAGTGTCTAATGCACGAAAAAGAGCCAATTCCCAGACTTCTGGTGACACGCGCCCACCTGACAAAGAATCTAAAGTTATTGATGCGTCAGGGAAACGGATTGCTGCGCAAGCAACAAACATATGGCGCACAGCAAATACACAAGCACTGCACTCACGCTATGATAGGGCGCACTACGACCAACTAGAAAAACTAATGAAGCACCTCCCAGATCAGTACAAAGATCAGGCAACAGAGCTCATATAGGATGGCAAGTTAATATCCAATGCCTCAATCAAATGTGCACTAGATTTAGCTGACACAGCATCCAGGGCAGTCAATACCAGTGTCATACTCAGACGACATGCGTGGCTACGCATTTCAGGTTTTAAAACCAAGGTACAGACTACCATCTTGAACCAGCCCTTCAATCAAAACCAATTGTTCGGGCCCGAAGTAGACAGCACACTAGAAAAAATGAAAAAGGACACAGACACAGCTAAGTCTATGGGTGCATTACAATCCACACAGACTAGAAGTTCTTTTCACCGCTCCTTCTATAGAGGAGGCTCAAAGCAAACCGGCGCAGACACGACGTCATCTTTTAAAACAAATACCCAGACCTCCTCTAACAAGAGCTACTTCAGAGGAGGATACAGAGGAAATAATACCAAGGGAAGAGGTAGAGGTAATAACAACAACCGCTCCTCTTCCACTCCCAAACAGTGACTTCCCTCTGCCTCCCCCACAGCATTCCACCCCTGTGGGGGGCAGATTATCATAGTTCCTACCTGTCTGGAATTCCATCACAACAGACAAGTGGGTAAGACCAATTATCCAACATGGTTACTGCCTAGAACTCACCGGAACCCCTCCAAACATACCACCCAGGCAGCGTCCAATGTCCACAGACCATATTACCCTACTTCAACAAGAAGTTCTAGCACTTCTACAAAAGGATGCTATACAAGTAGTTCCTTTAGAGGAACAAGGAACAGGAGTTTACTCCTTGTACTTCCTAATTCCCAAAAAGGACGGGACACTAAGGCCAATCCTCGACCTTGGGCCCCTCAACCATTAAATACAGTCAGATCATTTCCACATGATCACTCTGCAGCAAGTACTCCCACTACTACAACAAGGCGATTTTCTTTCAACACTAGACCTAAAGGACGCCTACTTTCACATTCCTATACATCCTGCTCACAGGACGTACCTTTCATACAAGGACAGCACAATCAATTCAAAGTCCTTCCATTCGGGGTCACAACGGCACCACGAGTGTTCACAAAGTGCTTAGCAGTAGTAGCGGCACATCTCAGAAGACAACAGATACACGTCTTCCCTTACCTAGACGATTGGCTCATAAAAACAAAATCATACAGCCAATGTGTCCGTCACACAAAGCAAACAATTCAGATATTGCACGAATTAGGGTTTACCATAAACTACACCAAGTCGCACCTAGAGCCTTCGCATGTTCATCAGTATCTAGGAGCTACCATAGACACATCTACAGCTCAAGCGTATCCCAGTCCAGCCAGGATACAGAGCATTCAGACCGTAGTCTCCATTTTTCAACACCAGCAGTCTCTCTAAGCCAAAGGTGTTCATGAGACTAATAGGAATGATGGCGTCTTGCATCTTTATAGTGCCACATGCAAGACTGCAAATGCGACCATTACAAGAATGTCTAGCACAACAATGGAATCAGGCTCAAGGTCATCGCACAGACCTGGTGTTGGTGGACAGCCGTTTATATCGCTCTCTGCAATGGTGGAACACCAAAGATTTGACAAAGGGACGGCAGTTCCTAGAGCCTGTTCCACAGATAGTGCTCACGACAGACGCATCCCTCACAGGATGGGGAGCCCATCTCCTACACTATACCACACAAGGCCAATGAAACAACCAACAAAAACTGTTCCATATCAACCATCTAGAGCTGCTAGCAATCTTCCTAGCACTCAAAACATTACAAGTACAAAACAAAGCTGTCTTGATCCGGACGGACAATATGACAACCATGTGCTATATACAAAAACAGGGGGGGACACTCTCTGCAACTGTCCCAGCTTGCACAGAACGTTTGGAGATGGGCCATTCCTCAAAACATACATCTGACAGTAGAGCACCTTCCAGGAAATCACAATCAGATAGCAGATCTGTTGAGTCGACAGTCACAACAGATTCACAAATGGGAGATACACCCACAAGTTCTTCAGCCATTCTTCCAAATGTGGGGGCATCCAAAAATAGATCTGTTTGCCACCCGCGAGAACACAAAATGCCCAACCTTCGCTGCCAGGTTTCCACACCCAAGGTCGGAGGGGAATGCAATATGGATGAACTGGTCAGGCAGATTTGCGTACGCTTTTCCGCCTCTCCCACTCATTCCACTGGTAGTGCGCAAATTCACACAACAGTCTCTCAAACTGATACTAGTAGCGCCCACATGGGCACGCCAGCCGTGGTTCACCACACTACTGGATCTCTCACTAGTTCCACATCAAAAATTAAAGCTTACACCCTCCCTGTTAACACAGACCATGGAGAAATAAGATACCCAGAACCAAGCCAATTGAATTGGGCAATCTGGCTCCTGAAGTCTTAGAGTTTGGTTACTTAAACCTACCACCAGACCTTATGAATATAATTAAAGAGGCTAGAAAACCCACTACCAGAGCGTGTTATGCCGCTAAGTGGAAGAGATTTGCGATATATTGCAACAATAATCACATTGATCCGCTGGATGTTTCCATCCAAAATATCATTTGCTACCTTCTACACCTACAAAGGTCCAATTTAGCTTATTCTTCCATAAGACTGCGTCTGGCAGCAATAGCAGCCTATTTACAGAAAAGACAACATCTATCTCTATTCAGAGTACCTGCTATCAAAGCTTTTATGGAAGGATTAAAACGTATAATCCCACCTAGGTTACCACCTGCTCCAGAATGGAACCTAAACGTGGTCCTTACAAGACTTATGGGACCCCCTTTCGAGCCTTTACTTAAGTGTGAATTACAGTTCCTAACATGGAAAACTGCTTTCCTTGTGGCCATCACCTCTCTCAGGAGAGTTAGCGAAATACAAGCATTCACAATACAAGAACCATTTTTTCAGATACACACTAACAAAGTGGTTCTTAGGCCTAATCCAAAATTCCTGCCAAAGGTTATTACTCCTTTTCACCTAAACCAATCAGTAGAGTTACCTGTGTTTTTTCAAAACCCGGACTCTGTTGCAGAAAGGGCTTTACACACCTTAGATGTTAGGAGAGCCCTGTTATACTACACAGATAGGACTAAAACCTTCAGAAAGACAAAACAATTATTTGTATCTTTCTCTCCTCCACACAAAGGCAACCCCATCTCTAAGGGGGGAATTGCCAGGTGTATTGTAAAGTGTATACAAATATTCTATCAAAAGGCTAAACGTACACTAGCAGTTCCTCCTAGAGCACACTCTACTCGCAAACTAGGAGCCTCTATGGCTTTCTTAGGAAATATACCACTAGAGGAGATATGCAAGGCAGCCACATGGTCTACAATACACACCTTCACGAAACACTATTGTGTTGATTTGCAAGCCAAGCAGCAAGCTGCAGTAGGCCAAGCTGTCCTTAGAACACTGTTTCAAAATACTGCAACGGATACAGGCGACCACCGCGAGGGGAGACACTGCTGCACAATCGATGCACAGTATACGATCTGCAGCTCATATGCCTCGAACGGAATATGCTACTTACCAGTATGCATCTGTTCTTGGCATGTAGAGCTGCAGAGTCGTATACGCCCGCCCCCCTCCCCGGGACTTGTATCCATTCCAGTTATCATCTTATTTAGATGCACACGCATGGACATCCTTTCTTTATCTTTACTTCTACTAACTCCATCATTTCCCATCATGGCGAAAAACAATCTGAGGATGGAGTCGATGACCATGCGCAGTATTGTCCAAGGGAGGAGTCACCTATCTCGGGACTACAAAGACTTCTTCCAAGAAGACAACAAACTGCAATCATCCGAGCCCAACACCAGGTGGCGATCTAATGCACAGTATACAACTCTGCAGCTCTACATGCCAAGAACAGATGCATACTGGTAAGTAGCATATTCCTTCCACCACAATCTGTCCTAATTAAGTCAATCAGAGTGACCCTGTCATGCGTGTATGACATAGTGCACAGGTCTCAAAACAAGGTGCATTTAGGTAATTTGAAAAAGAAATCTTCAACTTAATTTTCTCACTATCTAATAGAGAAGCAAAAATAGCTGTTGCTACTTGCACAAAGATCACAAACTCTTGTATGGAACTCTTGTGACTTTTCTAAGAGAAGAACCAGCACGTTTTGTTCCCTGCCTAGCTATTAGAAAGTTAAAGTTTCATAGGATGAAAACATCGTGCAGTAAGCTTTTGTTTGTTCTACCTGGTACTCAAGTATTGACTCTTTGTCAATGACCGCCACTAGAGCAGCCATTGTGTTGTATTTCCTTTAGCACTGGATCTTTCATAGGTTCACATGCTTGAATAATTTTCCGTCATCGAGGTGGTAGCCTCTTTCACTTTTCAGTAGCAGTCAGCAATAGAGTATTATTTGCCCATAGAATTAAATAACAGTAAAACAAGGTTTGTTTCCTCCTGTTCCTTTCGTGATGCCTCAGTGGGACTTGAATCTAGTTCTTACCTTTCTGATGTGCTCTCCCTTTGAGCCACTTCATAATTGCCCTCTTCGTCTTCTAACTCTAAAGACTGCTTGACTGGTTGCCATCACCTCAGCCAGAAGAGTGATTGAGCATCCGGACAAAGTTGTTCTGAGGACTCGTCCTTCCTTTCTGCCAATGGTTGTCACTACCTTTCACATCGGGCAGACCATCACTTAGCCCACTCTCTTTCCGCATCCCTCTAAAGAGGAAGAGAGGCTCCACCGTCTGGACCCAAAACGTGTGCCCTCGTTCTATATGAGCCGCACACAACAGTTCCGGGTGGATGACCAACTCTTTGTTGGCTAAGTGGGCGCTAAGCAAAGGTCGGGCTGTACACAAACGGACCATCTCTCGGTGGGTTGTACTGTGCATAAATGCTTGTTACTCCTTGGCTAAAAACGAGCCTCCGGTGGGGTTGCGTGCCAATTCTACCAGGGCGACAGCAGCCACTACTGCTCTGGGACGCGGCGTTCCCTTGCAGGACATTGTTTAGGCAGCTACGTGTGCCTCGCTGCACACGTTTACCAAGCACAACTGCCTGGACAACCAAGTCTGGAGAGACCGCTTCTTTGACCGTTCTGTTCTCCAGGACTTTCTGGTGTGATCTTGGTTCAAAGACCCACCACCACGGTTGGTATTGCTGGGGTATCTATTCTAAGGTAAGGAATCTATCACTACGTGTTTCTTTCAGATGCACAAGCTACTTACCTTTGGTAACGATATATCTGTAAGAAACATTAGTAGTGATAGATTCCTTACTGCCACCCCCAACTACCCCAAAAGTCCACCATAGCTCATTTTTCTACCACATGTCGTTTGGAAGGTAGTCCTTCAGTGCTCTGCTCCATTTTCTCAACAGAACAGACCTCCTCACAAGCTAAACAAGCATTTACAATGCAATAGGTCTCGCAGCAGTAAAGTTTGAGTTATTGGTATTGTGTATGACAATGCGGTGCATAACATTTTTAGCACACTTTGAATTGATGAGCAGTGAGAGTGTGTGCAACAGTATGCTGTTTTTGAAAGCAGTGTGGTAGAGAGTGCAGGAATTTGGGTGACCTGAGCAATGTGGATGATGCACCTTACGCATGGGGCTGCCGCAGTTGTTATTCACACAGCTCTGATGGTGCACTTCACGCACGGGCTCACAGCTGTTATTATTTACACAGCTCTGATGATGCACCTTACGCACGGGCTCACAGTTGTTATTCACACAGCTCTGATGAGGCACCTCACGCACGGGGCTGATGCAGTTATTATTTACACAGCTTTGATGATGCACCTCAGGAACGGGCTCCCAGCTGTTATTCTTCACACAGCTCTGATGATGCACCTTAGGCACGTGCTCACAGCTGTTATTATTCACACAGCTCTGATGATGCACCTCACGCACGGGGCTGACGCTGTTATCACACAGTTCTGATGCACCTTAGTCACGGCTCACAGCTGTTATTATTCACACAGCTCTGATGATGTACCTCCGGCACGGGCTCACAGCTATTATTCACACAGCTCTGATGATGCACCTCACGCTCGGAGCTGACGCAGTTATTATTCACACAGCTCTGATGATGCACCTTAGGCACGGGCTCACAGCTGTTATTATTCACACAGCTCTGATGATGCACCTCACGCACGAGGCTGGCGCACTTATTACGTACACAGCTATGATGCACCTTAGGGACGGGCTCACAGCTGTTATTATTCACACAGCTCTGATGATGCACCTCACGCATGGGGCTGTCGTAGTTATCATTCACACAGCTCTGATGATGCACCTTAGGAACAGGCTCACAGCTGTTATTATTCCCACAGCTCTGATGATGCACCTCACACACGGGGCTGACGCAGTTATTATTTACACAGCTCTGATGCACCTTAGGCACGGGCTCACAGCTGTTATTAATCACACAGCTCTGATGATGCACCTTAGGCACGGGCTCACAGCTGTTACGGTGCTTCCTTCTTTTTAATGGGGGCAACCTGGCTGGATAAATGCAGTGAAGTTTCTCAATGTAAAGACTTTGCTGCCTCAGCTGCATGTTTAAGTCTAAGCTCGGGACTAAGCTCGGGAGAGGATCCATGCAGTACAGGCCGGACGCCGCTTCACTCTCACGGGCTCTCTTCCACCTGTTGCCCCGCAGCAGGAGCCCTCGGGAAGCATCACACGGGTCGTGAGGAGAGTTCAGCCCACAACGTACGAAGTGTTCAGCAGTCGGAAAAAGATGTCCCCCTATCAGGCTGTTCTGGGGCCAAACCAGTAATAACGAGCAACAATAACAAAAAAACGATCGCTATTGTAAAAAAAAGGTAAAACCCACACCAGATATGAGACCCCAGGGCGAGAGAGCGGAATGAGCGGAAGCAGGAATAGACGTGCGCGTGCACTGCCGAAACCTGCCGTGGGGTGGGACTTCCGTTTCTGCTGGAAGCCCGCGGAGTGCCCGGCTTGAGGAGCAGTGGTGACGCGGGGCTCCCATGCCCGAGGGAGAGCCCCGCGGTGGCGGCTGAAGTCCGGAGTGAGGTGAGTGGGGCTTAGTTGAAGTGGGGGGTGGCGGCGGGGGAGAGGGGTTTCTCTGTGCGCTGGTGTGTGTGTCTGTGCTTGTGTGTGTGTGTGCGTGCGCTCTTGTGTGTGTGCGGCTGGGGGTGTGTGTCTCTGTGCGCTCGCATGTATGTGCGCTAGTGTGTGTGCGTATGTGTATGTCTCTGCGTGTGTGCAAAGAAAATTAAAGCTGGCAACACTGTCGATCGAACCGCGCACTCCCAGAGCCATCTGGACAGCAGTAAAAACGAAACTTAAACAAAGTGAAAGCACTGTCTCTCTAAGCACGCATTGGAAGGGAACCATAAGCTGATCAATGGAACGCGCGTGCGCGTGGCCCGCTCAATTCCGACTCTTTCACATGCGCGTGGCCAGTCTTGTCTCCTGGGAAGCAGTCGCTAACAAAAGGTCTCTGGCGAGACCGCGCTTCGCGCGGTTAACGCCACGAGACTTAAAAAGTGAGTCTCTCATAGCAGGCAGCAAGATAAGTGGAGGTATTGAAAGTTTGCAGGCTTCAACTACTCGAAACCAATATCCCACTTCACAGAGCCCACTTAGTGGGAGGATTTGAGACTGGTTTCCATCATCGGAGGTCCTAACAACAGACAAATGGATTGTGAACGTGGTTCAATACAGCCACGTTGGAATCCATCAAATGACTGCCAAAATGACCACTGAGCAACAACTTCACCGTCTACAGTCTAAAATCCTTGCCATGCGTAACAAAAGTGTGCTCAAGCCATCCCCACATCACAGTGGAGCAAAGGATTCTACTCCAATTTTTCATGGATAGGAAGAAAGCAGTAGACTAGACATCCATTTTGGATCCCAAACAAATTAAGAAGTTCCTTCTCAAGCAGTCCTTTTGGATCGATACGGTGTAGCAAGAAGCTCTTTTATGTCTTCAGGAAGCAGAATTTCTGGAGTCTTTAGATCTTCAAGATGCATACTTCAACATTCCAATCCATCCCATACACTACGTATCCCTTTGGTTTGTGGTACGCAAACAGCACTGTCAGCACAGAGTTCTACTCTTTGGGGCAAAATGTGTACTAAGGATCACTATCAGGTGTTTGGCTCTGGTTTCAGCCTTCCTGTGGTAACAAAGCTCCTAGGTATTCTCATACGTAGATGACTATTTGATCCAAGGCAGTTCTTATTCGTGAGCCATAAGATCTGCCAACACCAGCTTGAGACTATTTAATGAACTGAGCCTTTCCTTGAACGAGGACAAATCTCCCACCACCCCACAAACTCACAAACAGTTTCTGGGAGCGTTGTGCACACTCGAAAATGGAAAGCGCATCCTTCATATGGGAGAACATTACATCTTCTTGCATTAGCAAAGATAGTGGCAAAAATGGAGTCAGTCATACCACGCCTTTTCAAATCTTTACTATGCATGATGTGCTGCACATCAGCAATACCCATGTGCTGATTACACATGCCTCCACTCCAGGAAGAGTTAGACATCTAAAAGTTACAGACCATGGAATCCTTTGGCGCCCTAATTTCTGTAATAGCAGTAAAAAGGAACATACTTTCTTGGTGGCAGTAGCACTGGCGTTAAAGGTCGTACAGTAACCAGCTTAATTCGTCATGACAACAGATGCCTCCAGGGAGGGGAGGGGTGTCCATCTACAGGACTTAAAAGCAAGATGGCACTGGTCCTACTTAAACAATCAGTTACACAAAAATTCCCTGGAACTAAAAGCAATGAGGAAGGGCCTGTAATCGTTCCTATCAGAACAGTGGAAAATCGCAATTCCTGTTGGAAGCAGTACAGTTTCTGAGCCACACAGTGACAGCCAAGCTTGAGTGGGAGCTCAATCACATCTAACTAGACAAGGTCTTCTGGAGCTGGGATCATCCAAATCTGGACCTGCTTGTGACAGCGACCAAAAAGAGTGCCTGTATTTAGGAGATAGGATCGAGGGTTTATATAAGCTTTTGCTGTCATGTATTTTTATAACTCTCTCCACTGTTTCCCCTTATGCGGAGGGTTCTCAGCAACTTTTAGAAGGAACCTTGTTTCTCCAGTATTGAATCTTTCTTATATTCACATGCTTGGATCTTCCCAGTCGTCGAGGTGGGAGTCCCACAGTATTTCTAACTAGTGTTAAAACTCCATTGTTAGTACATATCCCGTAGGATTGTGTAGCAATCCACATTATTTTGAGTACAACCATTGTTTAATCAATCAATCAATAAGAAGGAAGCTTCTGCCGTATTCCTCCTGTCCAGTGGCACGACACCTCATATTTCTTACAGCACAGCATGTGAGAGGGAGTCTCCCTGAGCTCTGCTCTGCTATCTCTTCAGAATTTGATACTGTTACATCGGGGACCTCCAGTTGAACTTTATCTAATTAATGTGTATAACTGGCTGCCTATGGACTATTCTTACAGAATTTTCTCAACATGTTAGAAGGTTAAAAAAAGGGGTTGTTTCGACCATGTAAGACCTGTAGGAAAATGCGGCTGTTCTCTAAAGATCCTCATAAGGAATGCCTGTATTGCCTGCACACATATCACAAACCCAAAAACTGCAAATACTGCAGCAAATTTTTTGCAAAAACTCTGAAAGACAGAGAGGCAAGAATATTATTATGGCTGCGGAAAAAGTAAACATCTAAAACTCCACTCTCAGGAGACGAAAGGTCCCGTTCTAATATTAAGGGGACACTGAAGAGAGAAAGACTTGGAAAGGATCTCAGTGAACTGTCTAAAAGCTTTAATAAATGGCAGACAAGAAGAAGCCAGACTAGGAAAAGTTGAGTCCTACAGCACCTAAAGGCTGAACAAGGCATAAAACATCAGTCTCAGATTCATCAGCGCCTTTTGAAATAGCACTAGCTTCTGCTGACCCTAGCAAGCCTACCTCAGAGTCACCACAAAAATCGGACCAAGTCGCTAGTTAAATCTTCGACGAGACCATCTACAGCACTGCCGAAGGCGAAGATGTCTATGCCGATGACATCAACCACTTCGGTGTCTAAGGCATCGTTGATGGTAAGACTCATATTGACAAGTCTTCGTCGATGTAAAAATTGTTCACATCAGTCTCCCTGTCAGCACAGAACACTGCTGCTCCTTCATCAACACCGTTGATGACAGTTCCCATGACGGAAATGAAGATCATGCTATCAAAGTTAGTCATTATCCTTGAGTACAGCTCCATCGACGGACACGTCGATGATCATTGCCGAATCACTTCTAAGGCCGGAACAAACTTTTCCTAGCAAGGTTTCAATTTCACCTTCAAGTTCGCCTTCTAGAAATATGAGGATTGAAAGAAGAGGATGATGAAGGGCCTTTTGAGGATGCAACAAGTCCATCACAATTACATGTGAAATGCCAAGACTCTGATGAAGTTGAACAAGACGAGTCGGTATATGTGCAAGGTGATTTTTTTCATTTAAAGACAGACAACAAGGTAGGGAAAAAGCATATGAGGAATTCCTTCAGTTTGATCCTCATGAGGAATTTCTAGATGAGCAACCTGCACCTGAACCAATGATGCAAGTCCCTGTAGCTCTGGTGACAGATCTCCATCTAATGTTGAGGACTGTATAAAAAAGTTCCCGAAAAGGAAGGGGCACTATTAAAAAATCTAAAGCTGGGGTATTACAAGTAGAAATATTTTCACAGCAGGCGAGCCCGCTAGTATAGCATAAAGACATCTTGCAACCAAGAAAGCTAGAAACTATCACCATTAATGATGATTATGTTGATCATGGAGATGACGAAGATTAGCCCGAAGAGGGTGAGATACTACAAGATCAAACAGCAAGCACATGAAGTAAATGGGATAACCTTGTGACCTCTAGCCACACTTCCCACGGTTAGCTCACCGCCAGATGATACAGGGGGCTTTCATGCACTTCTAGAGAGAGCTGCCAAATGATTTGATGTGCCAGTCTGCGTTCAGCAAACAGAATACTTCTTGTCAACTAGAAAATCTGTAATATCAATACCAATTGTTGACTATATTTGGACTGAGGTAATTAAAGTCATTAAGAACCCTCCTACAGTGGCAGCAGTGATATTTAGACGATAAAAAAAAGACAAGGCTTGAGACAATTCTCGAGCCTACCTGATTGGACCCCCAAAACCAGATTCAGTTGTTATGCAGGCAGCACACGAGATTGAAAAAAACGATGACACCCTGTTCTGCTCCTGCGGATAGGGGATGTAGGAGAATAGACAACATAGCATTTTTCTGCCATGGCGGTGATCACCATAAGGGCGTCCAATGCTCTGGCCATACTGAGAAGGTCAGACCTAATGAAAATCCTAGATGCTCTACCAGTGGATAAAAAATCAGAGGTTAGAGCTATCCTTAAAAAAAGGGAAAGAACATCCTCAGAAATAACTGATACAGCAATGGATGTAGCCCTCACGGTTTTCAGACAAATAGCTGGAGTAGCAGTCATTGAGAGGCAGGGCTGGCTAAGGGCAACTTCATTCAGACCTGAAGTGTAGTCAGAAATATTAGACGTACCTTACAATGGAGAAGCTCTATTTAGAGAGCACATTGATGACGCCTTACAATCAATCATGGTTATTGCTGACACAGAGACAGCAAGGTTTCAATCTTTTCGAGGTGGTAGATGCAGATGGCAATATTCCAATAGCCTTGCAGATATCAACCAAATCATCACCAGCTGCAGGGATATCGCCAGTCAGTTCTCTCAGCAATGAAGACCCTCACGGAAAAGAACTTTCTCTAGACAACCAGGTAGAAAAGCTACAGGAAAAAGACAGGAGTTCTCTAGGAGACAGTGACAAAAAATGTGATACCGGTGGCCTCTATGGCTTTGCCTCCCTTGAATTTAAGAGACCCTCTCAACAACTATTACAAAAATTGGGAGTTCATCTCTTCCAACAAATGTATTCAGAAACCTCCCTGGCATCCGTCTATCAGGAGGTCATACCAACAGCTTTGTCTGTTAAGAGAGGAAATAACAATCTCCTCTGAAGGGAGCAACAGAAGAAGTCCAACAAAATTGCAGAAACACAGGTTTCTACTCCAACTTCTTTCTGTTGAAGAAGAAGAATGGAAAATGGAGACGTGTTGGATCTGAGACAGCTCAACAAGTACATAAAAAACAATCATTTAGAATGATTATGCTATAAGATATTATTCAACTGTTAAACCCAGGAGACCACATGACATTGTTGGATCTTTTGGATACCTATTTTCACATCCCCATACATGTAAAGCACAGGTGGTATTTCAGATTCGAAGTGGCTGGATGTCCCTACCAATTCAGGGTTCTACCTTTCGAGCTAAAGTCTGCCCCACGAATATTCACCAAATGTATGGCACCTGTAACAGCTTACTTGAGACAAAATGGCCATCCGGTATTTCCTTACCTGGACAATAATATTAAAAGCAAATTTGCACAGGACTGCAATGGGATCTACAAGAGTACGTCTTCAACTTTTCGAAGATAAACGAGGAGAAATTCTTGTGTAATTCCAGACACAGTAATTACACTTCTGGGGGCAGTTCTGAACACGAACATTTGTAAGGTGTATACTACAAAAGATTGAATTGCAAAGATAATAGCATTAGCGTCTACCCTTTCAAGAAAAAAGTCCACTTCAGTCAGGCAATTCAAATAATTTCTAGGAATGGTATCCTCATGCAGTCCTTTGATCCCAAACTGTCTTTGTACATGAGACTACTGCAGGAACAGCTGAACAAGCAATGGCTCATTCGACTATGTTGTTCGAATAACTACAGAAATGATTAACACTATGCAGTTGTGGATGAGGGAAGCCAACATTGCAGTGGGGTCAACATTCCTAGTCAAGTTGACAAGTTATGTCATGACAACGGATGGTTCCACTGAAGGCTGTAGAGCACATCTCCAAGATTTGGCAGTGATCGCAAAGTGGTCAGACGAGGAAAAGAAGAAATGAAAGCGGGGGCCTTGGGGCTTTGCGCTTTTCTGCCAAGAGTAACATGGCCGGAGTTCTTGATTTGAACAGACAACACAACCACAATGTCCTATTTAAACAAGAAAGGTGGAACAAGATCAGGTCTGCTGGCCAGGGAGGCACAGAACATATGAAACGGGTGTCTCCAACACAAGGTCTCCTTGAAAGTGGAGCATATACAAGGCAAGGAAAACTAGTTAGCAGAACAAATTAAGCAGGTCCCTGAAAGATTGCCATGAGTGGGAGCTGTCGGAAATTGAATTCGCTAAACAATTTAGCAAATGGAGAATACCGTCTCTTGATGCATTTACTACAATGACGAACAAGAAATGTTGAAATTACATGAGCAGACTTCCGCACCCGGGATTTGGGAGAATGCGTTCCAAATAGCATGGATAGGTATATTTGTGTATACTTTTACCCCAATAGCTCTAATCCCAAGAACTCTGAACAAGATGAAAAGGAAACCGTGCCGGCTTATTCTGATAATTCTGGTGTGGCCAAGACAATTTTGGTACATGGGGTTTCTTCTAATGTCAGAACAGCGTCACATTACACTCAAACCAGTCCCGGGATTGCTCTACAGAAACAGTGAACAGATGATGCATCTGAACCCAGAATCTCTCAGCTCAGCCGCTTCGACCCTGAATTGAATGAATTTCGCCAACTGAACGTTTCTCAACAGTGCAGAGACATTCTGGGGAAAGCCAGAGCTGAGTCCACGAATGAGTGATACTAGGCTAAATGGCTAATAGTTTGTAATTGGTTTTCTTCAAATGAGTCTCAGCCTTTCTCTTCGACACCTGTACAAGTGTTACCATACCTACTATGGTTAGCTCAGCTCGGTCTATCTCATAGCTCGATTAGAGTACATCTAGCGGCAATTTCAAGATTCAAACGGTCTGGGAATCAAAAGTCCCTGTGATCTGACAGGCTGAGAAAATAATTCCTAAAAGGTTTTTTTAGGGCTTATCCCTCAGTTAAGGAAACCACCAATTACTTGCCAGCTGAATACAGTTTTAGCACCACTGATGAGGAGGTCTTTTGAGCCTATACATAAAGCTTACATGGAAAACAGCTGTTCTCTTAACACATCTGCAAGACGAATTAGTGAAATACAAGCCTTTATAGTGCAGGATCCATACTTGCAGTTCAAGAGGGACAGAGTTATCCTGCGTACTAATCCTCGCTTCATACCTAAAGTGCCTACAGATTTTCACCTCAATTAACCCATTATCTTAAAGCAATTCTTGCAGGACTACTCGAACGAAGCAGAAAGGGCTCTTCATACTTTAGATGTTAAAAGATGTTTAAAGTTTTATATAGAAAGATCAAAGACTTTCAGAAGATCTGACCAGCACCTGGTCGCATTTGCACCTCCATGGAAAGGTCAGGGAGTGTCAAGAGGGTCTATAGTGAGATGGGTGTCTGCGGCCATAGCTCTTGGTCATGAAAGAGCGAGAAGGCCATTTACATCCAAGATGCGTTCCCACGCCACGAGAAGCATGGCAACTTCTGCAGCTCTGTTCGCAGGAGTGTTTTTGTCAGATACAAGCAGAGCGGCCATATTGACAAACAGGCATACTTTTGCCAGGCACTGCTGTCTAGCTCCAGTAAACAATAAGGACGTGGCGGTGGGTCAAGCAATTCTTCGAAATTTGTTTCAATGAGGTGAGCTTGTGCTGTTTCTTTGTAAATGGTTACTGTCTGGTACAATTGTATTAAGTTATATTATATATATATATATATATATATGTGTGTGCGTGTGGGTATATATATATATATATATATATATATATATATATATATATATATATATATATATATATACATAAACGCACACATTTTTTACCCGCCTCCGCAAAGAAATGTATTATTATTAAAGGTTTACTTTTTTCAGTTGACCTCTGCTAGCTATTCAGATTTAAGCATGTGAATCTATGAAAGATTCAATACTGGGGAAAAAACAAGTTACTCTCCAGTATTGATATCTTTATTAGCTTCACATGCTCCCCTCCCACCTCCCCTTCAGTCGCTCACCTCATTGATCTCTTCTTTATTTAGATGTTATTTTATACACGTGTGCTTTGAAATCTGAGGTGTGGTTCCAATGGACAGGAGCAATGGGGCAAAAGCTTCTTTCTAATTGGTTGAACTTTGGTTGTACTCAAATTTATGTGGATTGCTAATCAATCCCATGGGATATGTATGTACTTACAGTCTAAGGCAATGGAAATTTACTACTACTTACAAATACCAAGGGACTTCCCCACCTCGACGACGGGGAAGATTCAAGTATGTGAATTGATGAAAGATATCAATACTGTAGAACCACAGTGTACAAGTAAGTAACTTGTCTATCTGAAAGAAACAGTTAGTTATAGACTCCTTACCTTAGAATTACCCCCAGGCGTCAGACTGGATCCGGAATTTTTTTTCGTCAACAGTACTTCTGCGCGTCGGCTCCGCGTCCGTCATTAGCTTTGTGTCGCTGGGATGAGATCACGGTACCTACTTAGACACCGCCATCGCGCACTGGCATCAGTTCTTTCTTTTTTCGCGCCAGCCAGTGCAGATCAGGAGAGAGTTGTACCTCCAGTTACTTTTTGACTGAACTTTTTGAGCAACTTTTGTCGACGTCTTTTTGAGTCCTACGACTCCTGGTGCACGTAGGGATGACCGGATTCAAGGCTTGCGGATCCTGTTCTCGACTGATGTCGGTTTCGGATTGGCACCGCGTGTTCCCCTTTTGCCCGGAGCGCGACCACTACCCCAAGTCATGCTCCGACTGCCGGTCCATAGCTCCGACGCCTTTGTGGGAGCGGTCCCGAAAGCTTCTTCAGCGACGGCAGCCGGCTCTGCGCATGGTCGCGGGGAAGGTCGAGGGACCGGTCGCAGAGCCATCACCACTCTTCTATGTCTTCGCACTTGGGGTCAGGTAAGTCGAAGCACAAGACGAAGTCGAACAAGCATCGTCGCTCTTTGATTTCTCCCTGTCGGCCGGCTGATGCAACGAGGGATGCGGACGGTGTCCCTCCCGCAGCTCCACCTGCGGAGCCTGAAGAGTCTACTCCGAGTTTTTCTCCATTCCCGGGACCCGGAGCGACTCCTGCCCAGATTCGTAAGTTTTACAAGGCGATGAACGCTATCTTTGGGTAGCCTGAACTCGCCTGCACGCCCTTGGGCCCCCCGGACTCAGTTGGGGGCCGACCCGGCGCCGCAGGCCCCCCTTGGATCCAGGCCTGGATCCGGATCGGCACTGGTTGACCTTATTACGCCTCCACCGGCTACCGTATTCGACTCTGGTCGGGTCTCCTGCATTTGCTGGGGTTCTCCATCAATGTGCAGAAGTCACACCTGATTCCTTCTCAGAAGCTTCTCTTTATCGGCGCGGTTAGGACACAAAGCTGTTTCGGGTTTATCCTCCCGAACAGCGAGTCCGGGATATTCGGCCTATGATTCCAAACTTTCAGCCTCTATTCCGGGTTTCGGTCAGGATGACCCTGAGGCTGATGGGCCTCACGGCTTCCTGCATCCTGCTGGTCAATCATGCCAGGTGGCATATGCGGGCTCTGCAGTGGTACCTGAATTCCAGTGGGCGCAGCGTCCAGATCTCGGAGGGCACTGCATGACAACTGCAGTGGGGCTCATGAACCAGGATTGGGTCAACAGCAGATCCCTATCCCTTCCCCGATCAGAACACACAGTGGTGACAGACGCATCCCTTCTGGGATGGGGCGGGCACATGGGAGAGGTGGAGATCAGTGGCCTCTGATCTCCGGCGGAGTCCGGGCTCCACATCAGCCTTCTGGAGCCCCGGGCGATTTTTCTTGCACCCAAGGCATTCCTTCCCTCTGTCCGGGGAAGAGTAGTGCAGGTGTTCACGAACAGCACCACCGCCATGTGGTACTGCAACAAACAGGGCGGGTGGGGTCGTGGACCCTATGTCAGGAGGCCCTTCGACTCTGGACATGGCTGGAACATCAGGGCATATCCCTGGTGGTTCAGCACCTGGCAGGTTTCCTGAACGCCAGGGCGGACAAACTCAGCCGCAGGTGCATGATGGATCACAAATGGCATCTTCACTCGGAGGTGGTGCAAGCTCTCTTTCAACAGTGGGGATAACCTTGGTTAGATATATTCACCAACGAAGAGAAAGCGCAATGTCAGCAAATCTGTGCGTTGGAATTTCCAAGACGGCACTCGCTAGGCAACGCTTTTCCTCACTAGTGGAATTGTGGTCTGTTGGACACCTTTCCATCTATACCACTTCTGCCCAGATTGCTGAAGAAGATCAAGCGGGAATGGGCCCCAGTCATTCTGGTGGCTCCAGATCGGGCACGAAGAGTCTGGTATCCTGAGCTGCTCAACATGGCCATCTATTCTCTGATCCGATTGCCTCTTCGGGAGGATCTTCTGTCGCAGCAGCAGGGGACGGTCCTCCACCCAAACCTGTCCAGCCTCCACCTCCTTGCATGGAGATTGAACAGCGGTAGTTGACATCATTTGACTTGCCTCCTGAAGTTTGTGATGTAATCTTGGCAGCCAGGTAGCCCTCCACTAAGATGGTATATGCCTGCCGGTGGAACAGATTTGTGGCATGGTGCACAGCAAAGGCTGTGGATCCCCTTTCTGCCCCTCTTTCTGAGGTTATCTTGTTTCTTCGCTCTTTGGCCTAGCAGGGCTCTGCTCTGGGCACTATCAAGGGCTATCTTTCGGCCATTTCTGCCTTTCTTCGGATTTCTAATCAGCCTTCTCTCTTCAAGTTCCCGGTTGTAAATAGTTTCTTAAAAGGCATAGCTCATCTCTCTCCTCCTATTCCCTTTGTTATGCCTCAGTGGGACTTGTACCTGGTCTTGACCTATTTAATGTGTGCTCCCTTTTGCGCTGCTTCACAACTGTCCTTGAGGCTTTTAACTCTTAAGACTGCATTTCTGGTGGCCATCACATCTCCCAGAAGAGTGAGTGAGCTCCAGGTCCTTTCATCCAAGCCTCCTTTTCTGTCTGTACATCCGGACAAAGTTTTCCTCAGGACTCGCCCATCCATCCTTCCCAAGGTTGTCACCTCCTCTCACATTGGGCTAGCCATCCCTTTGCCCACCTTCTTTCTACCTCCGCATCCTTCGAAAGAGGAAGAGAGGCTCCACCGTCTGGACCCAAAACGTGCGCTTTCCTTTTATTTGGATCGCACCAAGCAGTTCCGGGTGGATGACCAGCTCTTTGTTGGCTACGTGGACGCCAAGAAAGGTCGGGCCGTACACAAGCGGACTATCTCCAGATGGGTCGTTTTGTGTATCAAAGCCTGCTATTCTCTAGCAAAGAAGGAGCCTCCAGTGGGGCTGCACGCCCATTCCACCAGGCCGACGGCAGCCACTAATGCTTTGGGACGAGGAATTCCTTTAAATGACATCTGTCATGGACGTGGGCATCGCTGCACACGTTTTCGAGAAACTACTGCCTCGACAGCCAAGTCCGGAGAGACGGCTTCTTTGGCCGTTCTGTTCTCCAGGACTTTCTGGTGTGAACTTGGTTCGCAGATCCACCTCTGGGGTTGGTATTGCTGGGGTATCTATTCTAAGGTAAGGAATCTATAATTAACTGATTCTTTCAGATGAACAAGTTACTTACCTTCTGTAACAATATATCTGTAAGAAACATCGGTTAGTTATAGATTCCTTACCGCCCCACCCATCCTCCCCGTTCTGCAAACTGATTTCTAGGGTTAAGGATATCCTTTCAGGGTCCTAGTTTTGTGCACCAGTGGACAAAACTAGGCTCTGCATTTCTGGCACGGAACGTCGTGTACTGAACTGACATCAGCACGCAAGGGCGGCGTCAAAGTAGCTACCCCGATGTCATACCGGCGGCACGATGCCAACGCCGGACGCGGAGCCGACCAACGCCACCCTCCGACACGCAGAGGTACTGCTGACGAAAAAACTTTCCGGATCCAGTCTGACGCCTGGGGGTAATTCTAAGGTAAGGAATCTATAACTAACCTATGTTTCTTACAGGTATATCGTTACCGAAGGTAAGTTACTTGTTCTTTGCCTATCTCAATAGCACCAGCTTGACCCCACCTACATTACTTGTGCAGTCCACTGGGCACACACCTGGACTTTCTCTCCAGGAACACATGAGAAATTCACAATCCAACATCTCTTAATTCAAAGGGATGAGTCTTTATCACTTGGAGTTTGCTAACTTTGACATATCCCGAGTACTGAATCATGCTAGCCCCAAGCTATTGGCCAATAAGACTTGCAACCCTAAACAGAGAATATTTTGGTCAGGAATTGAAGCTGGAGGGTAGTGATAAGTGTCCTACCTGCTGCATCTGGCACAATGGGTCTCTCTAACGCCTCTCTCAGAGTTCATTCGGGGCCCATCTCACAATATCGCAGAATGTCAAATACACCATCTCTCTTCTCTGAGAATCAATAAACAAGTCCTAAGGGGTATATTCTGCGCTTTCCCTACAGTTATACCACCAGTACGAAATAGGAACGCATAGTATTGGCACAATTCATGAAGAATCCATTCAAGCCTATCCACAAGGCTGAGATGAATTTCTTGTCATGAAAATTGACTTCTGTATTGGCTTTAACTTATACATGCGGAATGAGTGATATTCAGGCATTTACAATTCAGGATCCTTTCCTTAGGTCCCATAAGGACAAATTCTAAGTGCATCCTAAAAGTACTGATAGACTTACATTTAAGTGAACCTGTAATTTATTAAAGCTTTTTTTCGTAACCCAACAAATGCAGTAGAAAGATCATAATACTCTAAAGTATAAAAAGCTTCAGAAAGTCAAACCAACTCTTTGTTTCCTTTCATCAGTCGTCTTCTTTCTAAGCAAAGCATTGCACGTTGGATTGCATCAATGATAACCCTCTGTCATAAACTTCTGTTTATCCTGGGAGATTCTCTGCACTTTATGTGGGAATGTGACAGGCGGACATTTACAATGCAGCAACCTGGAAGAGCCTTGATACCTTTACTAAGTAAGCACTGCTGCCTGGAAAAGTAGATGTCCTGAAAATTGGCAGTTGGTCAGACAGGTCTGCCGCAGCTACGTCAATAGGTGAGTCTTTTTTCGCTCTGGGTGCTATTTTAGTCTATTTGTTAAACTAAGTGTGGACGTTACGATTGCCAATGATGTTTACGTTGATGATGTTGATACACTGCTTTCTACTCTGATTCAAGCATGTTAATCTATAAAAGATCCAATGCACAGGAAGAAACACGTTAATTAGTGGGTACCTTTAGTGCTCCAGCATTGGTTTTCATAGTTTTGCATGATTGCCTCCCTCTCCCTCGGTCAGAGGCAGAGGGCCTCTGACCGAGGAAGAGAGAGGCAATTATGCAAATCTATTGCTAATAACTTTCACACTCATTCTCAAAATGTAAGATGACCACTGGGGGATGCAGCATTCAGTGCACTATCACCTTATTGGTAAAAGTTTGTGCCTTTTCAAACGACGGGATTTTAAAGTCTACAACCTTGCAGGAATGTTAAAGTCATATACACTCCTATTTCATCAATTTCCATGGTTACTTACCAAAACATGGAGGTTGACCCAATACTGAAACACATTTAACTCCATTAACAAATAACTAAAACCTACCATCTACCAGGATGATCTACTACCTTTAATCATCATCAAAGATAAATGTTCTTTATTCTCCAACTTATGGTGTTGACTAGTTAACTCATCCCTAAGTAAAGCCATCTTTTGGAACTTGCTTCTCCGATAAATAAAACTTTAAGCTGACCACGAAAACATAAACAGCTTTCGAACTGTGGCCAACCCTTCCTGTCTAGGGAAAGCCATTAAAACCATGTAGCCACGCAGTTGTACAAACTCACAGAAAACAACAGTTTATCCAGTATTATTGGTGTCTTTCATAGATTCACATGCCTGAATCATTCCCCGTCGTCGAGACGGGAGTCTCCGGTACATAGAAAAGTAATGTCCTATAGACATATATAGAGAAAAGTAGGCCTAAGGGCCTCCCCTTAGTAGCCTATCTATGTCCTTTTGTAAAAAGGACCAAACTCTAGAAGAGAGCCAATCAGCTAACGCCTCCCTCTAGAACCTTCCTGACAGGAGCTTCAGTCTCTCAGATTTTCTACCGCACGCTGTGCTAAGGGAGTCTCCACCTGAGTTCTCCTCAAGTTTCCTTTTTTCAACCTTATTTCTTCACAACTTTGGATTTCTTCACTTCAATTTTGACCATGGCTGACCTTCAGAAGAAGGGTCTATTCAGGGCATGTACTTCTTGTGGGAAAAAGAGGTTACATGTGGATGACCAGCATAAGACATGTTTATATTGTCTCTATCCGGACCATTCAGCAAAAGACTGCAAGATTTGTAGAACCTTTTCTACAAAGACGCTTAAGGACAGAGAAGGACGCCTTTTAGTCTGGCTTAACAGGCTCAAGACCAGGGACAATCTGGAATCTTCAGAAGAAGATGAGTATTCCTCTGTTTCTTCTAAATTGTCTTTAAAAAGGCCAAGGGTGGCTTCCCCTAGCCCTGCAGACGCTCCTCCAAAGAAGGCTGTCAAAAAACCTTCAGAGACCAAGTCTTCAGCGTCAGACAAGGAGGCACACTCCTTCAAAAAGCCAGCGCCGTCGACGACGACCTCGTCGACGCCCTCATCGGCGCAAAAGAAAGATGTGTCTCCCGTCTACGTTTCCACGACGACAACGACGGTATTGACGACGACAGCATCGTCTACGTTTTCTTCGTCGTCGACGACGACACCCTCATCGACGGCGGGTAAGCCTGTGTCGTCGATTATTCTCATTAAGAAATCGTCGACGGCTCCAGCGCCGACGCCTGTGTCGACGACGAGCAAAGCACCGTCGACATCTGCTTCGTCGAGTGTACCGTCGATGAAGGAATCGGCGACGAAGAAGGTGCCGACGACAGTGGCGTCGTCGACGAAGGTATCGTCGTCGAAGTCATCGTCGACGAAGACATTATCGATGAAGGCAAAGCCGATGGAGCCACAGTCGTCCAGCACACCGTCGACGAAGACATCGTCGACGCCTCAATGGAAACACTCGACGACGGTTCCATCGTCGATGAGGCAAACACAGGAAATGCCATCTGTAGACGGGGGGCCTCCAGGGTCCAGCTGTCGACGAGCCCTTCCATGGTAAAGAGCTAAAAAAAGGCGATTACGCCAGAGTTAACATCCCCGAGTAGAGTGCAGGGATTGCCGCCATCTTGTCTCCTGCAGGATGAGGAGTCGGATGAAGAGTATGACAAACAGGCTACTAGTCCATCCCATCTTGTGGTCAAATGCCAATGCACTGATGAGGATGTTGATGATGTTGAGATGACACAAGAACATGAGGTGCAACAACAGGTTCAGACTCACGTTTCGCCCATTGTATGTCTACCAGCGTCTATAGTGACTGATTTGCGATTTTTGATTCAGGATTACAAACAGCGATTCCCGGAGTCCTCAGCACCAGTGGCTAGGCAGCCTCCTCCAGCAGTGGGGACGGCTCTGTCTCCACGACCCAGACCGCCGGCATTGGTACTCCATCAGGAAAGGGAGCAGATACAAAATCCTCCATCATCGGACGATGAGGAAGGACAACAAGAAGAGGGGGAAATACAAGATGACCCTTCCAATCATGATGACGGTGATGACTACATCATTTCTTCTCCTGCATCCCCAGAGCCCGCTACCTCAGGTTCACCTCCGGCGGACATAGGAGGGTTCCACAATCTGATGGAGAGAGCAGCCAAAAGGTTCCACATGACGATGGAGTCTCAGGAAACTGACTGTTTCCTTTATGATTTTAAGGAGCCACTTAAAAGGACAACCAGATCAATTCCCATAATTGAACTTATTTGGAAAGAGGACCTGCAGTTGATGCAGACTCCAGCCTCGGTTTCAGCACTGGTTCCACGGCTGGACAAAAAATACAAGGCCCCAACATCAGCGCCAGCCTGCCTTACAGGGCATCCCAAACCAGACTCTGTGGATACACAGGCAGCGCAGAAAAAATCCAGGAAAACCTCCTCTCCACTCACAGCCTCTCCAGATAAGGAGGGCAGGAAACTGGACAATATTGGAAAGCGTTTTTCCACCACCTCGGCAATGACAGTAAAAGCTGCAAATTCTATTGCGCTGCTGGGAAGCTATAATAGACAGTTGTGGGCCGACATCGCTCCGTATTTATCTGAGCTGCCAGATGCCACGAAGGAGGAAGTTCAAGCCCTACTTCTGGAAGGCCAATCTTCGGCCTCTGAACTGATCGACTGTGCTCTGGATGTGGCAATGACAGCTAGCAGGTGCAGCTGTCCTGCGTAGGCAGGGGTGCCTCAAATCTACCTCATTTCGGCAGGAGGTGCAATCTAAGGTCCTGGACATGCAATACGATAGACAACACCTGTTTGGAGCCAAGATAGACGAAGCGCTACAAACAATAAAGAAGGACACAGCGAGAGCACTAGGTACTCTGCAATTTAGGAACCAGTCCTTTCGAGGGAACAGAGGCAGAGGACAGACCTCTTACAGAGGCAGTTATCAGAATAGATCATCGTACTCTTACAGCCAAGGCAAGTCGCAATACCAACCTCGCCAACAACAGCAAGGCAGACAATCCTCCTTTGGAAGGTCCAATTTTAGAGGAAAGAACCAACGGAAGGCACTGGCGGACGCCAATGACCTATTCCTACAGCCAGTCCATCCCTCATCTCCTTCTTTGAAAATTGGAGGAAAATTGACCCAATTCCTCAACAATGGGAGGAGGATAACAACGGACCGGTGGGTCCTCCAGTTAATTCAATTTGGACACTCTATAGAATTCGAAACTATCCCTCCAACAACCCCTCCTCGCCCAATGCCCCACAAAAACCTGCGATTGCTTCTTCAAGAAATCTCCATTATGCTACAGAAAGGAGCTATAGCGAGAGTACCAACAGCTTACAAGGGGAGAGGGTTTTACTCCCGCTTCTTTCTCGTTCAAAAGAAGGATAAGAAATGGAGGCCCATTCTAGACCTCAGGGCACTCAACGCATTCTTAAAAGGGCAATCGTTCCGCATGGTCACGATTGAGGAGATCTTGGGGCTTTTAGAGGAGGGAGACTTCATGACGTCCTTAGATCTGCAGGACGCATACTTTCACATCCCAGTCCACAAAACTCACAGGAAATTTCTACGATTCGCAGTGGCGGGGCGGCACTATCAGTTCCGCGTCCTCCCTTTTGGCCTCAAGTCTGCGCCCCGGATATTTACCAAGTGTCTCTCGCCGGTGGCAGCATTCCTCAGACAACATGGCCATCAAGTCTTCCCGTATTTAGACGACTGGCTGGTGAAGGCACCCTCCCTAACAGGCGCAACCAAATCCTCCAACGCCTGTTTGAATCTCTTCAAGCACTTGGGTCTTACACTAAATCAAGACAAATCCACTTTACATCCCTCTCGAGTCATTACTTTCCTCGGAGCAACTCTGGATACAAAAGCTGTGAAGGCTTTCCCATCTCAGGAGAGAAAACGCAAAATCGTCTCTCTGGCCTTAGCTGTGGCTTCAAAGAAAACTTTACCAGTCCGTGCCTTCAAATCCCTCTTGGGAATGATGTCCTCGTGCATTCTGCTCATACCACACTGTCGCCTCCGGATGCGTCCACTCCAAGAGGCTTTTTCCAAACAGTGGACGCAATGCACGGGATCGTTCGAAGACCGCATAAAGATCACGATGCAAATCACCAAGGCATTGCAGTGGTGGAGGTCGCCCAAGAACCTCTCACAGGGATTGCCGTTCCTGCTTCCAGCAACTCCTCATGTCATTACAACGACGCCTCCCTGGAGGGTTGGGGAGCAGTCCTGCAGGAATTGCAGATCAGTGTCAGATGGTCAGAACCGGAGACACGGCTCCATATCAACCTGCTGGAGCTAAGAGCAGTCTTTCTAGCCTTGCAGTCTTTCTTGCCAAGGATCAGGAAGTCCCTAGTGCTCGTCAGGACCGACAACACCACGACGATGCACTACCTGAACAAACAGGGAGGGACGCGTTCGCTAACACTATCTCGCGAATCGCAGAAGAACTGGAATCGGCTCATTCTCCACAGCGTCTCGTTGAGGGTGGAGTACGTCCCAGGCAAGGACAATGTCATAGCAGACGCCCTAAGCAGGCAGAGGTCCTCGACGCACGAATGGGAGCTAGACATAAGAACTACAGTTCAAATCTTCTCAAGATGGGGAACACCGCAAATCGACCTGTTTGTGACCAGAGAAAACACCAAATGCTACAGCTTCGCAAGTTGGCATCCCCAGTCAAGGTCTATCGGAAATGCATTTTCCATCGCATGGCGCAACATCTTTGCGTACGCATTTCCGCCATTCCCAATGATTCCCAGAGTCATCAGGAAGATGAAGGCGTAACCATGCACCTTAATTCTGATAGCCCCATTCTGGCCGAGGCAACATTGGTTCACGGACCTTCATCGCTTCTCTCTACAGCCGCCGATCCATCTGCATCAACATCCATCTCTGCTCACGATGAGCAACAAGCAGATTCAACATCCGGATCTGAAATCTCTCAGGTTGTCGGCCGGCTCCTGAGTACCGAGAATTCAGCAATATGAACATCCCGCAGGATTGTAAAGACATCCTAGCCAGGGCAAGAGTGGACAGCACTAATAAGACTTATTCCCTAAAGTTGAAACGCTTCTGCATCTGGTGTGCGGACAAAGGTCTACGTCCATTTGCCACCTCTCCAGAACAAATAGTACCCTACTTGCTGCATCTGGCGCAGTCGGACCTTGCCCACTCCTCCATAAGGGTACATTTGGCGGCGATCTCAAGATTTAAAAGAACGTCTAAAGGGCCCTCTCTCTGGTCTAGTAGACTTATAAAACAGTTTCTCAAAGGTCTCTATAGATCTTTTCCTCGACCAAGGATGATACCTCCAACATGGCACTTGAATGTGGTTCTTAATCAACTGATGAAACACCCTTTTGAACCCATTCACAGAGCAGACGTGAAATACGTCTTGTGGAAGACGGCTCTCCTCCTGGCGCTTACATCAGCAAGGAGGGTCAGTGAACTGCAGGCTCTTTCTATTCAAGACCCCTTCCTGCAGTTTAGGGATGACAGAGTCATTTTAAGGACCAATCCCAGGTTTATTCCTAAAGTCCCGTCGGACTTCCACTTAAACGAACCTGTGATCCTCAGATCATTCTTTCCAAATCCCAGCACCGCTGCTGAGAGATCGCTCTACTCATTGGACCTTAAGAGATGTCTAAAATTTTATATTGACAAAACCAAACATTTCAGAAAATCTAAACAACTCTTCATAGCCTTCAGTAGGCCTAGGAAAGGTCTACCGCTGACCAAACAAAGCATCTCCAGATGGATCTCTTTGGCAATCGCTGTAGGAAGGTAGATCCCTGACTATGGTTGCCCCCAACTTTTTGCCTGGTGTTTTGCTGGTTTTCTGACTTAGTTGACCTGGGGCCCTGCTATTCAGGACCCCAGGCCTACTGCTCTCTCTGTAAAATGGATTCCATGTACCCTAGGTACATATCCAATTGGATACTGAGTCACCTTATCAGTCCCTGTACAGTGTACCTTAGGTACCCAGGGCATAGGTGTACCCAGGGCCTACCAGGGGCTGCAGCATGTATTATGCCACCCCTGGCTGGCCATCCAAATCTGACACAACTGGCTGCTTGACAGCTGGGGCAAGGTGGTGTAATCACACTTTGCTTTAGATATAGTATACCTATATCTAACCCTAAAATGGACACACAGATCTCCTATCAGTCACTCCTATGGCAGGCCTTAACAATCCTGAAGGCAGAGTGCTTGGAATCGTGTGAGATGGTGCTCTGGCATGAGCTGAGCCTGTCTGCGGCTTTCGGGATCCATCCCTTAGCCGTTTCCATGATATCGCATACCATATACTCTTAAGTGCATTATAATCCTCGCGGTTATATGCCAACTCTGGTATAGCTTTATCAAAACATGTCGAGTAAGGTGTCATACGAATTGGAATACTAACCCCTCGCCAATTCTGGCGACGGGGTTAGCATTCCACCCTTCTAGAGGGACACGACATGTATGTAACCCCTAACCCCGGTTAAAGTCAGACAGAGCCTTAGCATCCACAAAATGGATGCTGCCACCGAGACACAAGTCTGCCCTCCTGCTGCTGGGAGTCCTCCCAGAGCAGGAGATAAGGACAAAGGGTTTCCTGCCAGGGGCGGTGCCAGCACCGTCCCAGACAGGGTTTTGTGTATTGTAGGTAGGCAGGGCTTCAGAGGAAGGTGACTGCACGTGGCACCCCGGTGCTCACTGTGCATAGGCTGGCTTGAACCAGTTCCAGGGACACTCCAGACCCTGTGCTGGGGAAAAGCCCGCCAAGGAAGTGGGTGTAACCACCCCCCTCCTGGTCCCACCCCTAGGGCAGGACTTAGTCGCGTGCCAGCCCCCTTTTCCCAGATAAAGGTAGGGACTGGCCCCCTTCCAAATCAGATCATCTTTGGAATCAAGATACCACTTTCCACGAAAGGACTTCACGATTTCTTCTTCAAGATTCTCCCTTGTGGCTAAGGAGTAGTCACCCTGCATCCGCAGGCACCATCTAAGAACACTGCGGTCTGCTGCACGTCCTTCCTCCGGAATCCGACTGCCCAGCTCGACGAGACCCGGCTTCCCTGGCACCTCTGACCTCTACCCACCTCTACAGCACAGCTGAGAACCGTGGGTGCGACGAGACCTCGAGGGACCGGCCATCGCCAAGACTGCACGACTTCTGCACAGCAAGCCCACCGAGTAATTTCCTGGTGAGTGCTTTGGGGTCCGAGAAGCCCCCACCCTGAGCAGCTCCAGCACCGAAGAGCAGCCCCCCAGCATCTCCACGATCGGCGTGGGGCCCTTCTGCTTTTTGCTGCTCACTGCGTTGTTTGGCTACTAGCCCGCTGGCTTGTGGCCTTCCGAACGACGCCCGACGACAACACTGCTGCTGGTCTGGTTGCTCCAGACTGGCCCTTGCTTCCCTCCATCGGAGAAGTACCCTGGACCCTCCTGGTCCGGCTAAGACGCCATTTTAGGTCCACCGCGTGGGCCTTGCATTTGCCAAGACTTGTTGCCCAATCCTGGGTCCAGCGACGTCGACAGCAAGAACCTTCGTGGGACAGCTCGCACCTCCATCCTGGTCGCCGACAACGCCTCCTGGTCCGAGAGACTGCAGAGCCCAGCAGCGCCCACTCACCTGACTGCGGTGACTTCGCCCGGTGCCATCCTGGTGCCCACTTAATCACTGGCTAGTGATTCAAGAACTTGGTCCCCTCTGCTTTCAGGTTTCCTTCTTCCTTGATCCAGGCTTGGATCCATCGAACTTTCCTTCACTGGTCGCCTGCCAGCAACTTCCTTCTTCCAGGCTCCTGGTCCGGCAACGAGATTCCCGACGTCTTTTCAGACCTATGCAGCTGCAGCCCCTGGGCTAGGTAACTTCGGCACTTCGGTGTCCCAGCATAGCCTCACTATCCAAGGGTCAGGATCCACTGTCGTTTTCTCCCTACCAGGTCGGGTTCGCCCGTGAACACTAACTTTGCCTTTACTAGCCTCCATAGACTTTGTCCCGCATCCCGCGTGAGAGTGCACACTCTGCACCCGAGTCCCCTAGGTCTCCTAGAAGTAATCTAACGATTCCCTAGTCAAGTCCTAGCGATTCCAAAGCCTATTAGTACTGTACTTACCTGCTAGTAATTTCGCATTCCACTTTTAGAGTATATGGTTTTTCGTGCCCCTCGGGCATTTGTGTATAACGTGCTAACTTAAGTATTTTCATAAGAGTTTTGTTGTGTGCTTAGCACCCTGTCCTCATAAAGAGTACAGGGTTGTTGTGATTCTAATAAATACATTGTTTATTTTCATAACACTTGTGTGGTGTCCTTTCACTGGGTGTTCAAGGGGTAATGTGATGGTAAAACAGCTGGCTTAACACGCCCTCTAGAGTCTTAGCCTTAGACTGCTCATATCCATGCTACTAGGATAGCTGGTCTATAAGGTTGACTTACAACCAATCATCAATGAGGGTTGTTTGGACTGATATATAGTGATCACTAGAATAGTGAACACTGCACATCAGGCCAACTTCTCACATTGGTGAGCAGCGGTTGGGATTTGAGCTTGCTGTTGTTTTACCACACATGCCCTAAGAATATCTTGTGAAAGATCACATAAGTACTAAAGGTACATATAACTTAGCTTAGAATACTCTGAGTTCTACTGAACCAGCTGTTGTAGCTCCTAGGGCCTAGCACACCCTAAACTACAACTCTAGCAAGGGATCAGTAGGCAAACATATAGTGTAGGTAAGTGCACCACTTACACCTCACTAGAAAAGCATGTCTAACCATGGAGAGTCCACTGAGACTCCCCTGGTAAGTGTTGACCCTCCACAGGTCACTTCCAGATATGCAGCTCTCAGTTTCCAGGAGATGAGACAAGTCTGTACCTCCAGGAAACTGAAGCAGGGGTCTAACCCCACCATTCCCTTTCTGATAGGTCTCTTAGAGACATATGATGCCAGAAAGATTTCTCAGTTACATGAGAACATGCCAGCCTTAGAGGGAACCTCTGGGGATCCAGACCTCCCCAACACTGCTACTGCAGTTGAGGAGGAGGATCAAGAGGAACTCTCTGGGGATGAGGTAGACAAAGGTCTTGAGGTAGTCAGAAGGCTAACTAGGGCCAACTTAGACCTACTTGGGGAAGGATCTGGGGGACCCCCAGTACTGACCCTAATGAGGCCTAACCTTGGAGTTAGGAGAGATAGATCTCCTTCTAGGGACTCCATTAGATCTCTGCACTCTAATGCCTCTTCTCAGGGGAGAAGGAACTCTCCCCAGAGGAGATTGACTTCCCCTCAGAGAAGAGAGCATGAAGCAAGGATGAGACAAGCTAGACTGAGGATTGAAAGGGAAGAACTTGCCCTGGCCAAAGAAAAGCTTGCATTTGCTAGAGAGCAGCAGATGAGTGGGTTAGCTCCCACTGGTGGCAGCAATCTCCCAAGAGAAAAAGAGAAGGGTTTAGATACTAAACACCTGACTAAGATAGTGCCCCCCTTTAAACAAGGGGATGACATCCAGAAATGGATGGCTGCTTTGGAGAGGGCCTGCACTGTGCAGTGCATTCCCCAGAGTCAGTGGGCAGCTATACTGTGGCTCTCCTTTGATGGTAAAGGTAGAGATAAGCTCCTCACTACAAGAGTGGAGGATGCTAATGTTTACCAGGTCCTGAAAAATGCACTGGTTGATGGGTTTGGCTTAACCACTGAGCAGTACAGGTTGCTGTTCAGAGACACCCAGAAAACTCAGTCTCAGGACTGGTCTGACTTTGTTGATTGTGCCACTAAGGCTTTGGAAGGCTGGCTACTGGGTAGTAAGGTTACTGATTTCAAGGGATTGTATAATCTAATTATGAGAGAGCAAGTCTTAAATAATTGTCAGAACCAGTTATTACACCAGCACCTGGTAGACTCTGATCTGACCTCTCCACAAGAATTGGGTAAGAGGGCAGACAAATGGGTCAGAACCAGGATTAGGCCCAAGAACCAAGGTGGTGACCAGAAAAAGGAATCAACCAAGCCTCAAGAGAAGGGTGGGAATAAATCTACAGATCAAACCACATCAGGGCCCCAAAAATCCTCTGAGGGGGGTGGGTCCCAGAATCCTTCCAATAACCAGAAGAAACCTTATTGTTATCCCTGTAAACAGGTGGGTCATTTAAAAACTGACAGCAGTTGCCCAAAGAATAACAATAAGGAAAACATACCCCCAAGTAACATTCCCAAACCTCCTGTTACTACTAGTAGTAATCCCCCAGGTGGTGGGAGTGCCCCCAAGAATTTGGGTGCATTTACTTTGGGAGTTCCTGGGGACTCAGGCCTAACCAGATCCCCAAACTTAGATACTCTTGTCTGTGAGACTGGCATGGGGTTTGCCAACTTCACAACTTGTCCCAACACTTTGGGCAAGTACAGACAGGAGCCCCTCATCAATGGAATGAAAGTTGAGGCCTATAGAGATACAGGGGCTAGCATCACCATGGTGACTGAGAGTCTAGTCCCCTCAAGGCAACTTTTACCTGGTGCCACATACCAGGTGGTAAACATTGATGGAGTGAAGAAAACTCATCCCATGGCAGTAGTAAATCTCAGCTGGGGAAGTGTCACTGGCCCCAAGAGAGTGGCAGTGTCATCCAACTTGCCTGTAGATTGCCTACTGGGGAATGATTTAGAGACCTCAGCCTGGGCTGAGGTAGAGCAAGAAACCCATTCTAGAATGGTAAACCCCCATGGTAAGGTTAGTGGGGCAGTGTTAGCCACAGCCCAAGTCCAAGATATCCTCCCTGAACAGGTCAGGAGGGTTGTGCCAGTCACAACCCAATCTCAGACAACTTCCTTCCCAGAACAGGTTGTCAAGGCTGTCATGGTAACAGCCCACACCCAAACTGAGCCCCCTCCTGAAAAGGTTGGGAGAGTTGTGATGGCCACAGCTCAAACTCAGACAGATGATAGTGTTGTGAAGCCTGAAACTATGGATCACTCCACTCAGACAGAGAGTATTGAGGAGGAAGAGAAATCTCCCTCCCACCAGACTTTAGGAAAGGATCAGCCTCCCCAGGGAACTGATCTGACCCCTTGTGAAGAAACTGCCACAGAGGTAGTCAGGCCTAGCCTGGCAGAACCCCTGATGTCAGTGGACCCTTCCAAGGTGGGACCCAGTCTGGAGCAGGTAACCTGCCCCTCTCTACCCTGCCTCAGTCAGCCCAGGGCTGTAGAGGTCAGGGAGGCCAGTGTTGGACCCCAAAGGGCCCCCTGTCCAAAAGAATTCCCCAATCAGCAGATTAAGGGCACTGAAGCTAGTAGTCCTAGCCAAGTGAAAATAAAACACACTCCTGAGGGATCCCCCTTAAAATTAGTTAGGGACCTCCCCCAGATGGACACTGTTGGGCACAGCCAAACTTGGGACCTGAGGGCCCCAGACCTGACCTGTCCCTCCAGTAAGCCAAACAGAGGGACCCAACCTCCAGCTGTAGGTAGCCAGAGGTTGACCCTGAGAGCCCAAAACAACTCAGTCTTGGAAAGAAAGGCCTCTATGGTGGATAATGATTGGAGGAAGCTGAGCCCAAAATTAGTGGAGCCTCACTTCAGTACTCCATTTCAGCAACAGCCTTTTACTTTGCCAAAACACACCATAGGTAGAGATTCCCTATGGTGGAGACCCTCAGACACCCTTAGGGTGAGGGATTGCTTAGTGGACCATGAGATAGGGGGTAACCATGCCAGTGCTGGTACTTCCTTATATGGCCACTCAGGCAATATAGGCTTACCTGGCAAGGCTAGCCTTATCTCCTTTCGTTTGGGGGGGGTTATGTAGGAAGGTAGATCCCTGACTATGGTTGCCCCCAACTTTTTGCCTGGTGTTTTGCTGGTTTTCTGACTTAGTTGACCTGGGGCCCTGCTATTCAGGACCCCAGGCCTACTGCTCTCTCTGTAAAATGGATTCCATGTACCCTAGGTACATATCCAATTGGATACTGAGTCACCTTATCAGTCCCTGTACAGTGTACCTTAGGTACCCAGGGCATAGGTGTACCCAGGGCCTACCAGGGGCTGCAGCATGTATTATGCCACCCCTGGCTGGCCATCCAAATCTGACACAACTGGCTGCTTGACAGCTGGGGCAAGGTGGTGTAATCACCCTTTGCTTTAGATATAGTATACCTATATCTAACCCTAAAATGGACACACAGATCTCCTATCAGTCACTCCTATGGCAGGCCTTAACAATCCTGAAGGCAGAGTGCTTGGAATCGTGTGAGATGGTGCTCTGGCATGAGCTGAGCCTGTCTGCGGCTTTCGGGATCCATCCCTTAGCCGTTTCCATGATATCGCATACCATATACTCTTAAGTGCATTATAATCCTCGCGGTTATATGCCAACTCTGGTATAGCTTTATCAAAACATGTCGAGTAAGGTGTCATACGAATTGGAATACTAACCCCTCGCCAATTCTGGCGACGGGGTTAGCATTCCACCCTTCTAGAGGGACACGACATGTATGTAACCCCTAACCCCGGTTAAAGTCAGACAGAGCCTTAGCATCCACAAAATGGATGCTGCCACCGAGACACAAGTCTGCCCTCCTGCTGCTGGGAGTCCTCCCAGAGCAGGAGATAAGGACAAAGGGTTTCCTGCCAGGGGCGGTGCCAGCACCGTCCCAGACAGGGTTTTGTGTATTGTAGGTAGGCAGGGCTTCAGAGGAAGGTGACTGCACGTGGCACCCCGGTGCTCACTGTGCATAGGCTGGCTTGAACCAGTTCCAGGGACACTCCAGACCCTGTGCTGGGGAAAAGCCCGCCAAGGAAGTGGGTGTAACCACCCCCCTCCTGGTCCCACCCCTAGGGCAGGACTTAGTCGCGTGCCAGCCCCCTTTTCCCAGATAAAGGTAGGGACTGGCCCCCTTCCAAATCAGATCATCTTTGGAATCAAGATACCACTTTCCACGAAAGGACTTCACGATTTCTTCTTCAAGATTCTCCCTTGTGGCTAAGGAGTAGTCACCCTGCATCCGCAGGCACCATCTAAGAACACTGCGGTCTGCTGCACGTCCTTCCTCCGGAATCCGACTGCCCAGCTCGACGAGACCCGGCTTCCCTGGCACCTCTGACCTCTACCCACCTCTACAGCACAGCTGAGAACCGTGGGTGCGACGAGACCTCGAGGGACCGGCCATCGCCAAGACTGCACGACTTCTGCACAGCAAGCCCACCGAGTAATTTCCTGGTGAGTGCTTTGGGGTCCGAGAAGCCCCCACCCTGAGCAGCTCCAGCACCGAAGAGCAGCCCCCCAGCATCTCCACGATCGGCGTGGGGCCCTTCTGCTTTTTGCTGCTCACCGCGTTGTTTGGCTACTAGCCCGCTGGCTTGTGGCCTTCCGAACGACGCCCGACGACAACACTGCTGCTGGTCTGGTTGCTCCAGACTGGCCCTTGCTTCCCTCCATCGGAGAAGTACCCTGGACCCTCCTGGTCCGGCTAAGACGCCATTTTAGGTCCACCGCGTGGGCCTTGCATTTGCCAAGACTTGTTGCCCAATCCTGGGTCCAGCGACGTCGACAGCAAGAACCTTCGTGGGACAGCTCGCACCTCCATCCTGGTCGCCGACAACGCCTCCTGGTCCGAGAGACTGCAGAGCCTAGCAGCGCCCACTCACCTGACTGCGGTGACTTCGCCCGGTGCCATCCTGGTGCCCACTTAATCACTGGCTAGTGATTCAAGAACTTGGTCCCCTCTGCTTTCAGGTTTCCTTCTTCCTTGATCCAGGCTTGGATCCATCGAACTTTCCTTCACTGGTCGCCTGCCAGCAACTTCCTTCTTCCAGGCTCCTGGTCCGGCAACGAGATTCCCGACGTCTTTTCAGACCTATGCAGCTGCAGCCCCTGGGCTAGGTAACTTCGGCACTTCGGTGTCCCAGCATAGCCTCACTATCCAAGGGTCAGGATCCACTGTCGTTTTCTCCCTACCAGGTCGGGTTCGCCCGTGAACACTAACTTTGCCTTTACTAGCCTCCATAGACTTTGTCCCGCATCCCGCGTGAGAGTGCACACTCTGCACCCGAGTCCCCTAGGTCTCCTAGAAGTAATCTAACGATTCCCTAGTCAAGTCCTAGCGATTCCAAAGCCTATTAGTACTGTACTTACCTGCTAGTAATTTCGCATTCCACTTTTAGAGTATATGGTTTTTCGTGCCCCTCGGGCATTTGTGTATAACGTGCTAACTTAAGTATTTTCATAAGAGTTTTGTTGTGTGCTTAGCACCCTGTCCTCATAAAGAGTACAGGGTTGTTGTGATTCTAATAAATACATTGTTTATTTTCATAACACTTGTGTGGTGTCCTTTCACTGGGTGTTCAAGGGGTAATGTGATGGTAAAACAGCTGGCTTAACACGCCCTCTAGAGTCTTAGCCTTAGACTGCTCGTATCCATGCTACTAGGATAGCTGGTCTATAAGGTTGACTTACAACCAATCATCAATGAGGGTTGTTTGGACTGATATATAGTGATCACTAGAATAGTGAACACTGCACATCAGGCCAACTTCTCACAATCGCCTTTTGCCACGACAGAGCCGGACAGCCATTACACTCTAAAATCAGGGCGCACTCTTCAAGGGCCATGTCAACTTCTATGGCACTGTTTGCAGGAGTGCCGGTTCTCGACATCTGCAGGGCGGCGACGTGGAAGTCGCCTCGTACCTTCACCAGGCACTACTGCTTGGATACAGAGCTGATGAAGGATGCTGCAGTGGGGCAGGCAGTACTACGCCATCTTTTCCAGTAAGGTGAGCCTTCCTCCATCCCTCCATCCTTTTCTGGTATGCACATTTTTCTGTTACTACTTCTGGTTGATATATATATATATGATGGTTCATAGTCGCATGATATGTATTATCTAATGACTTATATATGGTGTTCCGTCAGAAATGTGCACAGGATATTGCTTGCTACTCTGATTCAGGCATGTGAATCTATGAAAGACACCCATAATACTGGATAAGAAATGCGTTACTTACCTGTAACTGCAGTTATCCAGTATTGGTGTCTTTCATAGATTCACATGCAACCCTCCCGCCTCCCCTGGAAGGACTCACTTATCTCTCTATCAGTGCTACGCCTACTTAGCTTGGTGCGTACGAAAATCTGAGAGACTGAGGCTCCTGTCAGGAAGGTTCTAGAGGGAGGTGTTAGCTGATTGGCTCTCTTCTAGAGTTTGGCCCTTTTTACAAAAGGACATAGATAGGCTACTAAGGGGAGGCCCTTAGGCCTACTTTTCTCTATATATGTCTATAGGACATTACTTTTCTATGTACCGGAGACTCCCGTCTCGACGACGGGGAATGATTCAGGCATGTGAATCTATGAAAGACACCAATACTGGATAACTGCAGTTACAGGTAAGTAACGCATTTCTTCCTTGCCCTTTTCAAATCCTGCTTTGATGGTGTCTGCAGTAATGAAACTACCATCCTAAACACAGTGAACGATACCACTGTATTATAGATGGTGGATCAGAATGTTCTTGCTCTTCTGGACTTGTCGGCAGCTTTCAAGAGAACTGAATGCCTTTTTGCACTTAGCAATTATGAAATAAAGTAAAATAATGTGACTTTTAAAGCCTTAGCGACTGTTTGACATCAAAGAGCATAAACCAATCCTCCCCTCCAGTAACATTTGACATTAGGTGCGTCTCTCTTCTTATTGAAAGTGGTCTATGGCAACTCAGCCCTAGCTGGTCTTCCTACCTACCTCTTGGCAGCAATCAAAAATAACATACACTAAGGAGGGATGTGTAACTAATATGAGGAATCTTAGCGACAGCTGGGAAGCGATGCATGCTACTGAACTGCATGTACCAACTATGTACGATTGTTTATTGAAGATCTACACTGTACTTGTAGGTCATTATGATATTTTGTACTGTGATATTACTGCATATAATAAAATATTTTTAAAAAAATACATACACTTAGCTTCCAGACTTCTGTTGGGTACTAAAAAGTGTGAGCATATAACCCAATCCTCAGAAACTTGCACTGGCTTCCTCTCGAGGCCAGAATACAATTCTAGCTGGCTTGTATCACGCAGATGGCCTTACATCTCAGCACATCATGTTATTTGAGATCCACAATGATCTGGCAACCAACTCAATTTAAGAAGCATATAGAATCATACACTTGAACATAGGAACATTAAAGCTTGAAAAGCAGCCACAATTCTTTTCAGGAGCTGCCACACTCGCTACCCGTGCAACTTCAATAGTCCAAATCTGTACTCATTTTTCATAAAAGACTAACATGTTTCCTTTTTGCCATCTAAAGCTATGAATCTCAGTCAGTGCAATGTAACAGAATCTCCACCGAACTTCTTTCCTCTGAGTCCCCTTTGCTTTGATACTTCTTCCTGTCTTTTCCTGTCTCTCACCTCCAGTAACATCGATTTGCCTACTTCACTTATGCCTTCCACTTTATCCTTCCAAATTGCCCGTCCAATTCTTTGTTCCAACTTCAACTCTGATTTGTTCTCACTCATTCTACTCTTTCATCCCACAGCATACCCCTCTCTCAGCTTCTTGCCTCTTTGGGAGTACATTTTGCAACAAGCAAAATGACTTTTATTCTGTTATATGCTTGCTCATCTCATTAGAAGTCCTTTCTTTAACCTTGACTACTTCCTGCCCATTGCTGACTTTATTGATCCTGTGTGAGTTAGAAGTGTCCTTCCTTCCCTCCACAGAGCCGGTATAAGGCATGGGCAACGTTGGGTGGTTGGGTGGTGTATCTTAATTAAAATAATCTACCATCATAGACCCACCCAGGTACAAAAGAAAAAGTGTGGATCAGCGAGAAAGCTGTTGCTACCGTGAGGTGCTTTCTCTCTGATCCACACTTTTTCTTTTGTACATGGGTGGGTCTATGATGGTAGATTATTTTAATTAAGATACACCACAACACAGTGACTTAGATAAGTCTATGAGGGAGTTATAAGAATTTTAGGTGACCCCTCAAGTGTTGGAAACGCAGATTTGGGTGTAACTCTGGATGATCAGGCCCATTGTTGGTTTGTAACAACGTTGCTCTGGCCCAGGGCCCCAGTCTTTCAGGGGGGCCCTGATGGAGCCAGCTCTATTCTGCAGAGCCTTACGCTCAAGTCTTTGAATAATTCTTAAATATATTGTTTTAAATACGGTTTCCTTTTCATTTATTTTTCATTTTAGTGAGGCGTGAGAGTCTATTACAGACATTTTGCAGAGAAATGTTGTTTATGTTTCATGCAACATCCATGAAAACATTTCTTTTAGATCCACACGGGACCTCACATGAGAAATTGGAGGGGTCACATAGATTATTTGCAGTACTATTAGTGGGTTGCTGCTGTGCTACCATCCCTGAACATTAAATGTAACAACTTCAGAATTTGAACGAGTGCGCCTGTGTACTGTCAGTGACCTGGCCAAAGATGGCATAAAAGTTCTGAAATTGGATCGTAAACTCAAAGCTGTTCCGAACAGGGGCCTCACATCCTTAAGATGACCACGCCTCTCCACCCACATGGCCACAAGTTACTGTTCACCTGTGGCTGCCTCGCGGCTGCTGTTCGACCTCACAGACAGTGTTGGGCCCCAGAATGAAACGAGAACCTACGTCCTAGCGTGCCACCTCTGCCTAGCAGCGCTGTCTCGTCGCCATCTCTTCGCATTCCCGCGAGCTCCAGGGCTCTGTGTGCCCAACATGTTGACACAAGGTGGGGCGAGGGCAGGCTCTAAATAAACAGTAATATTAGCGCCTCACGTTTCATTGGCTGAAGTCCTCACTTGGCTTCCAGCGCAGCATTTGTTAGGGCTTACCTGTTCTGACCTACTTTGGTGAAACAGGGCATTGTTTGTGGAGGAGCGCGGGCACGACACGAGCACGTTAAAGTATTCCAACCAGGCGCTGATAGATGCAATGCATGGTTGTTGGCAGGGGTTTAAGTGGGCCGGGTCTCACCGGTGCTGAGCACCGGCAGTTTTTAAAAGGAGGCCTCGAAACAGTTCTCTATCGTGCTCGTTTTTCCCCAGACTGCAGTGACAGCAGGCACATGGGTGTGCGCTGCTCATAGTATCACCATTGGCATCCTTTCCCACCCCTCCAACATAACATACATTCAAATAAATAAACACACCACACATTTTTTGTTTGGGTAAAGTTCCTGCAGGTTTATTACATACACTGTTATGTATTAGGGGAGTTATCATACGGACCTTCCAAGGGCAGGCAACCAACTAGGCCGCCTGCCCGCCAGATGAGCCAGGCAGCACTGGGGCGAACCCCACCTGTGCTGCCCTTACTGGTGATCCTCTTACCAGGTCATGTGACACTTGGTCCCTTAAAATCTCACGCCCCTTTCAAGGCGGAGCGTAGCATAGCAAACCCCCGGTTGTTCAGGCCCACAACTGCCCGAAGGACTAACGGGGCGCCGACGCGGATTACCAGGAACCTCCCATGAGGCTCCTAGGATTTGGCTTTGGCACCCCCTATGGTGCCGCGCAGAGATACCCTTCTGTACCGCTCTGCTTCCAGATCACCATGTAACTCCGCCTGCAACGATAAAGAAAACATTACAACATTCTCTGCCTCCTACCTGCCACAAACGACGCCGGGTAAGCAGTAGGGTGGGAGACGGCGTGTCGGGCGCACAAAGAGGGCGCTAAAATGGTGGGGGAGGCATATATACCCTCCCCAAGTCCTGGCGCCCAGGAAGAGACGCCCCTAGCGCACCGCAACCTGGCTGGGGGACTCCACCCAGAGTCCCTGCCCCTGAAGGGGGCGGGGCTGTGGGGTACCCAGGTGACACTAGAATGCTGACCTCTCTAGTGGCCCCCTGCGAGGGCCTTGGTCAGCCGCATAGTATCACCATTGGCATCCTTTCCCACCCCTCCAACATAACATACATGCAAATAAATAAAGACACCACACATTTTTGTTTGGGTAAAGTTGCTGCAGGTTTATTACATACACCGTTATGTAATAGGTGGGTTGTCTTACGGGCGGTCCAAGGGCACGCAACCAACTGGGCCGCCTGCCCGCCTGATGAGCCAGGCAGCACTGGGGCGTACCCCACCTGTGCTGCCGTTACTGGTGATCCTCTTCCCGGATCACTAGACACTTGGTCCCTTATTACTCACGCCCCTATCAAAGCGGAGCATAGCATAGCAAACCCCCGGTTTTTCAGGCCCACAACCGCCCGAAGGACTGATGGGGCGCCGACACGGTTTTCCAGGAACCTCCCATGAGGCGCCTAGGATTTGGCTCTGGCACCCCCATGGTGCCACGCAGAGGTACCCTTCTTCTACCGCTTTGCTTCCAGATCGCCCTGTAACTCCGCCACAGCTCTGGGGGTGGCCACCATCACCGCCAGAGGCCCCCACCACAGCTATTGTCTTACCTGCAACCTCTCATCTCTAGCATCCCGCTTAAGTCGTAAGAGAAAAAGGTCCATGCCTACTGGCGATAAGTGAACGCCATCAGCTCAAAGTATCCTTTCACCTTCTCTTGAATCATCTCATGTCTGATGAATTCCAGACCCCTCTGGTCAGTACACTTGCACATAGCCCCGCTTCCGGGAATGCTCAACAGCCTCACCTGAATTTGCCCCTTGCCACATTCCACGTGGAATCATCTCTGACCAGCAAACCTCACATTGACCTATGCGCTTGTTGATTTCACCTAAGTCGCTTTTCTTGGCCTGTAAGAGTAACTCCCCATGGCAATGAGGTTGTTGCCCCCCTAGTGTATCACTAAGATTTTGGGGGGAGCCCCCTGTGCCCCCAGTCTCTGATCCAATCTGTTCCTGAGGCTGCTCATTCTCATTCCAGGGAAACCCATCCACTCAAACTGTGTCTGTGGAAATCCTCGCATCCATTTCCGGTGCGCCGCCCACTGAGCCACCCTGGAGATGAATGAATGCCCGATCACCCATACCTGGAGCCCTAGTAAAATAAGAGACATGATTTTCACACTCTACTCTTTTAATGATCATTTATTACACGCATAATATGGCATGAAGTACACTGCAATTCACTGCACACTAATAATACAACAAAGTACATCAAGGACGGATGTAGCGCTTGTAGCATTCGGACTCCCATCGCCCAACCTTTTTTACGCCCCCTGGCTCCATGCCTGCCTTGAAAGCAGTCATGGCCGCCCCTATCTTGAAGGAGTGACTGGAGTATTTCTTATCTGGCTGTGCAAGGCCTGCCCGCGATAAGCTCACCCTCATCAATCGTTCCATCTGGTACCTAGTCAAGAGGCCCTGGTCAGCATGTATCAATAGGTAGCCGGGGGCGTTGCGATGACAAACAAGGTACTCCTTGACCTTGGTGACCGTGCAATATCTGTTATCCCCAAGCAGCCTTAGCACCACATCCACACCCCGTCCTGCCTGATCTGTTTTGTACTTCCTGAGGTGGATGGAGAGGGTGTCCACGAGGGTGACATCTTGAATGCTTAAAGAATCACCCGACCTGTCAGTCTTGGATCTTGCCACCAATTCATAATTGGAAAAGCGCCAAAGAACGCCAAGCAGAAGGCTGCCGCAAAGAGTGTCGCCTCAAAATGCGAATAGGTGACCCCATCCATCACCCAATCTACCCTATTCTACTCCATTCTACTACAATATATTCCAATATACCCCAAACTATCCCACTCCAGTCCAATCTATTCCGCTCCACTCTACACCAATCCAATCTACCCCACTCTATCCTAATCAACCCCATTCCACTCTACCCCAATCTACCTCTCTACACTCCAGTCTACCCCACTCCGCTCTAGCCCAATAAACCCTACTCCACGTCAGTCTACAGCACTTCATTCCAATCTACCCAACTCACTTTTACCCGTGCTAAACAGCAGCCACACTGGTGTGCAACATGTCTAAAGAACATTAACAATTCAAATAGATCTCGCATAGACGGGGACGAGGCCTAATGGCTTTGCCAATGCTTGTTTTTAATGATGCTGTACAGCATCACCAAAAGCAATTGGCAAAGATAATAGGTGCCAAAGGTGATAACTATTGCCTTTCCCAATGTTTCTTTTGTACTACGACCTTTACGAGGCGAATGTCTCCAGTAAACACATCAGCCATTTGAAAGAATAACTGGGTCCCTTTATGAGTTGAGGGAAGCGTTTTGTTGTTCTTTCTTTGACCATACTTAAAAATATGTTGGCAGGAAGCACAAGAATCCTGCCTTTCACTATGGAGAGAATGACTCATTCATTTATTGTAATAAAAACGTGCTCTTTATATAGCAGTTTCATTCGCTGCGCTCTTTATTCCGTGCGCTTTACAGGGAACATCGTTGTAGGCAGTTATCAGCTAGTATAAGATAAAGCTTATTTCAGTGATCTTGTGAAGATGAACGCCTTAGTTGATGGTGCAGAGCTCTGAAACACGACTTGCAGGCAGTGGCAGCAGGTATGGACCGGCAGGGAGGAGGGCGAGGGGAGGTGTGCGCGGTGGAATGGGGTAAAACATAAAAATATTAATAAAACGTACCTGATTCTCGCGCCACCAGCCACCGCCTTTCTGCAGCCTTTCCAGTCCCCTCGTCGCAGGTCAAGCACCTGGATTCCCAGGGTTCCTCAGCCAATCACAATGTTGCATTGCAGCATTGTGCTTGGTCTGAGCGTCGTGGTTCAGCGCTCAGACGGGGACAGGGAGCCTGTGCATGTTCGCCACCAGGCATTGTAATGCAGCCTGGTGGGGTACATGCAAAGTGCGCATGACTATTTGGCCGGGCCACGACAGCCAGTCAAACATTCATGTGCACTTTGAGTGGGCAAACCACTCCTCCCCTGGCCCCTGCTCTGGCCAGCCCACCCCTCCCAGTACCTAGGAAGGGGAAAAGAAAATAATAATAACACATTTCGATATTATCATTTTCTTTTTCCTCTGCACAGCTTTAAAGCAGTGGGGCGAAGCTCTTCCGCCTTAGTGGAGGAGCCGCCTCTACTTGCAGGGTCCACTCCGAACTTAGCAGTCAGCGCTTATGCCAGTGAGATTTATGAAGACATATGTGAAAGATCTCAGTGCCACGAGCCAACACACAGGAGAAATGAAAACTATAAAAATGTTTGTAACTCCCTCACTAGACCAAATGGTCCCTGGCTGAACACAGAACATTAGATTGGCGTAGAGTGTGAAGTACACCAATTTCCAGTCAAATCAAGGGTACGATGGAGTTGGGATATCGCTTTCTGCTCTATCATTATGACTGCTGCCAACACTCTTTGCAGGGGTGCTGCAATGAAACATAACACAAGCTGTACTTGTTAAAATGATGGCAGTGCAAAGGGATGAATGTAAACCTGAATTACAGAGTATCACCTGTGTGGGTGGGCTGGATGAGGAGGGATTTGCATTTCTTGTATGTTTCTGCAGGAGCGAAGAGTGAGACAATCTTTGCTGCTGCAACAATATAATTTGTGGAATGATACTCATCCTCAGCACTCAAACATAATTAGAACATTGGAATGTTGAGCGCTCCATTGAAGACAACTGAGTGCTCTGGGCTCCTAATGGCCGGTAGAAGCCTGGAGCATCAACATGTTTGTTCACAGCTGTTGCTGTGAACAAAAGCCTCACGGAGCCCGAAGGGATTTTAACCAATTCTGCCCCCTTGGGGCGGATTGTTCTAATAGCCTTAGAGCCCTCCGCTCCCTAGTTGAGTCTTTAAAGGCCGGTAGAGCCCTGTTAAAGCCCCCTATGTTGGGCTCTAAGGCTATATACTCCTATCCTTGTTAGATAAACATGTCTCTGAGATAAGCTTTATGAGGCTTATTCGGTAGGGGCAAGATAGATGCTGTGTACAAGACCAGTTCATAAAGAAATCAAAAATTCCTTTGTCAAAAGCCCCCAGAGACCCTTGTGGAGATATCCGTCCATCCCTGCTAGTGCATGTATTGCGCTGTCCAGATTCCTGTGTTCTCCAGCCAAATGCCATCTGGGGAACATTTGATGGACGGAAAGGGAAAAGAACACTTTATGATGGGTATGTCTAGCCCTGGATTCTTCACCTTGTTAATACCTCTTAACTCCAGACTTGATCAGGAAACGTTTCTTCAGCAATAGCCTCACTCGTCAGTAGGTGACATCATGCACCTCCGTGTCAGATCGGTCACACCCCGAAAGTGATGTTGGGCCCCCTCTGTAATTACCACCTCCTCGCGCTAATGTGTGTTCCTTTCTTTCCTCACCTTCTGACGCAGATCCAGAGCTCACTCCCTCAAATTCTGTCAGACTTGACAGACAACATTTTCTAACTTTTTTCCTGTGTGCAAGGGATATGTCTCTTTCAAAAGCAACAGGGTTCAAACCTTGTAAAGATTTCCACAAACAAATGTCTGTAACGGACCTCAATGAGGTCTGTCTCTGGTGCTTGGGCTCCTCACACGACTTGGCTCTGTGTGACATATGTGCTTGGGTTAATCCAAAGGCCATCTGGGACCATGAAACCAAACTCTACATCGCAGAATATTGCCAAAAGGCTTGAAAGTTGTCCTGCTCGAAGTTGAGGACGCAGATGCATTCTCGTTCCCGAGGTGGTTGTCGTGAGTGCTCTTCCTCCATACTGAAATCATCAGGTAAGTCTATAAAGAAGAAACATAAGAAGTAAAAACACAGATCCTGTTCATCCTGCCACTTCTGCCATGAGGAGTCATGTGACCCCCAGAGTGCTGCCTAGACACAGACTCAGTCTCTGACCTCAGGAACCGATCCCGGGTCTGATACTGATGCAAGCCGAGTTCCTGAGTCCACTGACGCTGCTGCAGCAAATCCAGATCTTTAGAGGGGCCATGCTGTGGTTTTTCAGTATCCCACCGGATACCTCTGGAGCACCTTTGGGCCTTAAGGATCAGAGGGGTCTTCCAGTTGGCCTACCACTGGTGCATTCGTCCCTGATGCGGACTGTGCCCCTTAGCTGCAGTCCAGGATAGCCCGACTGAAAAGAATGATACCCCTTGCTGCGACACTATTGATGCCAGAGCCCCCAGGATTGATGTTTCTGGAGGGGTAGCCAATTGTCATTTTGGAGACTGAAGAGACCCCCACTGACCTCCACCAAAGTTCAACCTCTTCACCCCTTAGCTTAATCAGCTTCATAGAGGCATCCTTTACACCATAGACTGCCTGACCCCGATGATGACAATAATTCACAATTTATGATGATAAGAATCAACTTTTGAACCTTCAAGATGCCAGTGGCCTGGATACTTCCTCTGACACTGGCCTTCATTTATCTACTCCTGACCCAGCAATAGATTCGGCCTCCTTCTCCATGCTCATAATGAGAGCAGCAGAGGTCCTAGATCTACAACTACCCACCACTGAGGTCAAGGCAAATGTCCTAATAGAGGTCCTGCAGTCTGGGCAGATCTCACAGGAACCCCTCCAGCTTTTTAACAAGGCCTTAACCAACAAACTGCTGAGCACCTGGGTGAAGCAAGGATTTTGCCCACCATTCAATAGACAGATATTGAATAGACACAGTCCTGGCCCTGGATACCCTGCCTTTGTCCTGCAACACCCTACACCAGAGAGTTTGGTGGTCCATGCCTCGATCTGTAGGCTCCACCCCAACACGTTTCCGACTACCCCGCCGGATAGAAAGACAAAACACACTCCTCTACATTTATCAAACATATGTTCACCTCTGTCACCCTCGCCTTACACTCTGTGAATTCCAGCTGCCTCTTGGGACACTATTTGCATGCATTGTGAGACATGATGGTAAATCTTGCCAGCAGTCCTGGATGACCTCAGAATCAACCTTCAACAAATCACACATGATGGTTAGGAATCAGCAAGGACACGACCAACAAAACAGCCTTCAAGACAGCTGTGAACCTTTACCACAGACAGCTAAGAGAATCAAAGAAAAGGGTCTAGCCTCATGCATTGAATCAAGCTCTAATAACAGCAAAGAACTCTTCAACATCATCAAAGATCTCTACAGAAATTTCAAACCCCAGCCCCAGGCCACCGACTTCTTCAAGAAACACCACAGACATCCGACTAACCAAATGGAGCCAGCTTGCTCCTCAGGACACCGCCTCCATCATGAACTAGGTCCACTCAGGGGTACAACCGACTTATGCCCTCATATCTTCATCCTACGCGAAGCCAGAATCAGCCACGTGCTCACCGCCTTGTTCAACACCTCAATTGCCAGAGCCACCTTCCACGAGGACTGGAAACACTCAATGCCCTACTAAAGAAACCATCGGTACCCCCAGCAAACTCACAAACTACTGAGGACTGGAAACAGTCAGAAGTCAACACCCTTCTAAGGAAACCATTGGCAGACCCCAGCAAACTCAACAACTACCGACCGATCTCCCTCAACTAACAACTCTGCTTATATCTGGAATGCAACCTCCTTCTCGACTCCTTCCAATCCGGATTCTGCAGCAACCACAGCACAAGACAACCTTCATCACGGCTACCGATGACATCCAAGCCCTACTCACTCAAGGAGAGATTGCGGCTCTGATCCTCCTAGACCTCTCAGCAGCCTTTGATACGATCTCCTACCACACACCCATGGATGGGGCGAGGAGGGTGGTGTGGTACAGAGAAATTCTGGACTTGTGCATCTGTCCTTGAATTCTTCTGCCTCTTCTGGAGGACCTTCTGAAACAGCAGTAGGGCAGGGCCCTGCACCTGATCCTGCACAACCTACACCTCCAAGCTTGGCGATTGAGCGATGACAACTGCTGGCTTTAAAGTAGTGAGTGTTTTCTTGGCACCAAGGCATCCATCAACTATAACAATCTATGTAGGACTCTGGGAGAAGTTTGTAGTTGGGTATTCTTCCCAAAATATCCATCCTTTACAGACACAGTTATCTGTAATATTGAGCTTTTTTATCATAAGCTCAGCAAGGTCTTGCTATGAAGACAATAGAAGGTTATTTTGTAAAAACCTGAGGCGGGTCGGGGGCAATCGATATTTGCCCGGCGGTATTGCCTCTGTGACCCTCTAGTTATTTAATCAATGAAGAGGCAGGCGCTGGAGACTGGAAAGCAGGAAACAAGGTTTTTTATTATCTCCGGAGGAGAACACAACGAAACGGACAGAAGGTATCGTTCTGAGGTGCTCTAACTGCATCCCTGAGGCCTGGCCTCTTATACACAAGTTTATCTTTTTATTGCATGTAACATATTCTCGTCGATACTTTGATGTACAGAAAGACATCCTCAGATCCCCCTTTGGGCCCGTTCCCACACACATTTACAGTTGAAGTCCCCACCCTAGTCACAACAGGTGATGAGTATCACGCAGCTGGATATTCCGCCGATTCACGGAATGTGGGGGGTTTGATCGGATCTCATGGAGTGGGGGCTTTGATCAACCCGGGGATCCTTTGATGGGGGAAGCTTTCTATTGTACGGGGAGGGGCAAGGAATGGTATCGGCAGAGCTGGGTGTCGGCTTGGGAACGGGGAAGACAAAACGGGCACACAGGGAAAAAGGGGGTTTGCATCTTAGGGCCGGAGATCATGAAAGGGAAGCAGGGAGGTGTCGCGCTGGGAACAGGATGAGGGCCTGGGGCAGAGCAGCGCCGAAGAGGGGTTTATGACTCAAGGCAGGTGCAAGCAGGGGGTGGTCAGCGTGCAGGCTTAGTGACGGCGAAGGGCTATGTCAGGGGCCAGCAGCATGCAAAAGGGTTCGCTCTGATCGGGGCATCTTAAAAAAATGGCGGGCGCGCACGACAAAAGTGTGGCATCAGGGGAAGAGGCAAGATGGCACAGATAATGTTCACCAAAACGTACTAATTTTCAACAGTCCTCCCTTTAACATATTCAAGACATCTTGCTGGTTCATTTTCTACTCGGTTCTATTGAGGTGGGCATGAGAAAGAAAACGGTAGGAACCCTAGATAAAAAGTCGTAAACAATACATTTTAACATTTCTAGTTTTTAGGAGGTGAGCCTATTTGATAAACTTTGATCAATTTGTTTAGCAGGAAAGTCATAGGAATGTAATACAAAAACGATTCTGTTAGCGAGAGCAGCAAGCATATTTCATACTGGCAGGTTATTACATATATATCAGGTTCGGATTGGAGCATGATCAATACGATGGCGGCTGGGAGAGAAATGAGGTCTAGCAGAAACGGCGATTGGGGATGTCAAATGTTCGAAGTTTAACGAGTTCTCATCATTCTTGGTTGCCTTTCGTTGGCGCTGTTGAGCACCGGCGGTGGAGCTACAAGTCCAGCTCTGTTCTAAGTTCTGCGTTGCAGGGCACGACCCTTTCCTCGCGTTTCTGGTCGAAAAGGTCCTTTTCGCCCTGTGTCCTTTGAGGTGTTTGTCAGAAAGTTCAGATGGAAGAAGAGCGTACAAAACAGTCCATAGGGTAGGTCAGAGGAAAAGGGGGATGGAGCAAGGCCAAATTAGGAACAAACTAGGGGAACGAGAGACTTCAAATAGGCGGGCGTGTGACCGAATTCAGAGAGCGGGGACTTGTCGACAGACACTGGACATCGAGCAGGGGCATCAAGTCGACCCTTTCTTCTCATGTTGTCGAAAACAGTGCCTCGTCCTGCAGCTCTTTTCTGTCGTGGTCTCGCCTTGGCTAATGTCGCAGGTGTTCCTTAGTCTGCAGTCAGGCCTCGTGCTCCCACATCCGGTCCTTCTCTCCTCCAACAGCAGTACCCTTAAACAAGTTTGAAAAGACAGTCTTTAGAGAATTTGCAGATGAAGATAATCAAAAAAGTCTATTTCTCTCCCAGCTCCAGGCAAAGAATGAAAAATGCCCGTTATATTAGTGTTCACAACTGGCATATGAATGACCGGTGACGGGCCTGTTGGATTTACTAAGACTTTCCTTTACAATTATTTATTACAGTCACGACAGTTCATCTGATGGTGACCCACCTTCGTGAGACGAACCTGGCAGAGATATGCTGTTCTCTAGAGTTTTACATTTACAAAGGGTACTGTGAGTCGTCAACATGGTACTACACAGGTATTTTGCTGAGAGACGAACATGGCTAAACATTTCCCTTCTATCGATGCATCCTGCCTTTCAACTACCACGGGGTTCATTTCGATGATTTCTTTACCTTGGACTAGTCTGTTAACCTTGTAAAACATCACTCTGGATCCTACGTAACCTTTTACAGCCCGATTACTTAATTAGGAAGGACAGGGGTTTTATGGGAAACAACCAGGGACATAGGAAACTTGTGGTAAGGGCATAAATCGACCCATCTCTCACAACCGGAAATGAGGGGTAGTTTCATAATTCCAGTTTTGGGCGGCTGACAGGGGAGGTATTCTGAGGTCTTTGTTTTATACCATAGGAGCCGTTGACATGTAGTTCCCTTATTTCGGGCCAGATTAGGGAACCTCTGTCGTCTTACCTGTCCTTTTCCTTACGGCCCAACCTCGGTTCATTGACTTCTAGCGGAAAAGGAGAGGTAATGACGCGGCCTCAGGGTGATTGTATTAAAGACAAGTTTTTTGTGCAAATACTGACGGTATTTGAAGCCAATTAGGTGGTGTGCTAGGGGTGGCAGTCTGCCAATTTCGGGGTTAATCACTCGGAAGAGTGGGAGTGCAAAAGTAGAGGGAGAGAGAGAGAGAGAGAGAGAGAGAGAGAGAGAGAGAGAGAGAGAGAGAGAGAGAGAGAGAGAGAGAGAGAGAGAGAGAGAGAGAGAGAGAGAGAGAGAGAGAGAGAGAGAGAGAGAGAGCGCGCGCAACGGCAGGCTAAATAGTACACGTGCAACAGAGAGGGTGGCAGTGTATTCAAGAAAGGCTATTTAGTGCATTACACAGTAAAGGGCATGCACGGGTCTGCGTTAGAATCTTGTAATCATGCAGTTTGAGCATTAGACAAGGTAGAGGGGACGTGCCTTGAGAAAAAGGAAAGAAGAAAGGAGGTACCATTTTGTCGCACTTCTCGCATTCTCGGTCCTTCGACCAGTTGGGTCGACGCCTCAGTCACACACACACATTCCCTCACAGTTTCGCATCATACGTGACATGGGTTCATTCGTCCGGTCTGGTTTAAGGGTGATCACTTTTTATCAGGTTGCGCTAATTTTCCGGGTTTGTTCGATACGTGAGTAGTTTGCAGGCGTGCTTAGACACCACCTTGCGGCGCTAGTCCGCTTCGTGTATTAGACATGGCGAGGCTTCAGATCTTCGCCACACCTCGGCTGTAATCTCTGATGTAACCTGCAGAGGGAGGAAAAAAAGGGGGGTGGGGGAGACAGCATTCGCGCATATTCAAATACATGGATTCATAAGTCCTTTACTTACCTCTTACTCGTCTTTCCTCCTCGGGGCAGGGTCCCCGGGGATATGGTTTCTGGAGTCGAGGGGGGTAGTGTGTCCATATAGGTCGTGTGCGGGGAAACGTAAAAAGGAAACCAGAGGTGCTTAGTGCGAGGTATCTAGTCAAAGGATGTATCTCACTATCGGGATCCTTAAACCTCTTTCAACGCTGTGGCGTTCTAAGGTTCTTCGGTTCTTGGGTCAGCTCCGTTCCCTGATACTTTGGAACGTTGTACTTTATCACATTTACATTATTTCATTTCACCCTCCTTTTACATTCCCTCATTTACACCGTTCGTTTTACCCATCCTTGGAAGTCAAGGTCTTCCTCTACGCGAGAGTTCATGAGTCAGTCGCGTACTTTGAAGGCGGAGTGTCGTGTCGTCGATCCGATCCGTCCTCCAGGGCTGGGCAACCATCTTCTTTTAACCTTAAAGAGAGAGCAGAGTAGGGTGCACAGAAAAGAACTTTCCCACCGATCCCACATTTTTAAAATAAAGCATGCAATACCCGTCCATAGTTTCAAAAACTTTATTTTGCAAAATTATTTCAGCATGAGGATTATGAGGGTGCGGTCGTATTTGGCCGGTCGTGGCAATGGCTAAAGTGCGTACAGTGGGGGGTGTCGTTTGCAGCAATAAAAAACATCGGAAAGTTTTACTCATTCATTTGTAAGAGACTAAAACGTCTATTAATTGGCTGGGGGTTCGGGGGCATTTATTTTCATAATTTAGAAGCATAATCATAATAGTGGTAATCAGATTTCCTATATGCATACCGTACGTGAGCGTCGTAAATGAGGTTTACATCAGTTATAAAAATATAATACATTGTACATTTGTAATCAACATTTGTAACGGGGATCCTTTCATACTGTTCGTCGAGTGAGTTCTCCTTGTCTTTTCTAGCCAAGTGTACAAAGGATCATATAAAATCTTAGAACATCAAGTTTATATTAGTGCGAAGGAACACCACGAGGTGTTCGTAAGTTCCGATTGATACCAGCGCCATTTTGGGCGGGGCCGGCTCAGTCCGGAAGCAGCATCAGGGGGAAATGTTTCCCATTACTGGCAGTTTGGACCAGAGTCCTTTTCGGCAGTTCTAGAATTCATGCTAACAGAAGGAGTGGCAATGTCATGTTTGTTTCGTTGGCGATCAAGGCAGCCGTCCCTTACCGGAAGCCTACAAAGGCCGAGGGTTCCGCCGGGGACCTTTGTAAGATCTTCAAGGCTGCGGAGATGCTGTCGGAGATGGGGGCTCGTGCTCCAGGGGGCAAATGTTCGAGTTATATTGCTGGTCAAAGTTACTCTAGTGGCCGGGGCCCGCCTTCCAGCGGACCCAGACGCCATTTTGAGGCCCTACAGGGGCCACTCTCGTCGAGTTTGCAAGAGTGGGAGAGATCCTTCGGAGTGAACGGAAGAGGTCCCTGTTGTGTGAAAGCGGGACGTTCAGCTGGGGTGCAGCTGTGATGCCCCCACCGGGGGGGGCGAGGGAGACTCGTTCACATCGTCTCCTTCTCCCGGTGCACTCCATGCCGCTCCTTTTCATCGCCCCGCATGAAGGTCTCTCCACATCCGGTGTTCCCCAAGTCCTGTGCTCAGTGCTGTGGGAGCATGGCCACCTGTGGCGCGCATTCGGCGCGGCACGAGTATCAGTGCAGTCATTGCAGGTTCGGTGTTCCGAAAATATGGTCACCATTGCACGTTCGGTGCTGCGCAAGTACTGGGGTGCCACCATGGTGTGTTCGGTGCTGTGGAAGTATTGGCACCATCGCCTGACTGGGGGTGTTCGGCGTCGGGCCGGGGGCTGGGAGACCTCCTATCGGTGGAGGTGGGAGAGGCTCGTCCGCGTCGCCTCTCCCTCCCAGCCCAACTTGGACAAATTGTTGTGGAGGTACGTGCAGGACATCCCGCCGTCCAGAGCTGCTGCGGCTGTTACGGAAGAGAAAAGGAAAAAAAAGGGTGCCTCGTTCTCCTCTGGACATGTGGCGGGACTACTTAAGTCTATCCAGGCCCGTTGCGGCTGGCTGAGGAGACATGTGGCGGGACTACCTACAACTGCCCCGGCTGCTGGCTCCTGCCTCTCCTCCGGCTCCCCCATACGTTAAGATTTCCTGACCAAGAGTTGGCGGCCGGGCCCGCCTTATATGGGTTGCCGTTGGTTGGGCGTAGCCGTAACCCTGCCCTACTTTGGAAGGTTCCAGAATGAGGGGGGGGGGGGGCGAATGTTCTGTTTGACTTTCATTTTCTACAGTTTACCGTTATTATTCCTTGTTTGTTGTGTTAAATTAAAAGTTCAAGTTCATTAATGGTCTACGGATTTTGTTTTACCATTTCTTTCTTTTCAGGTTGTTTTTATGCTAAGTTTCTGCTAACAGAGGTTGAGTAACACGGAAACACGTGTAGAGGGATGACGCAGATTTGTACATTACATACACACAAACTCAGACGGGGGGGGACAGTACAAGTACGACATACAAAGACCCAAGACGAATATAAAACAGTTATTTGGTCATAATTATCTCTTTCCGTCTGTGAATTTGAAACGAGGCTGGGTTCCCGTCTTGACGTTGCCCGACCTAGGAGAACTTGAGCATGCCGCTGAAATTGTCCTGGCGAAATCTGTGCCATCGGGCATAATCAAACGTGGTGGTTCTGTCTGGTCTGTCTATGTAAGTCGGGTTCTTCTTTGTCTCGCGCTTTTTCTTGTACTGCCGGTCTGTCGTTCCTGTCGGCCCTTTGCCTTTACTCACGCTCAGTAGAGTCGGGCATTGGGCTTTCCAGTGTCCGACATACCTACAAAAAGCGCATTGGGCTGGCCCTAAGTCTGGTCGTCTTTTGCATAGTGTCGGGGGATAAGTTGTGGGTAGCGATGTCCTGGGGTTGTCCTGTCGGTATATTTCTCTATTTGGTTTGTCCTCGTCTTTTCTCTGTCGTTGCATAGCCTCTCTGCGCCACATACCGAGACTGTCGAGCATAATTGGCGTTGTCTTATTATTTCGAAGGGCTATTTCTAACGTTTCTATTTTATCAAGGTCAAAGGATCCTGCCAGTGGCCACTGTTTGTCTTGACTATCTTCGGTATACCTGTGCCACAATTTATTATAGGCTATGGTGACTAATCCATAGTTTATGAACATGTCCTTATTAGGGGTGCCTTCTAGTGGAGCTATATGGTCCACCTCTAATACACGGTCCGGGCTAAACAGGCTATTAATCAGTGGGGAGAAGACAGACATGACGGCTCGTAACGAGGGACTAAAAAGTCAGCACTGCCTATCTTATCACTAGGTGCAAAGACCGGACAGAATATTTCTATTCAACGTTGTTTGCAGGCAGTGAATACCTCATGGATCAAAAAATAATAAAAAGACCAATAAATAACAATGGGGAGAATGAGTAGGTCCGCAAAGATCTGCGTTACCTACCCTTTTCACTATCTGCAAAAAGGGTGGTCTCTTCCCTGTTTGCAGACAGGGAATCTCCAGGAAACAATAGTTTTGCGAACAACAGTTCAGTTTCAAGTAATTATTGAGTGGGGGAGAAAAAATAAGCACGGCTGCTGCCCTACCTATCCTCCACTGCTTGCAAAGAGAGAGCCCGTTGTTTCTCCGTTTGTAGACAGTGAATCTCCAAATAAATAAAAAGAGCAATACTAGTATTTTTAAACAATCAAGCAATCAAGCAATCATTTCGCAACTTGTCGTGATTACACGACCTTACCCGGACCATGTGGACAGTTTCTTGTCTTCCGAATCCAGCGCCCGATCGTCCTCTTTTTCTCGTATTTCTCACGGCACTCCTGATGGTCCCCAGTCAGGACCGTAGATCACTCGAGAGAGGTCTGTTCGGAACTAGTGAAGTTCGGATGATCGGCTGCCAGACGAGGGTCTATTGGGCAAGAGCTCTCCCGATCGTTGCAGTCGTTCACTCTGTCGTCGGGACCTCTCCCACTGGATCCACGAGTCGCTGATGGGCCCCACGCTTGGGACGCCAATTGTAAAAACCTGAGGCGGGTCGGGGGCAATCGATATTTGCCCGGCGGTATTGCCTCTGTGACCCTCTAGTTATTTAATCAATGAAGAGGCAGGCGCTGGAGACTGGAAAGCAGGAAACAAGGTTTTTTATTATCTCCGGAGGAGAACACAACGAAACAGACAGAAGGTATCGTTCTGAGGTGCTCTAACTGCATCCCTGAGGCCTGGCCTCTTATACACAAGTTTATCTTTTTATTGCATGTAACATATTCTCGTCGATACTTTGATGTACAGAAAGACATCCTCAGATCCCCCTTTGGGCCCGTTCCCACACACATTTACAGTTGAAGTCCCCACCCTAGTCACAACAGGTGATGAGTATCACGCAGCTGGATATTCCGCCGATTCACGGAATGTGGGGGGTTTGATCGGATCTCATGGAGTGGGGGCTTTGATCAACCCGGGGATCCTTTGATGGGGGAAGCTTTCTATTGTACGGGGAGGGGCAAGGAATGGTATCGGCAGAGCTGGGTGTCGGCTTGGGAACGGGGAAGACAAAACGGGCACACAGGGAAAAAGGGGGTTTGCATCTTAGGGCCGGAGATCATGAAAGGGAAGCAGGGAGGTGTCGCGCTGGGAACAGGATGAGGGCCTGGGGCAGAGCAGCGCCGAAGAGGGGTTTATGACTCAAGGCAGGTGCAAGCAGGGGGTGGTCAGCGTGCAGGCTTAGTGACGGCGAAGGGCTATGTCAGGGGCCAGCAGCATGCAAAAGGGTTCGCTCTGATCGGGGCATCTTAAAAAAATGGCGGGCGCGCACGACAAAAGTGTGGCATCAGGGGAAGAGGCAAGATGGCGCAGATAATGTTCACCAAAACGTACTAATTTTCAACAATTTATCAGCCCTTTCAGTATTCTTTTGTTAAATCCATCAGCCATCTTTATTCAAATCACTTCTTTTGATGTGTTTTCTAAAAGAGCTGACCAATATGTTCCCTCCATCATAGTTTGTGTTGCCTCAGTGGGACCTCAATATAGTGCTCACTTTTCCGATATGGTCTATATTTTAGTCAATGCACGGATCCACCTCCACTTGCTCACCTTAAAGATATCCTTACTCACAGCTATAACATCATCTTGTCATGTGCGTGAACTATGAGCACTGTCTGTTCAGCAACTGTATACCACCTTCTTTCCCCATAGCCTACTGCTCAGGTCTGAAGTGGCATTTCTCCCAAAAGTTGGAACACCTTTCCACACAGGGCTTCACATTATCCTGCCAGCTGTCTTTGTACCACCTAGTCCATCTAAAGTGGAAAAGAGAATTCATCACGTAGACCCAAAGAGAACTCTGAGCCTTTAGATTGATCATATCAAGGAGCATTGAGTGATGGATGAGCTGTTTTTGGTGTTCTCTGTTGATGGATGTCAGTTCTTCTTCAGAAGACTTCCTCAAAGGCTGCTCTATCATGGCCTGCACTGACCCTAGGGTCACAGAAGATCCTGCCTCCTCCGTGGAGGCATCTCCATCATCGTCGGCTCACTCTCTAAGCATATAATAAAGTCTCTCTGCATGACGATCGGGGTGATGATGATGTTGCCTGATGGTGATGTACAGGAGGAACAAGTGACAACTCAATGTGACATGTAACTCGTGAATTTATGGGAGGTGGTGGGTCTCAGCATTCTTACGTGCACAACAGATACCCAGGCCGTTGGCATTCTCCAAGCTGCCTTAGGGGCAGTTCAGTCGGATTAGGAGGTGTAAGTCACACCTAGGACCTCCCACAGTTCACGTCCAAGTGGACCTTTTGAGTTCACTGCAGGATATAGTTAAGACATTTTGTTAGTATTTACGTACACAAGCCTGGATATTGTACCATAATCTGCAGTTGTTCCTTCACCACCTCATCTATTTCAACAAAAACAGAAGCCATCACTGGATTCGACCTTCCTCCTGAAGTTTGTAATGTTATTTTGGCAACCAGACATCCCTCCCCCAAGGCCATGTACTCCTGCCGATGGAAGAAATGTGTATTATATTGTATAGAAAAGGCTATTGATCCCATTTCTGCTTCCCTTTCTGATATTCTGCTCTGGGCACTCTGAAGGGGTACCTTTTGGCCTTGTCTGCTTTCTTACTGCTCACAGCCCAACCCTTATTATTTAAATCCCCAATTGTAAATAGATTCCCCAAAGGTCTTGTTCATATGTTCCCACCTTCCCCTTTCATTATGCCTCAGTGGGACCTTAATTTGTTACTCACCTTCCTAATGTGTGCGCCATTCGAACCTCTGCACAACTGTTCCCTCCAGCTGCTTGCCATCAAAACACCCTTTTTAGTGGCAATCACATCTCCCGGGAGTGTGAGCGAATTGCAGACTTTGTCATCCAAGTCTCCTTACCGGACAATATTCCCTGGGAAATTGGTGCTTCGCACTAACGTCTCCTTCCTCCTGAAAGTGGTAACACTATTCCATGTGGGGCAATCTGTCACCTTCCCACTTTCTACACTCCTCCGCATCCGTCTAAAGAAGAGAAGCGACTCCACCACCTGGGTTCTACCTTGACCGCACTAAAGAGTTCTAGGTGGATGATCAACTCACCGGGGCGTACGTTGGAGCGAAGAAAGGTCGTGCAGAAGATGACTATTTGCGATGGTTCGTCCTCTACATTAAAATTTGCTACTCTCTGGCCAAGTAGCAGCCTCCTGAAGGTTTATGGGCTCACTTCACCAGAGCGAAGGTCGCTACCACAGCATTGCAACGTGGCGTTTCAGTTCTGGACATTTGTCAGGCAGCAACGCTAGCATTCCTGCACCTGTTTACCAAGCATTACTGCCTTGACACTCCAGTCAGCAGGGACGGCCTTTTTGATTCCTCTGTCATGCCGAGATTTCTGGTATAACTTGTCCACAGTCCCTCCTCCGGGGGATGGCATTGCTCAGGTATCTATTCAAAGGTAAGGAATCTGCGGCTAGATGTCTTTATCAGATGCACAAGTTACTTATCTTCGGTAACACCGTACCTGGTGGAGACATAATCTAGCTGGAGATTCCTTACTGACCCACCCTTCCTCCCTGCATTGCGGACAGGTAGCTAGGGTCAGGGCTTATCCCTTTCAGGGCCCTAGTTGTTAACTTTCACACCAATGTCAGTGCGTTTCATGGCTCTGCACTTCTTCTGTGGAAAGTCGTGGAAAATCATGAAAATTAACTGATGTCAGCATGCCTAGTTCTCCAGTATTAGGGGTGTCTTTCATAGATTCACATGCTTGAATATTCCCCGTCGTCGAAGTGGGAGTCCCACGGTATATAAAAATAGCAATAATGCTAATATAACATAAATGATAACATCATATATAATAAAAAAAAATAGAGATAATACATACTGTAAAACCTCTACAATGGTAACTTCCATAGGAAGACATTATAAAGAGAAAAACTCATTTGTAACATATCAGTGTCATTATGTTAGTCCAAACTGCAGCCAATCAGGCTCAAGCACCCTCTAGAACCTTCTCCTCAGAAGCTCAAGCCCTCAGATTTTCTACCGCACGTCGTGTGAAGGGAGTCTCCCTGAGCTCTGCTCAGTTTTCTTCAAGTATTTCACTTCAGTTGTTTTTCTACAAGAATGTCAAGTAAGAAGTCTTTGTTTAGACCTTGCTCTTCCTGTGGGAAGCTACGTTTGTTTGAGAAGGATCCCCACCAAAAGTGTATTTACTGTTTGTATCCTGAACACAAGGTGGATGACTGTAAATTCTGTAGAGCTTTTCCAGCTAAGACTCTCAGAGACAGGGAAGGTCGTCTTCTTCTATGGTTGAAGCGCCTCCAGGATAAAGAGGATGTTTTGTCAGACGCAGAAAGTTTCCAGTCAGGCTGTTCTTCTGTTGCTTCCAAGCGTGGAAGTGTTCAGGAGTTACCTTCTCCTTTTTTGAAGAAGAAAAAGATGGCTTTAACAGTGGCACAAGTTCAACCACCAGCTCCTCTGGTTTCTGTGTCTACGCCCACGAGACCTGGCTCTCAGGCGTCATTTCCAGCCTCTATAAGTGTTGTCACAGTTCTGACACCGCGGTCGTCGACGGGCTCGTCGACGACCGTCCCATCAACGAGATTGGCTGTGCTGTCTTCGTCGACGACTTCAGTGACGACGACGTCTGCTTCCTCGTCGTAGACGATGGTTATGTCGACGTCTTCTACGTCGACGAGAGCTTCTATCTCCTCTATCTCGTCGACGCTCCCGATTGTCTCGTCGGCGACTAAATTACCGTCGACGAAGAAATCCTCGTCGACGTCGAAGAGTTCATCGTCGACAAAGGTCCCGTCGACGCTGACCGCTCCGTCGACGACGGCTTCGTCGACGAAGAAGATGACGACGGTTCCGTCGACGAAGATTCCGTCGACGAAGATACCGTCGACGAAGGTACCGTCGACGAAGGTACCGTCGACGAAGGTACCGTCGACGAATGTACCGTCGACGAAGATTCCGTCGACGAAGATTCAGTCGACGAAGATTCCGTCGACGATGGCACCGTCGACGGTAGAGCCTAAACGCTCGTCGACGTTTACTGCTACATCGTCGACGCCCGCCGTGGAAACAACTGCCTCGTCGACGGCCACAGCTACAGCTGCGGCAGTTTCACAGGGATCACGGCCGGAACATGCAGGATCCACGTCAGGAGTGGGTTCTTTCGCCACTATGCCTCTAGTGCCTCTGCCTTCCATGGCCTCTGGCAAGGAATCTACTCTCCACTTGCCACCTCCTACTCTCCAGCTACCATCACCAATGATGGCTACTGATCACGAAACGGAATCTATTGGGGACGACGATGTCCTTGACGATGCACATAGTCCATCGGAATTAATAATTAAATGTCAGGACACAAGTTCTGAGGGCGAGGAGGAGGAGGAAGTTGACCAACAGGACGAACAATATGTACAGGTTCCTATGGCAACATTTCCAGTATCTTTGTTTTCTAACCTCCAGCATATGCTGGACGACTACAATCGAAGATTTCCGCCAACCCCTCAGGGTACACCAGGCCCCGCTCCATCAGACACACTAGGCCCTGCAAACAATCAGCATTCTTCGGAGCACACTGTTCAACCAGAGCGACCCCGTCCTACTATCCCCACGAATCCGCAACCTGTTGCGCAAGAGGAGGAGGAGTCGGACAGAGAAGAAGGAGAAGTACCCCAGGATACTGATGAAGACCAGGACCAAAATATGGCGGAATTCGATGACTATCGGATACAGACACCCTCTCCTCAGCAAGCAGATGCTGGTGATTCACCTCCGGTTGACATCGCAAGCTTCCATGTGCTGATGAATAAAGCGGCGGACCGCTTTAAATTACCGAGAGCACAACGACAGGAAGACTGTTTTCTCTATGATTTCAAAAACCAACCGTACAAACAAATTCACACCATACCTATTATAGAATTTGTATGGAAAGAGGGTATAAAGATCATGCATGCTCCTAACTCCTTGCCTGCACAAGTCCCTCGCCTGGAAAAGAAATATAAAGCTCCGGCTGGTTCCCCCGCTTGTTTGCTCTCGCATCCTAAGCCAGATTCAGTGGTCACGCAGGCAGCGCAGCGACGGTCCCGTAACCCGGCGACTCCTATCACCGCTCCGCCTGATCGAGAGGGTCGACGTTTGGACGCAATTGGGAAAAAATGTTCAACCATTTCGTCTACGTCCGTTCGTGCTGCAAATGCATTGGCCATTTTGGGTCGTTTCGACCGGCAAATGTGGTCGGATATTTCTGCACTGGTTTCGCTGATAACCGGAAGCGTCCAGAGCAGAGGCGCAACAGATCCTTCAGGATGGCATGAGGGCATCAGAAGAAATGATCGACTGTGCGATTGACGTGGCAAGCACTGGTTTTCGTATCCTTGCCAGTGCTGCGGCGCTCCGCCGTCAGGGTTGGCTTAAATCCACTTCATTTCGGCAGGAGGTCCAGTCGAAGATACTCGACATGCCATATGACGGTGAGTCTCTCTTCGGCGCTCACATTGATGAAGCGCTTGAGTCAATAAAGAAAGACACCGATACAGCAAAATCGCTAGGAACCTTGCAATTTAGAAAGCAGCCCTTTCGTGGCGCACGTGGACGAGGCTCGTCTTCAACCACTTTTCGAGGAGGACACACTCAGTACCGCCAGTACAATCAAGGAAATCAGCGTTATTCCAACCAACAGTCTAATCGCCAGCCACAGTCGAAACCCTATAGAGGAAAGTCAAATTATAGGGGTTCCACCAACAAACGTCAATGACTCTCAAGTTGCGCAAGGAGTTGGAGGGAGAATCTCGCAGTTTTATTCCCAATGGTCTCTAATAACATCGGACCAATGGGTATTAGACATTGTTCGCAAGGGTCATGCCTTGGAGTTCACAGAGTTTCCTCCTCATTCTCCACCATCAGGCCCGCCACCTCCCCATTTCAGGGAATTGCTACATCAAGTTCGTCTTCTAATACTAAAAGGTGCAGTCGAAGTGGTTCCTATATCTCAACAAGGGACAGGTTTCTACTCACGTTTTTTCCTCATTGCCAAGAAGACAGGAGAGTGGCGGCCCATCCTGGATTTGAGGGCTCTCAATTTCTTTCTGAAACAACAATCTTTCTGCATGCTGACGTTATCGGAAGTCTTGCGGCTTCTCTGCAGCGGAGATTTCCTAACAACAATAGATCTACAAGACGCCTATTTTCATGTGCCGATTCTCCAACACCATCGCCAATTTCTGAGGTTCAAAGTGGGCAATATGCATTTCCAGTTCAAGGTGCTGCCTTTTGGCCTGCGATCGGCACCTCGTGTTTTCACGAAGGTCTTGGCCCCTGTCATGGCTTATCTACGTCTTCAGGGAGTGCAAATCTTTCCTTATCTAGACGATTGCCTTCTAAAATCTCCATCCCCCCTACAGCTGGCTCACGACACAAGTCTCTGCCTGCAGACATTCGAGTCACTGGGGTTGACCATCAACATGGAGAAGTCACATTTTGCACCATTGCAAAGGAGAAACTTCCTGGGAGCAATTCTAGACACGAGCATATCAAAAGCCTTCATCTCCCAGGAACGACAGAGGAAGATAGAACGTCTGGTCACCACCATCCGTTCAAAACAGTCAGTTTCTGTGCGAACGTTGAAGTCATTTCTGGGGATGGCGTCGTCCTGCATCGCTCTGCTCCCGAACTGCAGGCTACGCACTCGTCCTATACAGGAAGAACTAGACCTGCAATGGCGCCAAGTGTCAGGGTCCTTCAACGACCTAGTGCGAGTCTCGTCTCGCATGAAGGACAGTCTGCTTTGGTGGAAAGAACCATCCAACCTGGACGAAGGAGTTTCGTTTCTGGCCCATTCTCCGGATCTAACACTGACTACAGATGCGTCCATGGAGGGTTGGGGTGCTCATCTCCTGGACCTTTCAATCAAGGGCAAGTGGACGGCGACACAACGAACCTGGCATATCAACAGACTGGAGTTGATGGCGATTTTCCTTGCTCTCAGATCCTTTTTGCCCGTAGTGCAAGGGGAGTCAGTGCTGGTTCAAACGGACAACACAACCAGCATGCACTACATGAACAAACAGGGCGGCACAAGATCTCAGCCATTGTCTCGGCTAGCTCAAAGGATCTGGAATTGGGCTCTTCGTCATCAAATTTCCTTGACGGCGGTCCATCTGCCGGGGGTTTCAAACATCCTAGCGGATTCGTTGAGCAGGTCCACGTCATCGACCCACGAGTGGGAGCTTCATCAGCCTACTCTGGACATGGTCTTCCGCCGTTGGGGTCATCCCATGATAGACCTTTTTGCCACTCCACTGAATCGGAAGTGCCCCGCCTTTGCGAGCTGGCATCCCCATCCAGAGTCCAGCGGAAATGCCCTTCTCATGGATTGGAGCGGCCTGTTCGCCTATGCATTTCCTCCAATACCGTTGGTACCGAGAACGTTGTGGAAGATGCGCAGGCAACCCTGCCACTTGATACTGATCGCCCCTCGTTGGCCCAGACAGGCTTGGTTCTCAGAACTTCTTCTGTTATCCCAATGCGCTCCCATTCATCTGCATCCACGTCCAGATGTCCTGTCAATGGACGAGGGTCAAATTTGCCATCCAGACCCGACCACGCTTCAGTTATGGGCATGGAACCTGAATACCTCGAATTTGCAAATTTAAATATGCCCCAGGAATGCAGAGACATTCTGGCTTCTGCTAGAGCTTCATCAACCATCAAAACGTACAAGCTGAAGTGGAAACGTTTTTGCCATTGGTGCGCTGCATCAGATGTCCATCCACTCACTTCTGCTCCGGAGCAGCTTTTGCCTTTCTTTCTGAGCCTTGCTCAGTCTGGCCTCTCTCATGCCACCTTGAGAGTCTTTATGGCAGCTATTTCGCGTTTCAGACACGATGGTTCGACGTCTCTCTGCTCATCCAGAATAATCCGACAATTCTTTAAAGGTCTCTTCAGAAAGTTTCCTCCTATTAGACGCCCTCCTCCAGCATGGCAGCTCAACGTGGTATTGTCACAGCTCATGAAGCCTCCTTTTGAGCCAATTCACAGGGCAGACACCAAATTTCTTACCTGGAAGGTTGTATTGCTTTTAGCCCTAACATCTTCTCGTCGTGTAAGCGATCTTCACGCTTTCACAATCAAGCCTCCATATTTGCAATTTAAGCCCGATGGAGTGTCTCTTCGTACCAATCCCTCGTTTTTGCCAAAAGTGCCTACTGATTTCCATCTGAACGAACCTGTCTTCTTAAAGACTTTTTTCCCGGATCCAAAATCACCGGCAGAACAACGACTTCATTCTTTAGACATCAGACGTTGTCTAAAGTTTTACATTTCAAGGACTACCCCTTTCCGCAAATCCGATCAACTTTTTGTGGCATATGGAAGGATGCGGAGGGGACATTCAGTGACGAAACAAACACTTGCAAGGTGGCTCTCAGCAGCCATATCCTTCTGTCACCAACAAGCTGGCAAGCCTTTACAGTGTCCAGTAAAGGCGCATTCGACGAGAGCGATGGCGTCCTCCACCGCCTTGTTTGCTGGAGTGCCTCTACACCAGATTTGCCGGGCGGCAACATGGTCAAGTAGGCACACCTTTACCAGACATTACTGTTTGGATTCCATCAACGAAGCGGATACCGCAGTGGGGCAAGCAGTGCTTCGCCATCTCTTTATATAAGGTGAGCCTCTGTTCCCTCCTCCTTTTCTTTCTGTGATTGCTATATGCTTTTAAGCTATATGTTTGCCTTCATTTTAAGAATCTATTAGCAATCCCAGTTCTAAGGAGTTACTGCTATCTATTCTATTCAAGCATGTGAATCTATGAAAGACACCCCTAATACTGGAGAAGAACAATTGTTACTTACCTGTAAACAGGTGGTTCTCCAGTATTGGTGTCTTTCATAGATTCACATGCGACCCACCCTTCCTCCCCTCAGAGGCTCTCTTCTCCTCATGCGCTATTATTACTAGTGCTACGAAAATCTGAGGGCTTGAGCTTCTGAGGAGAAGGTTCTAGAGGGTGCTTGAGCCTGATTGGCTGCAGTTTGGACTAACATAATGACACTGATATGTTACAAATGAGTTTTTCTCTTTATAATGTCTTCCTATGGAAGTTACCATTGTAGAGGTTTTACAGTATGTATTATCTCTATTTTTTTTTAATTATATATGATGTTATCATTTATGTTATATTAGCATTATTGCTATTTTTATATACCGTGGGACTCCCACTTCGACGACGGGGAATATTCAAGCATGTGAATCTATGAAAGACACCAATACTGGAGAACCACCTGTTTACAGGTAAGTAACAATTGTTCGTAGTGCCTATATAGGTGACGCGGAGGTCACTACTGCGCCAATGACGTCTTACGGAGCTGACCAACACACCTACCGGCGCGCAGTAGTATTGCTCGAAGAAAGATCTTCTGGATCCAGTCTGACGTCTGGGAAATTCAAAGTTAAGGAATCTGCGAGCTAGATTATCGGCAAAAATGTTAATTACAGGATCAGGTACCCAATTACATTGGCCCCTATGTGTTTGCTGGGTTGGTTTCCTAGATGCTTATTTCCCACTAAAAGGCCTGACCCTCTTCCAATGCTTTGGCATGCCTGTGGACATTTTGGTGTACGAATACAAGTCTAAAAGCTGCACCCTTTGAACAAAGTCTGGATACAGTCTGTGATCTGATGGGCTATTTCGGGAACAATGGCTTCGTGGCCAGGGACTCTCAAACGCTGAGATGTGATAGCCCCGGAGATGTCGCACCTGTTGTGTTCCGGGGCACGGCTCTCTGTCTGCTGTCCAGGTGCCCTGCAGGTGTGGGGTTTTTAATATGCGCGCTCCTCCCCCGAGGCTCGCCTGTCAAGGGGAGCATTGTGTGCTGGCGGTGCCTGGCGCAGCCTCGCGCGATGAATTGTTGGGTCTCGTCTGTCCCTGCGAGCGACATTCCTGCATGGAGGTGTGAGTGCGTTCAAGGTCTCTGTTCGCCAGGACAGACAGACGGACGGAGGAGGGGACACGCCTCGCCTCTCCGCAGCCCTCTCGCCGCTGCACGGGACTGACAGTCACTCTGACTTCGTGTATTTCAAAGTATTTTCCACAAATACCCGTCGGTGGCATGGAGACCGGATGTTGTTTCAGTAAACAGTCTGTCCCTCTGTTATCACCGGGCAGCAGTCTCTGCTGTGCGCGTCATCATTTCCGCCGCTCCCTCCTTCGTTTCTTCGCGTTCTTTGATAATCCCACTTGTTCTCAGCTGGGAGTTTTTTTTTTTTTTTTTTTTTTACAAAATCCGCAGTGAAGGCTTTGTACGGGATTCGAGAAGCACATTCTAGTCCATTGGTTTGAAACCTTCAGGACTGGGCTGGCATACCTACCCGGGCTTTAAGTGGGATGAAAAAACTGGGGGTCTCTCAAAGGGGCGTGGCCGACGTAATTAGGGGCGTGGTTAAAACACATAAACTGAAAATCTGTGCTCAGCTGGTGTTTCCCTGCTTCTGTCATTGCATCCAGATATATATAATACAAAAAAGTAACATTACACGTACAAGTGTTATTGGCTTTGTCAATGCTTGTTAGTTGCATAAGCTAAATAAGCAACTATGGCTTCCTTGTATATAATATTGAGAATGCTTCAGTTCTGAAATGATGAAACTGTGAAAGAACTATAACGAGTCCTTTGTAAGTTACATCAAAGGCAGTAACGGGTGGCACTGCTGCAGATAAGATATGTGTGTTTTTTCATCCTGAGGGTGAGGGCAAAAACAAAGACCCTGATAGTGACCCGTCTCAGCACCTGCTTTTAAGAACTGTCGGTGCCCACTTAAAGCCCTGCCTTTTACTAACACTTTTACAACATTAGTTTCCCAATGACTGGCGTGGCCTGTAGTGCTGTGGGCTGTCCGGTGTTTTCTTCTCCCAGGGCTCTGGCCTTTATTCTAAGTGTAACTGCATTTGTCTGGTGGTTCGAACCTGTTGCGTCTGCTGCGGCGCATGATTGAATGGGCAGCCGTGAGATGGTGCATACTTGCATGGGCTGCCATGAGATGGTACATGCTTGCATGGGTAGCCGTGACATGGTGCATGCTTGGATGGGCAGCTGTGAGATGGTGCATGCTTGGATGGGCAGCCGTGAGATGGTGCTTGCTTGGATGGGCAGCCGTGAGAGGGTGCATACTTGAAAGGGCAGCCGTGAGAGGGTGCATGCTTGGATGGGCAGCTGTGAGATGGTGCTTGCTTGAATGGGCAGCTGTGAGAGGGTGCATGCTCGGATGGGCAGCCGTGAGATGGTGCTTGCTTGGATGGGTAGCCTTGAGGGGGTGCATGCTCCGATGGGCAGCCATGAGAGGATGCTTGCTTGGAAGGGTGTTGCATGTGCAGGGGGGGTCTGTGTGGGAAGTGTTTTGGTCTTGTGTACTAGTGCCAGAGTGCTGCGTCACTCCCTCCTGGTTCTCAGCACTTAACCTGTGGTGATGGGAAAGGCGTGTGAGGAAGACCTGGGCAGTTTTCTTGTGTTGGCTTCTGTCTGCTTTTCTTCAAGGTCCTATGAGGTTTTCTGTCGAACTATCAACCAATTTACTGTCCTTGCTGCCGGCATTAGAGGCACCATTCTGTGTAATCTTGGAGAGGACTTAAGAGAAAGAGATGAACATTTTGCCAGTACTGTCTGCCTTTGAGGTGGTCCCTAATGCACACTATTGCTGTATCACTAGAGTTCATAGTGAGTGATTTAGAGTGTCCAGTCTTGAAGCTGGTCAGAAGGGCTGCATACATACTCATTGGGGACCTGAACTTCCACCTCGACAACCCTAGCGACCCCGCAACTCCACCATCCTTCGTGACAACCTCGCCAGCATTGGACTTAAACAACCCGTCAACACACCGACCCACAGAGCAGGACACACCCTCAATCCCATCTTCACAGCAGGAAACAGCATCCATTTCAGCCACACAACACAACCCCCATGGACCGACCACCACTGCGTACACTTTGCTGTTAACAAACCCAAGGCTCCCAAACCAGCCCCATGCGCACCACGAAGGAACTGGAGCAAGGTTACCGACGAGCAACTTAACTCCACCCTCACCCTAGACAACCACACCTGGGCATCCGATGCAAACAACACTGCCAGAGAACTCCACACCTGGATCTCCAACTGCTCAGACGAGCTCGCCCACTATGCAACCCCGACATACAACGCCCCAGGAAAGCCGCCTGGTTTACCACCGTTCTCCAAGAAGCCAGGCGCACCTGCAGACGCCTGGAGAAACACCAATACAACCGAAAACTACACCACCTACAAGTGCGCTATGACTGACTACCACACCAAATCAGAGACACCAAGAGGAACTTCATCCACAACGAAATCCTCGCCAACTCCAAGGAACTTTTCTGCGTCATTCAAGAATTCACCAACCCATGCAGCGAAGCCACAGACATCGCCCCATCCCAAAACCTCTGCGACCAGCTTGGAACCTACTTCCACCTCAAAATCAAAAACCTCTACGACAACTTCGTCGACCATGCACCAGGCGCCATAGACCGCCCCGCCCCCCCAGAGACACAAGCCAGCCCACCATCTCCAACTGGACACCGATCACGGCTGAAGACACCACCTCAACCATGAAAGGCATCCACTTGGGGGGCCCCCACCTACCCCTGCCCCCCTCACATCTACCACAGAGTCAAGGTCGCCATCGCACCCGAATTACAACACACTATCAACACCACCTTCAAAATAGGCACCTTCCCAGATGACTGGAAGCACGCAGAAGTCAGACCCCTGCTCAAGAAGCCCACATCTGACCCCACCAACCTCAAGAACTATAGGCCAATCTCACTCCTCCCCTACTCTCAGAGAAAACAGTCAACAGGAAGCTGACACGATTCATCAAAGAGAACGTTGTCCTCGACTCTTCCCAATCCAGATTGCAAAGCAACCACAGCACAGAGACCCCCCTATTCGCCGCCACAGATGACATCCACACCCTCCTGGACCAAGGCCACACCACTGCCCTCATCCTATTCGACCTATCAGCAGCCTTCGACACCGTCTTCCACCGCACACTAGCCACCAGACTACACAACGCCGGCATACAAGGAACAGCCCTGGACTGGATCCGATCATTCCTCCCCGGAAGAAGCCAAAGGATCAGACTGCCACCCTTCCTCTCCGACCCCACGAAAATCACCTGCGGAGTTCCACAGGGGTCATCACTGAGCCCGATCTTCTTCAACATCTACATGGCTCTCCTCGCAGCCATCGTCCAAAAACACTAACTCAACATTGTATCCTACGCTGACAACACCCAACTTATCCTCTCCCTCACCAAAGACGCCTCCACCGCCAAACTCAACTTCCAGAATGGAATGCAAGACGTCGCAGTCTGGATGACCAACAGCTGCCTGCAGCTCAGAGCTGAGAAGACAGAAGTCCTCGTCCTCGATACCACTCCTTCAGCATGGGACAGCACATGGTGGCCGACCGCCCTCCGAAGCCCACCTACCCCCTCAGCTCACGCCAAGAACCTCGGCATTGTACTCGACTCATCACTCACCATGAACCGCCAGGTCAATGCCGCCACCTCCAGCTGTTTCAACACCCTCCGCAAGACCTTCAAGTGGATCCCCCCTGAGTCAAGTAAGACAGTCACCCACGCACTAATCACCAGCAGAATGATTTACGGAAACGTACTCTACGCTGGCATCAACAAGTCCCTACTCAACAAACTCCAGACAATACAGAACACCGCCACCACACTTGTCCTCGGCATCCCCTGGCACGAAACCATCACCCAGCACCTACGAAGACTCCACTGGCTCCCCATGGAGAAAAGAGTCACCTTCAAAATCCTCACTCGTGCCTACAAATGCCTACACAGCAACAGACCCAAATACCTCAACAACAGAATCAACTTCCACAAACCCAAAAGAAACCTCTTATCTTCCAACGTCGCACTGGCTGAAACCCCGCACATCCACAGAGCCAGAGTAGGCGGAAGATCCTTCTGTCACATTGCAGCCAAGACCTGGAATGAGCTACCGGCAGACATCAGACGAGCCCCTCCCTGAACACCTTCAGGAAGACCCTCAATACCAGGCTCTTCGGCTAGGCAGATCTATGACGCAGCTCGTTGCAGCAAAATTGCTTGCGGCACAGCACTGTGCCATTTTCTTGTAAATATGCCCCAATGTTTTGTAGCACCAGTCGGAGTGATGGGTGGAAGATCTAATTGTACTTGGATGCATGACCTCTTGATATTGTGTGGAAGGTTTTAGGGGATTGCTGGTGGTTCAACCCAGGAAGCGCAAGCCTAATGTGAAGATGCACTGATTGTAGTTCACTGTTGTGGTGCAGAATTACGCATTTTCTGAGGCTTTTGCTGGAATGGTCTGTGTTCTTGTGTCTGTCTTAAATCACTCTTCATCAGTGTTTTCCTGATTTTAAAGCTGACGTTGCTCAGTTTCGATGATACAGGAAGCTAGGTTGGTTCAGAATCCTTATTTAGGGGTACGCCTAGTCTTTACTTATTTAGTTTTTATTCAGATAGGCATGCACACTTTATTGGGATTATTTATGAGAGCCCTGCATCACTTTTGCTTCACGTAAAGTGGTTCATGATGTAGGGCTCTCATAAAGATTTATGAAGCCAATGCAAAGCCACCCTGCTTGACTTTAAGTAGCCTCATAAATCCTGAGTACTGCTATGCAGCGCAAATCACTGCGTCGCCTTACTCTGCTCAAGGGAGGTGCTTGATGGCCTTTGCAGTGGCTTTTCCCACGCAACACCTATGGAATTTGGTGCTGCCCCAGATATACAAAGTGATGTAAACCTGGTGAAGCGTCAAATCCGTACATCTCCCGAGGTGAGGCGTAGCGAGGATAAATATGTTTGCATGTTTCCATGTGTGCTGCATTCTGTAGCACACATAGAAAGAGCAAAACACCTCGTAGGATTGTTTTAGTGCAGGAAGGTTCCCCTCCCTGCACAAAAACGATCCTGCCTGCAACAGAGGCACAAGGGGGCCCACGTTTGTGCTAGGCTACCAAAATGGCATCAGTGTAGGCAGAAAGGTCAGGAATGCACCGTTTTGCTTAAATATGGTGCATTCCTGCCCCAACACTTTGGCGTAGGGCATCGCAGCCCCTTTGCCAAAATGCCATAAATGAGGCCCTTTGTATCGTAGCTGGCAAGGATTTCCAAAGCGGTGCCACTTGCACTGAGAATGTTTTTTCCTCACGTGGCCTTTTTTCTTGTAGGAGGAAATGGTTAGATAATGTGCTAGTCTTGAGCTGAGTGTCCTTTGTATATCTATGAAATTTAGCTGGCAGGTACCAAGGATCTTCTCATTGGATGTCTCTATCCATAGCCAGTACAGTTTGTGAATCACCAGTGCATTGTGTTCCTTTGGATGGAGGTGGAAGAACAGTTTTGCTGCAGCGTTCTGCAGCTTTTTTCAAGTTGCATAGTTTGAAGCTGGGAACTTCAAACTATAGGCCTTGTGTGTAGTCAACCCGTGACATCACAAGGTTGAGAATGGCGTGCAATTTCTTCCACCGAAGAGAAGATGTGTCGCAATGTTGTGTTAGTACAGAAGTGAACTCCTTGTTACACCATTATCTTGTGGCGATCAGAGATAGGTAGGAGTCCATGGCTGTTCTGATGTTTTTTTCCTCCCTTGATGTTTATTAATTTATTTATTATTTATTTAAGAAGCTTATACAGCGCGCAACTACCCTGAAGGGTCTCCTGGCGCTCTCTTGTCCAGGCTCTTGTTGCTTGGGCCAGACTGTTGAAGGTTGATAGTTTCTCCATTGTGCATATCTCTGTTTTGGAAAAGTTCAAATTATGGTCGTTTTAAAAAATATATTTTTTGTAAATTAATTTTACGTGTGACATACACAGTTTACCGCAAGATATGGCAGTACTATCGTGTGGGCTAGTCTGGCCCAGATTTCATGTGCAGCAATATATTCATATAGTACTGAAAGGATAAACATCATCCCATGTTAGCACGAGCATCAGAGCCATGCAAGCGAAGAAGAAAGAAACAATGACCAACAATACAATCAACTCTGCTCGTCTCCCCGCAGCCATCACCCAATTTCAGGGAAATAAAAGCAATATCACTGAAGTGGCAGCTACCACACTGCTAGGGTAGCAAGGCTGGGGGCCATGGCTGTGCCTCTTCGGGTTGATCAAGAGGAGGAAGTTTTGCACTCAATCCTGTCAAATAATCATTGCACCGTTCCACCATGAGATTACACCTCCCATGCCGGACTCTGGTATCCGCTTGAACCGGAAGCTCTGCTGATGCCCAACGGATCACATCTTTGTGCCACGTGGTAATCAGAGGGGCAGTCGTCGCCTTCCAGGACATGGCAATACGTCTTTGTGCCAAAACAAGTGCCTGACCATGAAACCCTCTTATTTGTTCCGTTCGTTTCGTCACTACCCTGGAATTAAGAGGGCGGAGCCCAGGGTCACATGGCACAATGGAGGCAGAGATATCTGCTATACAGGAGGGAGGTCACTGTTTCCAGAAGTCCATTATTTCAGGGCAAAGCCACACCATATGAAGAAAATCTGCCTCAGCCTGCTGACATCTGGGCATGCTGCTCGGGCACCTGGGTGCATTTTTGCGATTCTGTCCGGGGAAAAGTACGTGTGGTGTAAATAATTAAATTGTGTAAACCTAAATCAGGTATTTCATGTACCCATTCGTACAGACTCTAAGCACCTCCTCCATGTGGTATCCTGTAGATCCACTGATAGTTTCTCATCTCACCAACCCTTGAGAGCCTGGAACTCCATGCCTGCAACATTACCCCGTAAGGCTTAGTAAATGTGCGGAATAGCCCGCCCTGACCACCTAAAGGCCGCCATCAACTCCAAAGGACCAGCTACCTGTGCAGGACCTCTATCTAAATTCTATAATTTCCGTTCAATTTACTGTAGGTAATCATCATCAAAGGCATCATGGAACTTGTCAAGTCCAAATGAGTCTAGGTTCTTAGAGATTTCTCTTTTAAATACATCTGCGCATCATCTACGTGGTTGAGTTGTAGAATGTCAAGTTTAATGACCTGATCAGCTCTAGAAATAGCATGAGGTAGAGGCTGATCTGGAATTGAGGCATTATTGAGCTTTGTGGGACGCTGCAGTGTGGAGTGTAGTGGAGAAGTGAATGGGGGAGTTGATACCTGACCTTCTGTTTTTGAGAACGGAAGAGATCGAGCTTGGTCTATTTCTTCATACGCCAAATTCTTCCAGTGTAGTCTCTGGTGGTGGATAGTGGCAAAAATTGAAAATGGAAAGGTAATAACGCTGCTGCTCTACTGGTGTCGGCTGTTATTTTCAGGTGATCCCAAAGAGATACCAAGGCAGATTCCACACCTCTTTCTGAGCAACACCTGCATTGTTGATCTCACAGTAGGATCTAGGTGATCAACTCCATAGCCTGAGCCCTGTAGATGTTGCATCTGGTGTGTGGTGAGTGTTTGAGTACTGTCAGCATACTGAGTGTTCAAAAACAACACTGCGTTGTGTGGATTAGTTACTATGCTTACAGGTTGATAAATGCCCCTCAGTTTAGTTAGTGAAGGGCCCCTGGATGGTATACAGACAAAATATCGAATCAAAAATATAGAATAGCACTAATATTGAAGTCAAAATATAGAATGGACAAAATATCGAATGGACAGAATATAGTCAACAAAAATATCGAATTTAAGGTAAGTAATTTAGAATCGATTTTCATAAATATAGAAAGTCAAAATATCGAAGTATATAATATAGGTATTAAATATATCGAATTTGTAATAATACCGAATTTTTTAAAGTGTTTTGTATGTTAGTATATGTGTGAAAAGTGTATATTTATTTTATAATTAATTTTAAGTAATGAATTTTATGTTATTTAATTTTTGCGTAATTTAATTCTGTAGCGGTTTGTGGGTTTATAGGGGAATAGGGTGGGAAGTAATTTAATTATAATTAATTGATTATTTTAATTTATTTATTGGTATTTATCTTGAATTAATTGTTAAGTAATTTTTCATAGGTAATTAATTAAATTTTAATTGGTAATTAATTTTACTTAATTGATTAATTGATAATTATGTTAGTTTTCTTAATCTATTTTCCGTAGCGGGTTGTGGGTTTATAGGGGAATAGGGTGGGAAGTAATTTAATTATAATTAATTAATTATTTTAATGTATTTATTGATATTTATCTTGAATTAATTGTTAATTAATTTTTCATTGGTAATTAATTAAATTTTAATTGGTAAATATTTTTTATTAATTGATAATTATGTGAATTTGATAAATTTATTTCCCGTGGCGGGGTGTGGGTTTATAGGGGAATAGGGTGGGAAGTAATTTAATTGTAATTAATTAATATTTTAATCTATTTATTGGTATTTATTTTGAATTAATTGTTAATTAATTTTTAATTGGTAATTAATTAATTGTTAATTGGTAATTAATTTGTATTAATAGGTAATGAAATTTAATAATTCATTTTTATTTGTATTTTTAATTGTTTAATTATTATATTATATTAAATTGTTAATTACTTTTAATTAATTTTTGATTGGTATTAATATTTAATTTATTTTTTATTAATATATGAAGTATTTACTTTCCCTACTGTTCCACTCACTGGAGTGGGAATAGTAATTTTTACCCCTATGCTATCCAACGCATTCCCTACTGTTGCACTCTCTGGAGTGGGAATAGTAATTTGTACCCCTACGCTATCCAACGCTTTCCCTACTGTTGCACTCTCTGGAGTGGGAATAGTAATTTGTACCCCTACGCTATCCAACGCTTTCCCTACTGTTGCACTCTCTGGAGTGGGAATAGTAATTTCTACCCTTACGCTATCCAATGCTTTCCCTACTATTGCACTCTCTGGAGTGGGAATAGTAATTTTTACCCTCCCGTTATCCAACGCTTTCCCTACTGTTGCACTTTCTGGAGTGGGAATAGTCATTTTTACCCTTACGCTATCCAACGCTTTCCCTACCGTTGCACTCAATGGAGTGGGAATAGTAATTTTTACCCTTACGCTATCCAACGCTTTCCCTACTGTTGCACTCTCTGGAGTGGGAATAGTAATTTTTACCCCTACGCTATCCAACGCTTTCCCTACTGTTGCACTCACTGGAGTGGGAATAGTAATTTTTGCCCCCACACTATCCAACGTTTACCCTACTGTTGCAGTCGCTGGAGTGGTAATAGTAAATTTTACCCTCCCGCTATCCTACAGTAAAAATATTGTATATTATTATTATTATTATTTTTTTTTTTTAAAACCTTTATTGTGACATAAGGCAGATACAATCACAGGCTAGCAAAAACACAGCCGGCCATAATCACAGAGACGGTCAATGCAAATCAAGAAGTCAAAACACATACCTCCCGCCTCCTAAAGTCCACCTCAACACCCAGGATACTGTTGCACCATAACGGCACCAGGATAAGAGAGGTTTTGTTTTCGTTTTTTAAAGGGGTTCAGAGATAAAGCAGGATCCGACATCATACAATCTAGTAGCACCAGAGCTAGGGGACATCATAAATCAGGATATGCACATTTGGGACCACTGCAGGCGGGGCGCAGACACTAACGCGCTCTAAACAGGATAGACAACAAACAGCACATTACGCCCTCCAATGCAGCACAAGCCCGCCATACCTGAAACGAGAAATTATTAGAACATCCCCCATATTGGCTTGAGACATAAGAACAGCCGGTAAACTACTTACTACTCGGAATCCTAAAAGTAAGAAAGAAAGAGAGGAAAAAGAAACCCAAGCAAAGCAAGAGAGAAAAAGAGGCCTTAGAAACTGAAAAAGGAAAAGTAATGAATTTTATGTTATTTAATTTTTGCGTAATTTAATTCTGTAGCGGGTTGTGGGTTTATAGGGGAATAGGGTGGGAAGTAATTTAATTATAATTAATTGATTATTTTAATTTATTTATTGGTATTTATCTTGAATTAATTGTTAAGTAATTTTTCATAGGTAATTAATTAAATTTTAATTGGTAATTAATTTTACTTAATTGATTAATTGATAATTATGTTAGTTTTCTTAATCTATTTTCCGTAGCGGGTTGTGGGTTTATAGGGGAATAGGGTGGGAAGTAATTTAATTATAATTAATTAATTATTTTAATGTATTTATTGATATTTATCTTGAATTAATTGTTAATTAATTTTTCATTGGTAATTAATTAAATTTTAATTGGTAAATATTTTTTATTAATTGATAATTATGTGAATTTTATAAATTTATTTCCCGTGGCGGGGTGTGGGTTTATAGGGGAATAGGGTGGGAAGTAATTTAATTGTAATTAATTAATATTTTAATCTATTTATTGGTATTTATTTTGAATTAATTGTTAATTAATTTTTAATTGGTAATTAATTAATTGTTAATTGGTAATTAATTTGTATTAATAGGTAATGAAATTTAATAATTCATTTTTATTTGTATTTTTAATTGTTTAATTATTATATTATATTAAATTGTTAATTACTTTTAATTAATTTTTGATTGGTATTAATATTTAATTTATTTTTTATTAATATATGAAGTATTTACTTTCCCTACTGTTCCACTCACTGGAGTGGGAATAGTAATTTTTACCCCTATGCTATCCAACGCATTCCCTACTGTTGCACTCTCTGGAGTGGGAATAGTAATTTGTACCCCTACGCTATCCAACGCTTTCCCTACTGTTGCACTCTCTGGAGTGGGAATAGTAATTTGTACCCCTACGCTATCCAACGCTTTCCCTACTGTTGCACTCTCTGGAGTGGGAATAGTAATTTCTACCCTTACGCTATCCAATGCTTTCCCTACTATTGCACTCTCTGGAGTGGGAATAGTAATTTTTACCCTCCCGTTATCCAACGCTTTCCCTACTGTTGCACTTTCTGGAGTGGGAATAGTCATTTTTACCCTTACGCTATCCAACGCTTTCCCTACCGTTGCACTCACTGGAGTGGGAATAGTAATTTTTACCCTTACGCTATCCAACGCTTTCCCTACTGTTGCACTCTCTGGAGTGGGAATAGTAATTTTTACCCCTACGCTATCCAACGCTTTCCCTACTGTTGCACTCACTGGAGTGGGAATAGTAATTTTTGCCCCCACACTATCCAACGTTTACCCTACTGTTGCAGTCGCTGGAGTGGTAATAGTAAATTTTACCCTCCCGCTATCCTACAGTAAAAATATTGTATATTATTATTATTATTTTTATTTTATTTTTTAAAACCTTTATTGTGACATAAGGCAGATACAATCACAGGCTAGCAAAAACACAGCCGGCCATAATCACAGAGACGGTCAATGCAAATCAAGAAGTCAAAACACATACCTCCCGCCTCCTAAAGTCCACCTCAACACCCAGGATACTGTTGCACCATAACGGCACCAGGATAAGAGAGGTTTTGTTTTCGTTTTTTAAAGGGGTTCAGAGATAAAGCAGGATCCGACATCATACAATCTAGTAGCACCAGAGCTAGGGGACATCATAAATCAGGATATGCACATTTGGGACCACTGCAGGCGGGGCGCAGACACTAACGCGCTCTAAACAGGATAGACAACAAACAGCACATTACGCCCTCCAATGCAGCACAAGCCCGCCATACCTGAAACGAGAAATTATTAGAACATCGCCCATATTGGCTTGAGACATAAGAACAGCCGGTAAACTACTTACTACTCGGAATCCTAAAAGTAAGAAAGAAAGAGAGGAAAAAGAAACCCAAGCAAAGCAAGAGAGAAAAAGAGGCCCTAGAAACTGAAAAAGGAAAAAGAAAAACAGAGAATACCCCCCACCCTGCACCCCTGCCTCCGGCTACGGCCTCCCCCTCAGCAGTGTGCCTGTCGCCCGCTGTATGAACCCGAGATTTAGAAGAAAGAGAAAAGAAACAACCACCCGTCCAGACTAAAAAGAACCCAAGCGAGGGAAGGAAGAAAGAAAGAAAAAACGGGAGGGGAGCCCTCTAACAGTCTGTGGGATGTGTGACATACTGTCCATATTGTTGCCATGTTGGGCTGCTCCTGTGCCTAGTGCACTGACCTATTGTATTGCTTTGGGCGAGGGTGTTTTACATTCTGTCCGTCTACGATATTTGCAGAGGGAGAGGCATAGATCGGGGCCGGGGCACGAACAGCAGGGCATCAGGCGTCATGGAAGCACAAGCCGGGCACCCAAACAGAGGAAACATGGCCAAAACACAGCCGCCGGGGGAGTCAGTGTTATCAATCGCGGCCGGGCACAAATTCGGGATTCTCCCGCAAGTAGCGGGACAGGAATGACCACGGTCCTCGGCGGCAAGCGAGAAATGTCCAAAAAAGGGGGACAAACGACCCAGGGAAATCAGGAAGGGGCGATCTCCAGCTCATGCCCCCAATCAGACAGGTAAGCGATCCGAAAATCGGCCGGTCCGAAGCAATACGGAACCGACCGGCCCCTCACTGTGGCCGGTGGCCGTTGTTGTTGAATTAATGGCCGGCCCCGCAGTTAGACGAGGTCCCGGTCTTAAAGCTGCCCCAGGCCGCAAACGCCGCCGTCCGTATCTCCCCGTGTGGAGGGGGTAGAAAACCCGGGGACGCTCCATCGAGCACCGGAGCCGCTCCTGCGCCCGTGTGCGCACTTTGTGAAACAGGACATCAGGCCGAAGGCGCCTCCAGGAGGAGATGGTACACGGAGCCGGGGGACTGGGCGGCCATCTTCGATGCCGGCTTGGCTCCTCCTCCAATATTGTATATTATTAATTAATATTATGTTAATATATATATATATGTGTTAAAAATTAAATTGTATGTTTATTTTTTTTACTTAAATTAATTATTTAATACTTTTAAAGTTATTTAAGTATTTTTTCAGTATGTGTTAATTAATTATAGTTATTATTTCATTAATTTTAAATTACTTTTAAATCATTTAAAAAATTCGATATTTTGACTTACAATATTTTTTTCTTGATATTTTTGATTCGATATTTTTGTACTTACCTGTTTGTAGATAGGACTTCGATATTTTTGCTTTCTGTATTTTTACTTCGATATTTTTAGTATTCTATATTTTTGTATTCTATATTTTGTCAGGGAACCCCCCTGGATGCCTTTTAAATGCAGTGGCAGCTCCTTTGCTAAGCAGGAGGAGCATCGCCCCACTGTTTTCAACAGTGGAAATGAAGGAAAGATAAGATGATAATAACTCCTTGTTAGTATCATTTTATTTGTTCCTGCTGCAGCAGCTTTGCAGGAGGGGTGGGGCTGCTCTGCTCTCAGAGCAGGGGGAGGAGTGGTTCTCAGCATGGGGAGGAGTGGTGGGCACTCCGTAAAGTGCGCATGAATGTTTTGCCGGCCGTCTCGGGCCGACCACACAGCCATGTGCCCACAGCCTGGGTAGAGAACATGCCCAGGCTCTCAGTCCCTGGCTGAGTGCTGAACCATGGTGCTCTGACCAATCAAAATGCTGCATTGCTTAGGGGAGCCTGGGTGCTTCCGGATCCGGCTGGAGCAGAGGGACGACGACAGGGGACAATGAGGAGAGATGCAGCGAGAAGGTACGTTTTATTTTTCTACTCCTACCCCTTCCCCCCGCCTTTCGCGCAGTTCCCCGCCACCCTCTATCCATACCAGTCGCCACTGGTTAAATGTGATAAGTACTCTTGCATGGTTTATTGTTTGAAAGTGTGTGTTTGTGTTTCAGCAAGTGAGAGATGAGTCTGAGAGCATTTCTGTTTGGCGTCTTGTTATTTTTGGTTGGCAGTGCGCGTTGCCTAGCAAGTTAAACTAAGCTGTATTATTATTTCTGTTGTATTTAATTGCTATAATGGTTCTGTGAAAATACATTGGGTTATCTGAGGGATGTACTTTGTGTTTCGTGGTGCAGGTGATGATACCTAATGTTTAGTTAAGGAGCTGGTTCAGCGTCATGGGGTTGTGGTGTTTGTGTGTGTGCGCTGCTTTCTCTTATGATTGTCATAGTGGCCTTCAGGTGTATGTTTACTGTAGTGTAGTGTCCTGTTGATGTTGACGAAGTATCACTATATTGCTGCTATTGGGTTGCAATGCACTGCCATCTACTTTTTGTGCTGTCCTGGGTGTGTGAGGATGTGGTTGATAGAAGTTTGAATGGGTTTTCTCAGTGCTTAACTTGAGCCGTTGAGGGCCACCAGTACTCATTTTTGGGGACCGGGACTTATTATTCTGTTTGAGACATTGCCCTAGAGCAAGAGAGCAGAAAACAGAGAAACAAGGAAGAGAAAGACGGGCAAACCGTCACCAATGGCGAAAGAAGGGACCTGCAAGAGAGGGATAAAAGGGCAGGGAGTGTCTGGCAGTGGGTTAAAGAGTCTGAGGTGGGTTCAGTACTACCAGCCTTAGTATTCGGTGCACTGACTTTTAATAGCATCTGCTGTGGGCTTCTGAGCAGAGCTTTGGGCACCGGTACTCCTTCTTTTACAAATGAAACACTGAGTTTTCTTCGGTACACGTTTAGAGGGATGGAGTGTTTTGTATTGTATTAGTAGCACTGGATGGTGAGGCATAGGTTATGTGAATGCTGTAAGCATTGATACATTATTACCATTGCAAGGTATGCCGCTGGAGCACACGTCAGTCATATTTTTAGGACCTTTGGTTCTCTGTTGGTTGTGTAAGGTTGCTTCAGTGTGTCTGGTGTTTTTTTATGTTAGGTATGTGATTGGCAATGGAGTGTTAGATTTGTTGGGTCTTTTTGAAAGATTCCTGATCCATTACAATTGCTTTCTGGGTGCTGTTTTTTTGTCGTTTTCCTTATCAATATTTATTCAACTGAACTTTTTGTCAGGAAAGGGAGGTGCAACTTTGTTGCATCAGTTAACAATCAATGCACACTTGCACTCTCGTTTGTCTCAACTGGCCCTAACTGCTTGTGGCATCAAACATTGTCAGTCGCAATAATAAAGACATGAACCCACCGAGTATTGGTGAGTATGAAGAACGCGTGTTGGATGACTCCAGGCTGCATCGGAAGACAAAGAGTCGACAAGACTTCCGCCATCTTTGAAAGGCCAACACAAGGATCAGGTTCACGGTCAAGTCTTTCTAGTAAGATCGTGTAGGATGCAGAAGATGACCAAATACTTTTTGGGGATTTGGAGTTGGATCCGCGTCCTCCAGATGACGCCCTCAGGGCCCGTCAGTTGGATTGGGGAAATAGTTGGAGAGTTCATTCTTGACATCATTCTTCAGAATGAAGTACACGACAAACATATCCCTTGTTTTCCCGCCAGAGTTTGAGGTATAGCGAGTTACTACGAGCGTCTACCAGTCTGAGCAGAGACACTTGTTTCTTGTGGAACTTATCACCTGTTTAATACATATTTGTGTTTTCTAAAGCTCCTCTTGCTTACTTCCAAGTGGGGAGAAAGACTTATTGATGTAGAAGTAGTAACAGTTTGGAGTATGCAATTTACTAAATATACGCATGGAATTTTCCACTGAGTTCTTCAAAGCATTATTAATAGGAATACTGTTTATTCTTGTTCAGTCTCTTTTAAGGCAGGCACATAAAAGTTTTGTTTTAATAATGAATTACATCTATATGTATATATCGATAGACAGACAGACAGACAGACAGACAGATAGATAGATAGATAGATAGATAGATAGATAGATAGATAGATCCTTGGGAGAGGATGTAGCTTACGGCTAGAGCAGTCTATCTCCAAGCTGGGGAACCGGGTGCGAGTCTTGGCAAGGACACTCAACATCCTGTGATTCTGGGAAAATCACTTAATCTCCCCGTGACCAACAAAAATGAATGTGTCCTTGTGTAAAGAAACTGGTGCTCTGTAAAGCGTGAGATACCCGATGTCGCGGGTCTAGTTCACGCTATATGAAAGTACAAAAAAAGAAAAAAAGATAGATAGATTCTGTTGCCTGCAGGTTACTCAGTGTTCTGGGGTCTTTTTGCGTTTGTACTGGAAACAGAGGCAGTTAGAGCAGGGTGTAAACTATTGGAGACATAGGCCATAGGGGAAATGTTGGTGTTTGCCACATTTGATGAGTGTCTGACTAGGAACAGTGGCTCAAATTTACCAAAATCCCCGCTCTTACCCTCTTAAATGATGCGTGTTAACTATTCACACTGGTCAAGAGAAAAAGACAAAACCTCGGGCTCAGCTGTCTACTGAGAAAGGACATTATTCATCTTGCATAAAAAGGCCGGTGGTCCACCAGGAAGAATTGCTGGTTCTCAGAGCAGTATTCTAGTGCAACGTTTACATGAACAGATACTATTTTATTCGTATAGGTATAGTAATAACTTCCACAGACGAACACGGGTCTCTTCATTTTCACCAACATTCGCAGCAAAAGATTGGCATGTACCTTTGAGGGACAGCGTGGCACTGGTTGCGCAAACTCTTGTTTTTAGGGCCGTACAGCTTCGGCTGTCGCACACGGACAGCCCCATACGATGTTCCTTTTCTCTGACAGCATGATTCAATTTTGTTTTAACTCCCCCCCCCCACATACAGATGTTTACTGCACTGCATAACATCAGCGTGCCCTGTCCCAGGAGTCATCGTTGCGTTTTTTATTTCCAGCTTAAACGGAAAAGCTTATTCATCACCAAGTATGACCAGTTGACTTCTGAGCAGATAGTAACCAGTTACATTTTTGAGTGGGGGCAATCCATGACTTATGATGCAGTTCTACGTATATTGTTTGCACAATGCAGTTGTCATGTGTGCAAGTTAATAAAAAAAGGTATTTGAAAAGAAACAGGATACAAGGTGTTTAATCAGTGAAAACAGCTAAAATCATATTGAAGTGGCCTCCTGACAGTGTGCAGAGTGGCCTCAGTGTGTGGAGGCAACAAACGCTGTGGAGTACCTGCCCGCCAAACCCTCAGTTCCCCCGCCTCATGGGTAGACCGGAAGTATTCTCTCAACTGAGCCCCCATTGGCTCTATTGACTGAATACTTCTTCTGATGTCCCTACAGAGTAGGGTCTGTGTGAGGAAGGGCATTACACCATCTGCCCTCTTTGGGGTGGACGGTGTAATGCCTTTTTATCCTGTCCATTTCCACCAGGAAAAACCTAGTGGTGAGGGACAGGAAAAAATCAATAATGACTCCCACATCCTGGGAGAAAACTCCCAGGGTGTGGCGACCCTTCCTTTTTAAGATTGTTGTGTGCAAAATCCCAGTGTTTGTGAAAAACAAAAAACCTTTTGAAAAGTTTGACGGCCCGCCGTCATTGGTGACGGTACGGTCCATCACACTGTTCCTACATTGACAGGAACCACCATCACGGCCGTTCCATCAATGTGGAGAGATGTTCATGGGGCCAGCTGATATCTCTGAATTTGTGGACAGGATGTCCGTGAGGGCGACGGAGTAAGGTCCTCCATCACCCTGATGGACATCAATCAATCCGCCAAAATCTAAATCAGCCTCTTTGATTTTTTTCTTCAATTTTTTTTATGAGAGCCACTTCTAGTAGAATTTTGCTAAAGCACTTTTGATAGAAAAGAAGGTTGTAAGAGAATGGGCAGATAGGTCTCAAATATTACTGCACATTTCAGCTTTCAGCCTGTCCTCTGCTATTAAAGAGAGCGCAGCTCCATCAGATTCAAGGCACCCCAATCCCAGCTTCTGGTCCCCAGTCGCTTAGTCAATTTCTCGCAATTTAACTGATCTACTCTTCATCAACATCTTGAAATGTTTCCCTTAAGTCGCAGTTTTTGAAAGATTTTCAATTTTATATCTATTTGTTTGCCAACACCACTGTGATTATAATTGATATTATATATTTTTTTACATTTATAAACCACAGCCAGGACCAGAACGGTATAAGGGAAGGAAAAGTATGGCAGGAGGAAGTCTCAACCAACTAGAAGCGAAAATGAAACAACAAAAAACACCCAGAATAACTAGGAGGGGTAGAGTGGCATAATCTCATGTCTTTACAATATAAGATTATTTTCACAAGTACAAGAAGCGTCAAACCTTTAGGGCTCTAAAAAACAGAAGTAACATATTTTTCCTATCTGTAGCAAAAGTCATACAAAAAATAAATAAATTAGACAGTGTCAATGGAAAGTGTTTGCAGAGAGGACAGAGGGGGGTATTTCCGCCATCCTGGTTAGTCATTTTCCAATATATAAAAGCTGGCGCCTGTCCTAGCCTGACCTTCAGCGTCCACCTTCTGATATTGGTCTTCTTAATGTCATGCAAGTAGGATTGTCGAACACCTCCGTAATCAGTTTCCAATAGATGGAGCAGTTTGTTTCCTCGTCCCACATCCCATAAATCACAATTTCTAAATGTATCTTTAATCACATGTTTTATTACCATTTTATGTTGGATCACTGATGCACACCGTGTATCTGATAATGGCAATATATCCAAGCTTTCTATAATATTGTGTAAACTTATATTCCATGGTACTGTAAGTAATCTTTAATCAACTGCCTCAGCAATCCTTCAGCCGAATTGATAAGGCTGGTTCAATAATTGAGGATATTTTGCTGGTACTTAATTGCTATATTAGTCCAGCCCAACTCGCGCCTCAATGCTCTATTGACAGTACCTCTTGGAAGAAACCAGTGTTCCCAAATATTCATTGCAATAATCGGGAGAAAAATTATGTTTTTCTTTAACTGGACTTCACAGCCATATAAGAGCACATTTACTATTTTTGAGTTATAAATCCCTTTGGGACCTTCTACGGATAATGCACCCGCTATGACCTTTGCTCTTCGCTCCTTTTGATCAATCTGTGCTTTAAAGGTAAGATTATATTTAAAAAGGAGGCCCAGATACATATACTCTTTAACCACCTCTAATTGGGCACCATTTAGCCACCACTTCTGATTTATTTCTGTATAATTCTGTTGGAGAATACCATCACCTTTGTTTTGGAAACGTGTATTATCAAATCATTCACTCTACGGGCTTCTGAAAATGCATCTAATGCCTCTGAAGGCCTACCGGAGTGCGATTTTATAGAACTGTTTCATCAGCCTAGTACAATGAAGAAATGGCCTCCGCACTCATTTTCGGTGGGAAGGAATAAAGCGATGGTTGCATCAGCAATATAAGTACAAAAAAAGAAGAGGGGCTAATATACACTCTTGCCTTAAGCTCTTAGGGGTATTATCTTCCCAGACTGCGCTCCATTTCTTCCCAGTTCTACTCTTGTCCATGACCCCTCATGAAGTTGGAAAATCAATTTTAACCACCCAGACAGAATATTTCAATTGGACATTTTTTAAGAAGACCCTGATTAATGGTGTCAAATGCCATAGACAGGTCTATGTAGGGAACATAAAGGGACTGTTTTCTTTTAAAGGTATAATCCTCAGCCAATGGTTTCAGTATGAATCAAAAAAATCCACAGAAACCTGTGTTATGGGGAGCACTATTCACTCATTCACATAACGTGATTTGTTTTTTCTTATTTTGTATCCATATGTTCAGTCCAACTTAAACATAATAAATTTATCAACCTTATGATTCATCAAAAAGTTCAAACTTAATGTATCCACAGTCTTATTGATTAGACTGAGAACCTTAACAAACAGGAAAAGTAAATGTTCATCAGACGGTGATCGTATTTCCTTTCTTCAAAGTTGTTTTTATTCTTCTTTTTCATCAATAAATGCGACAATCTGAGTTCTTCAAACAACTTTCCATTATTCAACAAATGAAGACATATCCCAATGCATTTCGGTATGCACCTTCGTCAGGGGAATGCACTATAAGTAACAGAAAATCTATCATGTATATATCAGATAGCATACAATATTTACAATCACAAGTCCATCAGTTTCATTATTTCATTAATCGAACAGCAACCAGACGATCTCCTAGTGTAATCCGTGCATCTTATGTGTGATTAAAAATCATGCTCACAAAAGTTCACCTGCCACCTTATAAACCAAACCGAAAACATGGTGAACAGCCCAGTGCTAACACCACCTCATACTTACTACATGCCAAAAAAAAACAAAAAACCCTTCTCTCAACAAAAAACCATGCGAGTCACCAAATATTCTGAAATACTGGCGGTGCCATGTCTAGGCACTCTTACCTTCACTTAAAACAATAGAGCAAAAAAGTCGGCAACGGTCAAAGTCCGTGCTTTTCTTTTTCTAAAAAACAAAGGCGAGACTCTTAATACACTAACTCCATTGTATCATGACTAGCTTATACATTACAGATAAAGCCGGTACTTACTTGGTCTTCAAGACCCCAATTGTAAATCTTTGTGGCGCTATTGCAATCAAGTCGTGCCCTTAATCTGTAACACATTAAAGGAAAAACTCCTTAGTATTTAGATAATTTGTGTTACACTGTATCGTTTTTCCTAATCTATGTAGCGTCACCTTACCTCTATCTTTTAAATCAAACGCTCCGCGTTACTCTGGGATTCTCTCGTTCTGTGGCTCTCTCGCTAGATCGAGCCATGTTCAAGACGCCAGTATATGGCGTCTGACGTCGTGCTACTAAGGGAATAGAAAACGGACTGCAGGTTTACACGTACTCATCCAAAATGGCACCCGTTTGTTTACTACTCGGGAAAGTACGAGTTGAAAATTGTCTGATCCCATTCCATATTATTGAAAATGAAACTATGCTCGCATTTCCAATAAATAATGAATAAAAAATAATAAAAAAATAGAAATAAAAAGGTGTATGTGTAAATGCAAGTATCCAGTAATGTGAGATTTTATGAGCATGAATGTCAATAACACCTAAATGTAGTATAAAAAACATTTAAAATGCAGAAACCAAGCATATATATTACAACATAATTTTACAGGAAACAAATCATCTCAATCTTGTCATTGAGTCCATAGGGGGTCAGCGTCCTAAGGGACTTTATCCAATATGTTTCTCTTTGTGCCAACAATCTAATTGTGTCAACATGTGGTTTTTCCACCAATCTTTCTAGTACAGTAAATTTCAGTTGAGGTATCGTGTGCCCCCTCTCATGCCAATGTACAGCCAAACATGATTTCATGTTCTTTGTACGTATCATACTCTTATGTTCGGTCATCCGAACCTTCACCTTCCTTGTAGTGCGTCCAACATAAACAAGTCCGCATGGACATTTGATTGCATATATTAGAACACTTGAGTTACAATCAGACGTGTGTCTCAAGGTTATGTTTCTACCTGTTTGGGGGTGAGCAAATGAATTGCCTACCAATACGTTGCCACAATGGCCACAGTTTAAACATTTCATCATACCTTTCTGGCCTAGATCTGTACTTTCATACCTGCGATCTTTCAAAAGTTCCTTAATATTCCTCGACCTAGAGTGTGCAAATAGAGGTTTGTCTAGAAATACCTGCTTAAAATCAGGTTCTTGCTCAATTATTTCCCATCGTTTCTTTATACATTTTTTTATAGCCGCTGTGGCTGTGGAGAATTTTAGTACGTAGACTTCCCTCCTATTTTTGCTTCTTTCTCTTTTTTCCAACATAGTGGATCTCGGCATGGTTTTTACTCTGTTCTCGGCTTGATCAAGAATTGTATCCGGATACAATTCTTGATTCAGTATTTCAGAATATTTGGTGACTCGCATGGTTTTTTGTTGAGAGAAGGTTTTTTTTTTTTTTTGGCATGTAGTAAGTATGAGGTGGTGTTAGCACTGGGCTGTTCACCATGTTTTCGGTTTGGTTTATAAGGTGGCAGGTGAACTTTTGTGAGCATGATTTTTAATCACACATAAGATGAACGGATTACACTAGGAGATCGTCTGGTTGCTGTTCGATTAACGAAATAATGAAACTGATGGACTTGTGATTGTAAATATTGTATGCTATCTGATATATACATGATAGATTTTCTGTTACTTATAGTGCATTCCCCTGACGAAGGTGCATACCGAAATGCATTGGGGTATTGTAGGAAGGTAGATCCCTGACTATGGTTGCCCCCAACTTTTTGCCTGGTGTTTTGCTGGTTTTCTGACTTAGTTGACCTGGGGCCCTGCTATTCAGGACCCCAGGCCGACTGCTCTCTCTGTAAAATGGATTCCATGTGCCTTAGGTACATATCTAAATTGGATACTGAGTCACCTTATCAGTCCCTGTACAGTGTACCTTAGGTACCCAGGGCATAGGTGTACCCAGGGCCTCCCAGGGGCTGCAGCATGTATTATGCCACCCCTGGCTGGCCATCCAAATCTGACACAACTGGCTGCTTGACAGCTGGGGCAAGGTGGTGTAATCACCCTTTGCTTTAGATATAGTATACCTATATCTAACCCTAAAAATGGACACACAGATCTCCTATCAGTCACTCCTATGGCAGGCCTTAACAATCCTGAAGGCAGAGTGCTTGGAATCGTGTGAGATGGTGCTCTGGCATGAGCTGGGCCTGTCTGCGGCTTTCGGGATCCATCCCTTAGCCGTTTCCATGATATCGCATACCATATACTCTTAAGTGCATTATAACCCTCGCGGTTATATGCCAACTCTGGTATCGCTTTATCAAAACATGTCGAGTAAGGTGTCATACGAATTGGAATACTAACCCCTCGCCAATTCTGGCGACGGGGTTAGCATTCCACCCTTCTAGAGGGACACGACATGTATGTAACCCCTAACCCCGGTTAAAGTCAGACATAGCCTCAGCTCCACAAAATGGATGCTGCCACCGAGACACAAGTCTGCCCTCCTGCTGCTGGGAGTCCTCCCAGAGCAGGAGGCAAGGACAAAGGGTTTCCTGCCAGGGGCGGTGCCAGCACCGTCCCAGACAGGGTTTTGTGTATTCCAGGTAGGCAGGGCTACAGAGGAAGGTGACTGCAAGTGGCACCCCGGTGCTCACTGTGCATAGGCCGGCTGAAACCAGTTCCAGGGGCACTCCAGCCCCTGGCCTGGGGAAAGCCCGCCAAGGAAGTGGGTGTAACCACCCCCCTCCTGGTCCCACCCCTAGGGCAGGACTTAGTCGCGTGCCAGCCCCCTTTTTCCCAGATAAAGGTAGGGACTGGCCCCCTTCCAAATCAGATCATCCTTGGAATCAAGATACCACTTTCCACGAAAGGACTTCACGATTTCTTCTTCAAGATTCTCCCTTGTGGCTAAGGAGTAGTCACCCTGCATCCGCAGGCACCATCTAAGAACACTGCGGTCTGCTGCACGTCCTTCCTCCGGAATCCGACTGCCCAGCTCGACGAGACCCGGCTTCCCTGGCACCTCTGACCTCTACCCACCTCTACAGCACAGCTGAGAACCGTGGGTGCGACGAGACCTCGAGGGACCGGCCATCGCCAAGACTGCACGACTTCTGCACAGCAAGCCCACCGAGTAAATTCCTGGTGAGTGCTTTGGGGTCCGAGAAGCCCCCACCCTGAGCAGCTCCAGCACCGAAGAGCAGCCCCCCAGCATCTCCACGATCGGCGTGGGGCCCTTCTGCTTTTTGCTGCTCACCGCGTTGTTTGGCTACTAGCCCGCTGGCTTGTGGCCTTCTGAACGACGCCCGACGACAACACTGCTGCTAGTCTGGTTGCCCCAGACTGGCCCTTGCTTCCCTCCATCGGAGAAGTACCCTGGACCCTCCTGGTCCGGCTAAGACGCCATTTTAGGTCCACCGCGTGGGCCTTGCATTTGCCAAGACTTGTTGCCCAATCCTGGGTCCAGCGACGTCGACAGCAAGAACCTTCGTGGGACAGCTCGCACCTCCATCCTGGTCGCCGACAACGCCTCCTGGTCCGAGAGACTGCAGAGCCCAGCAGCGCCCACTCACCTGACTGCGGTGACTTCGCCCGGTGCCATCCTGGTGCCCACTTAATCACTGGCTAGTGATTCAAGAACTTGGTCCCCTCTGCTTTCAGGTTTTCTTCTTCCTTGATCCAGGCTTGGATCCATCGAACTTTTCTTCACTGGTCGCCTGCCAGCAACTTCCTTCTTCCAGGCTCCTGGTCCAGCACGAGGATTCCCGACGTCTTTTCAGACCTATGCAGCTGCAGCCCCTGGGCTAGGTAACTTCGGCATTTCGGTGCCCCAGCATAGCCTCACTATCCAAGGGTCAGGATCCACTGTCGTTTTCTCCCTACCAGGTCGGGTTCGCCCGTGAACACTAACTTTGTGAATTCTAGCTTCCATAGACTTTGTCCCGCATCCCGCGTGAGAGTGCACACTCTGCACCCGAGTTCCCTAGGCCTCCTGCTAGTAATCCAAAGGTTCAGTAGTCCAGTCCTAGCGATCCCAAAGCCTCTGAGAATCGTTACTTACCTGCTAGTAATTCGCATTCCACTTTTAGAGTATATGGTTTTTCGTGCCCCTCGGGCATTTGTGTATAACGTGCTAACTTAAGTATTTTCATAAGAGTTTTGTTGTGTGCTTAGCACCCTGTCCTCATAAAGAGTACAGGGTTGTTGTGATTCTAATAAATACATTGTTTATTTTCATAACAATTGTGTGGTGTCCTTTCACTGGGTGTTCAAGGGGTAATGTGATGGTAAAACAGCTGGCTTAACACGCCCTCTAGAGTCTTAGCCTTAGACTGCTCGTATCCATGCTACTAGGATAGCTGGTCTATAAGGTTGACTTACAACCAATCATCAATAAGGGTTGTTTGTACTGATATATAGTGATCACTAGAATAGTGACCACTGCACATCAGGCCAACTTCTCACATTGGTGAGCAGCGGTTGGGATTTGAGCTTGCTGTTGTTTTACCACACATGCCCTAAGAATATCTTGTGAAAGATCACATAAGTACTAAAGGTACATATAACTTAGCTTAGAATACTCTGAGTTCTACTGAACCAGCTGTTGTAGCTCCTAGGGCCTAGCAAACCCTAAACTACAACTCTAGCAAGGGATCAGTAGGCAAACATATAGTGTAGGTAAGTGCACCACTTACACCTCACTAGAAAAGCATGTCTACCCAGGGAGAATCTACTGAGACTCCCCTGGTCAGTGTTGACCCTCCACAGGTCACTTCAAGATATGCAGCTCTCAGTTTCCAGGAGATGAGACAAATCTGTGTCTCCAGAAAACTGAAGCAGGGGTCTAACCCCACCATTCCCTTTTTAATAGGTCTCTTAGAGACTTATGATACGAGAAAGCTTTCTCAGCTAGATGGGAATATGCCAGCCTTAGAGGGTACCTCTGGGGATCCAGACCTCCCCAACATTGCCAATGCAGTTGAGGAGGAGGATCAGGGGGAACTCTCTGGGGACGAGGTAGACAAAGGTCTTGAGGTAGTCAGAAGGCTAACTAGGGCCAACTTAGACTTGCTTGGGCTAGGATCTGGGGGACCCCCAGTACTGACCCTAAGTAGGCCTAACCTTGGAGTTAGGAGAGATAGATCTCTTTCTAGGGACTCCAACAGATCTCTGCACTCTAATGCCTCTTCTCAGAGGAGAAGGAACTCTCCCCAGAGGAGATTGACTTCCCCTCAGAGAATGGAGCATGAAGCCAGGATGAGACAGGCTACTCTGAGGATTGAAAGGGAAGAAATTGCCCTGGCCAAAGAGAAGCTTGCCCTGGCAAGAGAGCAGCAGATGAGTGGGTTAGCTCCCACTGGTGGCAGCAATCTCCCAAGAGATAGAGAGAAGGGTTTAGATACTAAACACCTGACTAAGATAGTGCCCCCCTTTAAGCAAGGGGATGATATCCAGAAATGGATGGCTGCTCTGGAGAGGGCCTGCACTGTGCAGTGCATTCCCCAGAGTCAGTGGGCAGCTATACTGTGGCTCTCCTTTGATGGTAAAGGTAGAGATAAGCTCCTCACTACAAGAGTGGAGGATGCTAACAATTACCAGGTCCTGAAAAATGCACTGGTTGATGGGTTTGGCTTAACCACTGAGCAGTACAGGTTGCTGTTCAGAGACACCCAGAAAACTCAGTCTCAGGACTGGTCTGACTTTGTTGATTGTGCCACTAAGGCTTTGGAAGGCTGGCTACTGGGTAGCAAGGTTACTGACTTCACAGGATTGTATAATCTTATTATGAGAGAGCAAGTCTTAAATAATTGTCAGAACCAGTTATTACACCAGCACCTGGTAGACTCTGATCTGACCTCTCCACAAGAATTGGGTAAGAGGGCAGACAAATGGGTCAGAACCAGGATTAGGCCTAAGAACCAAGGTGGTGACCAGAAAAAGGAATCAACCAAGCCTCAAGAGAAGGGTGGGAATAAATCTACAGATCAAACCACATCAGGGCCCCAAAAATCCTCTGAGGGGGGTGGGTCCCAGAATCCTTCCAATAACCAGAAGAAACCTTATTGTTATCCCTGTAAACAGGTGGGTCATTTAAAAACTGACAGCAGTTGCCCAAAGAATAACAATAAGGAAAACATACCCCCAAGTAACATTCCCAAACCTCCTGTTACTACTAGTAGTAATCCCCCAGGTGGTGGGAGTGCCCCCAAAAATTTGGGTGCATTTACTTTGGGAGTTCCTGGGGACTCTGGCCTAACCAGGTCCCCTGACTTAGATACTCTTGTCTGTGAGACTGGCATGGGGTTTGCCAACTTCACAACTTGTCCCAACACTTTGGGCAAGTACAGACAGGAGCCCCTCATCAATGGTATAAAAGTTGAGGCCTATAGAGATACAGGGGCTAGCATCACCATGGTGACTGAGAGTCTAGTCCCCTCAAGGCAACTTTTACCTGGTGCCACATACCAGGTGACCAATATTGATGGAGTACAGAGAGATCATCCCATGGCAGTGGTCAATCTCAGCTGGGGAGGTGTCACTGGCCACAAGAGAGTGGCAGTGTCACCAAACTTGCCTGTAGATTGCCTACTGGGGAATGATTTAGAGCTCTCAGCCTGGGCTGAAGTAGAGCAAGAAACCCATTCTAGAATGGTAAATACCCATGGTAAGGTTAGTGGGGCAGTGATAGCCACAGCCCCAGTCCAAGATGTCCTCCCTGAACAGGTCAGGAGGGTTGTGCCAGTCACAACCCAATCTCAGACAACTTCCTTCCCAGAACAGGTTGTCAAGGCTGTCATGGTAACAGCCCACACCCAAACTGAGCCCCCTCCTGAAAAGGTTGGGAGAGTTGTGATGGCCACAGCTCAAACTCAGACAGATGATAGTGTTGTGAAGCCTGAAACTATGGATCACTCCACTCAGACAGAGAGTATTGAGGAGGAAGAGAAATCTCCCTCCCACCAGACTTTAGGAAAGGGTCAGCCTCCTCAGGGAACTGATCTGACCCCTTGTGAAGAAACTGCCACAGAGGTAGTCAGGCCTAGCCTGGCAGAACCCCTGATGCCAGTGGACCCTTCCAAGGTGGGACCCAGTCTGGAGCAGGTAACCTGCCCCTCTCTACCCTGCCTCAGTCAGCCCAGGGCTGTAGAGGTCAGGGAGGCCAGTGTTGGACCCCAAAGGGCCCCCTGTCCAAAAGAATTCCCCAATCAGCAGATTAAGGGCACTGAAGCTAGTAGTACTAGCCAAGTGAAAATAAAATCAACTCCTGAGGGATCCCCCTTAAATTTAGTTAGGGACCTCCCACAGATGGACACTGTTGGGCACAGCCAAACCTGGGACCTGAGGGCCCCAAACCTGACCTGTCCCTCCAGTAAGCCAAACAGAGGGACCCAACCTCCAGCTGTAGGTAGCCAGAGGTTGACCCTGAGAGACCAAAACAACTCAGTCTTGGAAAGAAAGGCCTCTATGGTGGAAAATGATTGGAGGAAGCTGAGCCCAAAATTAGTGGAGCCTCACTTCGGTACTCCATTTCAGCACCAGCCTTTTCCTTTGCCAAAACACACCACAGGTAGAGATTCCCTATGGTGGAGACCCTCAGATACCCTTAGGGTGAGGGATTGCTTAGTGGACCATGAGATAGGGGGTAACCATGCCAGTGCTGGTACTTCCTTATATGGCCACTCAGGCAATATAGGCTTACCTGGCAAGGATAGCCTTATCTCCTTTCGTTTGGGGGGGGTTATGTAGGAAGGTAGATCCCTGACTATGGTTGCCCCCAACTTTTTGCCTGGTGTTTTGCTGGTTTTCTGACTTAGTTGACCTGGGGCCCTGCTATTCAGGACCCCAGGCCGACTGCTCTCTCTGTAAAATGGATTCCATGTGCCTTAGGTACATATCTAAATTGGATACTGAGTCACCTTATCAGTCCCTGTACAGTGTACCTTAGGTACCCAGGGCATAGGTGTACCCAGGGCCTCCCAGGGGCTGCAGCATGTATTATGCCACCCCTGGCTGGCCATCCAAATCTGACACAACTGGCTGCTTGACAGCTGGGGCAAGGTGGTGTAATCACCCTTTGCTTTAGATATAGTATACCTATATCTAACCCTAAAAATGGACACACAGATCTCCTATCAGTCACTCCTATGGCAGGCCTTAACAATCCTGAAGGCAGAGTGCTTGGAATCGTGTGAGATGGTGCTCTGGCATGAGCTGGGCCTGTCTGCGGCTTTCGGGATCCATCCCTTAGCCGTTTCCATGATATCGCATACCATATACTCTTAAGTGCATTATAACCCTCGCGGTTATATGCCAACTCTGGTATCGCTTTATCAAAACATGTCGAGTAAGGTGTCATACGAATTGGAATACTAACCCCTCGCCAATTCTGGCGACGGGGTTAGCATTCCACCCTTCTAGAGGGACACGACATGTATGTAACCCCTAACCCCGGTTAAAGTCAGACATAGCCTCAGCTCCACAAAATGGATGCTGCCACCGAGACACAAGTCTGCCCTCCTGCTGCTGGGAGTCCTCCCAGAGCAGGAGGCAAGGACAAAGGGTTTCCTGCCAGGGGCGGTGCCAGCACCGTCCCAGACAGGGTTTTGTGTATTCCAGGTAGGCAGGGCTACAGAGGAAGGTGACTGCAAGTGGCACCCCGGTGCTCACTGTGCATAGGCCGGCTGAAACCAGTTCCAGGGGCACTCCAGCCCCTGGCCTGGGGAAAGCCCGCCAAGGAAGTGGGTGTAACCACCCCCCTCCTGGTCCCACCCCTAGGGCAGGACTTAGTCGCGTGCCAGCCCCCTTTTTCCCAGATAAAGGTAGGGACTGGCCCCCTTCCAAATCAGATCATCTTTGGAATCAAGATACCACTTTCCACGAAAGGACTTCACGATTTCTTCTTCAAGATTCTCCCTTGTGGCTAAGGAGTAGTCACCCTGCATCCGCAGGCACCATCTAAGAACACTGCGGTCTGCTGCACGTCCTTCCTCCGGAATCCGACTGCCCAGCTCGACGAGACCCGGCTTCCCTGGCACCTCTGACCTCTACCCACCTCTACAGCACAGCTGAGAACCGTGGGTGCGACGAGACCTCGAGGGACCGGCCATCGCCAAGACTGCACGACTTCTGCACAGCAAGCCCACCGAGTAAATTCCTGGTGAGTGCTTTGGGGTCCGAGAAGCCCCCACCCTGAGCAGCTCCAGCACCGAAGAGCAGCCCCCCAGCATCTCCACGATCGGCGTGGGGCCCTTCTGCTTTTTGCTGCTCACCGCGTTGTTTGGCTACTAGCCCGCTGGCTTGTGGCCTTCTGAACGACGCCCGACGACAACACTGCTGCTAGTCTGGTTGCTCCAGACTGGCCCTTGCTTCCCTCCATCGGAGAAGTACCCTGGACCCTCCTGGTCCGGCTAAGACGCCATTTTAGGTCCACCGCGTGGGCCTTGCATTTGCCAAGACTTGTTGCCCAATCCTGGGTCCAGCGACGTCGACAGCAAGAACCTTCGTGGGACAGCTCGCACCTCCATCCTGGTCGCCGACAACGCCTCCTGGTCCGAGAGACTGCGGAGCCCAGCAGCGCCCACTCACCTGACTGCGGTGACTTCGCCCGGTGCCATCCTGGTGCCCACTTAATCACTGGCTAGTGATTCAAGAACTTGGTCCCCTCTGCTTTCAGGTTTTCTTCTTCCTTGATCCAGGCTTGGATCCATCGAACTTTTCTTCACTGGTCGCCTGCCAGCAACTTCCTTCTTCCAGGCTCCTGGTCCGGCACGAGGATTCCCGACGTCTTTTCAGACCTATGCAGCTGCAGCCCCTGGGCTAGGTAACTTCGGCATTTCGGTGCCCCAGCATAGCCTCACTATCCAAGGGTCAGGATCCACTGTCGTTTTCTCCCTACCAGGTCGGGTTCGCCCGTGAACACTAACTTTGTGAATTCTAGCTTCCATAGACTTTGTCCCGCATCCCGCGTGAGAGTGCACACTCTGCACCCGAGTTCCCTAGGCCTCCTGCTAGTAATCCAAAGGTTCAGTAGTCCAGTCCTAGCGATCCCAAAGCCTCTGAGAATCGTTACTTACCTGCTAGTAATTCGCATTCCACTTTTAGAGTATATGGTTTTTCGTGCCCCTCGGGCATTTGTGTATAACGTGCTAACTTAAGTATTTTCATAAGAGTTTTGTTGTGTGCTTAGCACCCTGTCCTCATAAAGAGTACAGGGTTGTTGTGATTCTAATAAATACATTGTTTATTTTCATAACACTTGTGTGGTGTCCTTTCACTGGGTGTTCAAGGGGTAATGTGATGGTAAAACAGCTGGCTTAACACGCCCTCTAGAGTCTTAGCCTTAGACTGCTCGTATCCATGCTACTAGGATAGCTGGTCTATAAGGTTGACTTACAACCAATCATCAATAAGGGTTGTTTGTACTGATATATAGTGATCACTAGAATAGTGACCACTGCACATCAGGCCAACTTCTCACAGGTATGTGTTCATTTGTTGAATAATGGAAAGTTGTGTGAAGAACTCAGATTGTCGCATTTATTGATGAAAAAGAAGAATAAAAACAACTTTGAAGAAAGGAAATACGATCACCGTCTGATGAACATTTACTTTTCCTGTTTGTTAATGTTCTCAGTCTGATCAATAAGACTGTGGATACATTAAGTTTGAACTTTTTGATGAATCATAAGGTTGATAAATTTATTATGTTTAAGTTGGACTGAACATATGGATACAAAATAAGAAAAAACAAATCACGTTATGTGAATGAGTGAATAGTGCTCCCCATAACACAGGTTTCTGTGGATTTTTTTGATTTGTACTAACTTGACTAGGGGCTAGTCAAGATATGGGTCAGCACCAGATATAATTAGTTGACATTTAAGTTAAATTGATAAAAATAGGAGTGCATATCACTTAAATACTGTTGTGAATTCAGTATGAATCAACCATCCACTGTTTTGTTTTGTAAATTTTTATTGGCATTTTTGTAGTTTACATCTCCAAAGCATGCACAGCAACACCGTCCATTACGTTGAGAACTGTTTCCACAGGATGACAACAGTCGCTGTGTGGGGTTCCATAACAAGTGTCTCAATGATATGTACTCAACTCTGAATGCCTCAAGAACTATGTGAAAGACAATTCACTAGAACCAATGAACCAAATGATGTAAACCCCGTGCTCTTGCTCATTACGTATGCACATTGCGAAAAACATCAGCCAATATAATGTACATCGGTTGTTCAATCCCCAGGCCATCTTCAGGTGTGGTCGTCAGTACACAGGTTCACCATTATGTCATCGTATTCCATCCTATGGCGGGAGTGCTACAGCTGATCCGCCCCCTCCGCTGCTGCAGAGGCAGTGGGGTCGAACCATTAAGGCCATGGACCTTGGCACCCATGACTGTAGGTCATCCATCAGCCTATCGTCACGCCTTACTTTTTTCTTAGGTGCCTCCTCCGCTCCAACCCATACCATGTCTGACAGCCAGTCCACCAGGGGAGGCCTTGGTCTTAGCCATCTAATGGCTATACGTCATTTGGCCAGAGTCAGTCCAGGCGTCGCAAATTTCCTACTAAGTTTCTTATTTTATTTTGCTGGCATCATCCCCAGCAAGCACTGATTCATGTCCCTAGGGATCTCCCACCCCATATTGGTATGTAAGTGTCTTAGTACCTCATCCCAGCAACAAAGGGTTTGCGGGCAGTTCCACATAACGTGAAAGAAGCTGGCCGCAGCGTATCCGCAAGGTGTGAATCCTGTGCTTCTGGAAGGTATATTGTGGACAGGTGTTTGGGTGAGAGGCGTGTGATATGCACTACATTATATTGAGTTAGTGTAAGCCGGGCATTGGTAGAAACCTCCCACACGCCTCTATAAATCTCGACCCCTTAAGCAGCCTTAATAGGGAACTCCCATGTTGCTTCCATTTTAAGGGGGGCCTGTGGCTGTCTGCCCGTAGGCAGTGGAGAGTAATGAACAGTAGGCTCCCTGCCAGAGTTAGCAGTGCCACAAGCATCTGAGTAGGCTCAGGGAATCCCGGCCAAACCTCTTGTGCCATGGCTGCCAACTTAGCGATCCATCATCCCCTTTTGTATGGCTGCCAACTTGGCACACTGGAGGAATTGACCTGTGCCCCAGCCAAAACTCTCCATCGCCTCCTGTATAGTGATTTATCAGCCCGATGAGTATAGGTCCCCTAGGGTGCTACAGCCCCTTCACGCCAACAAGCCATGGTCATGGATCACTCAATTTTCAAGAAAGGCCTGATTTTCCATAACTCTAGCACCAGCTCATGGGGCGCCCTGAGTAGCACAACTCGCACCACCTGTTCCCAGAGTCCACACACCACCCTCAGCACATGCAGCAGTGGTCTAGTTACTCCACTAGCCTGCAGTAGTAGAGCTCCCAGGTCCTCCCCCCAACTGAGCCAGCCGGCAGGGTTTTCTCCCAATGGGACTCATCATCAAACCAATGCAGGTGTGCTGCAAGCGTAATGTAAGATAGTACGTTTCGAGGTCTGGTACTGCCATCTCACCTCTGTCCCATTCAACCTCAGTGTGGGAAGCCTCACCCCACGGCTTTTCCACGCCCATTGGAAGTCCACCAGGAGCCTGTCCATCTCCCGAAAGACACTATGTGGTATCTTGTACATGGTCCCCTGAACCACAAAAGGTAACGGGGTAGGTAATACCACCATCTTAATTAAGGCGATCTTTCCCATCAAAGAGAACCTGAGGATATTCCAGAATTGAGTTGATGGTTTGAGAGCAGCAAGCCCCAGACCCATATATAAAGATTGGCTCTGTTTCACACCATGCCCTAAGAGAACTATGGCGTCTTTTAATGAAGAGAATCTCTAAACCTCTGTAATGTCCCAAGGGCGGAACTTACATTTTCCTCAGCGGTGCATGGCTGCTGAGGAGTTGACTGTATTATGCAGCACAGCAAGGGAACAAAAGTAGCCTGCTCACTGCGATAAATGAAATAACGGTGATGTGCCTGATGTAACCTGTCACAGAGCAGGCAGAAGTGGTGGCTTGTGTCCAAAATATTTAGTAGGGTAACCACTCAGTGGCGGCTCCTCCGCTAAGGCGCAGGATTGCTGCCTCACAAGAAAAATAACATGAAAATAACGTTATAATTTTATTTTTCACTATTGTCATGCGCTTTAAAGGTGCAGGCAGGGCGGGGCTGTACCATACCGGCTGCGGAGCAGGGGAAGGAGTGAAGAGTACACTTTAAATTGTGCATGACTGTTTGGCCGGCCGTTTTGCGCCGTCCAAACAGCCATGTGCACTTTGCATGTTCCCCACCAGGTGGTGTTACACAGCCTGGTGAGGACCATGCCCAGGCTCCCATTCCCCGTCCGAGCGTCGAACCATGGAAATGAGACTAGTCACAACTCTGCATTGCAGCATTGTGATTGGCTTAGGGAGGGAGCCTGGATTCTTCCTGTTGCTACATGCGTCGTGCCATGGACGTGGACGAAGAGGACGCAGGAGAGCCGGCTGCCGGGAAGGTAAGTTTTTATTTTCTTTATTTTTATCCCCCTTTCTTTTTAACATCCCCCCCCCCCCCGGGGTATCCCACCCGCCTCACCACTACTCCCCAGCAGCAGCCGCTACTGTAATCATTGACCAGCAATGCCCTGGAGTTGGCTGCCTCGACACTCCTGCAGGCACTGGGGGCCTGTGCCTTCTGTGCACGCAACTGTCTAAGACAGCTGGGTGGAGAGGTTCAAAGTGCGCATGTCCGCTAGCCGTTGCAAGACAGCCAGCCAAAGTGACATGCGGCCTCTGAACTGGTGGAGTGAGCAGCACTCCCCTGCTGCCTTCCAGTCCACGGCTTGGACTGGAGAAAGTGAAAAATAAAATGGTAATTAACTCATTTTATTACCATTTTATTTTTCACCATTGTGGCTCTGGCAGTAGGGGGCGACGCTCCTCCACCCTAATAGAGAGGCCACTGCAGGCGGGAAGGCAGCCCCAAGAGAAGTGAGTGTGTAGCGCTGTGGGTGAACGGGGTAACCAACAAAAACATTATGAGCCCAAGTGGCGCCAGGCCCCCCTGGAAATTAAGGGGCTGCCCTTCAAAACGTTTCACAGCCTTCAGGAAGAGACAAGGGCGCAAAACACAGAACAGGCAGTATGGGATTTATGGGTTATCATTACACTAGGGATAGAAAGAGAAAACGGCTTTACTGGGTGGTGAGCAGTATTGGTGAATAGGACAAGAGCAGGTCATAGAATGTTTAACCATCTAGGATGTGTTCTTAACACTTAGCAAGATCACTGTTAACACTAAGGGCCCCATTAGGATGGCAGGCGGATCGCCCCCGCCGGGCCGGCGGTAGTCAAAGCCGGCCCGGCGGGTGCGATCCACCCACCATCCCTGCAGAAAAGACCCCCTGCCATATTACAATGGCTGGGGGGTCCACAGTGGACGGAAAGACAGTCAGGGGAGAGGAGTTGGCCTAACGGCTAGGGCGCTCGACCTCGGACCTGGGGATCTGGGTTCGAGTCTCGGTAACGACGCCAAAACCTCCTGTGATTCTGGGCAAATCACTTAATCTCCCCATGCCTAAAATGAATGTGTGTCCTCATGTAACGTAACTGGTGATATGTAAAGCGCTCTGATACCTGATTCGGTTCGGGTCTAGTTCGCGCTATATAAAACTCTGCAAAAAAACAGTCCGCCGCTTTTCCGCCCGGTCGACAAGTCGACCGCGCGGAAAAGGATTCAATATGGTGGCGGTGTCTGAAAGACACCGCCAGCCATATTAGAATGTGGCCGTGAACATGCCTTTCCATGGTGCCATTGCCGCCACGGAAAGGCATGCGGAGTCTGCTTGGGGGGCCCGCTGCGGGTTCCAAGGGACTCCGGGGACTGGGGGGTGCACATGGGGGTACCTATGGTACACCGCGGTGCCTGTCACGTTGTGCATTGAAACGCACAACCTGCCTCTGTGGCATTGCGGCAGTCGGTGCTCTCTGCACCGCCCACCGCAATGTTGCAGATGCTCCATGTGCCCGCCAGTGTGGTGGGTGCATGCTAATCGGGTGTGCGGAACCGCCGCACCCTCAGCGGGCGGTCCCTGTTCCCGAGGGTATGGCGGGCGGGAAGACTAATGGGGCCCATAGTATTCGTGACTTCATTGCCGCACAATACTTTGCAGGAGAGTTGAACTGTTTTGCACTGTTCTTGTGTCTGCAGGGTTGTCTCGTATGTTTCTCTAGGTTTTACCCCCAAGGACTGCCAGGCATGACACATAATCAAGAATAGTCCTTTCAGAGCCTGCAGCTTGCCACAGCGCAATCTGAAAACAATACTTAGATGCAGGCACGCGCAGCATTATGGATCTGAGGCTTTTGCTGCCCTTGAAGCAACGACTACTGAAATAGGCAACAGCGCATGAATTCAGAGACGTGTTACTGAGTTATTGGCAGCAGCATCCAACTTTCTTTACAGCTTTGCTTCAGCTTCCCGGATCTGATGTTCTCTCTGCTTGTGTCCCCCAAGGGCTCATGGGATTCCGGAGATCGACAGATGAAATGATTTCCTCTTGAGTTTATAACCTCTCATTTAAAATCCCTCACTGGCAAGAGTCCAGAACCAAAGACTGTTCCTGGAACCAGCAGAGAGCAATGCTCAGCATGTTCACTGTGTTTTGTCTGAAAAACCTGGGATTTAAAATCAGAAGCTGCAGGGACTTTGAAGGGACATTGCTACTCTGGGGCTGCCACGGAGCATTGTTCGTGGCCTTCTTCTACAGGGTGTGGCGGTTTTAGATTAAAGAGGGACTTAAATCCAGTACAACTGCTGAATACTGCTGTGTCTCTTCTTCTTAATGGAGACTACACTGTGTGTGAGGAGAATATCACAGGGGGCTGCAGCCTGGTAAGGACAGGGCTTGTTGACTCCCACTGCGCGAATAGCTAATTCCAGTAAAGTTCAGAATAACTAACAAATATACAAATAATGTCCAATGAGACTCATCGTGTGTATATATGTCTCATACATATTCAATGGGGGTGTACTTAAAATATGGCTTGAATGTTTACTGTGTGCTGAGTTCTAACTGAGATTGCCTAAGCGGTAATAGATCCATATAAATGGTTGTATGTCAATATGTTGCTGTCAAAATACAGACATACTAAAATGTGCATCTATTATATCACCCACCACTCCACTATATTTACTATTCGTAACTCCATATCCACCTACCTAGACCTACTTTCTGGTGTAGTGGTAAGATCAGTGTAGTGGACGAGATATTCTTGTAGGTTGATCTTTCATCTATCACCTTAGAAATATGCTCATCCTGCAGGTCCTGAGGTGATACGAATACCATGAAGGGTGTCCTATTCAGAATAGTCAAAATCAAAATGGATACAGTGAAGTCTGCAGATTTAAGAGAGCTGCACTGTGGTTACCTGCAGTTTGAGCATGTCCTGGACGAAGCTTTTTGCACCATGAAGCCTGTCGCAGTGTCCTTGACTAGTTATCCAGTATTAGGGGTGTCTTTCATAGATTCACATGCCTGAATCTTTCCCCGTCGTCGGAATGGGAGTCCCTGGTATATAAATAAAGTAATGTCCCGTAGACATATAGATAAATAGGCCTAAAGGTCTCACATTAGTAACCTATCCCTGTCCTTTTGTAAAAAGGACCAAACTCTCGAAAAGAGACAATCAGCTGTCACCTCCCTCTAGAACCCTCCTGGAAGGAGCCTCAGTCCCTCAGATTTTCTACCGCACGTAGTGCTAAGGGAGTCTCCTCTGAGCTCTGCTCAGATTTTTCTTCACAACTGGTTTCCAGTGTTCTTGGATATCTTATCCTGTTTCTTCTGTGACTGCTGATACTACCATGGCTGACACACCAAAAAAGGGTCTTTTTAGATCCTGTGGTTCATGTGGAAAGAAAAGGCTACATGTTGATGACCAGCATAAAGACGGCCTATATTGCCTGTATCCGGACCATTCTTCTAAAGACTGCAAGGTATGTCGTACCTTTTCCACTAAAACCCTCAAAGACCGTGAAGGACGCCTTTTAATCTGGCTCCAGAGGCTGAAAGACAGGGACCACCTTGAATATTCTGATGAAAGTGAAGGTTCTTCAGTCTCTTCAAGATCTTCTCTAAAGAGACCAAGGGTGGCTTCTCCTAGCCCTACGGCTCCTCCTCAAAAGAAGACATCAAAGAAGTCTTTAGAGGTTCTATCCAAGGCAACTTCTGTAAAGGTTTCCTCTCAGGAAGTTCACACCTTCAAAAAGCCTGCTTTGACACCGTCGACGACGGCATCGTCGACGACATCTTCATCGTCGAGAAAAGCTGTGTCTACTGTTTCACATGTATCTACGTCGACGACGACTGTTTCTACGTCCACGGCATTGTCGTCATTATCCTCGTCGACGACTACGACCCCATCGTCGACGGCAGGTAAGACTTTGTCGTTGACGATAGCCATCAAGAAAACACCGTAGACATCGAAGACGCCGTCGATGCTGACCTCGCCGATGATGGGATCGGCGACGACCTCGACGACGAAGCTAACACCTTTGACGTCGGCACCATCGACGAAAACATCCGACGAAGGCACCGTCGACGAAGATACCGTCGACGAAGACATCGCCGACGACAGGGATGTCTCCACCGTCTACGGCGGCCCCGTTGACGATGACTTCACCTTCTACGACACCCGTCGACGTTCCACCGTCGACGACCGTGCCGTCGACAGCCTCGTCGACGATGGATTCTAGTCTTCAAACCACATGTGTACGCCTAACAATCATGAAAAAGGCACTCACCCCGGCTTTAACATCGCCAAGCAGAGTTCAACCACTGCCTCCAGCATGTCTTCTTCAAGAGGAGGATTCAGATGAAGGGGACATGTTTCAGACTGCAACAAGTCCTTCGGAACTTAATGTAAAATGCCAAAGTTCGGATGAGGATCAGGAGGAGGAATATCATCCGCCACCTCAACCTATGGTTTGCCTGCCAGCCTCTTTAGTTACTGACTTAAGGTACCTCATTCAAGACTACAAGCAGAGGTTTCCAGAGTCAGCTGCTCCACCGCCTACCACAGTATCTCCTTCACCAAGATCACGGCCTCCACCTTTAAATATTCAGCCTGAGCAGTTTGATCTGCCACATCCTCCGACGTCTGATGAGGAAGAGGAAGAACAGCAGGAAGAGGGAGAACTGCAAGGTGCCCAATCTATGCATGATGACTGGGATGACTATGTCATTAGATGTATGACATTACAACGCATACTTTTACAACGCATACCTTTACAACACATTTTTTACAACCCAACATCCATTACAACGCATTCCATTACAACGCATGCCATTACAACAAGTTTTTAAAAACTACCTTCACAACGCATTCCATTACAACGCATACTACCTTTACAGCGCATAACATTACATAGCATGTATTGTATAGTGTAGGGGTAAAAATTACTATTCTAACTCCAGGGGGTTGCAACAGTAGGGTAAGTGTTGGATAGTGTAGGGGTAAAAAATACTATTCTAACTCCAGGGTTGTGCAACAGTAGGGTAAGTGTTGGATAGTGTAGGGGTAAAAATTACTATTCTAACTCCAGGGGGTGCAACAGTAGGGTAAGTGTTGGATAGTGTAAGGGTACTATGCATTGTAATGGTATGCGTTGTAATGGCATGCGTTGTAATGGTATGCGTTGTAGTGTCATGCGTTGTAATGGCATGCGATGTAATGGATGTTGCGTTGTAAAATGTTGTTGTAATGGTAGTGCGTTGTAAAAGTTGCGTTGTAAAGGTTGTTTCCCATGTCATTCCCTCTCCCGCGTCTCCAGTGCCTGCGCCCGCAGATTCTCCACCAGGCTACATTGGAGGGTTCCATAACGTAGTTGAGAGGGCCGCTCAACGTTTTAAAATAGCAATGGTCTCTCAAGAACAAGACTGTTTCTTGTATGATTTTAAAGAACCTCTCAAAAAAGCAGTGAGATCAATACCCATTATTGATTATTTATGGACTCAGGGTGTTAAAGTCATGCAGAACCCTTCCTCCGTACCTCCGGTGGTACCTCGATTGGATAAAAAGTATAGAGCACCTGATACTGCACCGGCTTGTTTGATAGGACACCCCAAACCGGACTCAGTTGTGACGCAGGCGGCACAGAAGAATTCCAGAAATCCTTCAGCCCCATTATCGGCACCTCCGGATAAGGAAGGCAGGAGGCTAGACAACATTGGTAAGCGATTCTCCTCAATGTCTGCAATGACGGTGAAGGCAGCCAATGCCGTAGCGCTCTTGGGACGCTACAGTAGACAATTATGGGCGGATGTAGCCCCATATCTATTGGAATTACCAGATACATCCAAAGAGGAGGTAAAGAAAATGTTACTAGAGGGTGAAACCTCGGCGTCATAAATATTAGACTGTGCGATGGATATCACTACAACTGGTTTCCGACAGCTGGCTGGAGCAGCAGTCTTGCGACGGCAAGGGTGGCTAAGAACAACTTTCTTTCGTCCCGAGGTGCAAACGAAAATATTGGATATGCCCTATGATGGCCAATTGCTCTTCAGCTCCAAAATTGATGAAGCGCTACAGAATATACAGAAGGACACGGACACTGCTAGAGCTCCAGGTACTCTCCAGTACAAGAACCAGTCCTTCCGTGGGTCTAGAGGAAGAGGCCAGTCCTCTTATAGAGGAAACTATCAATACAGGTCCTCATACTCTTCAGGCCAGAGTCGACCCCAATATCAGCAACGCCAACAACATGGACAACAATCTTCTTATGGCAAGTCGTCCTTTCATGGTAGAGGACAGCGGAAAACAATGGGCGTAGACAATGGCATGTCTCTTTAGCCAGTCCCAGATTCGTTTCCCTCATCAAAAATTGGAGGAAGGATTTCCCATTTCTTAACAAATTGGAGAAAGATTACCACGGACCGTTGGGTCCTTCAATTGATTCAATTCGGCCATTCTCTGGAATTTACGCATATTCCACCCCAAACTCCTCCCCGCCCAATGAATCACAAAAATTTACGGCCTCTTCTCCGAGAAGTCTCTCTTATTCTCAAAAAAGGAGCAATGGAAAAGGTACCTCCGTCTCAACGAGGAAGGGGATTTTACTCTCGCTTCTTTCTAATTCGGAAAAAAGAGAAGAAGTGGAGACCAATTTTGGACCTCAGGGCCCTCAACAAATTCCTGAAGAAGAAGTTGTTTCACATGGTGACGGTCCAGGAGGTCTTACAACTGCTGGAAGAGGAAGATTTCATGACATCCCTGGACCTTCAGGACGCTTACTTCCATATTCCGATTCACAGAAATCACCAAAAATATTTAAGGTTTGCAGTGGCAGGCAGACATTTTAAATTTTGCGTCCTGCCCTTTGGGCTCAAGTCTGCACCTCTCATCTTCACAAAATGTCTTTCCCCAGTTGCTGCATATCTCAGGCAGTGCCATCATCAGGTCTTTCCGTATCTGGACAACTGGCTGATCAAGGCTCCATCTTTGGAAGGCGTGTCCAGGTCTTCCAACGCTTGTCTGCAACTTTTCAATCATTTAGGACTCACGCTCAATCGGGAGAAATCAGTTGTTCTACCTTCTCAGCGCATCAATTTCCTAAATGCAACTCTCGACACACGACTAAAGAAAGCCTTTCCATCTCAAGAGAGAAAGAACAGGCTTTTGACACTGGCTATGCTTGTGACTTCAAAGAAGACCTTAACAGTCCGACTTTTCAAATCCCTACTGGGAATGATGTTGTCATGTATCCTCTTGATACCTCAATGCAGGCTACACATGCGCCCCCTCCAGGAGGCACTCGCAAAACAATGGGTCCAATGCACAGGGTCTTTCAACGATCGCATAAAGGTCACTCCTCAAATGGTCAAGGCCCTTCAATGGTGGATATCGGTTCTAAACCTTTTACAAGGTTTACCATTCCTGGTTCCGGCTACACCGGTATGCCTCCGTGCCTACTCTAACCAGGGAACACACTCGGCAACTCTGGGCATTAAGCTTGCCTCATCTCTACAACGGCCCCCCACAGACGCCGGGGATGCCTGGTTTCACCTTGGAGATACCCAGAAAGGGACCATCTCACAGGGAAAACCAGGACGGGTTCCCCAGCGGTCTTCAGCGCCAGGATACGCCATGGAGTCGTAGTGCGCTTTACAAGTACACCCACATTTACATTTACATTTACCACATGTCATCGCGACAGATGCCTCCTTGGAAGGTTGGGGAGCTTTCCTCCAAGAGCTACAGATAAGCGGAAAGTGGTCCCCCTTAGAAAAGGGGCTCCATATCAATCTCCTGGAACTACGGGCAGTCTTCCTCGCCCTGCATGCTTTCCTTCCAAGAATCAAAAATTCCCTAGTGCTCGTCCATACAGACAACACTACGACGATACACTACCTCAACAAACAAGAAGGGACTCGCTCAATGACACTCTCACGAGTCGCAGAAAATTTGGAACTGGGTAATCGGAAACAATATATCTCTTCAGGCGGAATATGTTCCAGGCATGGACAATGTGCTCGCCGATTCACTAAGCAGACCGAGAACAACGTCTCACTAATGGGAACTGGATCAAGAAATCCTCAATCAAATTTTCTCGAGATGGGGTACTCCTCAGATCGACCTGTTCGCCATAAGGTCCAACACCAAATGCCCACACTTCGCAAGTTGGCATCCCCAGAAAGGGTCCCTAGGGAATGCATTTTCGATCGCATGGTGCAACGTCTTTGCGTACGCCTTTCTACCGTGTCCAATGATTCCCAGGGTCCTCAGAAAGCTGAAGGCGGAGCCTTGTACTCTCATTCTGGTAGCACCAACTTGGCCCGCCAACATTGGTTCACGGAACTCCACCGTCTATCTCTGGAACCGCCGATGCGTCTGAAGAAGTTCCCATCTCTCCTCACGATGTGCAACCAGCAAGTCCAGCATCCGAATTTGGCCTCACTCAAATTAGCCGCTTGGATCCTGAGTTGAAAGAATTTCAAAGCTTGACTATCCCGCCAGAATGTAGAGCAATCTTGGCTCGGGCTCGGGCTGATAGCACCAATAAAACATATTCTTTGAAATGGAAGCGATTTCGCATCTGGTGTAGAGGTCAAGGTATACATCCTTTCTCTTCCTCTCCGGAACAAATATTGCCTTATCTTCTCCATCTGGCGAACTCAGGCCTGGCTCATGCGTCCATCAGGGTCCATTTGGCGGCGATATCCCGTTACAGAAGATCTTCTACTGGCCCTTCTCTGTGGTCTAACAGATTGGTCAAACAGTTTTAAAAAGGACTCTACAGGACCTTTCCCCCTGTGAGAATTTTGCCACCTACCTGGCACCTGAACACAGTCCTTAACCAGCTTATGAAGCATCCCTTCGAACCGGTACACAGGGCTGACCTGAAATACCTTTCTTGGAAGACAGCCCTTCTACTTGCTCTCACCGCCACAAGATGGGTGAGTGAGCTTCAAGCATTATCAATACAAGACCCTTTCCTGCAATTCAAGCAGGATAGAGTAATCTTGCTGACAAACCCAAAGTTTATTCCAAAAGTCCCGTCGGACTTCCATATCAACGAGCCGGTGGTCTTACGCTCTTTCTTCCCGAATCCCACGACGGAAGTGGAAAGATCGTTGCACTCTCTAGATCTTAAGCGCTGCCTTAAATTCTATATTGAAAAGACAAAAACCTTCAGGAAGTCTCATCAGCTATTTGTAGCTTACAGTAGGCCCAGGAAGGGCCTTCCGCTCACCAAACAAAGGATTTCCCGCTGGATTTCGGCAGCTATTTCATTTTGTCATGAACAAGCAGGGCAACCTCTGCAATCTAAAGTGAGAGCCCACTCTACCAGGGCAATATCTACACCCATGGCGCTTTTTGCAGGAGTGCCGGTTATAGACATCTGTAGAGCGGCAACATGGAAGTCGCCACATACCTTCACTACGCATTACTGCCTGGATACAGAACTCATGAAAGATAATGAGGTGGGACAATCAGTACTTCTACAACTGTTTCAGTAGAGGTGAGCCTCCTTTTCATCCCTCCATCCTTCTCATGTATGCACATTTCTCTGTTGTATAAATTGGTGGTATTTCTTGCTTGCGAATGCATGTTTCTATTAGTCGTTTGATATTTTGTTATCTAATGACTTGTATATCCTATACCATCCGAAATGTGCTTTGTTCATTGCTTGCTACTCTGATTCAGGCATGTGAATCTATGAAAGACACCCCTAATACTGGATAAGAAATGCGTTACTTACCTGTAACTGCAGTTATCAGGTATTGGTGTCTTTCATAGATTCACATGCAACCCTCCCGCCTCCCCTGGAAAGGCTCACCTACTTCTCTCAGTAATACGCCTACTTAGCTTTGTGCGTATGAAAATCTGAGGGACTAAGGCTCCTTCCAGGAGGGTTCTAGAGGGAGGTGACAGCTGATTGGCTCTTTTCTAGAGTTTGGTCCTTTTTACAAAAGGACAGGGATAGGTTACTAATGTGAGGCCTTTAGGCCTATTTATCTATATGTCTATGGGACATTACTTTATTTATATACCGGGGACTCCCATTCCGACGACAGGGAATGATTCAGGCATGGGAATCTATGAAAGACACCAATACTAGATAACTGCAGTTACAGGTAAGTAACGCATTTCTTCTTCCTCTAGGTTTCATCCTCATTTAGGTGGTAATGAGCTTCCGGGTCCGTTTTTGAAACATTGCAAGGTGTCTCTTTTAAAACTAGTTTTGATTTGGATGTGTGTTTTGGTGAGATTGTTATTATAGAACACCCTGCCTGCCAGGGTACTTAAAAGAGCTGGAGGCTTTCACTAAGTTTTTTATGCACCACCTGTGCCTTTCTGCATGATCTATGCTTGCCGCACATGGCTGTAGTTCAAAAAGAGTGACACGAGTTGTGAAGCATCCATGGTGTATGAACGGCTCCACAACCAAAATACAATCATTACAACCGCTACGAATATGAAAGACCATGGAGTCTTGCAAAACCCACTTAAGATAAACACCACAGCGGTGAGACATGCAATATAGAGACCACTTGGTCAAGATGAACCGTGGGCACCGCCTGCATGTCATACGGCTCTTGCAATGAAGAGCGCGCACAGTGACTACTCAATCCAGAGCAGGCGAACACCAAAGACATGCTGTGGACACCAACATAGAAGATGAATATATGGCCCCTCCTGTCAGCAGGAGAAATGCAGGTGTGCTTTCATCACCTCCAGCATATCAAGGTCTATCAGCAAAGATGGCAGGCAATGCTCAGTGGAAAGTGTATGAATTGGCACACAAACATGACATGCATGCCTACTAATCAAACACTGCCGCAGCAGGACAGGGTTATGTAGGCATAGAGGTACCCAGTGTATCCTGAAGTTCAAAGACCTAAACGCTGATCCACCCAATCCTTTGCATTTTTGTGCCACGACATAATCCGAATCCGTGTGGATTTGATTTATTTGCGACTGTCCATCAATGGAATATTTACCTGCTTTGATGTTTCCCATACTCCCATACTCCTTAATATAGGCTTCATTTGACAGCGTGCTCATGCTAATTTAGTCTGTGTCCCTCATTATGTAGAGGAATGCATAATATAGACTATTTAGGTCCCTTAACATGGGCCTTGTTGGTGCTCAAGTTCGCTCCCAAGACACTCTTCTTTCAGCTCTGCCTTAAGAAGATCTGCTGTCTTGCTACCTCTCTCGTTGTTCAGACTAAGGTATTACTAGGCTGTCTCCTAATCAGAGACACTTGCCTCTGTACAGGACATAGGCCTACCCTCCTGTCCTGACTCTGGTTTAACAAAACATTACTGCTCTGTAAAGCACCTAACAGCTGCCACCTCCTCATATTCCTGGCGTCCTCTCTGGAATAGCTTCTCCCTTAGCCAGCTGCCCACATATTATAACATATTACGCATACTCACTAGTCACTGGATATTGCTCTCAGTTTTCTGAAAAAAACCTCTTCCTTGCCTGATATTCCCGTTTGAGTAGCCAAAGCAGGGATCCAATCCATAAACACTTTATATGAAAGGTTGTATCCTCTGTGGGCAATGCAATTTAGCTGAGCCTTCGAGGCAATAATAAGAGGTACATTACTCAGGGTACTGTCAATCGATTTCCACAGAGTATGCTGTCTTCTCACTACCAGACCACACATCAACTCAAAATGCAGTTGTTTATCAGTGAATAGGGTCCGTTGTAGACAGTAGCTTGGTGTTGATAAACACTAAAACTTACAACACTAATGAGGCTGTTTCTCAAAGCATGTGTCCTTGCCTTAGGCAACTTACCTCTTGCTCTATGTGTGTTGTGAAAAAGCCCCTATCAGCTTGCCTGTAAAGTCTCTACATTAAAGCAGACATCCAATCAATGCATGTGAGCAGATTCCAATAGGAGTTTGGGTTATTCGGAGAATAGCAGAAATCACTTAAGTTCTGCCACTGAATCAACTATTCCCTTAAGACTTTATTCATCAAATGCAGCAAAGTCACATCTTGGATCTTCATATTAACATGCCTCTAGTTTTCTTCTACACTGCTGCATCAACATTGTGTTCTACCATCAGTAGGAAGTCCCTAAATAGGTACCTGGCTTGCATGCAGAGGGAAGATGTGCCTGTTCCACAGAAGATGTTGGATTTCATCATAGGAAGAAGAGGAATCGGGAAGTGAGTACACGGTCTCAGTTAGTGAGCGCTGTTTGGAGTACGCTGTCTGCTAGATGATATGTCATTTGTGCCTCACGCGTCTGAGATGGTATCTTGCACGACATGCCTGCGGGACCAGGCCTGTGGAGTCCTTCACTATAACGACTGATGCTGTCAAAAAATATATGACTCACCTAATGCATCTGTTACTTTAAGGCTTCCTATTTCAAAGGCTTATGTTAGTGGCCATAAGACTGGATCTGTGCATAAAAGAGCTGTAAGTCTGCTGCACCTCTGAACCTTTAACATCTAGCTAGATGTCATTGTTGTTGGGAGCCGTGGTGTTGTGCATTTTTATGGTCTCGTGTTCACCGTCACGTGGGGCTTCTTCAG